>NC_091957.1:30588724-31188724 GCF_031021105.1 Erythrolamprus reginae
GGGGGTGCCCTTGGGGCTCACCTACGTCATTTCCGGTTCCAGGTCATGCAAGGCGGGCCCTCCCACATGCTGGGCGTGGCTTACGGGTCGGGAGTAGACGGGGCACGCCTCACCCTGACCAGGCATGGAGTAACGCCCATTTCAGTTGCCCAAGTATGTTGTGTTCAGGAAACTCCGCCCCATTCAGTGACCCCTGCAGGTCTTTCTGTTAATATTTAATAAAGTGACCCATTTTACCCAGCTTGGTGTCCCAGTGTTCATTTCCTGTCCAAGGCAAATGAGAGGCCAGGCGAAATAACGCCTGGATGAAAATTGCCAATGGCGGGAACCAACTCGGCTCCCCCATCAGCTGGGGGCGTTCTCCGCGATAGCGTGGGAACGCCCCAGAGCAATCAGTGGCCGCTCGGGCATTCTGGGTAATCCGAGGGGCGGGGCGTGTGCCCTTTATCAGGGCTTGCTTGCCCCCCCGGATTCTCTTGCCCCTGCTCGCCAACAAACGGACACACACACACCCTCCGCTCAATCCAGGATGTTTTTTATAGGTCGCCTGGTTTGGGGCCGAGTAGGAATTTTTGCAGTCTTATGGCATTTGCTACGGATTGTTTTTTCGCCTACTCCATCCTGGATGAGGGTAAGGATTTGTGGTTACGGGGTGCATCTTTTTGTAAATAGGTTCTGATTCAACAATTGGATGTTTATATATTTGGTCACTATATGGCAGAAACGGGGCGGAAAGGGTATCAGTAGCAACTGTGTGTTCTCCTTTGGGCATCTTTTGTATGATGATTGGCACCCCCATTGCACAACTCAAGCTTCCTCCACGGACAGAGAGGTGTGAAGGGGGTGCCCTTGGGGCTCACCTACGTCATTTCCGGTTCCGGGTCATGCAAGGTGAGCCCTCCCACATGCTGGGCGTGGCTTACGGGTCGGGAGTAGGCGGGGCACGCCTCACCCTGACCAGGCATGGAGTAACGCCCATTTCAGTTGCCCAAGTATGTTGTGTTCAGGAAACTCCGCCCCATTCAGTGACTCCTGCAGGTCTTTCTGTTAATATTTAATAAAGTGACCCATTTTACCCAGCTTGGTGTCCGAGTGTTCATTTCCTGTCCAAGGCAATTGTTTCTGAGAAAAGAAGCTAGTTTTGTGATGAGAAAATGGGAGTTTATATAACACCAGAAGAATATTTGCAAATTAAACACACTTAGCAATCAACCTGTCTACCCATCGTGGACTTCTGTGCTCCACTTCTCAACTGAGAAGATCCATAACAAGAACGTTGTTGAGATGGGCCCTTCAAATCTGGTCACCTCAATCAACTTTCCATCCTGCTTTGAGAAGAAAAAAAGATCCAAGGGAAGTTTGGAGGCTCATGTAAAAAAAAAAATCAGCTTTCATTTTGGATGAGTGCAAACTGAACAAAGTATTCATACCAGCAAAGCAATGAACTGGAAATGCCACTCAGAGTCCATTGGCCCTGCTTGGAGCACAGCTATCTGCACACCTCAGCCGAATAAATAAGCTTATTTGGACCACCACACGTCCAACTCCCCCCCCCCCAATGTCCTTACTGCCCCCACCCTTTTGGCTTTTCGTAAGGCCACGAAGACCTGGCTTTGCCGGCAGACCTGGGGGCCAAACTCAACAACTATCATGGCCAAATGGTATGAAAGTTATGTATGCATGTTGATGGGTTAGCTTATTAGGGCTTTTAATTAATGTTTTACAGTTTAGAGTTATATTTGACTTCTTTTTATTGTTTTTATAATTTATACTGTTGTAAGCCACCCTGAGTCCTTTGGGATTGGGCGACATAGAAGTCAAATGAATGAATGAATGAATAAATAAACCAAAATAAAAAAAATAAAAAAATAAAATACACAAACAAACAAATAAATAATCATTTTCCAACATACCAATCAAAAGAGAGAGAACTATGGATGTGAAATAAAAACAGAAAGAAAATCTGGATCTCTATTGCTTGGATGTGGGAGTCGACTTCAAAATCTCTGGAAGATATCAAATTGCCTTCTTGTTATAGGACTGCATGGTATGCCTGAAAATCTTCCCAAGTCTGGCAGTCTTTTCAGTATAGGTCAGTGGTTCTCAGCCTGGGGGTCGGGATCCCTTTTGGGGTCGAACGACCATTTCACAGAGTTGCCTAAGATCGTGGGAAAAGACCAATTTCCCCTGGTGTTAGGAACTACAGCTTCTATTTTGGCACCTTGGAACATATTTTTACAATCCAACCAATCAGGGGTTTACAGTGGGAGTGCCCCTCTGACCTTCCTGCCAATCAGCTTAAAGCTCTGTTGGAGAATTGATGCTAGATTTATGGTTGGGGCTCATCACAACATGAGAAACTGTATTAAGGGGTTGCAGCATTAGAAAGGTTGAAAACCACTGGTATAGGTGGTCCTCATCAATTTTGAGCCCAAAATTTATGTTGTTAAAGTTGTTAAGTTAGTTTTGCTCCATTTTAGAACTTTTCTCACCACATTTGTTAAGTGAATTACTGCAGCTGTTAAATTAATAAACAGGTCGTTAAGTGAATCCAGTTTCCCCATTGATTTTGCTTGTCAGAAGGTCAACAAAGGGGAATCATATGATCCTGTATTTCACATAATGCCCTTTATTTGCGGCTTGAAATTCAGTCGTCATTAAAAATTAGCTAATGTAATCACCTGGGTTTGTATTAGAGTAAGCCAAACATTAGCTTGTATTATCTGAATGCCAAGCCCAGGTTTGTAATTGATTTAAGCCTGTTGGGTGAACCCAACTTGAGCTGACATCTGGAAAGAAATCCTTTTAAAAAAAAAACACAACTCCTTGACAGAATGAGAGGCCAGGCGAAATATCGCTTGGCCGAAAATTGCCGATGGCGGGAACCAACTCGGCTCCCCCATCAGCTGGGGGGCGTTCCCCGCGATAGCGCGGGAACGCCCCTGAGCAATCAGCGGCCGCTCGGGCATTCTGGGAAAGCCGAGGGGGCGGGGCATGTGCCCTTTATCAGGGCTTGCTTGCCCCCCCCCCCCCCGGCTTCTCTTGCCGCCGAGCTCGCCGCGAAATGGACATCGTTGGATCGCCTTCTTCATTTGCTAGCAGTGCGCAGGAAGGCGCCTACAAGAGCTTCGAAAATCCACCTTTTTCCCGCCCGGTTTGCTTGCTTGGGGAAAGGGGGAGAGGTGGTCAGATGGCTGGCGCGGGCCGGCGGCCCCCAATACACATCCTAACCTTGTGTATATAGCGGCGGGGCACGCAGGGGCTTGTCGGCTCGCCTGCTGGGATCGTAGTTTTGGGACCTGTGTTTCGCCCGGGCAGGTGATCCAGGGCTCAGGCGGCCCAGCTGGCAACACGCGTGGAGAGTTTCGGTGCGGGGCGGCCTGGGCGAGTGCTAGGGAGTGGGTGACAGCAGCGGAGAGGCCCCTTTTCCCTTCCTCCATGTGGTTTGTTTTTCGGCCGATTTCGGGGTCATGACTCTTTGCGCGGCGCCGGGGTGTGTGCAGCGTGGTGGCCCACTCACACGTGCTTTGTTCCCGGCATGGCGCGCCGTGCCTGAGTTTGCTTTCGGGGGGCGGGGTCTGCCTTGGGCATGCTGGCGCCCCCCCTAATCTCCCTTCGCGGAGCTGAATGTAAGTAAGAAACATTGCTTACAAGGGATGCAAGCTACGCTGTAGATTTCTTGGTCACTTTCATTGGAGTGTCGGGCTAGAGATCCGATGGAGACGGGAGAGGAATACAGTATATATATATGGATGGCGGGGGGGGGGGAGAATCTATTGTTGTTTTAAAGCTGCAATCATGAGGGTATTTGGAACTCCTCAGGCGCTTGGCGGGGGAGATTTAGGGCATCCACACTGCCAGATAATACATTGTGTTAAAATAGCTAAACTTCGTGATTATTCAACTTGAATAATATATTGCTAATATGGTTGGGGCATTAAATGTTGGCATCTTGGAGTATTGCTTCATGTTAAGCAGGATATAAAGAGCTCTACTCTTATTTCATGTGGATAGAGGATTTTATAAAGGGCTGGAATCATAGTTCTTAATATACAATGCTCCTATGCTGTACCTTCCCTGCAGGGATGTGACACAAATTCCAAGCTGTAGGTGCTACATCAATGGATGCTTTCAAAGGAGATGGGATATCTATCTGAAAGGGCATGGAGTCTCCTGCTTGAGCAAAGAATGGGTCAGATTACATTGGACGTTCCTTCCAACTGATATTCTATGTTCCAAAGATTTGTAAAACAATTTAATTTATTAAGTCAGCACAGGGAAATTGATTGTGCTTGAATTGAATTATTAAAATTTAATCGATTTAAGTCAGTAGACTTTAATTGATGGAACATAAATGATTGAATCAAAATGATCTGATTTAATTTAAGCTAGTATACTTGAATGAATTGATCCTAGGAGGAATGAATTAAAACGAGTTAATTTATTGAAACAATTATATTCGATTTGGTTGAACATAAAGTAATTTGTATTAAAAAAAATGATTTAGGTTATTAAGTCAGGATATGGGAATGGATTGTGCTTAATGAATTATCAAAATGGTTTAATTTATTAAGTTAGTATATTTGAATGGAGTGAGCTTAAAATGAATTAATTTGAAATTAAACTGATTTACTGGGGGGGCACAACACATGGGTTGTGATATGACAACGGGGGTGGTGGGGCAACCCCCCCCTCTGCGCGCCCCACCAATTCCACAGGGCACTGGGAGCATCCCTTTAAGGCAATTTTAGCGAGAAATAAGGTTCCTGTAGGCCAAACAAGCCAGTAGGTTGTGAGCACTATTTAGAACAAGATTTTTAATGGAGCCATAATGTGGTGGATATAGAAATGGTAGGGGGTGTAAAACTTTCATATTCGGAAATGCTTTTCAGCAGCCCGGTTTCACTACCATTTGTTAACAGTTCTTTCATACCTAGTGGATAATGGTGCCCTCCTATGGCATTTTTCTCACAAGAGGGACAATATCAATCAGGGATAGTAGCCATGAAACCAGGTTAGGTGGGGTTTGAGCAACTGGGTCTATGGTAGGACTGCTTTGTCAGTGAAAATGGCTTTTAGTGATCAAAAGACGGTAGCATTACTATAAACCTTGGCCCCTTTTGTTCGTCATAGCTTCAGGGGACTTAGCTGGCTTCTGACAGCAACTTTGCAGTTAAAACCTTGGCTTCTGCTCATAAGCGGGTTTAGCAGAAACACTACAACAAATGATGAAGGCTTTCTGCTACTTGGGAGACTGTTAATCTTTATTACACTTTTATCAAACATATATCTCTGCACTCCATTTGGAACAGCGCTGCGGAATATAAAAGGATTTGTTTCTTCCTATGTAAGGATCGCCTACTGAGAGCACTGTGCAGAAATATATCGGCCTTTCTTTGAAGCACGGTGGAATGGGGACCTAAGAAGCTATTTGGCAGACAGGTCTGGCATATGTTTCTTTACCACATTGAAAATAGCAATTAGGTTATTGGGCGGTAAGTAAATATAGCCTCATGCTGCTCCCTTACCCTCAATTTAAAATAAATACATATAAATAATTGCTCTCACGCTTTAATAAGGGTTGACAGTGTTAATATAAAGTGTTATAGGAAGTGGAATATAGTGAGCTATGTTCTACACCTTACATAGTAAAATCTGCTTATTAAGGCTTTTGTCGAGAATATATACATGTTATCAGGCCGGAGGTTTACTTTTGTATGTTTTCCTCTTCACTTTCAAGTTGGCTTAATGGCAATCCTCCTGGTCAAATATGTCCCATCCCTTTTCCTGAGGAATTATCTTTGTTAATTTGATGGCCATACTTAACTAGTGATGTACTGCACTAAGGGATTACTTGGTAACAGGGTTTTATGTGCTTACTCCTGGGAAAAATTTTAGCCTGGAGCAGTTGCGCATGGAAGTCATTATGTCTCCAGGAATGGTGCTACCAATATTCTGAATTTTGCCACATTTCCAAATGTAAAGTTGTACTGAAGGTTATAACAGTACGGGTGCAGTTGGTAGCAGGCCTTTTTTCTGTACCAACAAAACTGAAAGATACTATTAATACCATAACTACAGCCTGCAGATCCCCATGTCATTACCATGCTGAAGGTTGGAAATCTCCTAATTTCTGGTTAATCCCCTCGGGAGTAAGACAATGAGGAACCGGATTGTGGGGGCAATTGCCTGGCCCTGTTTGAAAAGTGCTATTGCTGGCATGTTGTGAGCCGCCATGAGTCTAAGGAGAAGGGCGGCATAAAAATCGAATAAATAAATAAATAAATTAGTCAGTTTATCTCAGCCCCTTTAGTTTGTTCATAAGAAATGGTGTAGTCACTTACTGGAATGGGGGGCTTGCAAGAACGCTAAGCATTGAGGTCATCTGAATCAAATTCACGCTTGAGTTGATTTTAGCTTAATATGAGTTATTAAGCATTATATTAATTGTTTTAGTGAATAATAATTTAGAAAATGTTAATACCACAAACAATATTGTAGTCGTGGTGTCAGGATGGTACCATTAATATTATGGTTATATTGATTAAGTCATGTTGGTAAAGCTAATCCATGAGCTAACGGTAAAGAAAGCATTGGCATGGGCCTTTGCTTATCTTCATAAATTTCTTGCAATTATTCTACTCCCTGGGTGAGCAGGCAGGGCCACGGAGCACATTGGCTAATCTCCCTGGCATTTTTAATGCTGGAGGAAGAGTATTATGATTGCCTGAGAGGAATACAGGAACATGGGTCTGCGACTATGGTGTACAGCTGGCCCATCGGTGGAGGGAAGCGAGACAGCAACAGGAGACCCAGTCCGTTAACAGGGAGTAGGTGTATATGGGCAGGCGGTTGGCAGCCACATAGGCTGGGGCGCAGGGTACCCAGAATTGGTGGACGGCGCCATCGCTCAAGCAAAGGAGTGCAGGTTGGACCACATGGTTACATGCCATCATGTAGGGGCAACAGGTGGGCTTAGCTCTCCTAACAAAAGACCTCAGTGTCAAACTATTTGAGGATAAGGGGAATGATCAAGAGATGGTCCAAGGAAAGGACTCAGATTGGGGAGAAATTAGTAAGCCGCTATACATTGCCCAGTTTCAGGGGCAGCGGGCATTGGATGAGACCCAGATCCTCACCCAACGAGGCGAGGCTGTTTCACACGACAGCCATAAAAATGGCCTTTGGGACATGGTAGGTCTGCAAGGTGCTGCCACAATCGCATGGTAGTGGATCGTGCAAGGTTCCCTGGGCCAGCAAACTGATGATAAAGGGGGGCTGCGGCAGCCGCATTGGTTACGCACGGTGGCGGACCAGTAACACAGATGGTGGATGGATCACTGGCCGGGTATATCAAACAAGGATATATGCCGGGGTATGATGGACTCAGTGCAAGTAAAGCGAGGAAGCCAGGGAATGGTGCCCTTTGTACCATAAGACAGGCCTCCACTGAGTAAATAACAGTTAGGGGCCGTTACAGGAGGATTGGCAGGATATCGGGTGGGATTCCCTCAGCAATACTGAATGCAGTTTTTTTTTTTTTAATTATAAATTGTTTTATTATTAAAATGAAAACATTTACATCATATAATACAACATAAGATACAATTCGAAATATAAAGACAGACAGTACAGAAAAAAAAAGAAAAACAAAAGAAAAACCTATAGACATAACGAGTAAAAGTGTCGGCGAGTAAACGGGGGAGTTGTATTGAGAACGAAAATTGGGTCAAATTGTATATGCTCATTACCATGTTTCGAGGATTGTATCAGAAGGGTTCAATGCCAGAGTTGAAATAAATACATTGCGGAGAAGTTAACAGATAATATTAAATCTACATACCTAAATATATATAACTTCTCGTGTTATTTTATGAGATAATAAAATGGTTTATACCAGATTTGTGACAGTTCGAAGTGTAGTCAAAAATCACAATCTTATAGCCTATTGTTCACGCTTTTGCTTCCTAGCCAGTTATAAAAAGGGTCCCAACACTCGTTGAACGTAGCCGAGGATTCATTTCTAACTTGTGAAGTCAATTTTGACATTTCTGCACAGTATAATATTTTTTTAATTGTTACTTCATTTGGGGGTACTTCTTCGTTTTTCCACCACTGCGCATATGAAAGTCTAGCTGCGGTTACTAAATGAATAATTAGGTGTACTTGGGATTTCGATAGATTTTGTCTGATTATGCCCAATAAAAAACATTCAGGAGTTTTGTCAAGTGTTAAATTTAACATTTCATCGATCCAAATTCCGATTTTATTCCAAAATAAATTTGCTTTGGTACATTGCCACCATAAGTGGAAGTAGGTGCCCAATTCTCGTTGGCATTTCCAGCAGTTTGGAGAGAGTTTGTTGTTTGATTTAGTTAGCTTGATTGGGGTAATATGCCATCGATAATACATTTTGATCAAGTTTTCTTTATAGGAAGTGGCGATAGTCAATTTATAATTCCTAGTCCAGAGTGTTTGCCACTCCTCCTCTTTAATTTCTTTTTTGAGGTCCAGGTTCCATTTCTTAACGTTAATTTTTATATTAAAGTTGTCCAAATCATTGTAAGTTAAGTAACAATAGAAATTTTTAATTAGCTTTTCTTGAGGGCCTATACATAGCTTGTCTAGAAGGGCATTTTTCCTTATCCCAGATATTTTTTTGTCTTTGTTATATTTAGATTGGATCTGGAGGTATTCCCACCATTCCACTTTTTGACCCAAATTTTCTAGTTCTAGCCTTGTTTTAATTGTTCCATTTGAGTTTAGAATGTCATTATATCTTATTATATTGTTTCTTTTATATAAATTTGGATGTACGTAGGCTTCTAACGGGGCGTACCACATGGGGGTTCCTTTATATAATTTAATTTTAATTTTTTTCCAAGTGTTGATTAGTGATTTCCTTATCAAATGGTTAGAGAAATATTTATGGGTTGTCGATTTTTCGTCCCAGAGATAATAGTGCCACCCTAAATGGAGATCGTGGCCTTCTAAACTAAGAAGTCTAGTATTAGTTAGACTCATCCACTCTCTTGTCCATGCCAAGGAAGCGGCAATATAGTATTCCTTCCAGATTGGAAGAGCCAGTCCTCCCTCTTCTTTCTTACCTTGTAAATATTTCAGTCGAATTCGGGGGCGTTTGTTTTGCCAAATGAAATTGTTGGTTACTTTAGTCAGATTATTAAAAAAAAACTGTTTTAATTGTATGGGGATTGTTTGAAATAAAAACAGAATTTTGGGTAATATATTCAGTTTGATGGCTGCAATCCTCCCAAGTAGGGAAAGTTGTAAGTTCCTCCATTTTGACAGGTCTGTTTGTACTTGGTCGATTAGAGTATCATAGTTGTTTGATTTTAAGCTAGACACTCTGTTTGTCAAATTGATGCCGAGGTATTTAATTTTTGTAGTTATTTGAATGTCCAAATTAGCTGATAGTATATCTTTCTGTGATTGTCGCATATTTTTGGTTAGAATTTGGGTTTTGATTTTATTTATTTTGAGGCCTGCCACTGCACCATAATCTTCCAGGACTTCTAATAATTTGGGACCTGAGTCTAAAGGATCTTCTAAAATGAATACCAGGTCGTCTGCAAAAGCTTGGAGTTTATAGGTTTCTTTCTTGCAATTTAATCCCCTTATATCTTCCTTGTCTCTAATAATTCTCGTTAGTACTTCAAGGGTTAAGATAAATAATAAAGGGGAGAGTGGGCATCCTTGTCTTGTACCCTTGTAAAGAGAGATTTTTGTCGATATGTCCCCATTGAGAATAATATAGGCTGATTGGACAGAGTAGATGGCTTTTATTGCATTTATAAATTTGGGACCAAATTCCATATATTCTAGTTGTTTAATCATGAATTTCCAGGACACATTGTCGAAAGCCTTCTGGGCATCAAGAAAAATTAGCGCCACTTGTTTTTCGTTATGAACTTCATAATACTCCAGTGTGTCTAACACAATTCTGATATTATTTTTAAGCTGTCTCCCGGGAAGAAAGCCATTTTGGTCCGAATGTATAAAATGGTTTAGAAATCCTTTGATTCTATTCGCTAGGATAGAAGTGAAGATTTTATAATCGGCGTTTAAAAGAGAGATCGGGCGATAGTTAGATATGTCTGTATGGTCTGTATCTTTTTTTGGAATTAACGCTAGGTTTGCTTCTGTCCATGAAGTTGGGATTTTACCTCTGTCTAAGGCCTCATTCAGTGTTTCTAACAGGGCCTTTTCCATTTCTATAGGCAGATCTTTATATAGTTCTACGGGAAGCCCATCCGGCCCTGGTGCTTTATTGTTTTTTTGATTTTTAATTGCTTCTTTTAATTCCGTGTCAGTGATCGGTTTATTTATTATATTGACCATATCTTGTGGAACTTTAGGAAGTTTGGCCTGTTCTAAAATTTCTTGCATTTTTAGCTCTTGAGTGTTATTTTGTGTAATATCGGCATACTCGTAAAGTTTGCTGTAGAAATCGCCAGCGATCTTTTTCTTCCTTTCCAGGTCGTGACATAGTTCCCCATTTTTGTTTTTAAGACAATTTATTAAATTCTTTTCTTTTTGCTTTCTGAGTTTATTGGCTAACCATTTGCTAGGTTTATTGGCATTTTCAAAATTATATTGGTTAGTTCTTTTAATTTGTTGTGCCAAATTTTGTTGATCTATTAGATTTAGTTGATGTTTGATTTGTAGCATGTTTTGTTTAATTTCTTTTTTTGGGGGAAATTTCTGGAGTTCTTCTTCTAAGGCCCTATAGTCTTCCTCTAATTTAGCCGATTTCTGCTTTTTTAGCTTAAATTCTTTGGCCATATATGAAATCGCTATCCCTCTGATAACAGCTTTGGCTGTGTCCCAAACATTTTGAAGATTTGTATGATCTTTGGGGTTTTCTTGGAAGAAATAGTTCATTTCAGTTTGGAATTTTACCTTAAATTCTTCCTGAGTTAATATGGATTTTTGAAGAGACCATCTGCAACACTGTTTAGATCCTTTCCAAATTACTTTGAGTGCATTATGGTCTGAGATGTAACTGGAATCAATCTCTGTCGAATAAATTTTGGTGTTAATTTCTGTTGTTACCCAAACCATATCTAATCTTGACCAAGATTGGTGCCTATCGGAATAGAAGGTATATTTTTTAAGATTGGGGTTTCTATCTCTCCAACTGTCTTTCAATTTTAGTTCTTTAATTAATTCAAAGAAAGCTTTCGGTAATGTTCTTTTCTTTTGTTTGGTCATCTTGTCATTTTTATAATCCAGTTCGGGATTAATTATACCGTTAAAATCTCCTACTAGACAGATATTGTCTGTGGAGTGCTCTTTAATTATATTTAACAGTCTTTTATAAAATCTTTCTTGGCCTTCATTCGGAGCGTAGACATTAATTAGTGTTATTGTATCTCGTTCTATATTTAATTCTAAGATTAAAATTCTGCCCTCCCTGTCTTTGTATTTCAATTTAGCTTGAATGTTCGAATTGATGTAGCATATTACACCCCTTTTTTTCTCTGCGGCCAAAGATGTAAATAACTTCCCAAGTTTATTTCTTTGGAGTAGATGTTCAAATTTATGTTTAATATGGACTTCTTGCATTGCAATGATGTCGAAGTTTAGTTTAGCAATTTTATTTAAAATTTGATTCCTTTTTTTGGGGGCATTCAGTCCATTTATATTAATTGTATATAGCTCGATTCCCTTATTTGGTTTTTCCTGAGCCAGATTTAGGTTATCTATATTTAGGTCTTGTTGCCCTAGTACTTCTTGTTTCCTTTGGATATCCTGTATAGCCATTATTACCTGTGGTTAAACTATCAGTGGCCTGACTTCCCTCCAAACTAAGTAGGGTCTGCTCCGTGGATGGTGGACTGGTTGGTTGGGTGTTCCTTGTTTCTTTCGTCTCTTGTCTATCGGAGGACCGATCAGTGGGGAAGTTTTTATCGTAAAATTCTTCTGCCTTTTCGACCGAATCGATTTTTAGCTTCCTGTCTTGCCAGGTCACTAGCATGCCCTCGGGGACCAGCCATCTAAAGTTTACATTGTGTCTGGTCAGTTTGGCTGACAGAAAGGTGTAGGGTCTACGTAGATCTCTGACGTGTTTTGGAACTTGTTTAAGGATTACCAATTGTCTCCCCTTGAATTCTATGGGGTCATCCCTAGCTCTGTGCAATATTTCGTCCCTAACCGATTTTTTAACGAATTTGATGTGTACTTCTTTGGGGAGGTTATGTCGTCTGGCGTAATTGGTATTTATCCGATAAACTTCATCTATTTCGTTGAGCATTGTATCCTTTTCAATGCCCAGAGCTTTTGAGAGAATATCGGCCATAGTGTCTGGTAGGTCTTCACTTTTCTCCTCCCTGAGATTTTGGAATCTAAGATATTGATTCGCTTTCTCGCTCTCTAATTGTATCACTGTATTTTCAAGTTCTCTGTTGGCAAGGACTAGTTTGTCTGTCAGGTCTTCCAATTGTTTATGGTCCTGGTCTATTTTGTCTTCTAGATCTTGAATCCTTTTATCTTGTTTAATCATTTGCTGTTCAAAAGCCTCATGCCTTTTGTCCATATTTTGCATCCTCTCTTTTAGCTCTGCTGTGTCATTTCTAACCTCACCTAGCTCTTTTTTGATATCTTGGTGGTTCTTAAGCATTAGCTCCTGCATTTGAAGGAGAGTGGCTTGAAGGTCTTTATATGAGCTAGATCTTTCTCTGGGAAGCATATCTTCCAGAGATCTCTGAGTAGAGGGACTCGGTATGGCTGAAGTTGATTGATTGGTTGATTTCCTCCCAGAACCCACTCTGGACAAATTTGAAAGGCTTGTCATTTTTCCGATGGACCACCAACTAGCCCACTTGTATAATTGTCTTATGGTCCGATCCAGAGTTTAATTTAAATAGTATATACTGCTGGACTTTTAGTTGTTATAGAAGCGAGAGGGCGGTTCCAGATAAATCTATCGAAAGGCCCTAGTACAAATAGCAATGGAAAGTTATAACCAGTTAAAAGAGGTAGAAGGAGAGAAAGTGAATAAGAAAGTAATAAGATAGGTTAATTTCAGTTGTTTTATATGAATATAGATTATAAGAGTGGTTCTTCTTTCTAGTGAAAGGGAAAAAGGAAGGGAAGAAGAGGCGAAGGGACAGGATCAAGCCGGTTTTATATTGGTTACTTATATATATTGTATAGATTATTAAGAGAATAAGGCCTAGACTTGATTGAATTTAGTTTCTGAAAAAAACTATTTCCTACAAAATACCCTAAGAAAATCACTAGATAGAATAATACATATAAACTTAATCAGAATAATATAATGCGTAAATCTTATCTAATATTCCTTTTGTTAAACTATGATAACTTTGTACTTAATATATATATATCCAAAGAGAGAATCACTTAAGGGGTTAGTATTATAATCAAATAGCCTATAAGGAAATCAATGAGTTAATGGACTCCTAACAGATTATTCTATACATGGGGAGCTTAAATTCAGTTACTATGTACAGTAATAGTTAAATGGTACACTAGATAGTTAGATGCTTAATTCATTAAAATAAATACAATAAGTTCATTAAATTTTAAATATCAGTTAATATATACAGTGATTATTTAGGTGATACACTTGGTAGCAGTTAGTATCCTATTATAGTACATATAGTAATTATTAAGGGCAGAAAATTCTTTAAAGTAAGTACAGTGAATTTTTTTAATTAATCAATATATTAAGTATAAATTTAATATAAATTGTAAGATTATAAATTATAAGTTATGAGTTATAGAACGGTTATTGAACAATATAGATACCTTGAATTAGTTATCAAATATAGTCAGGTGGATAGCAATACGTTAGATTGGTTAGGTAAGTAAAGAGTTAATTGAATATGGTCGAAATTAGCTTGCTCAATCCAAAGATCATCTATCACAGCTGTGAATTGGGGTTGATCCGGTCCTGTTGCAATCCTGAAGCTTCACAAAATCAGTCTGGGTTGTGTGGGAGGTTGTGAAGCAATTCCTTCCTTGCTGCCAGCTTCCCTGAGTTAAAAATTGAGGCCAGACTGTGACTCGGCAACAAAGGGGAAGATCGAAGCAGAAACAGGAACCAGGAAGTAGCTAAGTCACGCTGATGAATCGGAGCCTCTAGATGGGTTTAGAAATAAAGAAATAAAGGAAGACAAAACGGGAGCTCTTCTAAGACGGTAGGGAATCCCTCTGGGACGTCAGATCTTCATACTGTGTTGTAAAAGCTTTTTATGGTGTTAATAAACGAAGAAGACTGTCGGAGATTGTTAAGACCCAAAAACGCTAGGTCGCCGCCGGCCGGAAAGAGAGAGATGACAGATCCTCTTTCTCCTTCTCTTGTCAGAGCTATTAGTATATCAAGCTCAAAAGAGGGGCTGCGGCAGCCGCATTGGTTACGCACGGTGGCGGACCAGTAACACAGATGGTGGATGGATCACTGGCCGGGTATATCAAACAAGGATATATGCCGGGGTATGATGGACTCAGTGCAAGTAAAGCGAGGAAGCCAGGGAATGGTGCCCTTTGTACCATAAGACAGGCCTCCACTGAGTAAATAACAGTTAGGGGCCGTTACAGGAGGATTGGCAGGATATCGGGTGGGATTCCCTCAGCAATACTGAATGCAGTTTTCAACAAGTTCTCAGCAAAGTAATGAATCCGGTGGCGGATGGAAGTCAGTGGTTTTCGTGAAGTATATTCAGAGCACCTGAGTACAAGCGTTTTTGGGATCGGGTGGCTAACACTGTCTTTGTATTCTTATCGTTTCTCTAGGTCCTGGCCCTGCTCCACTTTGTTACGTGCGAAGTGCGAAGGAGCTGCCCTTCCGTTGCCCACAGTAGTGAACTGCGGCCACAGCGTGGCATGGTGGCTGAATGTTGAGCTGCAACATGATCTTCAAGAATGTGGAGGTTGCTGAGTCGCTGGGGCTTCAGTGGAAAGGCTTGAGCTCGGAGGTCTTCGTTTGAGACGGGCCTCTTCCGTTGTGAAAAGTCGGGAGCAGTAAAGGGCCGGACCCAGATTGTTGGTGTTGCACACTGGTGGCAACGACCTGGTGCTGGTGAAGGACTTGGCTCAGTGGCGTCAAGTCATGGCAGACCCCCGGGGCTTGCAGAGCATATTGACCAGATTGTTGGTGTTGCACACTGGTGGCAACGACCTGGTGCTGGTGAAGGACTTGGCTCAGTGGCGTCAAGTCATGGCAGACCCCCGGGGCTTGCAGAGCATATGGACCAGATTGTTGGTGTTGCACACTGGCGGCAACTACCTGGTGCTGGTGTACGACTTGGCACAGTGATGTCATGTCATGGTGAACCACCGGTCGTACGGGGCCTACAGCCGTGGTGTGTGGTTCTGGTGTGTGGTTCTGATACCCCCACATGGAGGGGATGCGGAGTCGCCGTCACACAACAGCAGTTGATGGGACCAGGACATGGGTTAACATGACAGGGGGAGGCAAAGTGATCTGACCCCCGGGCATGTATTTTTAACCCACCCCACCCCCCTAGCTTTCACTGGGTCAATTTAGGAAGATGTCAGGAGTGGCAATTTTTACACAGACCTGCAGTGGTGCCTGCGTGAGCTGGGCAGGCTTAGGTGGGGAGCAGGGGGCCAAGATAGAGATCTGACCCCCTGCTGTGGCAGAAACGGGGCGGAAAGGGTATCAGTAGCAACTGTGTGTTCTCCTTTGGGCATCTTTTGTAAGATGATTGGCACCCCCATTGCACAACTCAAGCTTCCTCCACGGACAGAGAGGTGTGAAGGGGGTGCCCTTGGGGCTCACCTACGTCATTTCCGGTTCCGGGTCATGCAAGGCGAGCCCTCCCACATGCTGGGCGTGGCTTTTGGTTCGGGAGTAGGCGGGACATGCCTCCCTGACCAGGCATGGAGTAACGCCCATTTAAGTTGCCCAAGTATGTTGTGTTCAGGAAACTCCGCCCCATTTAGTGACCCCTGCAGGTCTTTCTGTTAATATTTAATAAAGTGACCCATTTTACCCAGCTTGGTGTCCGAGTGTTCATTTCCCGTCCAAGGCAATTGTAAACATGACTGATTTTGCATTTATTCCAACAGGTCACTTTGACCTAAATGGTTTCCATTCTTTATGTTATTATTTATTTTAGTTCATACAGAGTTTTTTTGGTTCGGGGTTGTTGTTTTTTTGGGGAAAGAAGATTTTCCATGGGGGGTGGGGGTGGGAAACCTAATTGTGGAATATTTTGCAATGGAACCAAAATAACCCCCACAACCCACCAAAAAAACAAAAAATGAAATTCATAACATTTTTTCCATTTCATTTGAGAACATTTGTTTGGGAAAATATCCCATTCACATTGCTGTGGCTGGATGGAGACCAGAACATGTTGGCGGTGACAACGGTCTTGGTCTTGGGTTGGATATCCAGAACCAAATCTGGATTAGTTTTTGTTAGGTTTTGGGGGGAGGGTAAGGCAGGGGTGGGCAGCAGGCAGGATGGGAAGGAACGCAGTTCCACTGGCAGAAATGAATATGCGTGCACAGCTCCAGTTGATCAACGGCTGTCACTTCCTGGATTACTGGTCTCGGCTGGGTTCTCCTTTTTTTCCTTGCTGCTGCTGCATCTGAGCTCCTTGCTTTTTCCCTCTTTCCTCCTTTGTGGCCTCAGACGAGCTTCCCTCTCTTCTGTCCAGCTCTCCTCCAGCCTCATGTGGCCACCTCCCACCGGAGGTGCAAGCAGAAGGCGTGGGTGGAAGCGGCGCTGGCAGCATTTATGCTTCTGGAAGCACCCATTTGCCTGGCTACCCAGCCTGAGGCAGGGGGGCGACCCAAGAAGGAGAGCGCGGGAAACGTGAAGCAAATTGTCACCCTAATGAGTGACACTGGTGAGGTTGTAAGGTCGAGGACTTAACAGTTCACTTGAATGATGCTGATCATTCAAGCCACTGCTACCTGGTCACAAGGCCGGCAAGCCACTTCTACCCAGTCACATGACCATTAAGTCACACCCACAAAATAAGCCACACCCACAGTGTGGCAGTAAAAAATTTAGCTGCCCATTACTGGGGTAAGGTATGCAAAAGCATGCAGATAATCCTTTAACATTAGTTTGAAGAAAGCAGCAATTCCACAATCATGAGCAATGTAGCTTGATTAAAATTCTTTTAATTAATGATTATAAGAAGAAACGCTCCTGTGGATTATCATTGCTCTCCAATTAGCTCACAAATCACATGCATGCATGGTAGGCCTCAAAGGTTTATTCTGGATGCTTTCCCACATCCAAGAATTAATTACGGCTTCCGACAACGTACTGCTGAAAGCATACTTACATTTTTCTGGTGCTGTTTTACTTTCCTGCGTGAAAATGACGCAAAGCAAACAGGCACAAATCAAGTGGACGTGTTCCAAATTCCTCATTTTCTTCATGCTGACCATCGAGGACATGGAAATAGAAAATTCGGTGATGTAAATGTGCAGTGTGGTTCTAGGAGAAGAAATATAGTCTTATTTAGAATGGACCCTGCTTTTCAGAGTGAATTCTTGCAACAGAACTGGGCTCACATGAGAAATGAGTTCAACCGGGCAAATGAGACCAGAACTGGTCTTTGTTCTGGTGCAAAGTTCTGAAAAGGGCATTTTGCCAAGTTGATATGTGTGCTTTGAGAGTTTTTATGTGCTGCAGTGTGTTTTGGAATACAATATGGAGTATGCTTGCACTTTATGCTACTCCCACCACCACCTAGGGACATTGGGGAGAAATTAATTTAATTGGCATTGGAATGGAAGATTTATCTAATTTTACTTTTGAGGCAGAGCCCCAATGGGTATGCAGCAAGCCCTGGAAATCTTCTGTTCTCTCTACAATATTTCTAATGTTTGGAAATAACGATTTGTTAAAATGGAAAAGAAGTCTATGGTACCTCTACTTAAGAACTTAATTTGTTTCGTGACCAGGTTCTTAAGTAGAAAAGTTTGTGAGCTGAAGCAATTTTCCCCATAGGAATCAATGTAAAAGCAAATAATGCATGCAAACTCATTAGGAAAGAAATAAAAGCTGGGAATTTGGGTGGG
This sequence comes from Erythrolamprus reginae, assembly GCF_031021105.1. Lineage (NCBI taxonomy): Eukaryota > Metazoa > Chordata > Lepidosauria > Squamata > Dipsadidae > Erythrolamprus > Erythrolamprus reginae. The sequence continues at coordinate 30,606,779 of NC_091957.1, forward strand.
AGGAGGAGGAGAAAGGAAAAGGACAGTCACTGCTGAAGGAAGAAGGTGAGGTGAGGGGAATCAAAAAAATCCAAAACTTTAAGGCTTAAAAAAAAAAGAGGGACTCTGAGGCGGCGAGGAGGAGCACATGAAGCTGCCTCCCATACACAGCGCCAGAGAGAGAAACCCAGGGGGAATGGCAAGAAACTGACCGGGCCTTCGTGCCACTCTCAAATTTCCTGGGAAAATTTTTCAAGCTCGGTTTCTTAAATAGACAATGGTTCTTAAAAAGAGCCAAAAAAATCTTGAACACCCGGTTCTTATCTAGAAAAGTTCTTAAGTAGAGACTTCTTAGGTAGATGTACCACTGTATTTTGGATAAATGATGAATAAAATGCATCCAACTTGTTTGAAAACCGGGTTTATGGACCATGAAGCCACAATATGCCTGTCCGGAGAAATCTGCATTACCAGAACATAGAATAAGAGAGTCGGAAAGGACCTTGGAGGTTTCCTAGTCCAGCCCCCTACTCAGGCAGGAAACCCTAGACCACTTCAGACAAATGGCTGTCCGGTGTCTTCTTGAAAGCTCCCAGGGATGGCGCACTCAGCCATTAAAAAAAACCCCATATGATATGTGTTAGATTCAGACATCATGCAAAATATAATTCTAATGTAAAATTGCAAGAGTTGGGTTTATTCAAGGAATTAAATTGAACTAAATAACTTCTATTATTGATTTTATTTATTTGTCAAACATTTTATAGGATATTATGGCTTCAGTTGGTGGATAATCACACCTCAAATCTAAACAATTGGAATTTCATTGTAATTTCAAAGGCAGAAATTTCAAACAAACATATCTAAGTTGAACAGAGAAGCCTTCCTTATCTATATTGAATATCAGCTTCTACCCAAGTATTACCAGTTTCAAGAAAGATGGTCTAAATACAGCCACAGGAAAGCAAGTTGAAAGCAAATTATTTGAACAAATCTATTTTTAAAGAGCAATGAAACAGCTGTTTTGGAATATCATCTTTTCATTCCAATGGCTCAGAAGGAAGGGTAGCCTGAGGTCAAATATGTTGCGAGAACCCACATTTCCAGGACACACAGCTGGGACTGTGCATAACCTTTTTAAAATTTGAACTTTCAATTTTTTCAATAAAAAGCCATAATATTTTTAATAGGCAACATAAGAACATAAGAAGAGCCATTCTGAATCAGGCCAAAGCCCATCGAGTCCAGCATTCTGTGTCACACAATGGCCCACCAATTGTCCATGGGGATCTTGAGCAGAAAGAGAAGGCAAGACCCTCCCTTTCCCCTGACCCCCAAGGGAATCCTGCCTGCCTCAACCAACAGAGAGGCAGCACTTGGACATCCCTTTCAATAACCACTTGGCATCCATGGATCTGTCTAATCCTGCCTTGAAGCTATCAAGACTGACAGCTGTCATGACCTCTTCTGGAAATGAATTCCATCAACCAAAGACCCTCTTGGTGAAGAAATATTTCCCTTGATTTGTCCTCACTTTTTTACCTATGAGCTTTAAGGAGGACACCCTCGTCCTAGTATTGTGTGATAGAGAAAGGAATTTTTCTCTATCCACCTTTTCTATCCCATGCATGATTTTATACACTTCGATCAAGTCACCCCTTAAACGCTGAGACATGCACTCTCTGCCTTGTCCTTGCTAGGGAAACATTTTTTTAAAAAAATTGGGGTCTGTTGTTGTAACTATTTTGCTCTTTCTGTTTCAGATTCTCTTTCCTTTGAGATCCACTAAAATCCAGCCTATGCATCTGCTTTCAAAGTGGGATTGAAAGGACTGGAGAAGACAGCAAAATCAGAAGGGCATAATGGGAAAAACTTCAAGAGTTCCTGTTTCATGCCTCGTCCAAAAAGCTTCTTCAATTCTGAAGAAGAACTGAAGAAGCTTCTTGGATTAGAAGTTAAATGCGCTCAAAGAAACAGCCAAGGAGGTCCAGTTGCCTTTGGGAAAAGCACCTCTGAGACTACCACGACATGGGTGATTTGAGACACCCTTGCAGCTCTGCAGGTTTTCCTGTTACTCTAATCCAGTGTTTCCCAACCTTGGCAACTTGAAGATATCTGGACTTCAACTCCCAGCTAGCAAATGCACATGGACCACTCCGGTTCTCTCAACGTCCACAATTCTCCCCTGTACTTCCAACTGCTGCTGAACAAAGGATGATCTTGAATCCTCTAGAAAGAATATGCTGTGGCTAATATCTTTCCCTCACATGCAACCACAATACTATTCCACTTGTGGCAGGCCAAAGTCTCTTACTCAAAAGGATGGCTTCAGCCTGACACCACCATCTTCCCCACTACAACTCAGTAGTTCATTTACTCTCCCCATGCTGGCTGAGGAATTCTGGGAATTGAATGCTGGCTGGGGCATTCTGGGAGTTGAAGTCCAGATATCTTCAAGTTGCCAAGGTTGGGAAACACTGCTCTAATTGTTAAGTCACCACTCAGAGTCAAGTTGAACCAAATCTTCATTTATTGAAGTGCAGAGACAGAGTAACACTCACCAACGAAGTAACTTCCCAACAAGGGCAACGGTTACTCCGTTGCCCTATTTATACTGTTACAAAAACGCGGGCTTTTGCTAACTGACAATCTTTTAACTTTCACGGCTATTTCCAATAGCCGCGTTTTAACCAATCAACGAATTTCTTACATTATTTTAAACAAACACAACACCCCTCCCTTTTTAGAAAAAACTACAGGCTACGTATTTATCCAAGTGACGTAGTCCTCCAACCGGATTGGTGGTTTCACAGTACGTTGTGACCTGCGCAGTTCATTTTCCTGAGAGCTACCGCCCTGGACGGCCGGTGCTGTTTCTGCTCCGCTAAGGCCAGTTTCTGACGGGCCTGTCTGTGATGTTGCAGCCGGATCTCCGCTGGCCTCCAGGGGCAACAGGTAGCCATCGCTGGAGTCCTGAACTGGTTTGGGTAAGTTTTCTCTTGAATTTTCTATAGTGGGTAAAATGTTTATGTTAGTTCTAATTCGTTTGCGTAGTTGGTCAATATGATGATGCCAACTACGACCATCTGTCAATAATATTAAATATGTTTTAAACCCTTCTTTCCATTTATCATTTGACTCATAATCTTTTGCATAAATTAAGTCCCCATTGTTAAATTATCTTTCTGTCTGCATTTTAATTTCATTTTGTTCATTTTGGTAATTTGGATGAATGCGATCTAGTTTTGAACGAATATTTCTGCCCATTAACAACTCTGCTGGGCTTTTTTGCGTTGAAGCAGATGGGGTTATATGCTGAATAATTAAAAATTCGTCAATTTGTTGTTGCCAATCTCCTGGTGGTGCCTTGTTTAATGCTTCTTTTGTTGTTCTTACCATTCGTTCTGCTTGTCCATTAGCTTGTGGAAAATGAGGGGGGATGAGTACATGTTTTATGCCTTGATCTGCAAAAAATAGCTACATTTGTCGGGCTGTCAATTGTGGCCCATTATCGGAAACTACAGTGTCCGGGATGCCATGTGTGGCAAACATTTTCCTTAAAGCCTTTATGGTTGCACTGGTAGTAGTAGATGTCATCAGTTCAATTTCCAGCCATTTGGAGTATGCATCTACTACTATTAGAAAGGATTGGCCCCTGATTGGCCCTGCGAAATCGATATGTATTCTTGACCAGGGCCCTCTTGGTGTTGGCCACTCTGATGGTGGAGTCTCTGGTGGATTGGGTCTTGATTTTTGGCAGGGTACACAACCACCCACCCACAATTCTATGTCCTTGTCCAATCCTGGCCACCAGAAATGGCTTCTGGCTATACTTTTCATTTTAACTATTCCTGGGTGTCCTAGGTGTAACAATTGTAATGCTCGTTTTTGAAGTGCCTTCGGAATTACTACTCTGTCCCCCCATAAAATACACTCTTTCAAAACACTGAGTTCGATTTGTCTGTTTTTAAATGGTTGGAATTCATCTGGTAGATTTTCAGCTGGCCATCCTTTTAATATCCATTGTTTGATATTCTTTAGAATTGGGTCTATTTTAGTTTGGTTTGCTATTTCTGAGGCTGTTAAAAGTGACTGGTTGTTTGTTTCAATGAGAAGGATACTGGAGGCTGGAGCAGGGTCAATAACTAAATCCTTTTGTGGACAGCTGCTTAATGCATCAGCATTTCCTATATCTTCCCCCCCCCTGTGGATAAGAGTATAATTGTAACCGGCTAAAAAAATAGCCCACCGAGTCATGCGAGGGGACAGGAAGGTGGGGGTTTGCTTGTTTCCTGCTAAAATTCCCAGGAGAGGTTTGTGGTCTGTAATTAAAGCAAACAAACAGCCACAAAGGTAATAGTGGAATCTTTTGACCCCTGCTACAGCTGCAAGAGCTTCCTTATCCAGTTGGGAATAATTTCTTTCTGCGGAAGAAAGTGTTTTAGAGTAATATGCGATTGGAGCTTCTGTGCCGTCTGGGAAAATGTGGCTCAAGACGGCACCTATACCGAACGGTGATGCGTCGCATGCTAATGTTAATGGCATTGCAATGTTATATTGTACCAAGACGCTGTCAGAGGAAAGCAAATTTTTTACTGCAGTAAAAGCGGCATGCTCTTTCGGTCCCCACGTCCAGGCAATGTCCTTCTTTAGAAGGTTATCGAGCGGTTCTGCCACTGTCGCTTTCTGTTTAAGAAAGACGGAATAGAAGTTAAGTAGTCCGAGGAAAGCCTGCAATTCTGTCTTGTTAGTGGGGGTTGGAGCGTTTTTAATGGCCGCAACTTTATCGTTGGCGGGGTGAATGCCAGATTTATCTATGTTATATCCTAAAAATTCAATATTGGGAACTGCCCAGGAACATTTTTCTGCTTTTAAGTGAAGGCCTGTTTCTTTAAATTTTGTTAATACAGCCCTAATTATGTCCCAGAGTTCTGCCTTTGAAGTGGCTGAAATTAGCACGTCATCGAAGTATGGGACGACCCCTGGGATGTGATTTAGTATGCGCTCCATGAGGCCCTGAAAAATCCCTGGGGCTGTAGAAATCCCGAATTGAAGTCTTGAGTACTTAAAGGCGCCTCTATGTGTGACAATCGTTTGGGATTCTGCGGTGTCCGGGTCAATGGGGAGCTATTGATAAGCCTGCCCAAGGTCCAATTTTGCAAAAATGGACCCATTTCCCAAAGTGTGCAAAAGCTGCTGGACTACCGGAATAGGGTAAGCATTGTGTTGCAATGCTTTGTTAATGGTGGCTTTGTAGTCCGCGCAAATTCTTATGGAGCCGTCTGGCTTGATAGGGGTGACTATAGGTTTCTCCGTACTGAAGGAGTGGGTCCAGCAGTCACATGGGTTGCTCCTGTCCAATCCGGTGGAACTGAGCCTAGTATTAAAAAAGACTGCTGGATCCGCCCCTTCCCCAGAATTCGCTCAGTTCGCATCCTCGGATGTTGTGTGAATGCTCGTTCCTCTCTATAAAACACCTTCCCTTCGATCTCTCTTCAATAACAAGTAAGATTTTTCCATTACTTAGCTTGCCGGCAGTTTCTTTCTCAGCCCTACAGGGCTTTGAGTTGGGGGAGAAGTTAGCGGCTCAGCCATTCGCGGTTTTTCCCTCCGTGCTGCAGCCGCGGCCGTTTTGTTAATTCCGGCCTTGGAGGTCCTGCCGAGAGCAAGCTTTATTCTTTCGACTAAAAATAATTAAGGGCTATTTACCTCCCGCGGTGTGGGACTTGATTTGTCTCCCGGGCTTAGTCGCTCCTATTGCAAATAACGGAGCAGTTATTTTGGCGCCAAGGCTCTGACGCCCAGTAAGTTGCACTTTCGGTTCTGCCCTAAGGGGTCGGCCATTAGTGCCTACAGCCCGCCGCCTGACCCTGGAGTCGTCGCTGTGAGTTCCCTCGGGCCTATTCTCCACGGAAGTGGCCTCCAACCAGTGTGCCTTGGTTTTTCTTAAAGTTAAGTTAGCGAGGCCTGCCACGCTGCACTTAAGGACATGAACTCTTGGTACCGTCCAGGATTGCCTCTTAAGGCGCAGCAGCTCCTGAGCCTAGGAGCAGGGTCACCTATCCTCTTGGGAATTCCACAAAATAATTCTTCTCCCCCCTATTTTTATTGGCTCAAGCCTTGTCTTCTGTAATTGCTCAGACTATGGCTTCCCTTCCCAAGAGAGGCACTACCAAAGGTTCCTAAGAGGTGAGGCCTACTGGTAATCCTTCTGAGCTTCCCCAGGCCTCTTCCTCCTCTTTCTCAGGCTCTCAACCTTTAGCCAAGCCCACTAGGGCTGAGAAGAGAAGGGACCTAGCCCTACAAAAAATAATGATAAATCAGCCTAACGTTTTAAGGTGCAGGCCCAAATGCATATCAACCCTACCTCCCGGAGGCCTCTAACCTGCCTCCCTCCTGGGTACCTGGGCTATCCCTGGATGAGCCAAATCCTAAATCCACCCCAATCTAACCTATGGGGTTTTAGGTCCAGAGGAGCCAGTTATTACCGAGGATTTCCCCCAGCAGAACCTGTTCAGGGCCTCAGGGATCCTCAGGCTTTTCTGGCTGATATTTCTTCCTTGCCTCCGGAGTTTCAGTCTATCTTGACTATTCTGACTAACACTATTGATGCTAGACTCTCATCTTTAAATGTACCTCCTCTGTCTCATCCTTCCTCTCGCTCCTCCCGTCCCGTGAGTTTTTCTCCTTCCTACAGAGCCCCAGTCATGGAGGCCTCTGACTCCTCTCAGGAAGAGGATGAGGACGTGGATGCAGAAGAGGATGATGACCCTTTCAACGTCTGTCGGAGGATGAGGAATCTCAGATTAAGATTCCAGCCCCAGCTGCTATTTTCCCTTCGCAGCTTTCAAATCCCTCCTGCTACAAGCTAGAGTATCTACGGGGCTAGCCGGGCAGGAGAAGCAAGCTACTCCTTCCACAGACCCTCCAGAGGATAATCCTCCTTACTTCATGGAGGAACAGGAAGACAATGAGGTAATTCCTAGGCCCAAGTTGTTTAAGGATGCCTTGCTTCATCAGTGGGACCCCCCAACCATAGGCTTCACTCCCACTTCCAAGGACAAGAAGCTCCACAAGCTCTCTCCCTCCTATGAGGAACTCCTAACTTGTCCCAGGCCAGATGAATCAGTGAAGACGCTCCACTCAACTGCTGCCATGCCTGGCGAGGCAGAGGAGGTCCTCCGGCCAGAGGACAAACGACTTGATCAAATGCTCAAAAGAAGTCTTCTTGCAGACTCATGGGCCATTAAGAGTGCTGCTGCGGCATCCTCCTTTTCCAGAGCTATGCTCTTAGGGCTTCGTCAGCCCCAACTACACCTGCCCCCAGATGACTTACGGGGCCAACAGGATTTCTACAAAATCTTCGCAGCCACCCAATATATAGCTGAGGCTACTCTCCAATCTTCCAGATTTGCAGCCAGGTCAGTTGCAGCCTCCACAACGGCCAGAAGGCTTCTATGGCTCCGCCCTTGGCAGGCGGGGGCAAGACAGAAATGACAGTTAGCTATGAGTCCACTGAAACGTAACCTCCTCTTCGGAGATCTTCTGGAACCTCTCCTTACGGAAAACGCAGACAAGAAATAGGTCTTGGGACCTACCACCAAGAAGGCCCCGAAACCGCAGTCTTTTCGGCGCACCGGGCGTCAGCAGGCTCAAGGCTTCGCTTTTCGCAAGAGCCCAGGTCAGTATTCCCCTCGCTTTCGATCCCAAACTAGAACCTCCAGGGGTAGAGGGTCCCGCTATCACAGAGGATCCTCTTCTACCAGAATTTCCAAAAGAACCAGATGGTAAGTTTCTCACCCGCCTTCGGGCGGTCGCCTAGCCTGGTCCTCTTCCGCCTGGCACCGCTCTTGTAAGGACCCCTGGGTCATTGACTCAGTGGAAAGGGGCCTAAGGTTAGAATTTATTTCTTCTCCTCCTAACCGTTTTATTTCTTGTTCCTCTCCCAGTTCCTCTCCATCTCGTATTCGAATGGAGGAGGCTATTTCTCATTGTTGACCATTAGAACTATTCAATCGGGCGGCTTCCGGTTTGGCGGTGATCGCGGCGGGACATCCTTGGCAGGGCTCTGCCAAGCGATCCCTTCTACCCCCTTCGAAGGTCGCATTCGCGATCGGATCGGGCTCGGATGGCCCGATCCCAGAACAGGGGGCTCCCCTCTGCCCGAGGAGCCATCGCTGAGACTCCAGAGGCAGCGGTTCGCCCCGCAGCTTCGAAGACGGGAGAACCGATCCTCTTCGTCTGAGAGGACCGGCCAGCGCTTTCTCCCCTCACCCAGCGGGAAGCTGAGAAAAAGCTCTAAATTGAAAGTTCTACATTTATCTAACTGAAAAAGAATACATCCGATAAAGGACTCAAGGTAAAAAATTTCCTCTTTGTTTCAAGACCAAAATCTGAAGATTTGATCGTTCGCAAGCCTCAAGGGAAAGTTTTTTTTTTTAACGAGGCGAAAGTGAAAGTTTTTTTTTTCTGAGTCTCATCCGCAAATAACAGCCGAGACTAAATTCTCTCATCTTCATTGTTTCCATCTTGTATTTGAATTTTGGAATCTATAAAATATTTTTTCTTACTCTATGTTTTAATAAAAGATTTTGAACTGGAAATGGCTATTTAGAAGATTTCAATGCTTAAAAGAAGTTAGTAAAGATGACTAAAATTTTTTTTTTATAGTCTGTTAAAACATTGTGTTCTGGGCTGACATCTCAACTGCGGAGGAATATAACTTTGTTGCCTTATTTTTTTTTTTTCTCTCATCCTGTTGTCTTTGCAACATAATATCATTATATAACAACTTGAAAATAAATGGGAAATAGAAGGAACTGATACCTTTTCTTTGGAATATTTACCTTTGGATTAACCTACTTGGATTACTTGCTGACTGTCTTTGAACTACTTTGGATTACTTGCTGATTGCTTTTTTTCCTTGGGATTATTTTTTCTTCTGAGAACCTTTTCACATCTGCCTGATCATATGAACTTCTGACTTCTAACCTGACTCCATCTTGGGATCTATTTTTTTTTGCCTTTGTCTTGAATTTGGAAAAGAACATAGACTCCATTTTAACTACAAGAAAATTATTAATTTGACTTTTTTTTTTTTCGTGAGACCTGCAATTGGGATTAAGTACAATTGTATTTTCTGACATTGGGATTCACACTCTTTATTCATCTAATATAATTTCCTGATTTATAAGAAGAACATAACTATACATATTGTGTTTTCTTTTTGATTAATTAACTCTTTCTTTGTTCTCCTTCTGATTTTCCTTCTTTTTATTTCTATTTTTGAAAGAAGTTTGAATTGAAGACTATGCATTGTTAGCAAACCTTGGTTTCCTGCTCTATTTTAATTATTTGAATTGAAATACTCCCCATTTCTTTTTTTTTTCTCTCTCCCTTTTTCTCCCTCTTCTTGCTGTCTTATTAAATCTTTTTTCTCTTCTTTTTTTCTTTGTACTTTTTCAAACTTTCCCTTTTTAAAATAGTTATTACTCTTTCTTTGCTGTCATTTATTTTGTCTTTTTATTAGACCATTTATTTTTAACTTTTACTGGTTTTTTATTCCTAAAAGTTTTATATTAGTTTCCTGAGGTATTATATCTTTAAATTTTTAAAGACAATTTAAATTTTTAAAATAATTAATAACAATATATATTGGATTTTGAATTTTGAACTTTCTTGATAATTGAATAGTTATAATTTAAGCGTAACCGCTAATAAAACAGATTGAATAGATTTGGAATTTATAGAAATTTTCTCCTTTTCACTATATATAAATTTAGATTGATTTAAATTAACTCAAATTTTAAACAGCGGATTCAAAATTGATAATGTCAACTTATTCAACCGTTGTTAAAACAGTCAAAAAACAACCTACTGCAACAATCTCTTCTCCACAAGTGTCCCCACGTCCTTCCCCGACACACCAGGCCTCAGCTATGTCTTCCAAGGATAAAGAAAAAGACAAAACAACGCAGCCCAACTTTGCAACATTACAAGAAACTTTAAACAATATGCAGGACTCTATCTTTAAATCTCTAGAGAATGCCACCCAACAAAGAGAGGTTATAAAAGAGGATGCAACACAACAAAGGGAAGCCATAAAAGCAGACTTGGCAGAATTTAAAAAGGAGATGGCCCAACTAAAAGCTGATATGGGCGAGGTGAAAGACCAGATAAAGGAGATCCAACAAACACTACAAGAAAGTGATGATCGAGTGAAAAAGGTTGAAGAGAAATCTGACAAAAACGCAAAAAGAATTGATTATCTCGAAGGGAGAGCTGATGCAAGACACAGAAGACATGATGAATCAATTATTCAGCTGGAGATGCAACGTGCTTCGTATGGACTACGATTTCAGAATATGAAAGAGGAAAAAGATGAAGATTTAAAAATGACTATGGCGGAAACGATTGGAGGTATACTCCAGGAGGATCCTGCTGCGCTAGTGAAAGAAATCGATGAAGTTTACAGGACTTCGAATAGTTACATCCGTCGCCACAATCTTCCAAGAGAGATTCATATCAAATTCACCAGGAAAACTTTGCGAGATGACATACTCCATTGGGCAAGAAACTCTAAACTCCAACATCAAGGAGTGGAAATAAAAATATTAAAACAAGTTCCAAGAAGTGTCAGAGAGAGCAGAAGAGATTACCAGTTTCTTACCAGAATTTTGATCAAAGAAAATATAACCTATCGTTGGTTAATCCCACAAGGTCTTTCTCTGACATGGCGTTCTACAAGATACAAGCTGGAAAATGTAGAACAAGCTAGGTATTTCTTTGAAAATAGTGGCATCAGCCACATGGACTTTTCAGATAAACAACAAGAGGCTCATCAACAACCAGCACAACAGCAATCAGGGGAGATACTAGCAATCCAACAAGAAGAACTATTGGGGGCCACAGCTCTAGCAATAGAGCAGGACCAAGGTGCTATAAGAAGAGTTCAGCCTCAGCGAGAAACCAAAAAACCCACTAAATGACAACAACTAAAGATCTAAAGATCTTCTCGGTAAACGTTAACGGACTTAATGAACCAAGGAAAAGGAAACAAATCTTCTCTAAAATCAGAAATCAAAATGCTCAAATTGCAATATTACAAGAAGTACATATCAAAAAAGATAACCAAAAATTATTGTTGAATCCCAAAATTGGAAAAATGTATGCTGCATTAGCAGATCAAAAAAAAAGAGGTGTGGTGATGTATGTAGAGAATTCTATAAATTCCAAACAGATATATAAGGATAATGATGGTAGAATATTGATTGTACAAGTTGATATTGAACCTAGACCTATAGTGGTTGTTTCTATTTATGCTCCCAATGAAGACCAAATGATATTTTATAAAAATTTACATCAAATAATAATAGACTTAGCTATTGAGAATGTATTAATAATAGGTGATTTTAATGCTATTGTGAATAGGCAATTAGACCATTCAGGGGGAGGGAGCCATAATAAAAGGAAAAAAACAAAAAGAAATCTACTACCTAGTACTTTCCAAAAAATGAAAACAGAATTATTGCTAAATGATATATGGAGGGAAAGACACCCCCATAAAAGACAATTTACGTTTTATTCTAATCCCCACAAAATCTGGACAAGAATAGACATGGTATGGACATCAAAAATGGTTGCAGAAGAAATAAGGGAAGTAGAGATAGATGTTAATACATGGGCTGACCACAACCCAATAGTGGTCTATATAAGAAGGAACAACAAACAGAATATTTGGCGGATGAATAGAATTATACTAAATGATAAGAAATATAAAGATTGGATCGAAAAGGAATTAAAAATATTTCTTGAGATTAACAAAACCCCAGACACCACTCCACAGAATATATGGGATACACTCAAAGCTTATATAAGAGGGTTAACAATATCTTACACAGCAAAATACAATAAGGAAAATAAATTAAAGTACGTACAACTAATAAATGAATTAAAACAATTGGAATTTGCATCGCAGCAACACACCAAGAACAGAGACTTTAAAACAGAAATAAATGTAATTAAACATAAAATTAGAATTATAGAACAAAATCAAATAACTGAAAAAATTAAAAGAGCAAAACAACATTATTTTGAACATGCAAATAAACCAGACAGATGGTTAGCATATAAACTTAGAAAGCAGAGTCAATCCAAATTGATAAAAAAATTAGAAGACAAAGATGGTACAATAAAATATGATACAGAAGGAAAGGCGGACATTGTTTATAACTTTTATAAAGATCTTTATGCCAAAGACAATGTTAGTGAAGATGAGGTTTTTAATTACTTACAGGCTTCAAAATTACCACAAATAACAGAAGATCAACAGACTATGTTGGATGGTCCAATAACAATGGAAGAACTCCTAACTATAATTAAAAAACAGAAAAACAATAAGGCCACTGGTCCGGATGCTATACCGGCAGAATGGTATAAGATAGACAATGAAATAGTAAGAAACTATATGTTAGAAATTTTTAATTCATGTAGACTTGAGGGTAAAATTCCGAAATCTTGGTCAGAATCGCTGACAACTTTAATACACAAATCCGGCACTGACCCACTAAAAATCAAAAATTATAGACCCATATCTTTATTAAATGTAGATTATAAAATATTTATTGCCATTTATGCGGATAGACTTAAAAGAATTATAAATGGAATAATACATCAAGACCAAAATGGATTTCTACCAGGGCGACAAATTAAAAATAACCTTAGAACAGTAATAAATACATTAGAATACTATGAACAACATCCAGATAAGACAGCATCCTTAATGTTCTTAGATGCTCAAAAGGCCTTTGACAATGTTAACTGGACATTTATAAAAATGCAATTAAACAAAATGAGATTTGGCTCAAAATTTGTTAATTTAATAGATACTATATACTCAAAACAAACGACTAAAATAATATTAAATAATAACCAATTACAAGCACTTGATATAAACAAGGGAGTTCGTCAAGGATGTCCTATATCACCATTGTTATTTATTATGACACTTGAAACTTTATTAATTAAAATAAGAGCGGATTCCGCAATAAAAGGTTTAACTATAGGAGACGAAACTTACAAACTCCAAGCTTTTGCAGATGACTTAACGTTTATAATTGAAGAACCGATAACAACTGTCCCTTCTTTATTGCAAACTATTGAACAATTCGGAAAGGTAGCAGGTTTAAAGATAAATAAAAGTAAAACTTCTTTCTTAACCAAAAATATGAATAAAATACAAGAAACTAAATTAGAAAATATTTCTGGAATAAAAACCGTAAAGAAAGTAAAATATTTAGGAATAAATTTAACAGCGAAAACAATAACTTTAAAAAATGATAATTATATAAAATTACTATCAGAAATTAAAAAAGATTTAGAAACATGGAACAACCTGAAAATATCATTTTTAGGAAGAATTGCCACAATCAAGATGAATATTTTGCCTAAGGTTTTATTTCTCTTTCAGGTAATTCCAATAAACCCAGGGGGAACTTTCTTTAAAACTTTGACAAACTTAGTTAAAAAATTTATATGGCAAGGGAAAAAAGCAAGGATAAAAATAAACTGTTTGGAAGACATTAAAGAAAGAGGAGGATTTGGTCTTCCAAACTGGAAATTATATTATCAGGCCGCCGCCTTAACATGGATTAAAGATTGGATAACCTTAGAGAATAAAAGAATATTAAATTTAGAAGGACATGATCTTATGCTGGGTTGGCATGCATTTATATGGTATGACAAGGAAAAAAATCACTCATATTTTAAAAGACACACATTAAGGAAGTATTTACTAGAGGTTTGGAAGGACATAAAGAAAAATCACTTCTTAAATGTTCCAGAATGGATAGCCCCCCTAGAAGCAATAACACATCCAAAATCTATAAAAGACACGAAAATATTTTATAGATATAAAGAATTATTAAATGATCAGATGAAGCTAAAGCCTATGAATAAACTACAAGAAGAAGGGATAATAATAGATTGGTGGCATTATGCCCAGATTCGATCCAGATACCAGAAGGATATAACTCTTTATACTTTTAATAAAAGTAAGAATTTGCTAAGTCATTTAATTATTAATAATTCAGTAAAAATGATAGGGAAAATATATAAATTTCTTATCGCTCACAAAAATATAGAGTTGACTCTAAAAGATACCATGATAAGATGGTGCAGAAATATAGGCAAGGAAATAGATATAGATACTTGGGAAAAAGTCTGGATTAATAATTGGAAAATGACCAAGTCAGTTTCATTAAAAGAAAACCAAATTAAAATGTTTTATAGATGGCACCTTCCACCTAACAGGATAGCTAAAATGTTTCCTAAAACATCCCCACTGTGTTGGAAATGTAAGAAAGATATAGGAACTTATTACCATCAATGGTGGACATGTAGCAAAGCTAAAACTTATTGGAAGATGATTGAGAAGATATTAAAAGAAATATTAAAATATGACATAGATAACACCCCGGAATTTTACTTATTAGGAATTACTAATCAGACTTATAAGAAGGAAACTCTTTACTTAATTATACACATATTAACTGCGGCTAGAATAACATACGCGCAAAACTGGAAGGGGGAGGAAATCCCCAAGAAAGAAGAAGTTATAGTTAAAATATTAGATTGCGCTGAAATGGATATGATGACAAGACGATTAAACGATCAAGAAGATACAAAATTTTATGAAACATGGAACAACATATATAAATGGTTAGATAAGAAAAAATAAGAGATAGATCTGTTTTTATTTAGGTAATAACAATATTAGATGTATCTGTTGATGATTTTGACATAGTTGTTTACTCACAAGCGATATATTAAAAATTTTGTTTTATGTATGCTTAGTAATTGAGATTAGTTTGAATGTTTGATTAGATGAATATATTACACTTAAATAACATATTAAGCATTTTTACTTATACTGTACTAATATTGCATTTAAGATTTGAAAATTTTTTACTAGACTTTTTAACATTCAACAAATGTTTGATTATGTATTCTTTTCTCTATTTGAATGTATACTTTCAAAAGAAGCGGGGAAATACATCCCCATTTTATGTTTAATGTTTGTACGTCTGTATGTCTGTTTTATGAAAAATAATAAAAAAATTGAAAAAAAAAAAAAAAGAACTATTCAATCGGTCCCCTCTCTCCAGAGAGGTTTAGGCTTCTATTCCACCCTCCTTATGGTCCCTAAGACTTCTGGAGGCTGGAGAGCCATCTTGGACCTAAAGAAATTAAACCGCTTCATTACTCCCTATCTTCCATTTTACCAGCTCTTCATCGAGGAGTCTTTATGGTGTCTCTAGATCTCACTGAGGTCTACCTCCATATTCCCATTGCCAAGGTCCATAGGAGATTTATGCGCTTAGCCTTCAAAGCAGGCATTTTCAGTATAGGGCTATGCCTTTTGGGCTCTCCTCAGCTCCCAGAGTTTTCACTAAACCTTTGGGATCCTTGGCGGCTCATATCCGAGCCTTTCCCTTTCATTTTTTATGTTATTTAAATGACATTTTAATTCATAGTAATTCCAGAGCTGGTGTAGCTGCAGACCTCTCCTCTACCATGTCGGTTCTACAGAACCATGGTTTTTTTCCATAAACCTTAACAAGAGTCATCTTGATCCATCCTCTTCCATCCTGCATCTGGGGCCTATCATTAATTCTGAGATATCCCAGGTTTTCTTCTCCTCTGAGAGAAAACGCAGCCTTTGGATCTCATTGCTCGCATCCTGCCCCAGCAATCTACCTCTATTGCCACCCTATCTTCCCTTTTGGGTTAATGGTGTCATGTCTTGGTATTGTCCCCTGGTCCTGTCTTCTCGCCAGGGTCCTACAGGGGCTTCTATTACCATTCCAGAGCTCGGGCCACAGTATCTCGAATCGTCGCCTCACCATTCCACCGACGGTTCGCAGATCCCTCAAGTGGTGGACTTCTCCAGCCCTAGACAAGGGATCTTCCTTCCGGTGCCCCGACCAGTTTGTAGTCACCACAGATGCCAGCCTCTCGGGCTGGGGAGCCCACGCCCAGGGTCTTTTAGCTCAGGGCACTTGGTCACCGGAGGAGGCTTCCAGGCCCACCAATTGGCTAGAATTAAGAGCCGTGTCTCTAGCTCCAAAACAATCCCAGTCTCACACTCCAACCAGCATGTGCTGATTTTCACCGACAATCTAGTCACCAAAAGCTATATTGGCAGACACGGAGACTCTAGATCCAAGGCCCTCATGAGGGAGGCCCTGAAGTTAGGCCTTTGGGCAGAGAAGAATCTCCAGTCGCTTCTAGTCGACCTCATCTCGGGGAGCCTCAACGTCCAAGCGGACTGGCTCTCGCGAGCGACCTTAGATCCAGGCGAGTGGAATCTCCATCAGTCACTATTCCACCAAATCTGCCTCAGGTTCGGCCATCCAGGGTTGGATCTATAGGCGGCCAAAGCCAATGCCCAGATCCCTCGCTTCATCCCCAGGTTCCCGTCTCCGGGAGCAGAGGCAATCAATGCTCTCAGGAGCCCTTGGCCTCCAGATCTATTGTATGCCTTCCCTCCAAGTCCAATTCTGCCAGACGTGATCAACAAAATCCTCCTGGAGACGGCCCGAGTAATTCTGATTGCCCCTCACGGGTCTCGCAGACCATGATTCGCGGACCTCCAACAACGGTCCGTCCAGGACCCCTGGCGACTCCCAGTTCGGAGGATAGGTTGTGACAGGGGGCCTCCTTCCATCCGGACCCAGAGTGGTCCCAACTCATCGCCTGGCTATTATCCGGAGGGACTTAGACCTGCGAGGGTTTGACCCGGTCTCAGTGGAAATCATCCTGAAGTCTAGAAGAGGGTCTACCAAGGATCTACGACCATTCTTGGTCCAAATTCCATCAGGGTGTTCGCAGGAGGGTCTTTCTCCCCTGTGTCTTCCCATCCACAGGATAATCACCTTCCTCGGGAAAGGTTTTCCACCAGGGCCTCTCTACCAGCTCCATCCGCCGACTCCTGGCTGTCATTTCTTCCGTCTTGGCGGGGCCTCGCAGGCAGCCCCTCTGCTCCCTCCCAGAAATCCAAGAATTTCTAAGAGGAGTGGCCACCTCAGGCCTTCTAAAATCCACAGATATCCTACCTGGGTCTTGCCACGGGTTCTCTACTCTCTTTCTCAGACACCTTACGAACCCCTGAACTCTGCGTCCCTCAGGTACCTATCCTTTAAGATAGCATTCCTGGTGGCGATTACATCCGCCCGACGCATATCTGAGTTGGCAGCCCTTCTCTCAGAGTTTCACCTGGACAAGGTGGTTCTGTGTCTGGACCCCACCTTTCTACCAAAGGTTAGTTCCATGTCTCACAGATCTCAGGATATCATATTACCTTCCTTCTGTCTCCAACGAGAGCATCTCCTGGCTACTAGATGGCACACTCTGAATCTCCCTAGAGCGCCAAAGGTTTATATCAAACGCACAAGATCCATCCGGAGGTCTGAAGCACTCTTCATGGTCGACCATTCCAGATCCTTGGGATCCAGAGTGTCTTCTACAGTAATAGGTCGTTGGATCAGAGGGACCATCTCTAAGGCCTACGAGACAGCTTCCCTCTCTATTCCAAGGAATATTACAGCGCATTCCACCAGAAGCGCTGCAACATCTGCCGCCTGGGCGACTCAGGCTCCGTTGGAAGAAGTCTGCAAAGCAGCCACTTAGGCCTCATCAAATTCCTTCATGCAGCACTACAAATCGATTCGTACGCTTCAGCGGACGCTGCCTTCGGCAGTAGAGTACTCCAATCCGTTATCTTTCACGATAGCAATGTACTCCCACCCTAGGGACCTATCTCTTGGGTATGTCCCATGTGACTGCTGGACCCACTCCTTCAGTACGGAGAATAGGCGTTGATTGCTTACCTGAACGCCTCTTCTCGTACGGTGAGTGGGTACAGCAGTCACTTCCCTCCCTATGTGTGGTCTTCTGTACCTTCTATTCTATTTTCTTATAACACATGAGAGTTGAACATTAAAGAGCTTCACCACTGAGCCTAGTCTACGGATTCGCGAATTCTGGGGAAGGGGCGGATCCAGCAGTCTTTTTTAATACTAGGCTCAGTTCCACCGGATTGGACAGGAGCAACCCATGTGACTGCTGTACCCACTCACCGTACGAGAAGAGGCGTTCAGGTAAGCAATCAACGCCTAGTTTCCCACTTGGCATGATCCGTTGGAATCAAGATGCCTTGAGCTACCAATTTGTCTATTTGTTCATCTACTTTTGGTAATAAGGGTATCGGAACTCTATGGGGTTTTAAACGAATAGGAGCAACGTTTGGGTCCAAATTAAAGGAAATAGGGCTGCCCGTATATTTACCCAGTTCACTGGAAAACACCTCAGGAAATTCACTCAGCAGGTTTTTTGGGTCATACATATCACACACATTGTGAACCCCTAAAATTGTGATGCCTAAAGGCTGTAACTATTTAAGCCCTAATAGAGTATGTTTGGGGCCATCCACCACAATGAGAGGTAAGAGACCTCGGAACCTCTTAAATACAACTGGCACATTTAGGCACCCTAATACAGGAATTTTCCGACCTTGAAAGTCACTTAAGCCCGCATCCCACGGTTTTAAATCGGATTTCTTTACGTGTGGCAAATAAAGTCTAAGTTTTTGCCAAGGCGTTATAGAATGTCTCAAGCCCGTGTCCAGTTCCATTTCGCAGGGAAGGTTGTTTAACAATAGGGAAACAAATAATTTGTCCTCAGAAGGGGAAGAGTTTGAGTTTACAGGAGCGGGGCAATTACCTCTTTGGTTGAAGGGGCGCTATTCGTTGGCAGGTCGAGAAGTGTTGCGGGAAAACGGAGGTCGTCTGTTTCTGGACGAGGAAAACGGTCTAGGGTTCTGTGGAGTAGCCGATATGGGACAAACAGCGCGGCAGACTTCTGCGATGTGTCCTCGACGCTGGCAATGGCGACAATAGGCGTCTTTGAAATGGCATCGGTAGCGGGGATGGTTGCTGTTGCAACCGGCACACTTTTCCTGGCGAGGTGGGTCTTTGGCATCCCGGTCGGACGGTCTGCGGATCTGAAGGCAGGCATCGTCTGGTGTGTTGGGATCCAGATGTTCATTCAGGCAGCTGGGCCATTCGGAGTCATCTGGAATATGGTGGACGGCAGGTGAGGTGCATTTGATTTCCGCGACAGAAGTTTCAGATATTTCTGAAGCTTTAGCGGCCTTCAGGATGTCTTGGAGGGAAGCTTCTTCATCCACAAGATATTTCTTTTGGAGGGTGATGTCGTTTAACCCCAAAATGAGGCGGTTAACCAATTGTTCTTCGGGATCCTTGAATCTGCACTTAGGAAGAACGGCGCGGAGGTGGGTAATGAAATCGTTGGTGGACTCTCCTTCTGCTTGCCGCACCTGGGCGAATTGGTGACGGTGTACACGAATGGGAGTCGTGGGCTGGAAATGCGCAGCAAGCTTGGTTTGTAGGGTTGACCATGCGACGGTTTCTAACGTGTCTGGGTAAACGAGAGTTGAAGCTAAGCTGTAAATTGCTGGTCTGCAAAAGCTCAAGAAAATGGCTCTTTTCCTGTCATCCTCTGCATCCTGCAGGTTGCTTGCCTGGAGGAAAATCCTAAATTTGGACATGTACGATGTCCATGATTCTGAGTCAGAATTGAAGAAAGGTGGTGGTGGAGCCATGGCCGAGCTCATGGTTGCTTTCGCGGGAGTTCGACCTCCTCGTCGCCACTGTTAAGTCACCACTCAGAGTCAAGTTGAACCAAATCTTCATTTATTGAAGTGCAGAGACAGAGTAACACTCACCAACGAAGTAACTTCCCAACAAGGGCAACGGTTACTCCGTTGCCCTATTTATACTGTTACAAAAACGCGGGCTTTTGCTAACTGACAATCTTTTAACTTTCGCGGCTATTTTCCAATAGCTGCGTTTTAACCAATCAACGAATTTCTTACATTATTTTAAACAAACACAACACTAATCCACTGTCATTTCTCTCTGCTTGCTTGCGGCTTGGGCACCGATTCCATACAAGGACAGAAAGAGATTGGGGGGGGGGGGGGGAAGCAACAGCCACCATCCATCACTCCATTTTTAAATACTTTATAAGCCCCCAGTTTCTCAACCTCAGCAACTTTGAGATGCACAGACTTCAATTCCCAGAATTCCTCAGCCAGCATGGGGAGAGTAAATGAACTACTGAGTTGTAGTGGGGAAGATGGTGGTGTCAGGCTGAAGCCATCCTTTTGAGTAAGAGACTTTGGCCTGCCACAAGTGGAATAGTATTGTGGTTGCATGTGAGGGAAAGATATTAGCCACAGCATATTCTTTCCAGAGGATTCAAGGTCATCCTTTGTTTAGCACCAGCTGGAAGTACAGGGGAGAATTGTGGACATTGAGAGAACCGGAGTGGTCCATGTAATGTACTTGTGGATGTGGGGAAAAGGGATGAACCTTAACCTAGGTGGAGAACTGTAGGAAAAGTTAATTTCGGGAGGACTACAGTTCATAACTACCATGGCTCTGTCAATAAATTGGAACTTGGGAGAAGGCCAAGCTTTAGACTCCGATTTATTTCTCAGATGCTATTTGGAATGCTGACAGATGGACTAAGAATAGGATGTTTTACCTTCTCTTTTTTAAAAAGTTTATTTATTGGTTTTTACACAAACACAAAAGACTAAAACAAATATTGTTCACATTTGTCATTTACAGATCATAAACCATTGTATTACACTCTTTATTAACACATCTATATACAATATAGATTATTCAAAGGGATAGGATAAGTGTGGTAAGTAAAATAGATTAGTAGTAGTTAATTATACTTATAGGTATATAAAAATATCATTGAGTAGCCTTGACAAGTAGATCCAGAAGTTAACATGTCAAAAGCTATTACTGCTTATCCATTTGTATTTATGTTCCCTTATGCATTGTCTGTTTCATGCATATGTATTTATCTATTTTATCAGAACAACTACATTGTGTCATATTACCCTTTCTCTTTCCTCCATCCATTACGGATGTTTCCAGGACCAGTTGTGCACCAAAGTTTGCCAAACTTGGGTTAGGGTTAGGATTTTGGACTCATTAGACCAGTGATGGCGAACCCATGGCACGTGTGCAACGAGTGGCATGCGGAGCCATATCAGAAAGCATAAGAGGCATTGCCCTATGTCAACTTCAGTGTGCATGCACACACTGGCCAGCTGATTTTCAGCCTTGGGAAAGACCATTTTCGCCCTCCGGAAGGTTCAGGGAAGCTCCCTAAAGCCTCCAGAGTGAGAAAAACAGTTATTCCGTACATCCGTACAACGGGTAAAAAAGGTAATAAACATCAGGATACAATTAATGTTAGATTAAAGTTACATTTAAAAGGTTACATTTAAAAAACTAAAAAACCTATTAAAATACATGCATATCTATTCAAATAAGCTCATTATACGTTCATTGGCTAGGGGGCAGAGTCTAATAACCCCAAGCTTCGTGGCATAGGTGAGTCTTTAGACTTTTTCGAAAGGCAAGGGGTGGGTGGGGCAATATGAATCTCTGGGGGGGAGCTGATTTCAGAGGGCCGGGCCCCCCACAGAGAAGGCCCTTCCCCTAGGTCCTGCCAAGTGACATTATCTAGTTGACGGGACCTGTAGAAGGCCAATTCTGTGGGACCTAACCAGTTGCTGGGATTCATGCGGCAAGAGGTGGCCCCATAGATTATCATCATCACTCAAGATCACCTCCAGCTGACTACATAAATAATCAAACAAGGTGAACCACTGCAGGAATAAGAAAAAGGACCCTCACTTTTGCCACAAAGAGCAATTTGATATTGTGGTGAAAGCAGCACGCTAAAACTGGCAGAGGATGAGTTCTAGTCCTGCCTTAGGCATGAAGCCACATCTGGGGAACTTAAAGCTAATCTTTCTCTCCCAATCAGAGGTTCCTCCCAGTTCAGACCAGTTCTATGGAACTAGTAGTAACTTGACAGCCTGGGTCGCTGGAACCGGCAGCGATCCAGGCCTCTCACACTCCCAAACCAGCTCCCTCAGCAGCGCCATAGGTTCCGCCATCTTGTTTTTTCCTTCTGTGCATATGCAGCTGGTTTTTTGCTTCTACGCATGCGCAGACCTGAAGCCTGCTATGTGATTTGGGGCCAGTTCCTTTCTGAGCTTCAGGAAAGGAAAGACCAGGGCAAACCACTTTGAAATAAGTTACCAAGAAAACTGTAGGGACTTGTCCTGGCAATTACTAGAATCAAGACTGAATCAAAGCCCACTCATGCTCCACTCCATGCAAAATAGCGCGTGCATGGGAAACCTTCATTCATTCTTTGCTCCTCTCTACCCACCCAATTCATTCAGGAGTTTTTTGGGAGGGGAAGAGATATTTAATTTAAAATAACTGTCTGGTTTGGTTCTGCAACCGACACAGACTTTAGCGGACAATCAGAACTGCAGAAAAAACAATTGCTGCCAACCTGCCTTCCATTGACGATCTGTATACTGCATGAGTCAGAGAGAGCGGTGAAAATATTGACTGATCTCTCGCATCCTGGACATAAACTGTATCAACTCCTACCCTCAAAATGTCGCTACAGAGCACTGCACACCAAGACAACTAGACACAAGGACAGTTTTCCCCAAATGCCATCACTCTACTAAACAAATAATTCCCTCAACACTATCCAGCTATTTACTAAATCTGCACTACTATTACTACTAGTTTTTTCTCAACATTCTTATGACCCATTTCCTCCCACTTATGACTGTATGACTGTAATTTTGTTGCTTCTATCCTTAAGATTTTTATTAATATTGTTTCCTCATTGCTTATTTGACCCTTATGACAATCATTGTGTGTACCTCATTATTATTATTATTATTATTATTATTATTATTATTATTATTATTTATTAGATTTGTATGCCGCCCCTCTCCGTAGACTCGGGGTGGCTCACAACAAATGTTGTTTTTTAAAGTTTTGGTTATATTAATTGGATTTTTAAAGTTATGTATACTGTATATTGTTTTTCGACATGTTGTGAACCGCTCTGAGTCCTCGGAGAAGGGTGAGCCACCCCGAGTCCTCGGAGAAGGGTGGCATACAAATCCAATTAATAAATAATAAATAAATAAATGTATACTTTCTTTTATGTGCCCTGAGAGCATATGCACCAAAGACAAATTCCTTGGCCAATAAAATTTTTTATTCTATTCTGTTCTGTTGTATTAGCTTTTAAACCAAAAACTGACTCTTTGCCAAAGCTTATCTATGTACTATAAAAAACAATATTAGAGGAGACCGTGGTTCTGGATGAAATCCAGAAATAACTTTTTCTCTTTATATCTAAGCATCAACAATTGGAGGAATGAATAGTTTAGAAGGGGGCATATCAATCAGGAAGAACATGGTAATAATTTGAATGAAAGAACTGAATGATGTTACCAAGCATGAGGAATATGAAAAAAATGCAGTTTGGTTTATTATTATTATTATTATTATTATTATTATTATTATTATTATTATGTATTTTTATGGTGGTAAGGGCCCCCAGTTCTATTTAAGTAGGTTGATGGAGGGCGGGATAAGCAAAATATTGATTGTGGCCCCCAGTTCTATTTAAGTAGGTTGATGGGGGGAGAGATAAGCAAAATATTGGTTGGCAATATGCTCACATTATTACAACTATGTTTCAGCCAACTTTGAAACTGAACAATCAAAAACCTGATCTGCTTTAAGAAAACATGCAGAACCACAGATAATGTTCACATAGTGGGCTAAACAATAACATGCTTTGCTTTTGTTCTGATGTGGTTTCTGAACCCAACCACTACGGTCTGGTTAAATTAGAGTTTTTAGTACTTTAGGTCAATCCAATCCGCCCTTACTCAACACATCATAGTTAACGAAGTTACAATTTTATGTGTCACGAAGCCCAGCCAAACTCAAGTTGTATTTTTTAATGAAAGGATTTATAATGGAAAAATAATGTTTAGGATAGACTCAAAAAACATTTTGCTACATCTGTGCGTCTTTGTTTTGTTATGAAGTTGAGATTGTTTCTCTCTCTGGCATGTTTTGGTTCCTCGGAAAAATATGCAAGCGATACACAGATTGTTAAAAAAGAAGTATATTGGAATTTACTTCTTTTTTAACAATCTGTGTATCACTTGCATATTTTTCTGAGGAACCAAAATATGCCAGAGAGAGAAAAAATCTCAACTTCATACCAACAACTTCACCAAAAGGAATAGAAAAATGTGCAATAGCTCAGCGATAGTAAAGATGATTCTAGTTCATGTGTCTACTTTGAAGTTGTTTGCTCACATTGGGGTATGCACAAGACTGCATTTTGATATTTTCTGCCCTGTTAAGTCAAGGTAGTCCTTCACTTAAGACTACAATTTAGCTCAACATTTATATAGTTGAGGTATTTCTTAAGTGAGTTTTGCCCCTTTCTTGCCACAGATAATAAGTGAATCACTGCAGTTGATAAGTTAGTTACCTGGTTGTTAATGAAGCTGGCTTTCCCATTGACTTTGTGAAGTGACAAAAGGACCTTGGGACACAGAACCATTGTAAATATGAACCAGTTGCCAAGCATCTGGATTTTGAACACATGATCATTGGGATGCTTCAATGTCTTAACTGTGAAAAATTATTTATTTATTTTATTTATTTATTCGAATTTGTATTGAAGGACTCTGGGCGACTCACAACCAAAAAAATAAAAAATAAAACATACAATGCAATAGTAAATTAAAACTTAAATTAAAATTGGTCATGCGTCTTGTTTCAGTGCAGTGCCATTGTAACTTTGGACAGTCACTAAATGAATTGTCATAAATTGTGGACTACCTGTAGTCTCCTGCAGTCAAAAAACCAGGAATCTGCTAGCACCTTTTGTGACTTAACAAACTTGGTTGAAAGGCATCTGTAGTGGTGTAGTGGTTAGAATGCAGTACTGCAGGCTACTTCTGCTGACTGCCAGATGCAGTTTGGCAGGTTGAATCTCACCATGCTCAGGGTTGACTCAGCCTTCCATCCTTCCGAGCGGGTAAAGTGAGGACCCAAAATTGTTGGGGACAATAGGCTGACTCTGTAAACCGCTTAGAAAAGGCTGTAAAAAAAAGCACCATGAAGCAGTATATAAATGCAAGTTCTATTGCTATCCCCTCTGGTCAGCTTGCAGTCTTTTAATAAAAAGCGTCAGTTGGAAAAAATATTACCAGCCGCCTGTTTTTTGAAAACAGTCCTAAGCACACAGACGCAGCAGGAGATTGTGTACTCATTCATGAGAGGAGCTAAATTGAAGTCACAGACACATATTCTGTTCAAGCATAATGTGCAAATCTATTGCATGCTGAGTCTGGGATCACAAATAAAACTGGATTACTAACTCCAGTAACTACTAACTACCCAATCCCTTTTCTCTGAATGTAGAATAGTGGCTCAATGTACAACTTACCAGGTCCCGTGAAGCTACTCAACTAATTTTATCACCTTATCATATATTTTCTTTTCAAAATTAAATGACCTACTGCCAATTCAATAATGATTTTTAATCCAAAGTTTATCGAAGGTGAAAGTTCTCTCCCCCAAAAATGGATGTCTTCTTTAGAATCACTACTAATTCCCCAGCAACCCTCTCTCTGGTTTAAGAGGAGTAGAAGTCACTCTTTCTCTTGGGTGGAAGTCGGGAATTTTGGCTCATTTTCTGCAGTCTTCTCAGCCTCCCTTAGTTGTGCTCATTGGTGAACTATAACAAAAGAGAAGGATAGAGAGAGAAAAAGGGGGGGAAATGACTGGGCAGAAGGAAAGAAAGGGAAGGAAAAGGAAAGGATAAGAGAGCAAAGAAAGGAAGGAAGGGATGGGATGTGGAAGGAAGGAAGGAAGGAAAGGAAGGTGGGAAAGAAAGGAAGGAAGGAAAGGAGGAAACGAAGGAAGGAAAGGAAGGTGGGAAGGAAGGAAAGGAAGAGAGGAAAGGAAGGAAGGAAAGGAAAGGAAAGGAAGGAAGAAAGAAATGAAGGTAGGAAGGAAAGGAAGAAAGGAAGGGAAGGATTGAAAGGAGGAAAAGAAAGGAAGGAAGGAAGGAAGGAAGAAAATGAAGGTAGGAAGGGAAGGAAGAAAGGAAGGGAAGGATGGAAGGGAGGAAAAGAAAGGAAGTAAGGAAAGAAAGAAAGGAAGGAAGGAAAGGAAAGGAAAAGAAAGGAAAAGAAAGGAAGGAAGCTCTCCCTACTCTTAGTTCATCACCTTCCTACTCCACCACCAGCTCATCTCTAACCTCCTCAGGCAGGCTGGGGAATTGAGCCATGAAGTAATTTTTTTTAAAAAAGGACAGAGGGAGGAAGGAAACAGAAAGAAAAGAAAGATGAAGAGAGAGTGAGAGAGAGAGAGAGAAAGAAAGAAAGAATATAAGAAAAGGAGGGGAAAAGAGAGGAAGGAAGAGGGAGAAAAGAATCCAGAAAAGAAGAGGCAGAAACGAGAAAGGCAGGCGAGAGGAAGGAAGGAGGATGAAAGAGGCAGAGAACGAGGCTGCGCTCACCTGCCCAGGCAACGCCGAGCGGCGCGTCTCTCTCGCTCTCTCCTGCCAGCCGCCTCGTCCTCTGCTCGCCCGGCGCCTTTCCCGGAGAGCCGGCGCGGCTCGGGCTGCCTCTCGCCTCGCCTCTCTGGCCACGGGCCGCCCGAGCACAGCTGCAGCTCCTCCGGAACCGGTGCGCACTCGCCCGTAGGGGGCAGAGATATAGCGGCGCGGAAGCGCCCAGGCCCCTTCTCCGGCCGCGGTGGGGTTTCCAGAGTGGGGGGGAGGAGGAGGAGGGATACCTGCATCGGCCTGCCGAGGCGCTCCGACGGCCCGGCTCCACCCAGCCCTGGGGATGGCCCATCTGCCGGTGCGCCCCTCTGGCCGTGTGCCTTCTCACACGACGCTTGGCTGGTGAACGGTGACAAGAGTTGGAAGGGTCCCTAGGAGGTCATCTAGTCCAAACCTGCGTGAGAGCTGCACTAGGGATCCGAACCGCTCAATTACCCACCTTTCTGATCCGACAAGCTCTGAATGTCTGAATGGTCAAACATCTGGCAACTCCAAAGCTCAACCAACATATGGTCTGTCCTACACATTGGCAAAAAGAATCAGAACACCCACCCAATACAGGTTGAACAAACAAGACCTAGCAGACAACCCTCACTCCGTAAAAGACCTTGGAATACTCATATCAAATGACCTAAGTGCCAAAGCCCACAACAGCAACATTGCCAAAAAGATTTCAAAAGTTGTTAACTTAATCCTATGTAGTTTCTGCTCTGGTAATCTCACACTACTAACCAGAATGTATAAAACTTTCACCAGGCTAATCCTTGAATACAACTCAAATGTCTGGAACCCACACTGCATTTTGGAAATTTTAATACATTAGAAAGTGTCCACAGATACTTCACTAGAAGAGCCCTCCAGTCTCAACAGACAACTACGCAACTAGGTTTACAATCCTAGGTTCAGAAAGTGAAGGAATGACGTCACATTAAACATGAGCTAAGCATAGCCCATAAAGTCATCTGCTACAAGGTCCATCCTGTCAACGACTACTTCAGCTTCAAGCACAACAATACACAAGGATACAACAGATACAAACTCAAAGTAAACTGCTCTAAACGTGACTGTAGGAAATACGACTTCAGTAACTGAGTAACTGATGCATGGAACTCACTACCTGGCTATGTAGTATCATCACCTAACCCCAAAACTTTGCCCTTAGATTATCTACTGTTGACTTCTTCCGATTCCTAAGAAGTCAGTAAGGGGCGTGCATAAGTACATCAGAGTGCCTTCCGTTCCCTGTCCTTATGTTTCTCTCTTCACACTAGTATCATATATATAAACATTGTTATCACTTGACAAAAATAAATAAATAAATAAAAATAGAAAAAAATAGCCACTGAGCCACCCAAGGGGCTGCTGCGCTGCCTTCCGCCACCTGCCCATCCAAAGCCCCTCAAATTTCACCTGTCTCCAGAGACTCTGCTCCCCTGAGGGAAGGGGATGAGCTTCCCCCAAGGCAATCTTTTGGCTGGAGGTCCTAACAAAGACCTCAGGTGAAAACCAGTAGCGGGTTGCTACCGTTGCAATAGCAGACTACAAACCAGTAGCAGCTACCAGATTGTGCAATTTGCACATGCCAGTGGCTGTCCTATGAGCGCTGCCATCTTTTTTCGTATTTTTGGCTTCATGCGCATGCACAGTAGCAAAATCTCGTAAGGGGACATGCATGTGCATGAGGTTTTGGTGATTTTTTACTTCTGCACATGCGTAGAAGCAAACAAAATCACCAAAATCTCACACTTGTGCATGTCCCTGCTCAAGTTTTCAGCACATTTTTGCTTCCTGTGCATGTGCAGAAGCAAAACATGCTGGGGACGTGCACACTTAGCATGCACGTGCATGCAATACAGCCGAAGCTGCACGCACAGCACACTGAAAGCAGCAGTAGTAGCAATCCACCCCTGATGAAAACCTTTATTTATTTATTAAATTTATTTATTAAATTTATATGCCGCCCCTCTCCAAAGACTCGCTGGGTTCAAGCTTCCGACACCCATTCTGGGCTGGAAAAATAACCTTAGACCTAGAGGGTCTGGAGGAAGAGCGGTAAACAAGGCAACAGTAAGATAAAATTAATCGACTTTCCACCCAAAAAAAAAATTGAGTTGAGAAAGCATCTTGGACACGATCCTCCTTTTATGAAGATACGGGAAGAGTGGGGGAGGAGATGGACTTGCAAGATTTTGTTACTATAACTAACAAATTTAAAAGTATAATGATTTTGCAGGTACAGTGGTACTTCTACCTAAGAATGTCTCTACTTATGAACTTTTCTAGATAAGAACTGGATGTTCAAGATTATTTTTTTTGCTCTTCTCAAGAATCATTTTTTACTTACAAACCTGAGCCTCTGAAACTGTAACTGGAAAAGGCAGGGAGAAGCCTCCGTGGGGCCTCTCTAGGAATCTCCTGGGAGGAAACAGGGCCGGAAAAGGTGGGAAGAAGCCTCTGTCGGGCCTCTCTAGGAATCTCCTGGGAGTAAACAGGGCCGGAAAAGGCGGGGAGAAGCCTCTCTGGGGCCTCTCTAGGAATTTCCTGAGAGGAAACAGGGCCTCCACCCTCCCTGTTGTTTCCCCAATCGCACGCATTATTTGCTTTTACATTGATTCTTCTTACAAACTTTTCTACTTAGGAATCTGGTCATGGAACAAATTATGTTCATAAGTAGAGGTACCATTATATTTGGTTCTTAAGTTTGAGCTGCACTGCAGGGCTGACAGCCCCCTCTCCATTTCTTTGTAGCCGCTTCTGTTGATTTTTACAGATTAACAAGAACTGGAAGGGGCCTTGAGGGGCCCTGCCCAAGCAGGCGACTCTACATCTGCTATGAAGAACTTTCTGCGGATCATCGTCCTTCTATCTGCAAGAGAAGGTTCCTTAATCCACCTCTCTGGCATAGAACGTAGAATCATAGAGCATGAAGACACCTTGAAAAAAAGGTGTTGAGTTTTTCATGCCCACTGTAGCACTGAGGCAGAAACAGGATGTCTGGAGTAACTCTAAAAGATGTCAACCTGCAGGAGTTTGCATGGGGCCCTTGCAGCCTTTCTCAAAAAAGTCAGGTAAACTAAAGGTACCTGAATAGGTGGACATAGTCAAACTAGCCAAGTACAAAGAATTGGCTCTCTGTCTGTCTGTCTGTCTGTCTGTCTGTCTGTCTGTCTACCTACCTACCTAGTCAAGTACGTATTGGTAGTATACAAAGATATAACAATGTTTATATTATTATTATTATTATTATTATTAATTATTAATTATTATTTATTAGATTTGTATGCCGCCCCTCTCCGTAGACATGATATACATGATATTGATACTAACAATGGAGAAACTTGAGGACAGGGACAGTAAGCATGCTGGTGCACTCATGCACGCTCCTTATTGGCCTCTTAGGAATCGGGAGAGGTCAACAGTGGAAATTCTGTTTTAAAGGGAATTTATTATGGAAGACGGTTTAAAGCATACATGAAAATTGATATGGAGGATATTTTGAGAAAATTGAAACATTATGATCTAATTAATTTGATGTGATTAAGAATAGTAACAGCCTAAAATGTATATTGGCTAACAGTTTTTTAAAAAATTCTTATCATATAAGGAATTGGAATAATTATTGTTTGGTTCAGATGTCAAATGGTAAGGAGGTGGCATTGGTTAATCTATGTATACCGAAACTGCAAAAATGATATATTGTAATGTAATTTAAAATTAATGGCATCTAAAATCAATGGCCATCTACACGTGATTGGAGAAGAAAAAATAATAATTTTTTTACCACCACCACCCCAAGACAATAGTGGACAGTCTAAGGGTAAAGATTTGGGGGTTAGGTGATGAGTCTACAGAATCAGGTAGTGAGTCCCATGCATTAACTACTTGGTTGCTAAAGTCGTATTTCCTACAGTTGAGTTTGGAACGGTTTACTTTGAGTTTGTATCTGTTGTTTGCTCGTGTGTGCTTTCATTGTTCTCTGAACTTGGTTGTTTTCTTGCAGATGTTTTATTACCTTATCAGTACTAGGCTGCTGATGATAGCACTGATCTTACCTATTTTGGGTAATGAAACATTTGCAAGAAAACAACCAAGCTCAGAAAGCACCAAGGACCAAGTTCTTCTCCTTTTCCTTCTCTGGTTCTCCCCTACTCCACAAACCCCACAGCCTTCTGCTCTGGTGACTGGCTAATGAAACATTTCCAAGGAAACAACCAAGCTCAGAGAGTGGCTGAACCCAGCTGAAGAAGAGTTCATATTTATATTACAAGGGTTATCCAGAAAGTAAGGTTATAAGGCACGTAGCTCTCGCGGGGAATGTTCGCGGGGGTAGTTGGTATTACTATTGTGCAGCGGGAAGCCAGCGGAAGAGAACAGGCCATGCCAGGGGTCAGTAGAACATCGACTGACATTGTGGTGAAGGTTAGAAATGAGTGTCCTCATTCCATATCCCTGTAAGTGCTAAGGGCATGAAAGCTTCTGTGATGGGTGACCAAAATGTGTGCACGATGGCTGCCCAAGGTTATGTTTGTAAGTATGTTTGCATGTTTATCTCTGTTTTGTTTTGTTTTTCATTATTAAAATTTATTTTTGTTTAAAAAAAGAAAGCTTCTGTAAAGGGCGCCCAAGTGGTTAGAGTGCAGTATTGCAGCTAATTCTGCTGACAGTCCGATTCTCAGCAGCTCAAGGCTGACTCGGCCTTCCACCCTTCTGAGGTCAGTAAACTAATGGCATGAGTGTTGCTGTGTTAGGTGCCCAAGATTTTTCTTGCCAATTGCTGAGTTTCGAATTGCAGATCAGTCGATGATCTACTGATCCCTGGCACTGCTCGTTCTCTTCCTCTGGTTTCCCGCTACATGATAGTAATACCAACTTCCCTTGCGAACATTCTCTGCGAGAGCTACGTAGCTTGTAACCTTACTTTCCGGATAACTCTCCCACTACACGATAGTAATACCCAGCGATGGACTACCAAATTTTTTTACTACCACACTGTGGCCGTGGCTTATGCATTTTGTTTCAATATCTTTCAGTGCAAATTGGGTGCTCTGGGGTGGAGCTCCATTTTTGCTACCCCACTGCGTTCCCCCCTATCCGGGCAGCATCCCACCCCTGATTATCTACTATATAAAGTGTATGTACACACATGCATGCACAGCTCTTCTAAAATTATACACATTCGACCTCATTTACGGCAATAGGAAAAACAGACCCAGAGCCCAGAAAGGAAAAAAAGGGGGGGGGGAATCAAAATTTTGCTACCGGTACTGTGTACCTGACCATACCCGTAGGAGCCCACCACTGGTAATACCCCCATGAACATTCCCCGCAAGAGCTACATGCCTTGTAACCTTACTTTCCGGATAACCCTCATAGTATTGAAAATGAAAGTAATTTCACAACCATAAGAACAGAACGGGAGGTCTCAACACTGCTTACTCAACATGGCCAGCTGGCCTTGGCTCCTTGGAATCCTTGCTACCAATTCGCTGCCATCGTCTCTTTACAGCAGTGTTTCCCAACCTTTTTTGAGCCGCGGCACATTATTCATATTTTCAAAATTCTGGGGAACACTGAGGGGGAGGGGCGGGGGGGGGGGGGCTAAAGAAAAGTTTGGACCAAAAAAAATCTCTTCCTCCATTTCACTCTATTTCTCCCTCCCTCTCTCTCCCTTCCTTCCCTTCTTTCTCTCTCCATCCCTCTTTCTTTCTTTCTTCCTCTCTTTTTTGCTCTCTTTCTCTCTCCCTCCTTCCCTCCCTCTATATCTTTCCCTCTCCCTCCTTCCCCCCTCTCTTTCTCTCTCTTGCTTTCTTTCTCTCTCATTCTCTCTCCCCTCCTTTTTCTCTCTCTCTCTTTCTCTCTCGTTCACCACGCCGGCAACAGAGAGAAAAAGAAAGTGAGAGAGCCGGAGAGAGTGGAGGGAGAGAGCCGGCGGCTGTTGTCTTCGCCTCCGCCCGCCGGCTCTGCAGCTAAAAGGCAGCAGCTATCAGCCCCCTCGCCCTCCCAGACGTCCCCAGCGCCCAGCCACGCGCTGCCTCCCGTTAGCCCGGCTGACTTTTCCCTGCTGCCGTTTTCTCTTCATGGCGCAAAGCCACAGTCCCGGACTCCCGGATCGCTCGCTGTTCCAGCCAGCAAGCCGGCTGCCGGAAAAGCATCGCACTTTTTCAATGCACGGCGCTTTCCTGGGCAGATGGCTTTGCTGACCGGAGAAGCGAGCGATCCGGGAGTCCGGGACTGTGTGGCTTTGCGCCATGAAGAGAAAACGGCCCGGGCAGCAGGGGAAAGTCGGCCGTCTTCTCTTCATGGCGCAAAGCCACACAGTCCCAGACTCCCGGATTGCTCGCCCCAAGGCAGGAAGCGGCGGCGGAGGAGAGGGGGCAGATCGTGCCCCAAGACAGGAGGCAGCGGCGGAGGAGGAGGAGAGGGGGTAGCTTACGGGGAACGGTGCTCGCAGCTGTCCCCCGGCTACTGCCAGATGCCGCTGTTTCAGCGCTTTCCTGCTGGGCCCCAAAGAAGGAAGGTGGGAAAAAGGAGGCGCGAATAATGAAGCTCTCCTTTTTCCCGCCTTCCTTCTTTGGGGCCCAGCAGAAGAGCGCCGGAAACAGCTGCATCGGGCAGTAGCCGGGGGACAGCTGCGAGTGGGAGCTCCAGGTCCGAGGCATCGGCGGTCCGGCACCGGCAGCGCCCTGCCCAACTGGAGCTTCCCTAGGCTTTGCGGCACACCTGGCTGTGTCTCGCGGCACACTAGTGTGCTGCGGCACACCGGTTGGGAAACACTGCTTTACAGGACCTGTCAACCCCATTCCCACCCCGTTGCTTCCCAAAGCTGCCATTATTTTCAGAGCAAGACACTGCTCAAACGTTAGACAAGTGTGGCTGTAAAAAGGAAAAAAAATGTGCAGGGTGCGAGGGGCTTCCCAATTTGACATCTCATCCCCCACTTGCGCCCCCCCCCCCCCCCCCAATCACTACTCCCCTCTGACAATCCACAGGCTTGCCTGCTTGGCTCTTTATCCGGTGCCCGCACTGAATTATCTCCTCAGTGAATTCATGATGTTGAAATGTCCTGTAAAGAGATGGCAGCAGCAAGGGCTCCGAGATAGTGAGAAAGACTGCCCCCAACTGGCCATGTCGGAAAGTACACCAAGATACCTTATGAATAGAGACAGTTAATGATGACCTTGATGTATCTCTATCTTTGCCCCAGGCTTTTCGAGAACTTCTGCAGCAACAACAGATCCTTTGATGCATTCGCCACTCTTGCATTGTCTGGTCGGTAAATATAAAGCTGGGAAATAATTGAGCATGGCCTGAAGCCAGCTTAAGCTTAATTTCTTGGGATCCCAGCAATTAACTAAAGCCTCCAGAGCTTGATTAACTCTGGCATGGCTCAGCAGGAGGTCACTGATGTGAAGGGCCAAAGGAAGGAGGAGCCAGACCAGGACTCATCTCGCTTTTCCATACATTTCATTCACATCTTTTAATGGCGCCCGAACCATCACACTGATGTCATGGATCGGTGGTGAATTTGGAGTTAAGCGTTGCCCATTTCAAGTGTTGTAGATTTCCCTCTAAAGTGTTACTGCAACCTTTTGATAGTTGTCACAATAAATGTTGTGTGGCCATTTTTGTTAATGCTCAAACTACAGCTCAGGGACTTAACAGTGTGATTCTCATTTCCAAAATCGATGCGTGTAGGAATACTATCTCAGTTGTTAATTATAAAGTTTCTTTTGTATTCTGAATCAGGTCCCTGTTCTTACCCAAGCCAACTGTTTTATATCTTAGTCCTCATAAGTAATACAGGAATAGTAATAGAGATATACACTGTATTTGTTTGTTTGTTTGTCCGTCCATCCGTCCGTCCGTCCGTCCGTCCATCCATCCATCCATTCATTCATTCATTCGACTTCTATGCCACCCAATCCTGAAGGACTCGGGGTGGCTTACAAAATAATATAATACAAATACAAAAAGATACAGAGGAATAAAAAGAGGTCAAATATAATATCTAAAACTAAAATCCTGTAATAAAAAACCATTTGTATAAAAACAATCATAATCGCATGCATACAGACCATTCATATAGTTTGGCCATGAAAGATGTACAATTCATGGCCCCCCAGGCCTGCTATAGAGCACTGTATACCAAGACAACTAGACACAAGAATAGTTTTTCCCCGAATGCCGTCACTCTGCTAAACAAATAATTCCCTCAACACTGTCAAACTATTTACGAAGTCTGCACTACTATTACTACTAGTTTTTTCTCAGCATTCCTATCAACCATCTCCTCCCACTTATGATTGTATGACTGTAACTTGTTGCTTGTATCCTTAAGACTTTATTAATATTGATTGTTTCCTCATTGCTTTTATGACCTCTATAATCATTAAGTGTTGCACCTCATGATTCTTATCTTTTCTTTTATGTACATTGAGAGCATCTGCACCAAAGACAAATTCCTTGTGTGTCCAATCACACTTGGCCAATAAAGAATTCTATTCTGTTCTGTTCTCCGTACTGAAGGAGCGGGTCCAGCAGTCACATGGGTTGCTCATGTCCAATCCGGTGGAACTGAGCCTAGTGTTAAAAAAGCTTGCTGGATCCGCCCCTTCCCCAGAATTCGCTCAGTTCGCATATCCTGCGGTTGTATTGTGATAGCTCGTTCAACATTCTAACACCTTCCCTTCGATCTTTCCTTCAAAAGTAGTAAGAATTGTTTATCCTTATTTGTTTACTTGCACTAATAGCGCCAGCCGTTTGTGGCTCGGCTTTTTTCCTTGGGAGAAGTTGCGGTTTCGTTTTCCCCCGGCTGTTTTGCCGTTTACGATCCCCGCTGCCGCTTGTGGATTCCTTTAATCCTTTGGCCTGGAGGTCTTGGTGCAAGTATTGCTTCTTTGATTTATTATTGTTAAAGGGCTTAAGAAATACCTCCTGCGGAGTGAGACGCTTGTTCTAGTCTCCTGGACTTAGTCGATCGCTTCCCCTTTAAGAATTCTATTACGGAGCGATTTTTCGGCGCGAAGGCCTTCGCGCCCTTTTTAAATTTAGGCCTCTCGTGTTGGCCTTCTGCCAGCCGTGTAGGCCTCAGTCCACCGCTTGGATCCCGGAGTGGGCTTTGGGACGCTCAGGCTTAATTCTCCACCGGCTAAGCCTCCAACCAGAGTGCCTTGGTTACTTTAATTAAAGTTTAGGGAGGCTGGCCACGCTGTATTTGGGGACACGAACTCTGGGTTTGCCCAGATTGCCCTCAAGTCTCAGCAGCTCCGAGGCCTCGGAGCTGGATCCATTCCTCTTGGGAAGTCTTTGAAATTCTTCTCCCTAATTATTCAGTTATTTGGCTCAGCCTTGTCTTCTGTTAATTGTCAGACTATGGCTACTTTTCCCAAGAGAGGCACCACTCAAGGTCCCAGAGAGGCCAGGCCTACAGGCGATGAGATTACCAGTATCCCCCAGGCCTCGACCTCCTCTTCTTCAGGGGCCCGCCCCTCGACCAAGGTCACCAGGGCTGAGAAGAGAAGGGACCTAGCCCTACAAAAAATCCATGACAAATCAGCAAAGCGTTTGAAAGTACAGGCCCAAGTACTCAGTAGTCATGACCCCCCAGAGGCTTCTAATTTGCCTTCTTCTGGGGTCACTGTGTTATCTCTGGATGAGCCAAACCTAGACAGACCCCAACCTAACCTATGGGGAATAGGTCCAGAGGAACCAGATATTATTGAAGATTCCCCCCAGCCAGGATCCTCCCAGGCCTTCAGGGATTCTTCTGCCATTCCTGCTGATATTTCTAGTTTACCTCCTGAATTCCAATCTATTTTTTTCTGTGTTATCCAAGGCCATTGATGCTAAACTCTCTACCATCAATGCGCTTCCCTTACCTCCTCCACCTCCTCGTCCCTCCCGCCCCTTGGGTTCTTCCCCAGCGGTTAGAGCTCCTATTCAGGATGAATCAGATTCCTCTCAGGACGAATATGAGGATATGGAGGAGGATGAGGATCCCTTTCAAGGCCTCTCAGATGATGAGGAATCCCAAATAAAGGTTCCTTCTCCAATTACTATTTTTCCTTCTCAATTGTTCAAATCTCTCCTCCTCAAAGCTAGAATTTCTACGGGATTGGCGGCCCAGGAGAAACAGGCCTCCACATCCACTGATCCCCCGGAGGAGAATTTACCTTACTTCACAGAGGAACAGGAGGATAACGAGGTAATTCCTATGCCTAAATTGTTTAAAGATGCCTTACTTAAGCAGTGGGATTTCCCAGCCTCTGGGCTTAATCCCTCAACCAAGGACAAAAAGTTGTACAAACTCTCCTCTTCCTATGAGGAGCTCCTATCCTTTCCTAAACCGGATGAACCTGTCAAGATCCTTCACTCGGCGGCTGCTGTGCCAGGCGAAGCAGAGGAAGTCCTCCGCCCAGAGGACAAGCGGATTGAACAAATGCTCAAAAGAGGATTCACCGCAGATTCCTGGGCCATTAAAAGTTCTGCAGCGGCTTCCTTTTTCTCCAGAGCCATGCTTCTGTGGCTTCGCCAACTTCAACAGCATATTCCTTCCGATGACTTGAGAGGTCAACAAGACTTCAACAAGGTCTTTGCAGCTGCTCAGTACGTGGCTGATGCCACTTTACAATCTACTAGATTTTCTGCTAAGTCTATTGCAGCTTCTACAACGGCAAGAAGACTCCTATGGCTTCGCCCTTGGCAAGCAGGAGTACGTCAGAAGTGGCAGTTATCTCTGGGACCCTTAAAGCGCGACCTTCTTTTCGGGGATCTTCTGGATCCACTCCTCACGGAAACCACGGACAAGAAGAAAGTATTGGGTCCAACCACCAAAAAGGCTACCAAAACGCAGTCCTTTCATCGCCCAGGGCGTCAGCAAGATCAAGCGGCTTCCTATCAGAGATCTCCAGGTCAGTATTCCCCCCGCTTTCGTTCCCAAGGTAGGAACTCCAGGGCCAGAGGTTTTCGCTTCCAAAGGGGAGCGTCCTCTAACAGGGCTTCAAAAAAACCTAGATGGTAGTTTTTCCTCGATTCCCATAGGTGGTCGCCTAGCCCATTTCGCCTCTAATTGGTGTCTCACCTCCAAGGACCCCTGGGTCATTGACACTGTTCAAACAGGCCTTCTTTTAGAATTTATTTCTCCCCCCCCCGAAACGTTTTATTTCCTGCCCTTCTCCCAGGTCCTCCTCAGATTGTAACCGTATGGAGGAGGCCATTTCCCACTTATTGTCCATCAGAGCCATTCAACCGGTTCCCCCCGGTCAGAAGGGTCTAGGTTTTTATTCCATCCTATTTATGGTTCCAAAATCCTCCGGAGGTTGGAGAGCTATTTTGGATTTAAAGAAGCTGAACCTATTCATCAAATATAGGAAGTTTAAGATGCACTCCTTATCATCCATTTTGGCCGCCATCCACCCGGGAGATTTCATGGTCTCTTTAGACCTCACTGAGGCCTACCTCCACATTCCTATAGCCAAATGCCACAGAAAATTTTTACGTTTCTCCTTTCAGGGCAGGCATTTCCAGTATAGGGCGATGCCATTTGGCCTTTCCTCGGCCCCTCGGGTCTTTACAAAGCTCTTGGGGTCCCTGGCGGCCTATATCCGGGCGTCTCCCATTCACATTTTATGTTATCTTGATGATATTTTGATTCATGGGAACTCCCTAGAGAAAGTGAAAACAGACCTTTCTGTCACCATGTCAGTTCTTCAGGACCATGGATTTTCCATCAACTTTGACAAAAGTCATCTCCAACCTTCCACATCCATCTTACACCTGGGATCCGTTATTAATTCAGAATCCTCCCAGGTCTTTCTCTCTCCTGAGAGAAAAATCAGTATAGGGGAGTTAATTTCTTGCATTTTATCTCAACCTTCAGTTCCCATTGTAACCCTGTCTTCCCTTTTGGGGAAGATGGTGTCATGTATAGGCATCATTCCCTGGGCTCGCCTTCATGCTAGGGAACTACAGTGGCTCCTATTACCTTTTCAGAGATCGGGGCACAGCAACTCAAGTCGTCGCATTGTCATTCCACCAATTGTTCGCAGATCCTTCAAGTGGTGGAGGTCTCCGGCCATGGACAAAGGATCCCCGTTCAGGTGCCCGGATCAATTTGTCATCACCACAGATGCCAGTCTATCGGGATGGGGCGCCCACGCCCAGGGGATGATAGCCCAGGGCACGTGGTCCCCGGAGGAAGCTTCCAAGCCAATCAATTGGCTAGAGTTAAGAGCCGTTTCCCTGGCTCTGAAGCAGTTCTCTCCTCGCATTCCCAACCGGCACGTTCTCATTCTCACCGACAACATTGCCACAAAAAGCCATATCTGCAGACAGGGGGGCGCGAGATCCAAGGCCCTCATGAGGGAGGCCCTCAAGTTAGGCCTTTGGGCGGAAAAACATCTTCGGTCGCTCCTAGCCGACCACATCTCGGGGAGCCTCAACGTCCAGGCGGATTGGCTATCTCGAGCAACGATAGACCCAGGAGAGTGGAACCTCCATCAAGACCTGTTCCATCAAATCAGCCTCAGATTCGGCCTACCAGTTCTGGATCTCTTCGCGGCCAATGCGAACGCCCAACTCCCTCGCTTTTTTTCCAGATTTCCATCCCCGGGAGTGGAAGCAATCAATGCCCTCCGGAGCCCATGGCCTCCAGGCCTACTTTACGCATTCCCTCCAATTCCAATTCTCCCGGACGTGATTCACAAGGTCCTCACCGAGAGGGCCCGAGTAATCCTAATCGCCCCTCATTGGCCCCGCCGGCCCTGGTTCGCGGATCTCCAACAGTTGTCCGTCCAGGACCCTTGGCGACTCCCCGTTTCGGGGGATATGCTGCGGCAGGGGGCCTCATTCCATCCAGACCCGGAGTGGTTCCACCTCACCGCCTGGCTGTTATCAGGAGAGACTTAGAACTGCGTGGCCACGACCCCGATACAGTGGAGGTCATTTTAAAGGCCAGAAGGGGTTCGACCAATCGAATCTACGACCACACGTGGTCCAAGTTTCACCAGTGGTGTCTTCAGGAAGGCCTCTCTCCCCTGTGCATCCCCATACACAGAATCATTTCCTTCCTTATGCAAGGTTTCCATCAGGGACTTTCCACCAGCACCCTCCGGCGTCATCTGGCGGCCATTTCCTCTGTCCTAGCGGGGCCCCGCAGACAGCCTCTCCGCTCCTTTCCAGAAGTTCAGGAATTCCTCAAGGGCATAGCCAACCTCAGACCTTCCAAGGTCCACAGGTATCCATCCTGGGATTTGCCACGGGTTCTCCATTCCCTCACGCAGGCACCATACGAACCCCAAAAATCGGCGTCCCTCAGGTACCTATCCTTTAAAGTAGCATTCCTGGTGGCTATTACCTCTGCCCGACGCATTTCGGAGCTGGCTGCCCTCTCAATCAGGCAGGACCTTTGTCAATTTCATCAGGACAAGGTAGTCTTGCGACTGGACCCCACCTTCTTACCCAAGGTCAGTTCCATGTTCCACAGAACTCAGGATATTGTCCTACCTTCCTTCTGCCTCCAACGAGACCATCCCTTGGCAATTAGATGGCACACCCTGGATCTCATTAGAGCGC
Source organism: Erythrolamprus reginae (assembly GCF_031021105.1). NCBI lineage: Eukaryota > Metazoa > Chordata > Lepidosauria > Squamata > Dipsadidae > Erythrolamprus > Erythrolamprus reginae. The sequence continues at coordinate 30,646,922 of NC_091957.1, forward strand.
TGAGAATCTATATCCAACGCACAGGACCCTTTCGGAGGTCAGAAGCACTTTTTATAGCCTATCACCCCAGAGTCATGGGTGCCAAAGTGTCTTCAACAGTAATAGGCCGTTGGATCAGAGGGACTATATCTAAGGCCTACGAGTCGGCCTCCCTCTCAGTTCCAAGGAACATCACAGCGCATTCCACCAGGAGCGCAGCCACCTCGGCCGCTTGGGCGACTCAAGCCCCGTTGGAGGAGGTCTGCAAAGCAGCCACTTGGGCCTCGCCAAATTCCTTCATCAGGCACTACAAGATTGACTCTTACGCTTCAGCGGACGCTGCCTTCGGCAGAAGGGTACTCCAATCCGTTATCTCACACGATAGCAATCTAATCCCACCCTAGGGACCATCTATTGGGTATGTCCCATGTGACTGCTGGACCCGCTCCTTCAGTACGGAGAATAGGCGTTGATTGCTTACCTGAACGCCTCTTCTCGTATGGTGAGCGGGTACAGCAGTCACTTCCCGCCCTTGTATGTGTCTTCTTTACCTTCCTATAACCTTTCTTCCTCTAACAATGAGAGTTGAACACTACAGAGCTTCACAGCTGAGCCTAGTCTATGGATTCGCGAATTCTGGGGAAGGGGCGGATCCAGCAAGCTTTTTTAACACTAGGCTCAGTTCCACCGGATTGGACATGAGCAACCCATGTGACTGCTGTACCCGCTCACCGTACGAGAAGAGGCGTTCAGGTAAGCAATCAACGCCTATTCACTTCGCTTTGCTTCTATCCTATTCTAATCTTTTGAGCAGGGAGTTGAACTCGAAGACCTCCGAGGTCCCTTTCAACTCTGTTACTCTGTTAATTCCAAGGTTCGTAATCTCAACACATCTGGATTGTGTCCCTTAAAGATGCTAAGAAAGAGCAAGGGCTGGAAAATATTGTCCTCATTCTGAATTAGTACAATATGAAAAGATTGCAACATCACTGCATTTTCCTTTTTGATCCATAACATCCTGGAATGTAATTTTCTGGACGAAGAAGATGCTTAAGTCAAGTGCCTCAATTATTGTGTTTTTTCATCAACTGCTTGTACCGTGTTTGCTAATGTTCAAATAGGAGGTCCTCTAATCCAATCCACATGGCCAATGTAGGCTTTCCAAGGCTTGCATTCACCATCTGTTAAAAACCACGTTTCAGGCCACTTTCACCACCTTTTCAAAGCCAATGTCCTCTGCTGCATTCACTGATGGGACATTTTTTTCTCTTAATATCTAATAGGAATCTTTTCCCCCCCTACAGTTTCCAACCAATATTCTCGTACTCACTTTGGATAGAGCTTCAGATAATTTGGAAGGCCACCACCAATACTCCTCCAAACTGTTCTTCTCCTTGACAGAGATTACACTAAAACTGTTACCTAGCAAAAGGGGTTGAAACTTTTTTAAAAGTCCAGAGTAAGGTAGTCATTGATTTATGACCACAACTGAACTCAAAATTTCTGTTGCTAGGTAAGACATTTTTTAAGTGAGCTTTGCCCCATTTTATGATATTTCTTGCCAAAGTTGTTAAGTGAATCACTGCAGTTAAGTTGTAACAGGGTTGATTATGTGCCATCAAAGTATTTTTCAAGCAATGGATTCTCTTCATCATATTTTAAAATAGTTTTTAATATTGTAAGCAGTCCAGATGCATGGCTAATAAATTTTATTAGCCAGATCATCCAACACGTGAGACTTTCAAAAGGAGATTGGACTGCCATATGTCAGAAATGGTGTAGGAACTCCTAGATGACCTATGAGGTCCTTTCCAACTCTAGCAATCTGTAATCCTTTTTCTTATTCCTGAAAATAGTAATATGGCAAAGGTTGGCATAAGTACCATAAACCAGTGGTTCTCAACCTTTTCTTCACCACGGACCTCCTTTAAATACCTATTGGAGCCACTGACGATGGACCCCCAAGATTTAACTCAAGATTTAAATCATAACATTTTTTTAAGTATTTGCAGACTCCCTGTGATAACATTATGGTCCACCAGGGATCTGCAGATCACAGGTTGAGAATCACTATCCAAACCCTTTCCCCAAACAGATTGTGGTCCTCATCAAAGCTTCCTTTACTCCTGGATTTTGTAGAATGGTAGATTTTATTTACACCGTATCCAACTTTCTTCTTCAAATCTGGTGGCCAGAGCAGAGTATCCTATGTGCCAGCAGCTCAGAACAAAATTAGTTCAAGCAACCGAAGACTTTTTTTAGGTCCCACCAGCTCAGAATTGCAAAATAAGTTTCTCAACCTAATGAAAAAATGTCCCAAGAAAAAGGCTGAAAAAAAAAGTTCCTCATTGCCACTTGCTACAGTGGTCCCAGAAACATGCCTCTTTGGGAGCAAGAACATTTCATCACATCTATTGGACATGATTTTTCCAGCAGCTATCACGGAAACAGAAAACCATTATTTAGACCAGATCTGAACATTTGAAGAAAATGATTTAAAACTTTTACTCTTAGGTCAAAGAACCCTGTAGCTCAATATGCATGATCACCCCAAAGAAGACATTAATATGACATGTTCTCTTAACAATAACAACAACAGAGTTGGGAAGGATGTTGGAGGTCTTCTAGTCCAACCCCCTGCTTAGACAGGAAACCCTACACTACATCTGTTATCCAACATCTGATTAATTGCTCTAACCGTCAGGAATTTTCTTCTTACTTCTAAGTTACTTCTCTCCTTATTTAGTTTCCACCCATTGCTTCTTGTTCTACGCTCAGTACTTTGGAGAATAGGTTGACTCCTTCTTCTTTATGGCAGCCCCTGAGATATTGGAACACTGCTATCATGTCTCTCCTGATCCTTCTTTTCATTAAACTAGCTATGCCCAGTTGCTGCAACCATTCTTCATATGTTTTAGCCTTCAGTCCCCTAATCATCTTTGTTGCTCTTCTCTGCACTCTTTCTAGAGTCTCAACATCCTTTTTGCATCATGTCGACCAAAACTGAATGCAGTATTCCAAGTGTGGCCTTACCAAGGCCTTATAAAGTGATATCAACACTTCATGTGATCTTGATTCTATCCCTCTGTTAATGCAGCCTAGAACTGTATTGGGTTTTTTGGCTGCTGCTGCATACTGTTGGCTCATATTTAAATGGTTGTCCACTAGGACTCCAAGATCCCTCTCACAGTTACTACAACATATATTGTACCTGTGCATTTTGTTTTTCTTGCCCAAATGCAAAACCTTACTTTTTTCACTACTGAATTTCATTTTGTTAGATATCACCCATTGTTCAGGTTTGTCAAGATTCTTCTGTACCTATCTTCTGGAATGTTGGTCTTACTGCCAGTTTAGTGTCATTTGCAAATTTGATGAGTTCCCCATCTATTCCCTCGTCCATGTCATTGATGAAGATATTGAAGAGTACTGGGACTAAAACAGAGCCTTGGGGTACTCCACTGTATACATCCCTCCATGTAGATGTCCACTGAGCACTACACGTTGAGTGTGGTTGGTTAGCCAGTTTTGAATCCATCTGGTGGTTTTGCATTTTTCTACTTTATTTAGTAGTAGGTTACGGTCTACTTTGTCAAAAACGTTCTGAAATCCAAGTAAACCACATTGACAGTATTCCCCTGGTCCACTAATTTTGTCACTTTGTCAAAGAATGCAATAAGATTAGTCTGCATGATCTGTATTTGACAAACCCATGCTGGCTTTTAGTTATTCCTTTGTTTGCTTATAGATGTTCGTTGATTCGTTGCTTGATTATCTTTTCCAAAATCTTCCCTGGCATTGAGGTCAGGCTGACAGGTCTGTAGTTTCCTGGATCTGGTGGTTTTTTTGTTTTTTGTTTGCCTTTCTTGAAGATGGGAACCACATCAGCTCTTTTCCAGTCATCTGGAAATCTACCTGTCATGAGGACATAATGTGCCACAAACAGCTTTGAGTTAATTTTTAATTGCCACAAATGAAGACTAAGGGTTAGTCTTAATTCATGGCAAAAATACGGACATGTGCATGCCCTTGCCTTTTTCTGTTCCTGTATTCCTTAGGCCTGAGAGAGGGACTAGCCCAATGTCACCCAGTTGACATTTTGTTTAAGGCAGGATTAGAATTTATAGCCTTTCAGCTTCTATCTTGTGCCTTTCATTGCTTACCCAACCTGGCTCTGAAATATGAGTTCTAACCTGGTTGCAATATTCCTTATGTTCTACCGTCTTCTTCAATCTGGTGCCCCCCGCCCCCAGATCACACCTTATGGAATGTCACATCCTACATGGCTTAGGACCAGATTACTTATGGGACCATCTCCTGCCTCATGTATCCCAGCGGCTGTTCAGGTTCCCACAGGGTTGGCCTTCTTCAAGTCCCATCAACCAAACAATGTCGCCTGGCGGGTGCTGAAGGAAGAGCCTTCTTTGTGGCAGCCCCGGCCCTTTGGAATCAATTACCTCCAGAGATTCGCACTGCTCCCACCCTCCTGATCTTTCATAAGGTTTTAAAAACTAACATTTTCTGGCAGGCTTGGGGTTGCTGAGCACTGGCATCTTGCTCTGGCCGAATGTATGATTGTGATATATAAATGTGGGTGAACTGTTTTAATAATTGGGATTTAGATTAGATTTTAACTTTGGGTTTCTTACAAATTCTATTTGTATTTATTCCTGTTTGTAAGTCACCCTGAGTCTACGGAGAAGGGCGACCTAGAAATCCAAATAATAAATAAATAAATAATAAAAATAAATGTCCAGGATTTGGGGGCCTTTAGAGTAGCAGTCCCAGTTATCCAGAAGGGATCTCCTTGTCCTTTTCATCTTACAAAGCATCTGGTTTTTGAATGGAGTCCTGGAGGCAATAGAGTTTTACGGGAATTCAGTGGGGATTGAACGGGAAACCTCAACTCCAGTAATGTTGCATTTTAAAAATGTCCTGGTTATTTGGAATATTTGTCATTCCTATTCACCCTCTCTCTTCTTTTATTGAATGTCTTTTATTCCAGCTGGTTGTTATTGAATGTTTCCATATTTTCTCTTCCCTTCTCCATCCTTTATTCCTTTTGGGCCATCAGTTGTTAGCCAGGATGATTTTTAACAATAACATCCTGAGAGTTTTTCCATGTTTATACATAAATCAGGAATGGAAAATAAAGGATCCCGAAGGACAGGACGTCTGAGGACATTCTCCTAAATCACATTCAAAGCCCTGATGTTTGGGGATAATCAATGAAATATGTTTCTTTTCCCCTCCCAGCGATTGGCAAGAGAAATGAGGATTTGGAGAAACTCACCTAATTAAAAACCCCATCCAGACTGCCAGAAAGAGAGACTTTTTTTTTCAAAGGTTGGACTGTGAATACCTTACAGGCTTCATTCTTGTAAAGCGTGATGAAGCCAGCTGAGACGTTTTTGAAATCTGTGACTCAGCTCACTCTACCTCTGGAATCGTGGATATAGCAAGAGAAGCATTATGCCTGCCTGCTTATATAGGTTGAAGACAATGCCAAGTCTTTTAATTAGGTTGGTTGAAACAGAGAAGGAAACATTCCATGGACCTTTAAGACTAGGGAGAAAATGGTCTCCCTCCATGCTTGCAATAACATGTTTTTAAATAAAAAGTTTTTAAATTTTTTTTCTCCAAAATGGCCATTTATGCAACGATACATATACCTTAAAATCATATCAACAAGGTAATAAATATAAAACTGGAATACCCATCACTGCAATGGAATTTTAACAAAATCGGAGAATCCCAGCGACCGATTAGGTCCCACAGAGTGGGCCTTCTCTGGGTCCCGTCAACTAAGCAATGTCGGTTGGCGGGCCCCAGGGGAAGAGCCTTCTCTGTGGCGTCCCCGACTCTCTGGAATCAACTCCCCCCGGAGATTAGAACTGCCCCTACCCTCCCTGCCTTCCGTAAAGCTCTTAAAACCCACCTTTGCCGTCAGGCATGGGGGAACTGAAACATCTCCCCCCGGGCATGTACAATTTATGTATGGTATGTTCGTGTGTGTGTCTGTTAGTATATTGGGGTTCTTTTAAACTTTTTCTTTTTAAATATTTAAACTATTTGGATTTGTTATGATTGTTTATGCCATGTTGTGAGCTGCCCCGAGTTCGCGGAGAGGGGCGGCATACAAATCTGAATAATAAATAAATAAATAAATTGCTTAACCTTCAATAAACTTGTACTATAAACAATACAGAAATCACCGATCCCTCCATTTTTCTTGGATCAGCTGCAAATAACTTGATTCATTCTTTAACTCAAGAGCCTCATTCATACCTTTTAGAAAATGATCTTGTTAGTTTGGGGTCAGCGGAAAAAACAATATTATAGCTGAACTTCAACAGTTTAATCAATAATATCATTTACGGTACAATTGTTTTTAATCCTATTTAATCCTATATATGGTGAGTAGAATCTGAGACCAAGCTACAAGAAACAAATTGGAATCACTTTATAATATGTAAATAGATACTTTGCTCGTGGGTTAAAATGGTTTATACAAGAAACACCCCCGATTTGGTGGTGGGGAATGAATGTTTGTCTGGTGGTGGGCACAATACACAAAACACTTGTTTTATGTTGTGTAAGTCTTTATATTGTAAAAAAATCAATAAAAACATATCAATAACATACATACTTATGCATTTTCTTGATACAATCAAGCAAAAATAAATATCCTATTTTGCACCTACTTTTTATTATCATTTATCAGTCTGTACATCTTCTTTTCCATTACACTCCCCTCCCTCCATCTCCATCTCTTTCATCTATCTTTTTACTCCTTCTCTCCCTTTCTACTTTCTCCTTTACCTTATAAACTTTCCCGAATGATTATAATCAGTAGTGGGTTGTTAGTTTAGTTTAATTAGTTTAGTTTAATCAGATTTGTATGCCGCCCCTCTCCGCAGACTCGGGGCGGCTCACAGCAACAGCAATACAAGACAAATCCAATATTAAATTAATTTTAAGAACACCACAAGTTAAAAACCAATCATACACACTAGCATACCATACACAAATTTTATAAGCCTAGGGGGAAGGAACATGTCAATTCCCCCATGCCTGACGACAGAGGTGGGTTTTAAGGAGCTTACGAAAGGCTAGGAGGGTGGGGGCAACTCTGATATCTGGGGGGAGTTGATTCCAAAGGGTCGGTGCCGCCACAGAGAAGGCTCTTCCCCTGGGTCCCGCCAAACAACATTGTTTAGTTGACGGGACCCGGAGAAGGCCAACTCTGTTACCAGTGAAGGGCTACCAAATTTTTTACTACCACACTGTGGGTGTGGCTTATGCAGGACGCCCTGCATTTTCTTTCAACATCTTTCAGTACAAATTGGGTGATCTGGGGTGGAGCTCCATTTTCGCTACCCCACTGCGTTCCCTCCCATCCAGGCAGCAACTCTCCCCTGGTTGTTACCAGTATGGTAGAGGACGGCGCACCGGTAGCGAAGGGTGTGCTGTGCGCGGAGCTTGCATGTACACATCCCAGCGTATTTTTGCTTTGTGCGCATGTGCAGAAGTAAAATCTCATGGGGGGACATGCAAGAGATTTCGGTGGTTTTTTGCTTCTATGCATGTGCAAAAGCAAAAAATCACCCTAATCTCTCTCATGCGCATGTCCCCTCGCAAGATTGCAGCATGTTTTTTCTTCCTGCACATATGCAAGAGAACCATATTTATTTATTTATTTATTCGTTCATTCATTCATTCATTCATTCATTCCATTTTTATGCCGCCCTTCTCCTTAGATTCAGGGCGGCTTACAACATGTTAGCAATAGCACTTTTTTAACAGAGCCAGCCTATTGCCTCCACAATCCGGGTCCTCATTTTACCCACCTCGTAAGGATGGAAGGCTGAGTCAACCTTGAGCCGATGATGAGATTTGTACCACTGACCTTCAGATCTACAAGTCAGCTTCAGTGGCCTGCAGTACAGCACTCTACCTGCTGCGCCACCCCGGCTCAGACTATACAGATTGAGTTCACTAAGTCCTTCCGGATAAGTCCTATGCTCATATGCAAGAGAACCAAAGCCGCACGTAGTGGCAATAATGGGAATCCAGCCCTGGTTATAATCACATGCTTATTATATTTATGATTGATGAAATATCTCCATATGTATTTAACCTGTTGGTGTCTAGTCCTGCCTTAGGTGTGAAATGCAACTGGGTGATTTTGGGGCAATTACTAGAAGACTGAGTTCTAACTTCACCTTATACATGGAAGTCTTGTAGGAGACATTGGGCCAATCGCTAGGAGACAATGAGCTTTAGTCCTGCTTTAGGCAGGAAAGTCTACTAGGTGACATTGAACCAATGGCTCCATCGTTGCGGATCCCACATACCAGGATTCTTGTGAGAAACATAGGAGGAGATGTAGGCGCCCGTGTGAGAAACACAGGAGGAGATGTAGGCACCCGCATGAGAAACAAAGAAGATGTAGGTGCCCATGTGAGAAACATAGGAGGAGATTTAGGCGCCTGCATGAGAAACATAGGAGGAGATGTAGGGGCCTGCGTGAGAAACATAGGAGGAGATGTAGGGGCCTGCGTGAGAAACATAGGAGGAGATGTAGGGGCCTGCGTGAGAAACATAGGAGGAGATGTAGGCGTCTGCGTGAGAAACATTGGTGGAGAACTAAACAATAATTGCATGAGATAGGCGTTGATATAGATTGGTGGCAGTATGCACAGATTAACTCTAAATATCAAAAAGATGTTAGAACTTTTATTTTTTTAAAAGATAATAACATACTAGGGAAATTATTGATTCAAAACCAAGGGAAATTAATTGGAAAGTTATACAAATATTGAATAAATTACAAAATGATAGGCTGGATATTGAAAGATAACATGATTAGCTGATGTAAAAATTTTGGAAAAGAAATAAATTTGGAAACATGGGAAAAGGTATGGATATATAACTGGAAAATAACAAAATCAATTTCTTTTAAAGAAAACCAAATTAAGATGTTTTACAAATGGCATCTTCCACCATATGGGATTTCAAAGATGTTCCCAAATACTTCTCCAATTTGTTGGAAATGTAAAAAAGAAATCGGTACATATTTTCACATATAGTGGACCTGCCCTAAAGTTAAGATCTACTGGAACAAGGTAGAAAAATGGTTAAAGGAAATTACGAATAAGAAGATTAAAAAAACTCCAGAATTCTTCCTACTAGGCATTTGTGATACCAAATATAAAAAAGAAATATATTATTTAATAATTCATACCTTAGTAGCGGCAAGAATTGCATTTGCGCAAAAATGGAAAGAAAAGGAAATACCAAAAGATGAAGATGTATTTAAAAAAAATATGGAATGTGCAGAATTAGATATGATGGAAACAGAGTGCTATAAAATTTGGGAGAAAGTGTATAATTGGTGGAATGTTAAAAAAAGACTATTAATAATGTATAAATAAATTTTATAACATTTGAATTTATTAAATTGAATAAATGATATATTGTAATTTTAATGATAAGCTATTAATCTTATTAATGGATTTCAATTATTTTAATTATAATGAACAGGTTGAAGTAGATGTTATAGTATAGTAGTATATTAAGAAATGTAAAGGATAAGGCTCTCTGCTTGATTAATTGATTTTAATTATTTTAATTATATTATTAATATAGGAATAAAGAAGTAGATTCTAAATTGTATAATTATATAGTATAGTAGTATATTAAGAAAATTTAAGTATAAGGGGTTTTTGTTTAATTAACTAATTTCAATTATTACAATTATATTATTAAAATGAAAATATAGAAGTAGATGTTATATTATAGTAGTATATTAAGAAATCTTATAGAAAAGTTTTTAGTATATTCGAATTGATTTTAATTATTTAAATTACAATGTCAAAATGGAAATACCGAAATAAATGTTATAATATAGTAGTATACCATAAATTATTTTTCTGTATTGATCTAAATCACAATTAGACTTTTCTTTTTTTTTATTAGCAAGACTTCTACGCCTAGCGGAGCAATGGTAGCTCCTTTAAATGTTAAATGTTGTTTGTATTGTTTGTCTTAAAGAAAAACCAATAAAAATATTTTTTTTTAAAAAGAGAAACACAGGAGGAGATGTAGGTGCCTGCATGAGAAACATAGGAGGAGATGTAGGCGCCCGTGTGAGAAACATAGGAGTAGATGTAAGTGCCCGCCGTGGCACACCTACATGTCTGTGTGTGATTTTGGTAGCTGCCCAGGTGCAGTAGCAGAACTGCAATGGACTCCACTTGCACTCAGAGCCACGGGGGCAAGCAAACGTCACCGTTCCACCTTAGCAGCCCACCTCTGCATGACCAATATCAATTAAGAGAACAAGGTAGAAAAAATAGAAGCCAGATTTCCTCATTCTGTTACTCAGCTTCCCACTCAGATGTAGAAAACACTCCCTTTTTTGGCACCATGACACCATCTGTGCCTAAAGGGAACACATCATTGAGGAAAAGATTGAAGAAATTCTCAAGCATCCCGAGAATGCGGTAGAATAACAGCAGCATCTTCTGCAGAGGGAGAGAAACCCACGGCGAATGCGCAAGACCAATTCTGGCACTCCGTTAATGGGAGCTGACTGGGAAAGCGGCCAGGCTCCTAATATGCAGCATTCCCTCCTGCACATTACAAGAAGGAAATTCCATTTTTGAAAGAAATCTTCTTATAGTGGGTTGCCAAGCATGAATACCTGATGTAGGCTGGACACTAAAGCATGGAGGGTTTCTGTGTCCTTCTTTCCCAAATAACTCAAGATGGCGAGCGTGTACTTCTTTCCTTCTATTTTCCCCTGAACAATCTTGTGAGGTGGGCTGAGAGACAGGAACTGGCCCAAGGTCATCCAAGCTGGCTTTCATGACTGGGTGGGATTTGAACTCACAACGTCTTGCTTTCTAGCTTGGTGTCTGAACTGCTAGACCAGTGATGGTGAACCTTTTTTCCCTCAGGCACCAAAAGTGTGTGTACGCGTGCTATCACGCACGTGTGAGTGCCCATATACGTGCTTCAATCCCTGGGGAGGGTGAAAACGGCCTCCCCCACCCCTGCAGAGGCCATCAGAAGGCTGGAAACAGCCCATTCTCCTTGGAGGGAGGAGTCGACAGTCAGGATGGGTTGTACTCGCTTGTTAGAGGCGTGTCCGAGTCATAGAAGTATAAAAAGGCTGGAACCGCCCACAGACCTAGTTTTTTCTGACTCGCTTCTAACAGAGACACGTGGCAGCACAACCTATTTTGTCTGTGACTCCTTATAAATGATCTCATTAGGTTAGTAATTCCAATTTATTCAGTTTCAAATTGGTCCTGAGGAAGCAGTAGGGTGCGGTGACCTCTTGGTACAGCTCTATCTGCTGGGTGGTAGGGCCCCAGGCCTTCCACACACCCCTGGCTCCTTTTTTTGTCTCCTTCTGCCGTTAGGGCTGCCTTGGAGCCACTCGCAGGCAAGCCATAAGCCTGGTGAGGGCTTCTGACTGGTTACAGTCTGGCTCTCTTTGCCAACGTTTTCCTCCTAGTTAGAACGGGCGAGACCTCAGAGTGACCACTTTCCCCTGGGGCTGGTTACAGTCTTAGTGGTGATTCATTTTATCTTGATTCCCTACCAGAGAGCTGCTTTCTGACTCCGTGTCAGATTTTCCAGGAAGCTTGGGAGAGAGTAAAAAAGAAAAAAAAGGGGCCGATAGCTTGTGACGCAGCAGAAATTGTCTGTTTACTTAATTCTCTGGCCTCAGCTAGGAGGCGTTAATTGCTTCTCCTAGTATCTCAGGGAAGTTTTTTCAAGCCCCTGTTGATTCCTTCTCCGGGGGTTTTGTTTGTTTGTTTGTTTTTTGTTTTTTTGGATAAGTGAACCCTCTTAGAGAGGTTTTTTTTCCTCCCCCCCCCCACCCTAATTATCGGCCGGCTGGAATTCATACAGTTCCAAGCTACTCCAGTTCCAAGCAACTCCAGCTCTTTTGGCGCCATCTGCTGGCTTAATTCTATAACGGTCTCAGTACCTTCCCATATTCTGGAGAATTTATTCAGACCAGGCTGTAAAGGAGGAGATAGGAGCTAGGTTATTTTCTATATATTTAGATCTTCCTTGCAAGGGACATTTTCAACAATTTTTATTTATTCACCTTTGTTTTATTTGTCCCATCACAGGCCCCTGCAAGGGGACTTTGTCTTACTAACTTTTCCTCTACCTTTTATTCCCTTCTCCCTTTTTCTAGCTGTCTTGCCATGTCAGACCTAGCTAAAGCAGGAGGGAAAAGAACCAAAAAATCTGTCAGGCCTCTACAAGGGGATTCTGATCTCATGTCCCCTATTCCAGACATCAGGGACCCTACCCCTCAACCTTCGAAAGCAGAGAGGCGTAGAGATCTTACCCTACAACGCCTCCATGAGAGAGCAGCTAGGGCTCTTTCCCCTACTCCCAGAATTCCTAATCAGGCTCCAGCTACTATTACCCCTTCTGGGTCCGCTGGAACTTTGGCTGCCAGCGTTTGGGGCCCAGCTGGTTTGCCAAATCAAAATTTGATCCCAGACACTTCTAGACCCCCAGTTCCTCTTTCTCCTACGATTCTCATTGCACCTCCAGTTCAACCTGGCCCTTCCTCAGAGGTCTCCCAACAGATACCTCAAGTGACGCCTCCCCCAGAAGTCCACCCTTCCTCTTCAACAACCTTTGATGCAGCAGCTATCCAGAGGTGGATTGATTCAGCAATTCAACGTAGCATTGAACTTAAGCTTAGCACCTTACCCACTACCATTCCTTCTAGACCAGTACCTGCGCCACCAGTGGCCCCTCTTTCCCTTGCTGCCTCTATCCTCAGACCTACCCAAGATTCTTGGTCTGACTCCTCGGCTGAGGAGTCGGATTCTTCTGACAAGGAACCTCCAGAGGGGGGTCATGCCGGTCTGTCTGAGGACGAAGAAGCTTCTCCAGCATTGCCTATATCAGCAGCCTTATTCCCAGCAGAGTTATTTTCTACCATTTTGTTGAAGGCTCGTTCAACTGCGGGGCTCACAGCTCCGCCCACTCAAGCCCAACCTTCTGCTTCCCAAGTGGAGACCCTGTGGAATCCTTACACGGAGGAGCAAGACATAATACCGGCCCCGCCACTCTTCGTAGAGACTATTACTAAACAATGCCTAAATCCGGCGGCAGGTCCAGCTCCTTCTAATCTAGAGAAGAGATTTTTTAATGTAGCTCCGGAGCTCGCCTCTTTCCTAGAGCCCCCCGCTATAGACTTCTCAGTTCTTGCCCTGCATTCTTCAGAGAACCTGCCGGGAAAGGAGGAGGACCTTCTAAAGGGAGAAGACCGTAAAATTGATCAGCTCCTGCAGAAGAGTCATCAATCCGCTGCTTGGGCAATTAAAGGAGCTACAACCTCTTCCTTTTTCGCCAGGTCCATGCTCATCTATATCAGACAGTTGCAGGAACAGATTCCGGCTTCTGACATTTCAGCCCAACAAAGCCTGAACAAGATGTTTGCCACCTGTCAACTACTTGCGGATACTACTCTTTATACATCGCGGTTTGCAGCCAAAACCATGGCCTCCTCAATAGCGGCCAGGAGGATGACCTGGCTGAAGAAGTGGCAAGTGGATATTAAACACAAGTGGCGTTTTGCTACAGCAGAATACAAGGGTAAGAACCTTTTCGGTGATGTCCTGGAGCCCTTCCTCATCGATTCTAAGGACAAAAAGAAGATCCTACCCTCAAGCCAGAAGAAATCTTCTCAACGTCCATCTCCTTACTATCGTCGACCTTTTCGTCAGACTGATCAATCCTTCTCCTACTACAGAAGCTCAGCTCAACAGAGCTACAAACCTCACAATTTCCAGGACAAGAACTCTAGAGGCAGAGGAACCAAACGGCCCTTTCGTGGATCTGCAGGAAGCCGTCAGGGCCGAAGAGGTAGGTGGTGATATCCTCCACCCCGATCCCCTTTCAGTTCCCATCGGTGGTCACCTTGCTAAGTTTGCCTCCCATTGGTCTGCTATTTCCTCAGATTCCTGGGTTCTCAATACAGTGGCAAGGGGTTTATATTTGGAGTTTCTTTCCCCTCCCCCCTCTTTCTTCATTGCCTGTTCTATTCCCAAAGATCCCTCTAAGAGGGCTCTAATGGACCAGGCCATACAGCACCTGTTAGACATTCGGGCCATTCAGCCCGTTCCCCCTGAATTTCAGGGCCAAGGTTTTTATTCTATTCTCTTCCTTGTCCCCAAATCCTCGGGGGGCTGGAGACCTATTCTGGATTTGAAACGCCTTAACCTGTATATAAAATATCACAAGTTTAAGATGCACTCTCTTAAAACTATCTTAGCCTGCATCAGAAGGGGAGACTTCATGGCATCTCTGGACCTAACTGAAGCCTACTTACATATCCTCATAGCTAAGGAACATCGTAGGTTCCTTCGTTTCTCCTATGCCGGAAGGCATTTTCAGTACCGGGCCCTTCCTTTTGGTCTATCCTCAGCCCCCCGGGTTTTCACCAAGATTTTATCAGTTTTAGCTGCCCATCTTAGATCTATACCCATTCGTCTTCAATTCTATTTGGATGATGTCCTGGTATTAGCGAAGTCCTTTAGCCTAGCTCAGGACCACTTGAAGACCACTGTCGAGGTCCTTACAGCTCACGGTTTTTCTATTAATATTCAGAAAAGCCATCTCACCCCTGCTACCTCCATCCTCCATTTGGGTACAGTTATCAACTCCTCAGTGGGTCTAGTAAGTCTCTCCCCTGAACGGATAAGTAGCATTAGGGGGTTGGCGTCCCTAATCCAGGGCGACCCTTTCCCCACCCTCTCCTCCCTTTCTTCCTTGTTAGGGAAGATGGTTTCCTGTTTTTCCATTGTTCCCTGGGCTAGACTTCACTCTCGAGATCTCCAGTGGTTTTTACTTCCCTTCCAAAAGCTTGGACAGGCCCACTTGGCAAGACGAACCCTTCTTCCTCTACAGGTCCAAAGATCCCTGACGTGGTGGAAGTCCGGAGCCATCGAGGACGGTACCCTGTTCCGATCCTCCCCCACCGTAACCATCACCACGGACGCCAGTCTGTCCGGATGGGGAGCTCATTGCGGCCAGCAGCAGGCTCAGGGCCTTTGGGATGCAAGCCAGTCTTCCTGCACCATCAACTGGCTGGAGTTACACACAGTTTTCCTGGCCCTCAAGAGCTTCAGCCACCTGATTACCGGACAGGACGTCCTCATCAGGACCGACAATATGGCCACCAAGGCACATATCAACCGTCAAGGGGGCACCAGGTCCAGGACTCTGATGCTAGAGGCCAAGAAGATCGGCCTCTGGGCAGAGAGACACTTGTCCTCTCTCCGATCGGAACACATATCGGGGACAGACAACATACAGGCGGATGCCCTCAGCAGGGCAACAGTAAGGCAAACGGAGTGGAAATTAGATCCGAGAGTTTTTCAGCAAATCTCAATGAGGTTCGGCAAACCATTAATAGATCTGTTTGCTTCCCCTCTCAACACCCAACTTCCCCGCTTCTTCTCCCGCTTCCCGTCCCAGGGGGCGGAGAACTACGATGCCCTCCACTGTCCCTGGCCCAGGGGACTACTGTACGCCTTTCCTCCATTACCTATCCTTCCCCAAGTCATCCACAAGATATTGGAGGAGCAAGCGGAGGTAATATTGATAGCTCCCTTATGGCCCAGGCAACCCTGGTTTGCGGACTTAAAAATGTTGTCGGTGGTGGAGCCATGGCAAATATCAGTGAATCCTCAACTGCTCTCCCAGGGGTCCCTCCTACACCCGGACCCAGGCAGGTGCCGCTTGACCGCCTGGCTTTTGAGCGGAGCGTCCTGAGGAGTCAGGATTTTGACAACGATGTCATTGATTATATTCATAAGGCTCGCAAACCTTCCACGGAGCGTATTTACTCCTCAACCTGGAAAACCTTTTGCTCCTGGTGTGAGTCCCAAGGATTGTCTCCAATTCGCATTCCCCTCTCAAAGGTCCTTAAATTTCTAAAACACGGCCTAGATAAGGGTCTCTCTCCGAATACCATTAAGCGGCAAACTGCAGCTCTTTCCTCCATCATCGCTTGTGACACCTGGATATCCCTTGCTCATGTTCCTTTGGTGTCCAGATTCCTCAGGGGCGTCTCCAACTCGCACCCCGCTGTGGTCCACCGTTTCCCCACTTGGGACCTCCCAAAGGTGTTGTATTCGTTAACAGAGCCTCCTTATGAGCCTCTACAAGAGGCTTCTCTACGATATCTCTCCTTCAAGGTATCTTTCCTAATTGCCATCACGACGGCCAGACGGATATCCGAGTTAGCAGCATTATCTGTCAGAGAGGACCTATGTCTTTTTCACCAAGACAAAGTAGTCCTCCGCCTTGACCCGTCCTTTCTCCCTAAAATCAATTCAATTTTCCACCGGAGTCAGGACATTATTTTACCAACCTTCTGCTCCCGACCTTCTCACCCTTCGGAACGCAGATGGCACACGCTTGACGTGAGGAGAGCTCTTCGTGTTTACTTGAAAAGAACATGGCCCATCAGGCAATCTGAGGCCCTGTTTATTTTTTTCTCCCCTCAAAAGATCGGCCTCAAAGCTTCTTCGTCCACCATTGGTCGATGGATCCGTGGGGCCATTGCCAAAGCCTATGACGTGGAGGGCGTCCAGAGGCCTCTAGGTATAACCGCACACTCCACTAGGAGTGCGGCTTCCTCGGCGGCCTGGGCCACTCAATGCCCCCTGGAGGACTTATGCAAGGCGGCTACCTGGACCTCTCTCACTCCTTTTATCCGCCACTATAAGATCGATAAATTTGCCTCAGCACAGGCGGCCTTTGGGCGGAGGGTCCTACAACAAGTAGTGGAAGTTGCCCATCCCTCGGGACAATAACTTTGACATGTCCCATCCTGACTGTCGACTCCTCCCTCCAAGGAGAATGAGCGTTGACTCACCTGATACGCTCTTTCTCTTGGTAGAGGAGTCGACAGTCAGTTCCCTCCCCTTATCTACCTTTTTCTTCTTTCCTTGTTTTTTTCCCCTCTTCAATGTAGAGCTGAAGAAGTTTCCTGTATATAGTCAGGGTTTTTTTTTTTCTTTCCTGAATTAATTGAATCTAGGAGTCTGAGTTGTGCTGCCACTCCGAGTCTATGTTTTCAGTTACGTCATCAAAACTGGGTCTGTGGGCGGTTCCAGCCTTTTTATACTTCTATGACTCGGACACGCCTCTAACAAGCGAGTACAACCCATCCTGACTGTCGACTCCTCTACCAAGAGAAAGAGCGTATCAGGTGAGTCAACGCTCATTCTCCAACTTTTGGTGGGCCTAGTCGGCCCATTTTTCACCCTCACCAGGCTCCAGAGGCTTCTCCCCCCCCCCAGGCTCCCTGGGTGCTGAAAATGCCCATCCAGAGTCTCCATGTGAGCTGAAAATCAGATGGCTGGCACACCCATGTGCACTGGAGCTGAGCTAGGCCACAGCTTGCATGCCATAGGTCCACCATCAATGTGCTAGACCAAACTGACTCTCTTTCTCTTTCATCTGGATTTAGGCAACCCTAATCTAGGTCACTGTAATAACTCTCAAAGCAAGGTTGAATCAAGCAAGGTTTATTTCGCTAACAGGACAAGGAAGTCAATTCAGTCAAGAAGCAATGGAGTATTGAGAGCTCAATGACAGTTCTCCTATTTATACAATCTAGCCCAGCAACAGGGCAGTTTTACAAAGATACATTTTAAGCACCAAAAGAAGGCAACCAATCAACATGCAATAAACAAATCTGAACTTTTGACTTTTATCCTGTCTGGGTAGGTCACCCAGGCAAATATCTAACAGTGACCTCTGTATTACATACCCTTAAAACAACTTAATGAAAGCCACAGCATTCAGAAGCATAGTTCCTCACATTGTATTGGATTAGTGAATGCTGCCTATGCTATGATAGCCAGAATGTAGAAGAAACCATGGTTTGATGGAGTAGGAATTGGAATAAAGACTTAAGCACAGATGGGGGTTGAGAGACACCATTGCCACCTTACCTGATGTTAGGCGCTGCAGAAGTCAAAAACCCATATTCTATTTTGCAACCAAGATTTAGCCTTTTGTCTTAGTGGCTGTCATACCTTCATTGTAATGATATTTTTCCTTTCTCTTTGCTTTAACACACCCATCAGTCAAAACGTAATGAAACCATTAACCATTTAATATAACGGAAAAGGCAGCCAAGACTTGGAGGAAAAATCATGGGGAACCGCCTAAATGATTGGATTTTTTTAGCAATGTAGAAATCTGACTTTGTCCTGCCAGGTTGTTTGTCCGTTCAAACTGAGGTTAGAGCTTTCAGTAAATGGATGATAGCAAAGCTGCTTATAGCTGCTTACAGGTAGTCCTCGACTAACAACCATTAGTGACTGTTCTGATTCACAGGCCTCTGGAAAATTCCAATCTCTGAATTCACTTATTTATTAATAAAAACCTCACTCTTTATTCAAAATCAAGCATACATGAATAAAAATGCAGGGTTAAAACAGCACAGAAGCAAATACTATCTCTTTTTGAGCCAACTTTGATCTATGTCTGAGAAGAGCGCCAGAAACTCATTCTTCATCTACATTCCTGAGATAAAGCCCCAAAGTCAGTTTACTGAAACAGGTCTACTTACCCAAAGTCTTTTCTAATACAGTGTCCACTGTTCTGTTTTTTGCAACAGAAATCATGGTTTTAAAACTTTGTTCCAGCACAACCTCAGTTTCATGTCTCTTCCAAAGAAGCACATTGAGTCTCCACACCCCATTCCCCACAATCCCATTCCTTTATAATGCCTGGAAGAGACATCACACCCCAAAGAGGCTAAGACTGTAAGCTAATACTTTTTACTATGTAATTCCTCTTGCCTACTGACCAATCTTCTATAGCGAGGGTCAATCCACTGGATTTCCCCTCTTATGTATTCCTCATCCTATGACTGGGACCACTCCCCCATTGTTACATTAGCCCCCTCTAGTGGTTCCTCAGGCTCACTCAGGTCACTTTCTCCCTCACCCTCACTCTGTGCATCAGCTGGCAACCCCTGTGGCCCTGGGTACTCAGAGGGGCCTGGCTTATCCTCCTCAGAATCTGACATGACATGAGGTGGACAAGGAACACTCACAACACCGACCATTCAAAGTTACAACAGTATTAAAAAGTGACTCACGATCATTTTTCACCCCTATACCCATCGCAGGAGCCCCAAGTCGTGTGATCAAAATTCAAATGCTTGGCAACTATTTGCATTTATGGGGTCCATAAAGGGTCCAGGGGTGATAATCTTTTGCAGCCTCCTGACAAGTCAATGGGGAAGCCAGATTCACTTAACAACCATGTTACTAACTGTTGTGGTTGGCTCTGGCCCAGTTCCTGCCCCAAGGTGGATGTGGGGGAAACATTCACATGCCACAGGCCTGTTTTGCTTCTGGTAGAATTTCCTGATGGAGGCTCCTCTGACAAAGGAAGCGTGAGTAGCAAAGAAGGGGGGAGTTTGGCAGACAGCCCAGGAGGAGATCAATCATCCTTATCATCCCTGGATTCTGAACAAGAACTTATGACAGATCCATGCATGATGATGCATAGGAGAGAACAACTGAAGGATTATTACAGGAGATAAGTGAGGCCACCTGTGGTTGGGTGGGGCTGCTGTAATTAGTGCTACAGATAAAAAGAACAGCGTGCTGGTTTAGCCTTGTGGAAGTTTATCTGATTCATAATTCGTCAAGATCGTGGTTTTGCTTTTTCCCCTGTTCAAGGCTGTGTGTGGACTTTCTGGACTTTGGAATTTGGACTCAATTTCCCAGTTACTGGGTGAGAAATTGGATTGCATTTACCCTGTGCCTTGTGTGTACCAGAAAATCCCCTTGACATTTAAAAAGGGAGTTTTGTCTGCTTTTCTGTTGATAAAGACTTTTGGTTTTCCTTCTATCGTGTGGTGTGTGTCTTTCTGGACTAATTACCCTGTAATTACGGGCGGTTGGGACATGCCGACAGAACACTAACTAAACAACTGTAGCCATTCACTTGGTTTCTTAACTTTAAAAGGATTTCTGTGAATTAATGCAGGTGAAATGAAGGTCTCAAGCTCTTTGAAGTTAGCTTTATTCCAAATGTTTCTCTTCTACTAAGCAAGGCTTGAGTCTTTCAAGGGTCCTTTACAGCTGCAGAAATCAGGTTTCAGAATGACTGAAATTCAGCTTGAATTATTTTAGAAATGTATGCCAGTGAGACTTGGACTGCATGCAGAAGACATGCTAGGCAATTGAACCAGTTCCACATGACCTGCCTCTGTAGAATTCTGAGGATCCAGTGGCAGGATAAGGTACCAGACACAGAAATCCTTTCCGACCCTCTGGAATCAACTTCCCGAAAGATCTCCACCCTATTGTTCTTCTGGAAAGCCGTTAAGACCTGTCTTTTTCAGCAAGCATGGAATTAAGATTGACTGCAAGTAGGTATGGTTTTTCAAATGATATTATTGTTTTTTATTGCACTACTGATTTTATTTCATATTTTTATTGCTTTCTATTGCTGTTGTATTTATGATTGTTGTAATCCGCTCTGAGTCTGTTTTGAAGTGAGCAGCATATATATTCAACAAACAAACAAATAAGTCCTATTGCTAGTACTATTGCACATTTGCCCCATCCTCCTTTGGGTACATCAGAATGTGTAAAGGAATTAATTTGAAGAAAATGCTAATTAAGGATACCCCACCACATATTCTGACCAGCTGGGTGGGGTGGTGGAGTTAGGAGGCAGGCGAGGAATGAAAGGGGGGAAGGCTAAGAAAAATCTTACAGCCCCCAGCAGCATCTTCTGCCACTTACAACAATGAAATAAGCTCAGGGACATGACTGCTAAGGTGGAACGGTGACGTGTGCTCGCCCCCCTGGCTCTGAGTGCTAGCGGAGTCCAGCGCAATTCTGCTACAGCACCTGGGCAGGCCACCAGAGCAGGCTTGCCATCAATTCCCACCCTGCTGACGAAAGCCCAGACATGCTGGGCAGGCCATGTTTCATGGATGCCAGACCATCGCATCCAAGGGTGGGCTACTGCCCGGACAGGGGGGAATGCAGTGGGGTAGCAAAAATGGAGCTCCACCCCAGAGCACTCAATTTGCACTCAAAGATGTTGAAAGAAAATGCATAAGCCACGCCCACAGTGTGGCAGTAAAAATGTTGGTAACCCTTCACTGATCGCATCCCTAAACAGCTCCTCTATGGTGAGCGAGGAAAGCGATCACATGGGAACAAAGGAAGCGATACAAAGACACGTTGAAAGCCTCCTTCACGTCCCTCGGTATCGACACCACCTCCTGGGAAACCCTGGCACAAGATCGACCCACATGGCGCATGGTGATCCATCAAGGCTGCCAGACATCTGAGGCCAGAAGAACATTCATAACAGAAGGGAAGCGAGCATTCCGCCAAGCCAGAGCTGCAAATGCTGCGACAATGGTGCCCACACATTTCTGCCCAACATGTGGCAGAACATTTCATGCCTGTATAGGCCTTACCAGCCACCTGCGGACACATCGCGTACAGCCCACAACCTATTAGATGTCAAGGTCCTCTTCGGACACGATGAACGATTATCACCATCAACAGCTGCAAAAATCAGGTTTTCAGAATGACTGAAATTCAGCTTGAGTTATTTTAGAAACGGGCTGGGAGGTTGGGGTGTCTGCTGGGTGGAGTAGGAGCGACTTATTTGCCAAGTTCACTTACTCCAGAGCAGTTTATAATAAGAACTAAAGAAAGGAAAGAGCTCCTGGCACCCAAAGCTCCTTTTAATCATCTATTTAACAGCATGTTGCTGGGTTAGCAAATGTAAATGGATCAGCAATGCAAATTGACTGGATTTGCACTGTTTAAATAAACAATGTATTTAAAAGTGTACAAATCAACTACCAAAACCCCCATACCATTTCCATTATTCCTTAAACTTGTACTTGGGCCCTTGGCTGCCCTCTTTTCATCACAAGAGAAAAGACTGACCCCTAGTGGAGGAAAGTCTGCATTACACTTTTGAGATTTTTGACCAAAAGAAAAAACAAAAAGAAATAATCCCTGGCTGGAGAGGACAACCAGATGTTCTCAGGAAGAGTTTTTTTTATATTGAGGTAGACAATCAAATGTGGCCACTAAATCGTTGAGGTTATGAACTTCAGCCTGAGAGAACAATTTCTCTTTTTGGCAGTATTTGGCAGATGTTGCCTGGGGTATTCTGGGAGTTGAAGTCCACATGTCTAAGCCATCAATATCAGGAAACACTGCCTCATGGTAAGATTACAAGATTTGGACAGCAGAACTGCAGGTGTCCATTAGGTGGCAGAAGCAATAAGGTGCTTCTGTACCTCTATGCTGCCATCTACTGCCTGGCTGGAATTCTGCAGCCCAGATCCACTAACTCTAAATACCAAGAGTCCAGGACAGATTTCTCCCTTGCAAATCTTTCTTTCTTTCTTTCTTTCTTTCTTTCTTTCTTTCTTTCTTTCTTTCTTTCTTTCTTTCTTTCATTTGTATGCCACCCCTCTCTGAGGACTTGGAGCAGGTCACAACAAGAAACAGTACAAATCCAATACATAAAACAAATTAAAACCCTTAATATAAAAACAATCATACATCTCATACAGATCATACATAAAGCGGAAATGGCTCAGGGGAATCAATTTCCCCATGCCTGATGACAGAGGTGGGTTTTGAGGAGTTTGCAAAAGGCAAGGAGGGTGGGGGCAGTCCTAATCTCTGGGGGGAGTTGATTCCAGAGGGTCGGGGCTGCCACAGAGAAGGCTCTTCCCCTGGGTCCCACCAGACCA
Source organism: Erythrolamprus reginae (assembly GCF_031021105.1). Classification (NCBI taxonomy): domain Eukaryota; kingdom Metazoa; phylum Chordata; class Lepidosauria; order Squamata; family Dipsadidae; genus Erythrolamprus; species Erythrolamprus reginae. The sequence continues at coordinate 30,669,729 of NC_091957.1, forward strand.
CATTGTTTCATCAACGGGACCCGGAGAAGGCCAACTCTGTGGGACCTAACCGGTCGCTGGGATTCGTGTGGCAGAAGGCGGCCCCGGAGATATTCTGGTCCGATGCCATGAAGGGCTTTATAGGTTATAACCAACACTTTGAATTGTGACCGGAAACTGATCAGCAACCAATACAGACTGCAGAGTGCTAGTGTGACATGGGCATATTTAGGGAAGCCCATGATTGCTCTCACAGCTGCATTCTGCACGATCTGAAAGTTTCCAAACACTCTTCAGAAGTAGCCCCATGTAGAGAGCATTACAGTAGTCAAACCTCGAGGTGATGAGGGCATGAGTGACTGTGAGCAGTGAGTCCCGGTCCAGGTAGGGCCACAACTGTTGCACCAGATGAACCTGGGCAAACACCCCCCTAGCCACAGCTGAAAGATGGTTCTCTAATGTAAGCTGTGGATTGAGGAGGACGCCCAAGTTGCGGACCCTCTCTGAGGGGGTCAGTAATTCCCCCCCCCAGGGTAATGGATGAACAGATGGAATTGTCCTTGAGAGGCAAAACCCACAGCCACTCCGTCTTATCAGGGTTGGGTTTGAGTCTGTTGACACCCATCCAGACCCTAACAGCCTCCAGGCACCGTCACATCACTTCCACTGCTTCATTGACTTCGGTTGGGTTGACAAAAAGAATTATTATTGACCATACCGATTGTGGAATTCTGAGAGTCCACCTATCTTGAGGTTTGAGAAACACTGATTTAAAAGTATATCTAGGGCTGTGATGGCCACTTATGGCATTATTATTATTATTATTTATTGGATTTGTATGCCGCCCCTCTCCACAGACAGGTGGCCCGCAAAGCCATATTGGAGGGCACATGAGGTGTTGCCATATATCATCTCCAGCACGCATGTGTGCCCTGGCCAGCTGATTTTTGGCCTTGGGGAAGGCCATTTTACCCTCCAGAGGCTTCAGGGAAGCTTCCCTGAAGCCCCGGAGTGTGAAAAACGGGCAAACAGGATATTTGGAAAACAGACTTTTGGTTTGCCCATTGTGCTATTTTTTGCACTCTGGGGTTTCAGGAAGCTTCCATGAAAGCTCTGGAGTGCATAAAACAACAAAATGGGCAAACTGGAAGTCCGTTTTTCCAAACCTCCAGTTTGCCTGTTGGGGTGTTTTTCACAGTCCCAGGCTTTAGGGAGGCCTATGCACATTCATTCATTCATTCATTGGATTTATATGCCGCCCCTCTCTGGGGACTCAGGGAGGCTTACAACATATAAAAAGAACAATACGAATCCTAAATCCAATTAATATAAAATCACTTATCTAATCTAAAATCCCCATTATATCAAAAATCAATCCTTCCCACTCAACAGCAACATACATGCTCATTTGTTGGCTAGAGGGCTAGAGTCTAATGACCCCAAGCCTGACGGCATAGATGAGTCTTTAGACTCTTACGGAAGATGAGGAGGATGGGGGCAGTATGAATTTCTGGGGGGAGCTGATTTCAGAGGGCTGGGACCCCCACAGAGAAGCTTCTTCCCCTAGGTCCCACCAAGTGACATTGCCTAGTTGACGGGACCTGGAGAAGACCAACTCTGTGGGACCTGACCGGTTGTTGGAACTCATGCAGCAGGAAGCGTCCCGTAAGTAATCTGGTCCAATGCCATATAGGGCTTTATACATCATAACCAATACTTTGAATTGTGTCTGGAAACCAATCAGCAGCCAATGCAGTCCGCAGAGTGCTGAAGAAACATGAGCATATCTGGGAAGGCCCATGACCACTCGTGCAGCTGTATATTGCACGAATTGTAGTTTCTGAACACTCTTCGAAGGTAGCCCCATGTAGAGAGCATTGCAGTAGTTGAACCTCGAGGTGATGAGGGCATGAGTGACTGTGAGTAGAGACTCCCTGTCCAAATAGGGCCTCAATTGGTGCACCAGGCAAACCTGGGCAAACGCCCCCCTTGCCACAGCTGGACGATGATGTTCGAAAGTCAGCTGTGGATTGAAAAGGATGCCCATGTTATGGACCCTCTCTGAGGGGGTCAAAATTTCCCCCCGCAAAGTAATGGATGGATAGATGGAGCTGTCCTTGGGAAGCAGAATCCACAGTCACTCTGTCTTGTCGGGGTTGAGTTTGAGCCTGTTAACACCCATCCAGACCACCGTTCCCCGTAGGTTGTGCGCGTGAGCAGGCGTGCGCCCCAAAATACCCCCCCATGCACCCTTTTCCACGGGCGCGCAGTCCCTATCCTCCTGCCAGCCCGCGGGGGGAGGGGGCGGGGAGGCGCCAGCAGTAGAAGGTGCTGCCCCCCGCCCCCCCGATCTGCCCCCTCTTCTCTTCCGCCGAAAGAAAAGCGCGGAAGCTGCCTGCTTGAGCCTCGCATTGCTCCACCCCACTTCGCCCTGCCTGTCATCTTCCATTGTGTTTTCGGGGGAGAGCGGCGGGAAAGCCCTGTGCCGGTCAGGAAAGCTGGCTTTGCTTTCCGTGAAAGCAGCGCACCTTTTAAACACGCTGCTTTCCTGCACCTCTTTCCTGGGGTGTGGGAGTGGCCTCCTCCACCCCCCCGTGCCCAGGAAAGAGTTGCAAGAAAACAGCGTGTTTAAAAGGCGTGCTGCTTTCACGGAAAGCAAAGCCGGCTTTCCTGGCCGGCACAGGGCTTTCCCGCCGCTCCCCCCCCCCCGAAAACACAACGGAGGTCCAGGATGACAGGCGAAGTGGGGTGGAGCAACGTGAGGCTCAAGCTGATGGCGGAAGACCTCCGTTGTGTTTTCGGCTGGGAGGGGCAGGAGGACCTTCCTGGCTTTCCCGGGCAGCTGGCTTGAGCCTTGTGCCAGTCAGCAAAGCCGGAGACGTGGAGAGAAAGAAGGGAAAGAGAGGGAGGGAAAGAGGAGAGGAAAGAAGAAGGGAGGGAGGGAGGGAAGGAAGGAAGAGAAAAGTGAACGAGAGGGAGAGAGAAAGGGAGGAAGAGAGGAAGGAAGGAAGAGATAAATATAAAGGGAGAGAGGGAGAAAGAGAGGGAGGGGAAGAGGGGAAGGAAGGAAAAGAGAGAGAGAAAGATAAAAAAGTGGAAGGAAGAGAGAAGGAAAGAAAGGAAGGGAGAGAGAGAGAAAGAGAGAGAGAGAAGATAGGAAGGAAGAGAGAGTGAAAGAGAGCAAGAAAGAAAGAGTGAGAGAGGAGAGAGGAAGGAAGAGAGTGAGAGAGAGTGAGAGAGAGGAAGAAAGCAAGAGAGAGAGGAGTGGAAGGAAGAGAGAAATGATAGAAAAAAAGGGGGGGAAGAGAAATGAGAAAATGAGGCAGAGAATGACAGGAAAGAGAGAGAAACAGAGAGAGAAATGACTCTTGATTTAAAGCATATGGTAAAAGCACTTAAATAATAACAGAGAGAAAAAAACCCCAGTTCTCACCAGTTTTTATTAATAGTTATGTTTTTGGATTTGCTGGTTGTTTTAGTTTTAATAGTAATAGAGTTTTGTTTTGTTTTATTAATAATTTCTTTTAATAAAAAAGAAGGGATTTTATTTGTTTGTTTGTTTGTTTGTACTTCTATGCCGCCCAGTCCCAAGGGGACTGCTGCTCAGACACTATACTTTTCCGCCCACCCCGAAAAAAAATTAGAGGGAACATTGATCCAGACCCTAACAGCCTCCAGACACCAGCATACTGTTGAGGGCCTAGATAGTCGGCATCATCCAAGGACCGTTGGAGCTGGAGTGACACCACCTTCTCAACAACCTTCCCCATGAAAGGAAGGTTGGAGACAGGATGATTGTTGTTAAATACAGCTGGATCCAGAGAAGGCCTCTTGAGGAGGGGGCACACAAATCTGGATAGGTCAACCGTGGATAATCCAAGGGTAAAGTGTTGGGGGGTTTGGGGATGACACTATGGAGTCAGGTAATGAGTTCCATGCTTTGACAACTCTGAAGTCATATTTTTTACAGTCAAATTTGGAGCGGTTAATATTAAGTTTAAATCTGTTGTGTGCTCTTGTGGTTGAAGCTGAAGTAGTCGCCGACAGGCAGGATGTTGTAGCATATGATCTTGTTTAAGGCGTCTTAGTTCTAGGCTTTCTAGGCCCAGGATTGAAAGTCTAGTCTCGTAGGGTATTCTGTTTCGAGTGGAAGAGTGAAGGGCTCTTCTGGTGAAGTATCTTTGGACATTTTCAAATGCCTCCTTGTAGGGAGCCGGGAAGGACCCCTCCCTCAGAGAAGCATGGGTAATCTCCTGGACCCAGCTCCATGTCACCTCAACAATGGGGAAGGTTGTTGAGAAGGTGGTATCACTCCAGCTCCAACAGTCCTTGGATGAAGCTAATTATCTGGGCCTTCAACAGTCAGGATTCAGGCTTCGGTTGTGCTGATGGATGATCTCTGGCAGCCCCAGGATAGGGGTTATCCTCTATCCTGGTGCTTCTTGACCTCTCAGTAGCTTTTGATACCATTGACCATGGTATCCTTCTGCGCCCTTCTGGAGGGGCTAGGAGTGAGAGGCACCATTTTACAGTAGTTCACCTCCTACTTCTCTGGTCGGTCACAGTCGGTGTTGGTATGGGGTCAGAGGTTGACTCCTAGGTCCCTCCCTTATGGGGAGGCGTTTGTACACTCCCTCCTCAAGAAGGGAAGACTGGAGATAGTTGTTAAATACAGCTGGATCCAGGGAAGACTTCTTGAGGAGGGGGTGCACAAATGCCTCCTTGTAGGGAGTCAGAAAGGACCCCTCTCTCAAGGAAGTGTTGGTAATCTCCTGGCCCAAGCTCCGTGTCACTTCACTGCTGGCTGAAACCAACCAGGAGGGACATGGATCCAACAAACAGGTGGCAGAGCTCACAGCTCTCATGGCCTTTTCCACTTCATCAGCACATGCACGAGACAAGGGGGATTGTGTGCATGCATAGGGGACAACATAAGGGGGTACGAATGCTTGGGGGAAGGGAATGGATGTAGGCATGTGCGCGCATGCTAGCACTTGTACACACACTTTTTCGGCACATGAACCAAAAAAGATTCACCATCACTAGTTTAGGGCTTCTTTATTATCCAAGACAATGTTCCCTTCTTCCCCTTACTTTACAAAAAAAAATGCTTTTAAAGTTGTTAATATAGAACAGATTAAGAGTTGGAAGGGACCTTGCAGGTTATCTAGTCCAACCCCCTCGCCCAAGCAGGAGATCCTACATCTACCTCTACGTAGGATTGAACTCACAACCTCCTGATTGTGAGGCAAGAGCTCCACTTCTAGGCCACAGAAGCTGGGTTATATGTATCAATATATGTGTCAATGCAGGAAAATTCAACACACTGAAATCAGTTTTAGGATTTAGTTGGATGAAAGTAAAAGTCTCTGAGTTCCTTTCAGATTGGAGCCCTCAAACATGTAGTATCGAGTACAATGATACCCAAGGATCCTTAAAAGAGCTTGATGTTTAGAGGTCCAGGTTTTAAAAAATGTATCATTTAAGTAGTAATAGGCACATAAGTATATCCTGAACACTAATGTAACTCTGCACTTATTCCTTAGCTAAAAGTACAATCATATGCTAATGATAAACCCTCAAATCTATGTATTCCAATTAGCGCCAGATGGTGGCAGAAACAGCTGGTGTCCTTTATATGTTCACAGGGATTTGCACCAGCTGTTGCACCTCTATTCCTGAATGTCTTTCTGTAACTTACGCTTTGTTTTAATTTATTTTGGTATTCCAGGCCTGGTCCAGCCTCACGAACGCAGCAGTTGCTACATCGGCTTGGGAATTAGCCTCCTGACACAGGGAGATTTATTTCCTGAACTTCAAGAGAATTGGCCTATTAACCCACATGGCTTGGTCATGTCCTACGGCAGGTTTTGGGCTGACGTTATTCACAAGATCAGACCTGAGCATTTGATGGCCTCCAGGCCACATCCGGCTCTTTGGATTACTTTTTGATTATATCAGAATTGATGATTGGTTTTATTGATTGGTTTTATTGGGATTTTAGTTGTTGTATAGTTGTTGCAATTGTTAATTGTTAATTGTTTAATTGTTGTATATTTTTATCACTGTATGCTGCCCAGAGTCCGTCAGGAGTTGGGCGGCCTATAAATTCAATAAAATTTAAAACTTAAACTTAAAACTTTTATTTTATTTTGAAGGTGACCCCCATCCCCAATTTTCGTGTGTGCATGCTTATGCTGCTTCGTAGCCCTGTTAGTTTAGCACAGGTGGGTTCCATGTACCTTCTCCACCAGTTAGCATCACAACGTTTCGCGCACACATCCCCATAAGCGATTTCACTTCTGCGCATGTTCAGTAGCAGGAATCAGCCTGAAACACAGCTGAGGAGCCGATCAGCTGTACTTCGGGCGAAGAAATAAAAGTCAGTAATAAGGTGACCAATTTTTTTACAATGAAAAGGAGGATGAAAAAATTTAAGAAAAAAGTACAACGTAAATAAATGAAACATTTATGCCACTATGAATAAAGAAAATTAATAATTAAAACTAAAACTTTAATAACAAAAGCGATAAAACTTTAATAAATCTATATTTAAATTATTTTACACTTGTGTTGAAAACAGGGTTGTATAAAATTGAATTAATGAAACATGAATTGTACTTACCTGAGTATGATTGCTTTTTATATTAAGAGTTTTAAATTGTTTTAATCATTGGATTTGTACTGTTTTGTGTTGTGAGTCGCTCCAAGTCTCCGGAGAGGAGCGGCATACAAATCTAATAAATAAATAAATAATAAATAATAAATATCTGTTAAAAATTACACACTGAAACTTCTCTTGGGACATTAAGCATTTGGTTTTGGAAATCTAAGGCTTGTTTTGAGACTAACATGCTACAGTTGACTGCAGAAGTGGGCTTCTACGATGGAATGGTTACGTGTGCTTGCCCCCGTGGCTCTGAGTGCTAGCAGAGTCCAGCGCAATTCTGCTACTGCACCTGGGTAGGTAGCAGGTAGCACACGTAACCGTTCCACCTTAGCAGCCCACCTTTGGTTGACTGTATTATGGTTAGCTGCAAACCATAGTTAGTGCAGCAAGCACATAATGCTAAGCCAATAATCCCTGGTTTGCTCTAGCATGGAACCACTGGTAACATATCCAAGACACAATGACATCAGTAGCAGGTTCCTATTGGTATGGTCAACGCCATCATATTGGTAGCAAAAATTAAGCTGTGTGCGCTGGAGCAAAAAATGAGGGGAAGCAAAAAAATCTTTGAAATCTCGGACATCCACTATAATTTAAAAACAAGAATTGAGGTTTAAAGGAAAAATGTTTCCATTTCTTTGCAATTTCTGTTTGGTCTGTCTTAGAGAATCCCATGTTCTAAGAGACATTACCAGGGGTGGGCTGCTGCTCAGGTGGGGGGGGGAATGCAGTGGGGTTGCGAAAATGGAGCTCCACCCCATAGCACTTAATTTGCACTGAAAGATGTTGAAAGAAAATGCAGAGTGTCCTGCATAAGCCACGGCCACAGTGTGTTAGTCAAAATTTTGGTAGCCCTTCACTGGACATATCAGTACCTTAAAAAAAATAATTCAGTTATTCCTCCTTGCCTTTCTTTTCTTTCTTTTATTGGTTGCTCTTTCATGAACAGGTAGTCCTCGATTTACAATTCATTTAGCAACCACTCAAAGTTACAACAGCTCTGAAAAAAAGGGACACAATCATTTTTGACATTTATGACCACTGCAGCATCCTGTGGTCATGTGATTTACATTCAGATACAACTGGTCCATATTTATGACGGGTTGCAGCGTCCCCTTTTGCAACCTTCCATCAAACAAAGTCAATGCGGAAACCAGATTCACTTAACAAACTGGGTTACTAATTTAACAACTGCAGTGATTCAGTTAACCAGTGTGGCAAGACAAGTCATAAAGTGTGGCAAAACTCGCTTAAAAACCGTCTCACTTAGCAACATAAATTTTGCACTCCATTGTGGTGGTAAGTTTAGGGCTACCTGTAATTTCTTTGAGTTGGCTGCTTTGTTAATTAACAAAAAATAAATAAAAATAAAACAGTGGAACTTTAAAAACTTGGGCATCATGGCTAGCTTTATCCATCTTGGGTTTGCCCCTAGCTTCCTAAACGAGCCCATTTCCCAGACTGGCGAAACCGATGGACTTCAACTCCGGGGACCAGGGCCGCCGATAGACGGGTACTACTGGGAGCCCCGTACCGGGCCCGGTGATTAGAGGGGCCCCGCATTAACGCCGCCAATCAGAGCTTCCATTTGGTAAAAGAAAAATAACCCGGATGAATGGACGTGAGGGAAACTCGAGGCGCCTTCCCAAAGCAAAAGAAGGGAGGTTTGTTGTCGTGTGGGGCTGGTCTTCAGAACCCGGTTGTAACATATACCAGCGTTTCCCAACCGGTGCGCTCCTGCTCGATGCTGCGGTTTTCGGCGCTCTCCTGCTGGGCCCCAAAGAAGGAAGGCAGGAAGAAGGAGAGCTTCATTCTTCGCGCCTTTTTCCCGCCTTCCTTCTTTGGGGCCCAGCAGGAGAGCGCCGAAAACCGCGGCATCGAGCAGAAGCCGGGGGACAGCTGCGAGCGGGAGCCCCAGGACGGAAGTACCGGCAGCGCCCCGCCCAGCTGAAACTTTCCTGGCGTCGGCGGCAAGTGTCCTTTGTGGCCTGGTGGGAGGTGGTAGGAGGGGTGTGTGGCTGCAACGGCCGCAGGCAGTCGCGGGGAGATGGCGGCGGCGAGAGGGAGCTCCAGGCGGCGGCGAGAGGGAGCGCTCTCTCTCTCTCAGCTGACTGCAAGCGGGAGCCCTGACGTGCGGTTGGACGTGCTGCTGGACGTCGTACATGCTGGCGCTGCGGGCCTGGCATATACGGTGTCCAGCAGCACGTCCAGCTGCCGCCGTCAGGGCTCCCGCTTGCAGTCAGCTGAGAGAGAGAGAGAAAGAAAGAGAGACATATAAGAGAGGCAGAGAGAGAGAAAGAGAGACATAGCAAGAGAGGCAGAGAAAGAGAGACAGAGCAAGAAAGAAAGACAGCAAGAGAGGCAGAGAAAGAGAGATAGAGAAAGAGAGAGAGAAAGAGAGACATAGCAAGAGAGGCAGAGAGAGAGAAAAAGAAAGAGAGACATAGCAAGAGAAAAAGAGAGACTTAGCAAGAGAGGCAGAGAGAGAGACAGAGCAAGAAAGAAAGACAGCAAGAGAGGCAGAGAAAGAGATAGAGAAAGAGAGAGAGACATAGCAAGAGAGGCAGAGAGAGAGAAAAAGAAAGAGACATAGCAAGAGAAAAAGAGAGACAGCAAGAGAGGCAGAGAGAGAGAGAAAGAGAGACAAAGAGAGAGAAAGAAAGAGAGATAGCAAGAGAGGCAAAGAGAAAGAAAGAGACATAGCAAGACAGTGAAAGAGAGAGAAAAAAGCAAGAAAGAGATAGCAAGGGAGACAGAGAGAGAGAGAGAGCAAGGGAGAGAGAAAGAGGAAGGGAAGGAGGGAGAGAGAAAGAGAGCAAAAAAGAGAGGAATAAAGAAAGAAAGAGGGATGGAGAGAGAGAAAGATGGGAAGAAAGGAAAAGAGAGAAAGAGGGAGAAATAGAGCGAAAGGGAGGAAGAGAGAGGGGTTTTTGTCCAAACTTTTCTTTAGCCCGCCCCCCCCGCCCCCGCTTTCAATGTTCCCCAGGATTTTGAATATATGAATAATGTGCCGCGGCTCAAAAAAGGTTGGGAAACACTGACTTATACAACGATAGAATCCCTGTATTATCAGAGGGTCTCCAACCTTGGCGACTTTAAGACTTGCGGACTTCAACTCCCAGAGTTCCCCAGGCAGCTTCGCTGGCTGAGGAACTCTAGGAGTTGGAGTCTGCAAGTCTTAAAGTCGCCAAGATTGGAGACCTCCTGCTCTATCTACACTGCTCAAAAAAATAAAGGAAACACTTAAACAACACAATATAACTCCAAGTAAATCAAACTTCTGTGAAATCAAACTGTCCACTTAGGAAGCAACGCTGATTGACAACTTGGAGTTTATATTGTGTTGTTTAAGTGTTCCCTTCACTTTTTTTTGAGCAGTGTACTTTGAAATTAACTTGGATACCACGGGCTCGTTCAGACCTGCGTTCACCGATGGGCGTAAAAACTAGATCAAAAAGGATATTGAGATGTGAAGCAATATGAAATTGTATTTGGTTTTTTTTTAACAGCTCCTATTTTAATACCACTGATAACTACACAACCCCCTGGATAATTAGAATAGAATAACAGTGGGAAGGCACCTTGGAGGTCTTCTAGTCTAACCCCCTGCTTAGACAGGAATCCTACACTACTTCAGACAAATGATTTTTTAAAAAAAAGTAGTTATTATGTAAACATTAAAAAAATAAGATAGTACATAATCTATCATTTTACAATATACTTATTTGTTTGTTTAAATTTTGTATTTGCATTTTATAAGACAAGCAACAAAACAACATAACAAACACCACCCCCGTCCCTTTTGAACTGTTATCCTCACAGTTCCTTCTTTATATAGTTATACGGCCTGTAACATCAGCGGTTATTATATGATTATTCTAGTTGTTGCTATCATAATCTTATGAATAAAGTTAATTCTGGGAACATCGGGTTTTATTTACAGCTATTTTCAGATGATTATTTAACATCTTCTTAAAAACTTTTAAAAAGTAGTTTTAAAATGGCGGGGGGGGGGGAGACACTTAGGCTGTAAGGGGCCCCAAAATTCCTGATGGCGGCCCTGCCGGGGACGCCCAGTAATAAACCACGAAATAAGGCAGTCCTGGTTAAGCAAAAAAGAAAAGAAAAAAAGGGGGGGGGAGCACATGATGTAAAAATCTTCCTTTGGCCGGCAGTGCAACGTCTCGTGAGAAACGGAGGCATTCAATCCCGCGTGAACGCAGTCTAGGTCTCAGCCAATGCAAGAGGCGAGGCTGTGGTCCGGGTGCAAAGCCCAGTCCGGGTCGTAGTAGTTGCACTCCGTGGGCAAACGCGACCCCTGCGCCCACCCGCCGCAGCAGCCCCCGCAGTTTACCGACTGTCTCAGGTGCGCAAGGGGGATCCTGACCGCTGCGCTTTTCCTCAACCAGAAGCAGCTGAGATGCGCCGCGTTCCGCCCCCGTCGCCAAGCAGGAGAGGCGAGCAGGTTTGTTGGGTTCGCAGGGTGAGGGCATTTGCTGGAAAGAAGTGTCTTTTTTTTTAGGGTGGGGGTTGCCTCACTACAAGATCTGGCTTTGGGTGGAACCAGGGGTTGTCTGACCGGGACTCCTTTTCTTCACAAAGTGGTTTGCCGGTGTGATCCCTTCGTGCGAATCCGTGCGGTTTGTGGAACCTGATTGGTTTCTTGGAGCGATGATGGTTGTTGTTGTTCTCTGGGTGAACTCTGGTTTCGGTGCCTGCCAGGGCTGGAAGTTGGGTTTTGCCTAAAGGTCTTGCTGTCGGGATCCCTTCCCACTTTTATTTATTTATTTATATTTTTTTTATTACGTTATGTATATTAAAAAATAAAAAAATACAATACATACAAATAGAAAATACCAATACACAAACATTAAACAACACACTAACATTTTACAACATACCATTTAGGGTTCTTTTGCAGCAACTCATATCAACCATTTATACCAGTGGTTCCCAAACTTGGCAACTTTAAGACTTGTGGACTTCAACTCCCAGAATTCTCCAGCCAGCTGACTGGAGAATTCTGGGAGTTGAAGTCCAGAAGTTTTAAAGTTGCCAAGTTTGGGAACCACTGATTTATACTAATACTGTTTGTATACCTTACATATTTTTCTATTTTTTATATATGGCAATAGCAATAGCATTAAACTTATATACGGCTTCACGGTGCTTTACGGTGCTGTAAACCTCTAAATGGTTTACAGAGTCAGCCTATTGCCCCCAACAATTTGAGTCATTTACTGACCTTGGAAGGATGGAAGGCTGAGTCAACCTTGAGCCTATTGAGATTTGATCTGCCAAACTGCTGGCAGATGGTGATCCCCAGAAATAGCTTCCAGTACTGCAGTCTAACCACTGCACTACCCTGGCTTTTACATATATAATTTCCTTTAGTATCTATTTATTTATTTATTAATAGAGTTGAAAGGGACCGTTAGGTCATCGAGTCCAACCCCCTGCCTGAGCAGGAAACCCTACAGCACCCCAGCCAAATGGAAGTCCAATCTCCTCTTGAAGGTGTCCAGAGTTGGGGAGTTCACCACCTCCCCTGGGAGGCAGTTCCATTGGTTGATCGCTCTGACCGTCAGGAAGTTATTCCTTATTTCCAGGTTGAATCGCTCCTTGGTCAGCTTCCAACCATTGTTCCTTGTCCGGCCCTCTGGTGCCCTGGGGAATAAAGAGACCCCCTCCTCACCGTGGCAACCCCTCAAGTATCTGTAAACTGCTATCATGTCCCCTCTAGACCTTCTTTTTTCTAGGCTGTCCATGCCCAGTTCTCTCAATCTCTCTTCGTAAGTCTTGGTTTCGAGTCTCCTAATCATTTTGGTTGCTCTTTTTTGCACCTTCTCCAGAGTTTCGATGTCTTTTTTGTAGTGAGGTGACCAAAATTGGATGCAGTACTCCAGGTGGGGTCTGACCAGGGCATAGTAGAGTGGTATTAGTACTTCCCTGGTCTTGGAGCGTATTCCTCTGTTGATGCAGCTTAGGATTGAGTTGGCTTTTTTGGCTGCTGCTGCACATAGCTGACTCATGTTTAGTTGATTGTCCACCAAGACTCCAAGATCTCTTTCGCAGTCACTACTGCTGAGTGGGGTATCTCCCAGGCTGTATGTATGTCTAGGGTTCTTTTTGCCGAGGTGGAGGACTCTGCATTTGTCGATGTTGAACCTCATTTTGTTGGTATGGGCCCACTGTAATAGTCTGTCTAGGTCTTCTTGTACTCTGAGCCTGTCCTCAAGGGTGTTGGCTACCCCCGCCAGCTTGGTGTCATCTGCAAATTTTATTAGTTCCCCTTTTATTCCCTCATCCAGGTCGTTGATGAAGATGTTAAAGAGTACAGGACCCAGGACAGAGCCCTGTGGTACTCCACTGTCTACTTTTTTCCATGTGGATTTGGTGCCGTTGAGGACAACTCGTTGGGTGCGGTTGGTCAGCCAACTGTTTATCCATCTACATGTGTAGTAATCTACTCCATTTTTTTCTAGTTTGTGGATTAGGAGATTGTGGTCGACTTTATCGAAAGCCTTACTGAAGTCCAAGTATATGAGGTCCACTGAGTTGCGTTGGTCAACTGACTTGGTTATGGTGTTGAAAAATGATATGAGATTGGACACCAGTTTATTGATTATGATAAAGACCTGCAGAGGTCACTAAGTGGGCGGAAATCACTGCCAAACATACCTGGGCAACTTAGGGCGAAGCTCCTTGCCAAGTAGTGTGAAGCTATTATACCCCTTCACTCAACTTTAGCCACGCCCCAGGCGTATGGGAGGGCTCACAAGTCATGACCCAGAACCAGAAGTTGCGTATAACTATAGGGCCCGATGCCCTGACCCGGTACCGAAAATGACATGTGTGAGCCCCAGGGGCACCCCCGCCCCAGTCCCCTGATCCGGTCAAAACTTGGGTTTCTTGTGCAGGGCTGTCCATCATCTTCCCAAAAAGATGCCCATAGAAGAACACGCAGTTGCATCAGGCATTCCCTTTTCGCCCATTTCTGCTAAACCCCGTGACCATAGGGAAATTAAAATTAATTGGCCTTTTACTATTTACATTCGTAACACCCCCTAACCAAATCCCTCCAGTCCTTCCAGTGTGGAGCAGGCAAAAAAACAGCCATGACATAAGGTGTCCTAGCTGCAAAAAATTCCTACTTGGCCCCCATGTGGGTGACCCTTTCCCATCACACTGGACATATTTTATTTATTTATTTATTTATTTGTTTGTTATTTATTTATTTATTTATTTATTCCAATACACAATAATACACAATGAATGTTATAGAGGATATAGTAGAGAAGAAATACGAGATATAGGAGAGACTATAGGACAGGGGCCAGAAGGCACTCTAGTGCGCTTATGTATGCAGGGCGGGTAGGTGTCCGACTTGAGGGGAGATGCAAAGGGAAAAGGACTGGTATGGGGACGTGCTACCCCTTAAGTAGGCCTCTTAGCACCGCCCTCCACCCCCTTGCTTACGAGGACCCCGTAGAGGTAACTGGGAGGTGCCCAAAGGTGTAAATTATTGCAATCACCCCTCCCCTGAATAACTGGTGTCCTGTTTATCCAACCCCTTCAGTAAATGTCGGCCAGCTGCTAAGGGCTGCTGGCCTTTCAAATCTGTGATAATTTGTTTATTAAGTTTGTATTTGAAGTTCTGATTCTTTTTGCCGATGTGTAGGACAGAGCATTTGCTGGTTGAGATTTGGAGTTGCCATGTGTTGGACCAGTCAGAAACCGAGTCTAGGTCTTTTTGTAAAATAGTTGTGTTATCAGTGGTGTTGAAGAGTTTTACATCATCTGCAAAAAGAACACAGTTGCTTGTGATGAGATCGCAAAGATTGTTGATGTAGAGAATGAAGAGCGTAGGTCCCAGTACGCTACCTTGGGGGACACCGCTTTTAACAGGGACAGGTGTGGATATGGAGCTTCCTATTTTGACCACTTGTTGCCTGTTAGACAGGAATGCAGTAATCCAGCTGTGGAGGAATCCTGAGATGCCATGGGATTTGAGTTTTTGAAGTAGTTTGTCATGGACCACTGAATCAAAGGCTTTGGAGAAGTCAATATAAATTGCATCTATAGATTTTCCTTGATCAAGATGAGTTGTCCATATGTTTTTGCAGTGAAGGAGCTGTAGATTGCAGGATAGTTTTTTTCTGAATCCAAATTGTTTGTTAGAGAGCAGATATTAGTTTCTAGGTGGAGAGTAATTGATTGGTTTATAATTGATTCCATAACTTTACATGGGATGCAGCATAAATAAATTATGTTATAGCTTCTCTCTTGTGCTGAAGAATCAACTGCTGTATCTTAGCATCCTACTGTTTTTCCAACTTGGCAACTTCAAGATTTGAAGTTTTTCTAACTTGGCAACTCTCAGAAGTCCCCAGGCAGAAGATATCTGGACATCCATTCCCAATATTCTCCAGAATTCCCTGGCAGAGCATCAATTGTGCAAACACAACCCTGAGAATTGACATTGTAAGCTTCTCCTTTTGGAAAAAAAACGCTGATCTGGAGTGTTGTGTGAACGGAGTCTCTAGGATCGTATGGACTGGTTGCAACAATATGGAACTGCATCCTATGTGTTTCTGTCAGAAACCAACTCCCCATGAGTATAAGGTGACCAGATTTTAAAATTGGTAAAGTGGGACATCATTGAGGGGGGGGGGGGTTCTTAATTAAAAAATCAGTCTATGAAATAAACAAACAAACAAACAAACAAATAACTTACCTATAAAGAGGGCTTTTGTTCAATGGTGAAATCCATTTTTTTAAGCTATCTGTTCTGTGGGCATGGCTTGATGGGCATGGAGTGGCTTGGTGGGCGTGGCAGGAGTAGGATACTTCAAAATCCTCATTTCCACCTCACTCTGGGGCCAGACAGAAGAGATATTTGGGGGTTCTCCGAACTATTCAAAATTTCCACTAGCAGTTCTACAGAATCTGTCAGAACTTGCTGGATTCCACCCCTGCTTTTGTTCCTTTTTTGCTTTCCAGTGAGTTTAAATAAATGGCCATTTATTTCATCTGTCCTGATCAAACAACCAAATGGGGTTAGGGTTAGTGGTTGATAAATAGAAGTTTTGGTACCTGCACTGTAGTTACAATAACATCATTCCAATTGTGTCCACTTCAAAAATTATATTAGACATGATGTTCTGCTCTTCATTGGGTGCATTTAAGCAAAGACCAACTGTCTGGAGTGCTTTAGGAATTTGGATTCCCAGACTAGTGTACTTCATTTCTTAAACTGTCTTGCTGGTAATATTCTAAGTTTCCTACTTTGTCTAATTGAGAATCCAGCAACTGTTGGAAAAGTATATGAGTAACACTCTGACATCCTCCGTCACCCATCCCACCCATTTCCCAGATAAAGTTTTAAAACAAAACAGCATTTTTTGTCTTTCGGCCCTATTCATGATGTGATTGTGTATTTCAATCTTCTCCTAGCCAGTGTGCTCCAAATAGGCTGAGACAAAATCCTGGTCACCCCATTCAGCTTTTGGAACAGTTTGTTGTGATCCAACATAATTATAAGGAATCTGACTGGGAAAAAAACACGTAGAGCTAAAATTAAGCGCCTACGCCTTTAAGAAACAGACACAGCCTGACTTTCTCTATTATGGCTCATTGCAGAGCATTCTTGTAGCTGTAGTTTCTTGTCAACTCAAAACAATTGGTGTCTCAGGACATTCAAACTACAATTCCTAGAATGCTAGGCGCCTGAGGGGCACTGGCTCCTTGCGAGGCCGCTCTCTCTCTCTTTCCCTCTCTCTCTCAAGAAACTTTGCAACAGGTAACAGTTATTCAGCCCGATTATGTGCATCAAAAGTAAAGGTGATACTTTCCAAAAATCGGGACTTTTTAAAAATGGATTGGGATGCGGGACAAATAGTTAAAAATCGTGACTGTCCCACTGAAAGCAGGACATCTGGTCACCTTAGTTTAGTACAACTTGATGTAGAACATAACCTGTTTAGTAGAACATAATCTGTTCTTTTAACACAGCACTTCCCATGTTAGCATCTTCCAAAGGATGATGGAAGTTGTCTGAGGAAATCTATGTAGTAGATTTCTCCACTTCCAAAACTATGTCACAAAAACTATTTGGTTTTGGTCACTGCGATATTAAAAAAAAAGGATGTTGAGGCTCTGGAAAGAGTGCAGAGAAGAGCAACTGAGATGATTAGGGAACTGGAGGCTGAAACATATGAAGAGCAGTTGCTGGAATTGGGTATGTCTAGTGAAAAGAAGGACAAGAGGAGAGCAGTGTGCCAATATTTGAGGGGCTGCCACAAAGAAGAGGAGGTCAGCCTATTCTGCAAAGCACCTGAACGCAGGACAAGAAACAATGGATGGAAATTAATCAAGGAGAAAATTAACCTCAGAAATAAGGAAACATTTCCTGGCAGCCAGAACAATTAATCAGTGGAAGAGTCTGGGCAACGGTATGTCTAAAATGGTGTAGGGCAGTGATGGCAAACATCCATTCCCTCCCCCGACACATGCACCCACACCCACACTGCCCCATGCGAATGTGCACAATCCTCCCACCTGCCTCCACGCAGGCACACAGAACTCACTGAACCCTAGGACACTGAAAAAATGGCCAAATTTGGAAAAGACCCTTTTGATGCTTAACCGAGCCTGGAGTTCCTCCTTCACTTATGATTGATTTTTCACCCAAATAGTATTTTATTTGAATTAATTTTCAAAACTTAATTATTATACATTGCTTAATTATTTTTAGACTTCTTTATATTTATTGTTTTCTCTTATACACATAGACATATATATAGAAGGATGCAGTGTATATTTTATTCATTATTTGGCCTCAGGGTTGTAAATAAATACATTTGAATTTGGCCCGTCTTTGTCGTATCTAGAGAAGAAGCATTTGATTCCATGACTTGCTGCTGGGACTAAGTCTGACCCACTGGGACTGGATCAATATTTAAAGTTGTTTATTGCCTTTTGACAGCGTTTTTAAAAGAAACCGGTGAATGTTCCAAGAGACAATTTATCACTGGACAAGATTGACAGTGGGTGTTTTGGCTGCATTCTGGAAGAGTTCAGGGTTTACCAGGGGATCTTTGCACAATAGCATTGCTACTCTTCCTGGAAAGTTTGCCTTCAGCTACAGGGAGATGCAACCATGATAATCTCAGATAGTTTTCCTACCCAGATGCTGTTTACCTTCATTTTTTTAAATTACAAAAATTGTGGCAGTGACTCAAGGATACCTTTATCTGATTGAGCTTGGCTGAGAAATCTTATTTTGGGGGCCATTGGCAACTTACTTACTTACTTACTTACTTACTTACTTACTTACTTACTTACTTACTTACTTACTTACTTACTTACTTACTTATTTTGTCCAATACACAATTATGGTTTTAGAGTAGTAAAATATATCAAAGAAAGAATAGAAGAGAAGATTTATGAATAGAAGAAAAGATATATGAGATATAGGAGAGAAAATGGGACAGGGACGGAAGGCACACTAGTGCACTTATGCACACCCTACTGACCTCTTAGGAATCTGGAGAGGTCAACCATGGACAGTCTAAGGGTAAAATGTTGGGGGTTAGGGGATGACACTACAGAGTCCGGTAATGAGTTCCACGTTTCGACAACTCGATTACTAAAGTCGTATTTTTTACAGTCAAGTTTGAGGCGGGTAATATTAAGTTTGAATCTGTTGTGTGCTCTTGTGTTGTTATGGTTGGAGCTGAAATAGTTATTGACAAGCAGGACGTTGCAGCATATGATCTTGTGGGAAATACTTAGATCATGTTTAAGGCGTCATAGTTCTAGACCCAGGATTATAAGTCCAGTTTCTTAGGGTATTCTGTTTTGAGTGGAGGAGTGAAGGGCTCTTCTGGTGAAGTATCTTTGGACATTTTTGAGGGTGTTAATGTCCGAGATGCGGTATGGGTTCCAAACAGAAGAGCTGTATTCAAGGATGGCGAAAGTTTTGTAAGCTCTGGTAAGTAGTGTGAGATTGCTGAAGCAGAAGCTACGTAGGATTAGGTTAACAACTCTTGAAGCCTTCTTGGCGATGTTGCAGTGGGCTTTGGCACTTAGGTCTTTTGTTATTAGTATTCCGAGGTCTTTAACCAAGTGGGGGTTATCTGTGACTTTAAGACTTGTGGACTTCAATTCTCAGACCTCTGGAAGTTGAAGTCCACAAGTCTTAAAAGTTGCCAAGTTTGAATACCTCTGCCTTATCTGGTTTTGCCTTACTTCACTTGAGGTTTATATAGCTTCCCTCCTGGAGGAACTCAAGGGCTGACTTTTAGAAGGCAGCTTTTAATTGTGGATGGTATAATAGGTTTCAGGATTACACACGAATAAATCTTCTTTATTGAGTGGAAAATGATAAGGAACCTCATTCGGGGCTCTTGAAATAAGTTCATTGCAATTAAACTAATGAGTTGATTCATGTTAAATGGTAATACCAGTAATAGTTAACCTTTTATGGGATTTCACAAACAAACTGTTTGCTGTGTAGGAAACAATTGGTTAGATATAAGAATGAATAAAATGGATTATTTTTGTACTCTTTTAAAAGTAACTTTTGAAAGGCCCAGGAAATAGCAGAATCCAAAACAACAAGAGTTAGAACAGATTTCAAAATATACAGATCTAATGACTGAACGGGGTAGATTATGGGGAAGATCTTGCAGAGTCATCCCTATAGTTATTGGTAGATTGAGTTGAACAACAAGGAGATTAAACAAATATCTAACAGACATACAGACAGGCCACAGTTGTTGGCTCTGCTTTTGCAGAACCATCTTCAGTTTTCTATGCCTCCCATAGAAATCTTGGGCTGGTTGAAGAATCAACTTTTTCAATGAATGGATCTAGGGTATTTCTCAATTATTTTCTCTTATGCCCCCTCAGGAAGAAGTAAACATTTCGCGCCCCCCACAACCTCCAATCTGGGCCCCAATGGAATTTTAGTGTTAATATTTATTATTTTACTTATTATAAGCTGCAAGCAAACTATTGGCACTACCCACTTACCTGGGAATAAGTCCCACAGAACTCAGTGGAACTCACTTTTTGGTTAGGGGAATCAATTGAGAGGGACCACACATACTCCCAGGGGTCACATATGCCCCCTGGCATTGCTCCGCACCCCTCCAGGGCCCCTGCCGCACTATTTGAGAAACACTGATCTAGGGGAAGGTGGGAATTGGATAGATTTCTACTTTTTTTCTCCACTTGTCCAGCCTGGTGGTAGCTGAGTGGGTTGCATAGAAGCAGAGATCGATACATCAGAAAACTCTGAGGACATAAGAGGCAGAGATTGGACTCAGTTTGACACTCTTATCTCTGATTATCCCTTGACCCATAGGTGCTTCTTCAAGAATCAATTGGACTTTCTGGTTTTTCTTTGAAGAACATTCACTTCTCTTTTTTTTTAAAAAAAATTTTTTTATTTACATATATACAATGAGACAATGACAACAAACAGTACATTTACATAAAATATGAAAGACAAGCAAGAAATATGTTTCTTCTCTCCTCCTATGGTAGGAACTGTTGACAGCGTCCTTTTTTATTCTTGGCGGTGTTAAGACCAGTGGTTTGAGTTATGTACTATTATAATTACCGGTAAGTTCTTATAATGTAGGTTCTATTGAATAGACAGAACAAGAGTTACGTTGATTATTTAAAAGTTGTTCTTTATAGTATTTATCTCGCAGCACTAAGAAAAGGTGTTCTTTTATTTAACTAGGTGTAAAAATCTTTCCATATTTGGTAATATTTCATTTTTTCTTTTTCTTTTAGTTCCATTGTTCGTTTATCTGTTTCAGCAGAGTCTAACATTTTTTTAATTAAATGCCGTTCATTTGGCATATTTTCATTTTTCCAAAATTGTGCTATGGCTATTCTCGTTGATGTTATTAAATGTTGTATCAAATAGTAGTGTTCCTTATTCATCTGGTTTTCAACAATACCAAGCAAAAATATTTCTGGTTTCATTTCTAATTCAATCTTAATTATTTCTTTTATTCACTTTTGGAGTTTGTGCCAAATTTCTTTAACTTGTCTGCAGGTCCGCCACATATGGAAATATGAGCCCTGTTTCTCACCACATTTCCAACAATTGGGTTTGAGATTGGTGTACATTTTGGCAAGCCTTGCAGGGGGCGTATGCCACCTATAAAACATTTTTATTGCATTTTCTTTGAATGCGGTGGATTTTGTAATTTTGTAATTAGTATGCCATATTTTTTCCCATTGATCCAATTGTATTGTATGACCTATATTTTTTGCCCAAGCAATCATGTTCCCTTTTAAAATTTCTTCAACGTTTTGGTGTTCTAGAAGTATTTTATAAATGTTCGTAATTGATTTTTTATTCGGTCCTAATAAAATTTTAACTAATGGAGTGTAATTTTTCTGTATTCCATATTTATTATTATTATTATTATTTATTGGATTTGTATGCCGCCCCTCTCCGCAGACTCAGGGCGGCTAACAACAGCAGTAAAACAGTACAACAAAATCCAATACTAAAAAAACAGTTAAAAACCCATTATATAAAAACCAATCATACATACAAACATACCATACATAAAATTGTGAAGGCCTAGGGGGAAAGTGTATCTTAGTTCCCCCATGCCTGGCGGCAGAGGTGGGTTTTAAGCAGCTTACGAAAGGCAAGGAGGGTGGGGGCAATTCTAATCTCTGGGGGGAGTTGGTTCCAGAGGGTTGGGGCCGCCATAGAGAAGGCTCTTCCTCTGGGTCCCGCCAAGCAACATTGTTTGGTTGATGGGATCCGGAGAAGGCCCACTCTGTGGGACCTAATTGGTCGCTGGGATTCGTGCGGCAGAAGGTGGTCCCTAAGATATTTTGGCCCGGTGCCATGAAGGGCTTTAAAGGTCATAACCAACACTTTGAATTGTGACTGGAAACTGATCGGCAACCAATGCAGACTGCGGAGTGTTGGAGTAACATGGGCATATTTGGGAAAGCCCATGATTGCTCTTGCAGCTGCATTCTGCACGATCTGAAGTTTCCGAACACTTTTCAAAGGTAGCCCCATGTAGAGAGCGTTACAGTAGTCGAGCCTCGAGGTGATGAGGGCATGAGTGACTGTGAGTAGTGACTCCTGGTCCAAATAGGGTCGCAACTGGTGCACCAGGCGAACCTGGGTGAATGCCCCCCTCGCCACAGCTGAAAGGTGTTTCTCTAATGTGAGCTGTGGATCGAGGAGGACGCCCAAATTGCGAACCCTCTCTGAGGGGTCAATGATTCTCCCCCCAGGGTAATGGATGGACAGATGGAATTGTCCTTGGGAGGCAGGACCCACAGCCACTCCATCTTGTCTGGGTTGAGTTTGAGTTTGTTGACACCCATCCAGGCCCCAACAGCCTCCAGGCACCGGCACATCACTTCCACTGCTTCGTTGACTGGACATGGGGTGGAGATGTATAACTGAGTATCATCGGCATATTGATGATACCTCACCCCATGCCCTTGGATGATCTCACCCAGCGGTTTTGTGTAGATATTAAATAGCATGGGGGAGAGGACCGACCCCTGAGGTACCCCACAAGGGAGAGACCTAGAAGTCGACCTCTGACCCCCCACTAACACCGACTGCGACCGACCGGAGAGGTAGGAGGAGAACCACTGAAGAACAGTGCCTCCCACTCCCAACCCCTCCAGCTGGCACAGAAAGATACTATGGTCGATGGTATCGAAAGCCGCTGAGAGGTCAAGAAGCATCAGGACAGAGGACAAGCCCCTGTCCCAGGCCCGCCAGAGATCATCCAGATCATCTATCAATGCGACCAAAGCAGTTTCCGTGCTGTAACCGGGCCTGAATCCAGACTGTTGAGGACCTAGGTATTCCATATTTCCCAATGTCCACATGAAATCTAGATGATATTTGGTAATAAGACCACCAATCTACTTTGATTCCTTCTTCATTTAACTGTGTTCGTGTTTTTAATTTTGAATCTTTATCCAATAACTGTGAATAGTTTAACAATTTTTGCCAACTTAAAGTGTTTGGATAGATTATTGCTTCTATATTTGAGAACCATAATGGTATTTTAAAATAATGTTGCTTCCTAATTAAATTCCAAGTGTGTAATAATGACTTTCTTATCAGGTGATGTTTGAAGTATGAGTGTGTGGTAGATTTATTGTCCCAGATGAAGCTATGCCATCCGGACTGAATATTATGTCCTTCCAAAGCCAATAGTCTTGTGTTTTGAAGTAATATCCACTCTTTAACCCAGTGGTCCCCAACCTTTTTTCCACCAGGGACCAGTTTCACCAAGACAATTTTTCTATGGCCCGGTGGGGGCAGAAAGGGGTGTGGTTGGGGGACGGGATTAAGCATGGGGGTGTAGCTTATCATTCCACTGCCTCTCTTTCCTCCCCCCCTTTTAATTTTGCAGGGGAGCCGAGGTGACAGAGGGAGGAAGGCTAGGAGGGTATGGTTTCCTTTCCCCTCCCGTTCACTCGGGACCGCCGTTTGCCTCCAGCCGAGGCGGTCCACCTGAGGGAGAAAACTTTTGCTTGCTTGCTTCGTTCCTTCCATCAGTTTCAGAGGAACTCCCCCCCCACCGCCTGCTCCGGCTGGGTTTGCAGCAAATAATCCCAGAGGTGGGGGAGGTGCCTCCACGGACACAGTTGCCTTCCTTTGCAATCGCTGCCTGCTTGGAGCGCCCACCACTGCCAGGTTCGGTAATTTTCTTGAAGCAAGGAATCCTTCCAAAAGAAAATTACCTTGAGTTAAGGTTTTACAAATCTTGAATACAATATAAATATTAGGTAAAATTAGTATTACATAGTCATCAAAAAATACCTTTAATGTAATCTTGATTACTATAGTAAAATGCCATATTCATCAAACAAAACATTTAAACTAATTTCAACTATTATACATATATAGACCAAAATTCTTAATATGTTACTTATACTTATACTTATACCTAAACTACTATGTCATAATCATCAAAAAATGCATTTAAACTAGTATTAATATTGTTATCACCTAGGTAAAAACAAATACAAAAAATTAACTAGAAATAAATGTGTATATCTTATTTTTTCTTATCTATCCATTTATAAACATTGTTCCATGTTTCATAAAATTTAGTATCTTCTTGATCATTTAATCTTCTTGTCATCATGTCCATTTCAGCGCAGTCTAGTATTTTAGCTATAACTTCTTCTTCCTTGGGGATTTCCTCCCCTTTCCAATTTTGCGCATATATTATTCTAGCCGCAGTTAATATGTGTATAATTAAGTAAAGAATTTCTTTCTTGTAAGTCTGATTGGTAACTCCTAATAAGTAAAATTCCGGGGTATTATCTATATCTTGCTTTATTATTTCTTTTATTATTTTCTCGATCATCTTCCAATAAATTTTAGCTTTACCACATGTCCACCATTGATGGTAATAGGTTCCTATATCCTTCTTACATTTCCAGCATAATGGGGATGTTTTGGGAAACATTTTTGCTATCCTATTTGGTGGGAGATGCCATCTATAGAACATTTTGATTTGATTTTCTTTTAATGAAACTGATTTGGTCATTTTCCAGTTATTAATCCAAACTTTCTCCCATGTATCTATGTCTATTTCCTTGTCAATATTTCTACACCATCTTATCATAGTATCTTTTAAAGTCAACTCTATATTTTTATGGGCGATGAGAAATTTATATATTTTCCCTATCATTTTTATTGGATTGGTAGTAATTAGATTGCTTAAAAGATTCTTACTTTTATTAAAAATATAAAGAGTTTTATCCTTCTGGTATCTAGATCGAATCTGAGCATAATGCCACCAGTCTATTATTATTCCTTCTTCTTGTAATTTAATCCTAGATTTTAGCTTCATCTGGTCATTTAGTAGTTCTTTATATCTATAAGTTATTTTCTTGTCTTTTATGGACTTTGGATGCGTTATTGCTTCTAGGGGAGCTAGCCATTCTGGGATATTTAAAAAGTGATTTTTCTTTATGTCTTTCCAGACTTCTAGTAGATACTTCCTTAATGTATGCCTTTTAAAATATGAATGATTTTTTTCCTTATCGTACCATACAAATGCGTGCCATCCAAGCATGAGATCATGTCCTTCTAAGTTTAGTATTCTTTTGTTCTCTAGAGTTATCCACTCTCTAAGCCATGTTAATGCGGCAGCCTGATAGTATAATTTCCAATTTGGAAGGCCAAATCCTCCTCTTTCTTTGATATCTTCTAAGCAATTCATTTTTATCCTTGCTTTTTTCCCTTGCCATATGAATTTTTTAACTAGGTTTGTTAAAGTTTTAAAAAAAGTTCCTCCTGGATTTATTGGAATTACCTGGAAGAGAAATAAAACCTTGGGTAGAATATTCATCTTAATTGTTGCGATTCTTCCTAAGAATGATATTTTCAGATTATTCCACATTGCTAAATCTTTTTTAATTTCTGTTAGTAATTTTGTATAATTATCATTTTTTAATGTTATTGTTTTCGCTGTTAAATTTATTCCTAAGTATTTTGCTTTTTTTACAATCTTTATTCCAGAGATGCTTTCTAATTTAGTTTCTTGTGTTTTGTTCATATTTTTAGTCAAAAAATGTGTTTTGCTTTTGTTTATCTTTAAACCTGCTACCTTTCCATATTGTTCAATAGCTTGCAGTAAAGTAGGAACTGTTGTTATCGGTTCTTCAATTATGAACGTTAAGTCATCTGCGAAGGCTTGGACTTTATAAGTTTCATCTCCTACAGTTAAACCTTTTATTTTAGGATCCGCCCTTATTTTAATTAAAAGAGTTTCAAGAATCATGATAAATAATAATGGTGATATAGGGCAACCTTGACGAACTCCCTTATTTATATCAAGTGTTGGTAATTGATTGTTGTTCAATATTATGTTAGTTGTTTGTTTTGAATATAGTGTCTATTAAGTTAACAAATTTTGGGCCAAATCTCATTTTATTTAATTGCATTTTTATGAATATCCAATTGACGTTATCAAAGGCCTTTTGAGCATCTAGAAACATTAAAGATGCTGTCTTGCCTGGATATTGTTCATAATACTCTAATGTATTTATTACTGTTCTAAGATTGTTTTTAATTTGTCTCCCTGGTAGAAACCCATTTTGGTCTTGGTGTATTATTCCATTTATAACTCTTTTGAGTCTATCTGCATAAATGGCGATAAATATCTTATAATCTACATTTAATAATGATATGGGCCTATAGTTTTTAATTTTTTCTGGGTCTGTGCCCTGTTTGTGTATTAAAGTTGTCAGTGATTCTGACCAAGATTTAGGAATTTTACCCTCAAGTCTACATAGATTGAAGGTTTCTAACATGTGGTTTCTTATTGTTTCATTTTCTATCTTGTACCATTCTGCCGGTATGGCGTCTGGGCCTGTGGCCTTGTTGCTTTTCTGTTTTTTAATTGTTGTTAGGAGTTCTTCCATTGTTATTGGTCCCTCCATGGTGGCCTGTTGATCTTCTGTTATTTGTGGTAATTTTGAAGCTTGTAAATAGTTAAAAACTTCATCTTCACTAACATTATCTTTGGCATATAGATCTTTATAAAAATTATACACAATGTCTGCCTTTCCTTCTGTATCATATTTTATTGTACCATCTTTGTCTTCTAGTTTTTTAATTAATTTTGATTGGCGCTGTTTTCTAAGTTTATATGCTAACCATCTGCCTGGTTTATTTGCATGTTCAAAATAGTGTTGCTTTGCTCTTTTAATTTTTTCAGTTATTTGGTTTTGTTCTATAATTCTGATTTTATGTTTAACTACATTTATTTCTGTTTTTAAGTCTCTGTTCTTAATGTGTTGCTGCGATAAAAATTCTAATTGTTTCAATTCATTTATTAATTGTGCATACTTTAATTTATTTTCCTTGTTATATTTTGCAATGTAAGATATTGTTAATCCTCTTATATAAGCTTTAGCTGTATCCCATAAGTTCTGTGGCGTATTTTCTGAAGTTTTGTTGATTTCAAAAAATATTTTTAATTCCTTTTCGATCCAATCCTTATATTTCTTATCATTCAATATATTTCTATTCATCCGCCAATTATTCTGTTTGTTATTCATTCTCATAGAAACCACTATTGGATTGTGATCGGCCCATGTATTAGCATCTATCTCTACATCTCTTATTTGTTCGGCGACCGTTTTTGGTGCCCATACCATGTCTATTCTTGTCCATATTTTGTGGGGGTTAGAGTAAAAGGTATATTGTCTCTTATGGGGGTATCTTTCCCTCCAAATATCATTTAACAATAATTCCACTTTCATTTTTTGAAAGGTACTAGGTAGCAAATTCCTTCTTGTCTTTTTGTTTCTCTTCCTTTTATTATTACCTCCCCCCCCCTGAGTGGTCTAATTGTCTGTTCGCAATGGCATTAAAATCACCTATTATTAATACATTTTCAATAGCTAGGTCTATTATTGTTTGATGCAAATTTTTATAAAATGTCATTTGATCTTCATTAGGGGCATAAATAGAAACAACAGCTAAAGGTCTAGGTTCAATATCAACTTGTACAATCAATATTCTACCCTCATTATCCTTAAATATTTGTTTGGAATTTATAGAGTTCTCAACATACATCACTACACCTCTTTTTTTTTGATCTGCTAATGCAGCATACATTTTTCCAATTTTTGGATTCAACAGTAATTTTTGGTTATTTTTTTTGATATGCACTTCTTGTAATATTGTAATTTGAGCATTTTGATTTCTGATTTTAGAAAAAATTTGTTTCCTTTTCCTTGGTTCTTTAAGTCCATTGACGTTTACAGAAAAGATTTTTAAATCTTTACTTGTTGTCATTTGATAGGTTTTTTGGTTTCTCGCTGAGGTTGAACTCTTCTGGCACCTTGGTCCTGCTCTATTACCTGAGCAGTAGCCCCCAGGTCTTCTTCTTGCTGAGTTGTTAGTTTTTCCCCTGGTTGTTGTTGAACTGGTTGTTGTACAACCACTTGTTGCTGGTTTGCATAGTCCAGGCGGCTGATGCCACTGTTTTCAAAAAAGTACATAGCTTGTTCTACATTTTCCAATTTGTATCTTGTAGAGCGCCATGTCAGAGAAAGGCCTTGTGGAATAAGCCAACGGTAAGTTATATTTTCTTTGATCAGAATTCGGGTTAGAAAGTGGTAATCTCTTCTGCTTTCTCTGACACTTCTTGGAACTTGTTTTAATATTTTTATTTCAGCTCCTTGATGTTGGAGTTTGGCATTTCTTGACCAGTGAAGTATGTCATCTCGTAAAGCTTTTCTTGTGAATTTAATGTGTATCTCTCTTGGGAGGTTATGACGACGGATGTAGCTATTCGAGATTCTGTATACTTCATCGATTTCTTTCAGTAGTGCTGTGGGATCCTCTTGGAGTATTCCTCCAATAGTTTCAGCCATAGTCATTTTTAAATCTTCATCTTTTTCCTCTTTTATATTCTGAAATCGAAGACCATACGAAGCTCGTTGCATCTCCAACTGAGTGATTGATTCATCATATCTTCTGTATCTTGCATCAGCTCTCCCTTCAAGGTAGTCCATTCTTTTTTCATTTTTGTCAGATTTCTCTTCGACTTTTTTGACTCGGTCATCACTTTCTTGTAATGTTTGTTGAATCTCCTTTATCTGGTCTTTCATCTCACCCATTTCAACTTTCAGTTGGGCCATCTCCATTTTGAATTCCGCCAGGTCTGCTTTTATAGCTTCTCTTTGTTGTGTTGCATCCTCTTTTATGGCCTCTCTTTGTTGGGTAGCTTCCTCTTGAGATTTAAACATAAAGTCCTTCAAAGTGTTCAAAGTTTCTTGTAGTGTTGCAAAATTAGACTGCATTGTTTTTTCTTTGTCTTTGTCCTTGGTAGACATGGTTAACACCTGGTGCGACGGGGAAGGGTGCGGTGACCCTTGTGGAGAGGGAATTGTTGCTGTAGTTTGTTTTTTGACCGTTTTGACAAAGGTTGAAGTATTTGACATTGTCTAATTTGAATCCACTCTTTAAAATTTGAATTGGTTTAAGTTAATTTCCAATTGTATGTAGTAAAAGGAAAAGAATTCCTATAAATTCCAAATCTGTCAAACTATTTTTAACAATTTCCCTTAAAATATAATTCAATTACCAACAATTACCAACAAAATTATTGTGATTTTTAAAACTCTAAATATGCAATGCCAAAGACCCCTGCTTTAACCCATGTTAGGACTGCTGCTCGGTAGTAGAGTTTAAAGTCAGGCAAGGCAAGTCCGCCTTATCTTGTATCCATTTAAGTCTAATTCTTGGCTTTTTCCTTTGCCATATAAATTTGGATATTAGTTTATCTAATTTTTTTTAAAAAGTTCGTTCTAGTTTAATTGGTATTGTTTGAAAGAGATATAAAAATTTGGGTAATATGGTCGTTTTTATTGTTGCGATTCTTCCTAGTAGTGAAATTGGTAGTCTGGTCCATGTATCTAATTGTGATTCTGTTTTCTTTAGCAGTGTATCATAGTTGTCTTTTTTTAATGTTATACATTTAGATGATAAGTTAAGTCCTAGGTATTTAGTTCGTTCTGTAATCTCCAATTCTAATTTTCTAGTTAATGTTTGTTTGTCTTCTATTGTCATATTCTTAGTTATAATTTTAGTTTTAGTTTTGTTGATTTTTAGTCCTGCTACGTGTCCGTAGTTGTTTATTTCTTCCATTAATTTTTTGCCCATTTGTATCGGGTTTTCAATAATAAAGGCTATATCATCCGCAAATGCTTGTAGCTTGAACTCATGACCCTTGACTTTAAGACCTGTTATTTCTTCATTTTTTCATATTTGGTTTAGTAAAATTTCAGTGCATAGGATAAAAAGGAGTGGGGATAATGGACATCCTTGACAAACTCCTTTATTTATTTGAAATGTATCTGTTGTCTCTCCATTGATTATGATTTTGGCTGACTGCTTTGAGTAGATAGTTTGGATTGTTCTAGTAAATTTTTGTCCAAAGTTCATTTTTTTCAATACATCAAATAAAAATTCCCAGTTTAAATTGTCGAACGCTTTTTTGGCATCCATGAATATTATTGCGGCTGGTTTTTCCGAATGGGATTCATAAAATTCTAAAGTGTCTAGCATTATTCTGATGTTATTTTGAATGTGCTTATTAGGTAAAAACCCATTCTTGTCTGGATGTATCCATTTGTTTAAGATTGTTTTAAGTCTATAAGCTATTATTGCTGTAAAAATTTTATAATCTGTATTCAGTAATGCTATGGGTCTGTAGTTCATTATTTTTTCTTTTTCCTTTTTTTCTTTTGGGATTAAAGTTATCAGGGAGTCTATCCATGAGTTTGGCATTTTTCCTAGATTTAAAACTTCGTTAACTATTTCTAACATCAGGTCTTTTAAAGTATCTCCTAATTCTTTGTAATATTCTGCCGGAATTACATCTGGGCCTGGGGTTTTATTGTTTTTTTGTTTGCGTATAGCCGTTTCTAATTCTTCCCTAGTTATATCCTTCCTTAAAAATTCTCTATCTAAGTCCGTTATCTCCCCTAGCTTACATTTTTCTAAATAGTTACTTATGTCTTTTTCATTTATTTCTTCCTTCTGATATAGTGTTTGGTAATATTCCCTAGCTATCATCTTTTTTTCCTTTAATGTAAATTGTAACACTCCTTTATTATCTTTTAATTGGTGGATATATCTATTTTCTTTCTCTTTTTTTAATTTGTATGCCAGTCATTTACCTGTTTTCTTAGCTTGTTCGAAATGGTTTTGTCTTAATCTTTTTATTTGCACAGCTATGTCCTCTTGTATTATTAAATTTATTTTGTGTTTAATTTTGTCTTTTTCTTGATTTAGGTTGTTATTCTGAGGGTCTTCCTGTAACTGTGTTTCCAGCTTTTTAATTTGTTCATGTAAGTCTCTTAATTTTTGTTTCCCCCCCCTATTTTCTCTACTTGTGTGTGCGATTGTTAAGCCCCTTGTGTACGCCTTAGTAGTATCCCAAATATTTTGTAGGGAAGTGTCTTTATTCCAATTATATTTCAAAAAATAGTTTAGTTCTCTGGTCATATATTTTATATATTCCTTGTCTTTTATTATATTTGGATATATAGCCCAGCGTTTGTTTCCTTTTTCTACTGTTTTAAGCCTTACTATTATAGGGTTATGGTCTGCCCATGTGTTTATGCCAATGTTAATTTCTTCTACTATGTTTTCGATTTCATTTGTGGTCCAGAACATGTCTAGTCTGGACCATGATTGGTGTGGGGAAGAATAGTATGTAAATTTAGTCTTGTGTTTGTTTATCTCTCTCCATGTATCTTTTAATCTATATTCTTCCACCATGTCAAAAAAAACCTGAGGGCAAACTTTTTCTGTTACTACTTTTATTATTCTTCCTCCCTGTTTTATAGTCAATTCGTGGATCTACTATCGCATTGAAGTCTCCCAATATACATATGTTTGGGTTTGTGTTCTGTTTATTTGTTTGTATCGGTTTTTGTAGAAATCTTTTTGATTTGTATTTGGTGCATAAATGACAGTTATTAATATCTCTTTTTGATCTATAGTATTTTCTAGTACAGTGACACCTCGTCTTACAAACGCCTCATCATACAAACTTTTCGAGATACAAACTCAGTATTTAAGATTTTTTTGCCTCTTCTTACAAACTATTTTCACCTTACAAACCCACCGCTGCCCCTGGGATGCCCTGCCTCTGGACTTCCGTTGCCAGCAAAGCACCCATTTTTGCACTGCTGGGATTCCCCTGAGGTTCCCCTCCATGGGAAACCCCACCTCTGGACTTCCATGTTTTTGTGATGCTGCAGGGGAATCCCAGCAGGGGAGTCCCAGCAGTGCAAAAATAGGCGCTTCGCTGGCAACGGAAGTCCAGAGGTGGGGTTTCCCAGCGAGGGGAGCCTCAGTGAAATCGCAGCATTGCAAAAACACAGAGGTCCAGAGGTGGGGTTTCCCATGGAGGGGAGCCTCAGGGCAATCCCAGCAGTGCAAAAATGGGCACTTCGGCTGGCAAAAGGGGTGAATTTTGGGCTTGCACGCATTAATCGCTTTTCCATTGATTTCTATGGGAAACATTGTTTCGTCTTACAAACTTCTCATCTTAAGAACCTTGTCCCAGAACCAATTAAGTTTGTAAGACAAGGTATCACTGTATTAGAATTCTGCCTTCTTCATCTGAGTATTTTTGTTTCGGGTTTAACCATTCTTTGGCATAAACTACTATGCCTCTTTTTTTATTCTCAGATAGGGCCACAAACATTTCCCCAAGTTTTGGATTTTCTGTCTTTGCATGGGCTTCTCTGTGTATTAAAATGATCTTGAGCCTCCTTTTGGTCCTCAGATGCTATTAAAGGGAGAAGGAAGAGGTGAATCTACTCCAATCAAGGTTTATTAAAAGAAAATAGTAGATTAGCCAGCAGTGTTCCCTCTAATTTTTTTTCGGGGTGAGCGGAAAAGTATAGTGTCTGAGCGGCAGTCCCTTTGGCACTGGGCAACATATAAGTATAAATAAATAAATAAATAAATAAATAAATAGAGTGAGTGAGTGAGTGAGTGAGTGAGGGCGTGCGCTATCACACATGAGCAAGTTCTTGCATCCATAATTCTATCCTTTCTATGTCTTCCTCCCTCTTTCCTTTCTATCTCTCCCTCCCTCTTTCCTCCCTCCCTCTTTCCTTTCTCCCTCTTTCCTTTCTATCTCCCCCTCCCTCTTTCCTTTCTATCTTTCTCTCCCCCTGCCTTTCTCCAAGCCCTTCCTTTTTCCTCTCCCTAACTACCCCCTTCTCCCTCCTTTCTATCTCTCCCTCCCCCTTTCTCTCTCCCTTCCTTCATCTTTCATTCCCTCTCTCTCTCCATCCCTCTTCCTTTCTCTCTTCCTTCCTTCCTCTCTTTTTTGCTCTTTCTCTCTCCCTCCTTCCCTCCCTCTATGTCTTTCCCTCCCCCTCCTTCCCCCCTCACTTTCTCTCTCTCTTGCTTTCTTTCCCTGTCTTTCTCTCTTGCTTTCTTTCTCGCTTTCTTTCTCATTCTCTCTCCCCTCCTTTCTCTCTCTCTCTTTCTCGTTCACCACGCCGGCAACAGAGAGAAAAAGAGAGAGAGATGGAGAGAGAGTGGAGGGCGCCGTTGTCTTCGCCTCTGCACGGCGGCTCTGCAGCGAAGAGGAAGCAGCCGCGCACCGCCTCCCGGGAGCCCGGCTGACTTTTGGAGCCGTTTTGTTTTCAGCTGGGCTCCCGGGAGGCGGAGCGTGGCCGGGCACCGTGTCTTCGCCTCCGCGTGCCGCCTCCGCCCGGGTGAAAACAAAACAGCTCCAAAAGTCGGCCGAGCTCCTGGGAGGCAGAGTGTGGCCGGGCGCCGTGTCTTCGCCTCCGTGTGGCTCTGCAGCAAAGAGGAAGTAGCCGTGCACCACCTTCCGGTATCCCAGCCGACTTTTGGAGCCATTTTGTTTTCAGCTGGGCTCCCGGGAGGCGGAGCGTGGCCGGGTGCCGTGTTGCAGCGGAGGAGAAAGAGAGGCGGAGCGAGCGGTGGGCGGGTGGGCGGCCAGTGTTGGGGGGGCAGCCGGCGCACGCTCTCCAAATCTCCCTGCCAGCCCATCCGCCCGGAACATTCAAAATAAGAAAACCCTTCGCTCTTACTTTGAATGTTCCGGGCGGGCGCGCAGGCAGGGAGATGGGAAGAGCGCGCGCTGGCCCACGCGCCCGCCAGCCTCCGGAGAACGCCTGTCCCGTCTCTCTTGCAGCGGAGGAGAAAGAGAGGCCGGGCGGGTGGGGGGCAGGGCCGAGAGGCCAGGAGCGCGAGGGGGCCGGAGGCACCATGGAGAGGCAGGTGTAGCCGCGGCTCCCTTCTACTGCCCGCGCCTCCCCGCCCCCCGCCCCCGCGGGCTGGCAGGGGGATAGGGAGTGCGCGGCCGAGGAAAAGGGTGCACGCGGGGGTATTTTGGAGCGCGCGCGTGCTCACGTGCGCAGCTTACAGGGAACGGTGTTAGCCGGTAAGTGAAGCCAACCTACATGGTTGCATGGAATTTGTAGTTTGAATACTTCACCTAAAATATCTAACTAGATATGGTCAGTTTTTATTAGATCCCACAGGGTTGGCCTTCTCGGGGTCCCGCTGACTAAGCAATGTCAGTTGGTGGGCCCAAGGGGGAGGGCCTTCTCTGTGGCAGCCCTGGCTCTTTGGAACCAACTACTCGCCAAGGTCCGTACTGCTCCTACCCTACTGGCCTTGCGAAAAGCCTTGAAGACCTGGCTCTGCCAACAGGCCTGGGGACTGTGAGAATTAACATCTTATTTCTGGCTGAAACATCTTTTGATTGGTATGTGTGATGGTACAATTGTATTGACTGGATTAGGAGTTTTTATTGTTATTAATTATTAAGAGGTTTGTATTGTTTTATTGTTATGAGCTGCCCTGAGTCCTGTAAGATTGGGTGGCACATAAGTCAAATTAAATAAATAAAATTATTCTTTCCTTTAGATGACCTCTTTTATCCATTTAGCATACATTAGATCAGAGGTCTTCAAACTTGGCAACTTTAAGATTTGTGGACTTCAACTCCCAGAATTCTCCAGCCAGCTATGTATATTTCATTTTATGATATTTTAGAAACATAGAAACATAGAAGACTGATGGCAGAAAAAGACCTCATGGTCCATCTAGTCTGCCCTTATACTATTTCCTGTATTTTATCTTACAATGGATATATCTTTATCCCAGGCATGTTTAAATTCAGTTACTGTGGATTTACCAACCACGTCTGCTGGAAGTTTGTTTCAGTAAAATAATATTTTCTCATGTTGCTTTTGATCTTTCCATTTATCTAGTAAAGCTAAATCATTTACCATATTACAGACCCCTCCAGGAATATCAACCCTATTGCACACTTTAGAGTCATCGGCAAATAGGCAAATCTTCCCTACCAAACCTTCCCCTATGTCACTCACAAACATATTAAAAAGAATAGGACCCAGAACAGACCCTTGTGGCACACCGCTTGCAACCTGTCTCTGCTCAGAATACTCGCCATTCACAATAACTCTCTGATGTCTATGCTTCAGCCAGCTTGAAATATCACTGAACTATCCAGGGATTAAGTCCAATCTTCACTAATTTATCTATCAGCTCTTTATGTGGAACCGTATCAAAGGCAATATCCACGGCACCACCTTGATCCAACACCTTTGTGACATAGTCAAAGAAATCAATGAGATTAGTCTGACATGATTTGCCTTCAATAAAGCCATGCTGATTTGGGTCCAGTAAGTTATTGTTTTTTAGGTGCTGATTTATTCTCTTTTTGAGTAGAGTCTCCATCATTTTAACTATAACTGATGTCAAACTAACTGGCCTGTAGTTACTAGCTTCTTCTCTACTGCCCTTCTTGTGGATAGGCACAACACTGGCCATTCTCCAATCCTCAGGAACATCTCCTGTTAACAGGGATTGGTTAAACAAATCAATCAGGGGGGTAGCAATGACAGATCTGAGTTCTTTAAGAACTCTGGGGTGGATGCCATCTGGACCCATTGCCTTATTTGTCTTTAATCATTCAAGTTCTTCTAAGACATCGGCTTCTAAGATCACTGGAGCCGAATCCGTACAGCTGGAAGCAATGCTATATCCCTCTATAGTATTATTTTGTAAGGTGTCTTTTGAGAAAACTGAACAGAAGTAGCTATTGAAATGGTCAGCAATCTCCTTATTCCCATCAATGCACGTATTATTCCCGGTACTAAGCTTCGTGATGTTGCAGTTTTTCTTCTTCCTATCACTAATATATCTGAAGAAGGTTTTATCCCCCTTCTTTACAGATTTTGCAATTTCTTCCTCTTTTGAGGCTTTAGCGGCATATATTATCTGTTTCGCCTCCTTCTGTCTCATTTTATACACCTCTCTATCAGCTATACTTCCAGACTCTTTATACCTCCTATAGGCAGCCTTTTTTTCATTGACTATAGCCCTTACATCATTGCTAAACCATAGTGGTTTCTTCTTCCTTTTACCTTTAGTTATTTGCTTTACATACAGTCATGTGGCTTTTAAGATGGCCTTTTTAAATACAGTCCACTGGGTGCTCGCTCCTGCCATTTTATCCCTCCCCTTTAATTCATTATTTAAATATTCCCCCATTGCATTAAAATTTGTTTTTCTGAAATCCAATACTTTGGTTGCAGTATAGGATTGCTCACAATCAATTTTTACATCTAACCACAAACATAGATGGTCACTGCAACCTAAATTTTCTCCCACCTTGACCTCTGAATAATAATAATAATAATAATTTATTAGATTTGTATGCCGCCCCTCTCCGAAGACTGAAACCCAATTCCCATTCGTAAAAACTAAATCTAGAATATTCTCCCCTCTAGTTGGTGTCTTAACTAGCTGTGCCAGAGCTGCTCCTGTAAAGGCCTCTACTATATTCTTACTTTTGCATGTAAGGGCACTGGGGATATTCCAGTCAACATCAGGCATGTTGAAATCACCCATAACCACAATATCTCCCTTAACTGCCATTAGGGTAATTTCATCCACCATCTTGTTGTCATGTTCCTCAGATTGCCCTGGAGGCCTATAGATCACCCCAATTCTAATGACAGAACCGTCTTTATTTTGCATGCAAATCCAGAGGGTCTCCAGATCTTTACATGTATTTTGAATTAGTATTGTTTTTAGACTTTCTTTAACATAAATGGCTACTCCACCTCCCCTTCTCTCTATTCTATCCTTCCTATACAGTGTATATCCTGGTATGGATATTTCCCATTCATTAGAATCCTTAAACCATGTCTCAGTTATGGCAACCAGATCCAAATTATCTCTAGATATTATGGCCATTAACTCACAGAGCTTGTTGCTCAAGCTTCGAGCATTCGTGCACATTACCTGAAGAACATTATTTTCATTATTAATTTGCCCCTTATCATCAACAACTACAGTGGAACCCCGACATAAGAGCTGCTCTACTTAAGAGCAACTCGAGATAAGAGCTGGGAGGGGAGAGATATTTTTGTTCTACTTACAAGCCCAAATTCGAGATACAAGCGCCAAGGAGCTGTCTCCTGAAGCCAAACGCTAACTTCCGCGTTCGGCTTCAGGAGACAGCTGCGAAGCGGCGCGCGTGTTTTAAAAGGTTGCAGCCGGCCTGGGGGGCTCGGGGGGGTGCTTGCAGCTTTCTTTCTTGCTCTTTTTCTTTCTCTCTTTTACCTTCCCTTCCTCTATTTCTTCTTTTCTTTCTCCTTCCCACCTTCTTCCCTCCATCCCTCCCTTCAGTCCTTCCTCTCTTACTCTCCCCTTTCATAAGTTTCCTTGCTTCCTTCCTCTGTTCCTGTCCCTTCCCCCTTTCTTTCTTTCTTTCTTTCTTTCTTTCTTTCTTTCTTTCTTGCTCTTTTTCTTTCTCTCTTTTACCTTCCCTTCCTCTATTTCTTCTTTTCTTTCTCCTTCCCACCTTCTTCCCTCCCTCCCTCCCTTCACTCATTCCTCTCTTACTCTCCCCTTTCATAAGTTTCCTTGCTTCCTTCCTCTGTTCCTGTCCCTTCCCTCTTTCCTTCCTTCCTTCCCACCCTCCGTCCATTCATTCACCCATTCCTCTCTTGATCGCTTAAAGCCAGTCCCTGGTGCAAAAAGGGTTGGGGACCTCTGTCCTACAGGATTGGGTGGCAGAGAAGTTGAACATATGTAAATTTAAAAGTTTAAGAAAGTTTACAAGTTAAGTGAAAGAAACTTCATTATTCATTTATATGTACATGTACATTTCTTCATTAAAAACATGTCTTTCTGCATAATTTAGACTAACTTTGTGAGTTTTTTGAGGGCTGGAACCAATTAAAATTATTTACATTAATTCCTATGGGGAAAAGTCGTTCGAGATAAGAGCTGCTCGACTTAAGAGCCCAGGTCCGGAACGAATTAAACTCGTATCTCGAGGTACCACTGTACATCTATTTTATTTATAGCTCCCTTTTCATAAGTTTCCAGAAACTGATTTATCCTCATTGGCCGGGGACAGAAATCATCCACATCAGTTACATCTCTGTCCCCTTTACCTAGTTTAAATGCCTGTCCAAAAAAGTTCTGAATTCCTCACCGAGCACCTGGGTACCTCTGTATGATGGATGCAAACCATCCCTCTTAAACAACTCCCTATTAGACCACCTATTGACATCATGACTTACATAGCCAAAACCTTCAGCTTTACACCACTGCCTTAACCACACATTAAACTCTCTGATACAAGTTGTTTTATCCTCCTGGCCACAAACCGGTAACACCTCTGAGAAAGTCACTGAATCAGTTATTTTACCCAGCTCCACACTTAGACATTGAAAATCTCTTTTTACTACATTAACATTTCTCTGGGACAAATCATTTGTGCCAAGATGCACCACCACATCAACGTTATTACCTTTACTCACAGCCTTGACAATGTTTGTAATCCACCTCCTGTCCCTACTGGCAGTGGCTCCTGGTAGACACCTCATCACCTTCACCACATCCTTACTCTGTCCCAAATCAACACCTCTAAGAATCGAGTCACCCACAAGAAAATGTGTCCTCTTTTTATTTCTACTAACTGCACTTGATGGTTTGGTGACATTTACAACAACTTCTCCTTTGAACATCCCCTCATTCTCCACCTGAGGGGCATTGCTAATACCTACAACATCCTTACTATTTAAATCCGCAAGAACATTATAGGAATTGCGTGCAGAAATTTATATTATAATGTGGATTTTTATATCTCTCTGTCATTTTTATCCTTTTTGTTTTATTAGATTGTTGTGCGCTGCCCAGAGTTGCTTTGTGTGATATGGGTGGCTATACGAATCCAATTAATAAATCCACAGTTATCAGCCTTACCAGGTGGATCACACAGGAAACACAACCAGATCGGCTAATTTATCATAAGACTACGTTAATAGAATCTTACAAACCTGAAAGTAAATCTGCAAGTCCCGTCTCTTTTATCCCTGAGAAATTAGGAAAGGTCTCTTTTGAGCCTTTGCCGGCTATCCAGTTGCAGGCTATGCGTTTTATCTGCCATTCCCTAGGCAGCATCTCTGGATACAGCTTCCTACATACCATTTCCATAGCACAGATACTCAGGCTCTAAATTTTCAAGCAATTGGCTTAGAGCCACTTGATTTAGGAGATTC
Source organism: Erythrolamprus reginae (assembly GCF_031021105.1). Taxonomy (NCBI): domain Eukaryota; kingdom Metazoa; phylum Chordata; class Lepidosauria; order Squamata; family Dipsadidae; genus Erythrolamprus; species Erythrolamprus reginae. The sequence continues at coordinate 30,708,541 of NC_091957.1, forward strand.
CAAAATGCTCTTCTGGTACTAGATGTTCTGGGGAATCCATATTATTGAACTGTGATAATCAGGACAAGCAATCACCACCGTCTTTCTTGTCCTGTCATTCATCACCTTGTCAGCATTACAAATTAACATAACTCTCATCTATACAAGATATGTCTATAAATTGGGTGTCCTCAGATTGAACTAGCCATAAATAATAAACTCATTTCAGGCTATAACAAAACCACAACAGGATGTGAACAACTAATGTTTGAATAGTAAGAAATCAGATTTCAGACAGATGTCGTCATGAAGTCAGAGTAAGTTGGGTTGTCTTATAACAGCCAACATATTCTCTCAGGTAGCATGTTTGTAGCTTTATCAGTCTTCGCTTATATATTGTGTGCGTTGAAGCAATAGTTTTTGTTAATATTTAGTAGCTACTGATCTCTCTGTGAGGAAGAAAATGCAAAGAAGAGCAACAAAAATGATATGGGGGCTGGAAGCTATACTATCTGATGAATGATTGAGGGAACTAGGTATCACTAGTCTATGAAGAGAAGGACTGGGGATGGTTTGATAGCAGTTTTCTAGTATTGAGGAGCTGTCACAGAGAAGAAGGGGTTGATCTATTCTCCAAAGCACCTTAGAGTAAGACAAGAAATTGTGATGGTTTGCTCATGTCCTGTGCAAATAGTTATGGACTCAGAGACTGTGGAGAGGTGAGGCAGGCATCCTGTATTCCTGACACCTGAGAGTGACAGTGAAATTTATGAGGGGACAGGGTCAGAACAACCAGGGCCTTCTGCACTGTATGGCATGAGTGAGTCAGCAAATCCTGTCAGGAGTGATTTAGCATTTCCTGTGCTGAGTGACTGGGAAAAAGGAGGAGTCGCTTCTGGATGCCAGAGTTTGCAGGGCATCTAGGGGACATGAATGGTTGGCTAAGAGGAGATTGACCCATGAGTAGTATTGCTGGCTGTTGGGCCATGCCCTCATACTAATTAAGGGTGATGCATACCCTGCCTGATTGCAGAAAAACGTTGTTCATTTCGGAATCATCTGGTCTTTTAATTCAGTTTGTGTTTCAAAAGAACACATGCTTAGCTTTGCGAATGAGCATCGGTCTTCCAGTTACTTTCTGAGAACTACACCTTGGAACTCTTGTTGCAACTGGCAATTATTACCATGTTTATTGTCACTCTGGGATTTTGACCAACTGATAAGACTTTTCTAGGTTTGCTTCCCTCTTTGAAAAGCCTCTTAAAAGACTCTTACAATAATGGGGCTTTTGTAAATATTAAATCCTTTTGTTAGACAATTTAGGTGTGTCTGATTATTTGGACACAGCACTAAGACAGAATAGAAGTAATAGGTGAAAGATTATTAAAGCGAGATTCAATCTAGAATTAAGGAGAAATTTACTGACAGCGAGAACAATTAATCAATAGAACAGCTTGTCTCCAGAAGTTGTGGGTGTTCCATCACTGGAACGTTTTCATGAAGAAACTGGACAATAATTTGTCCAGAATAGTATACTTGAGCAGCGGGTTGAATTAGAAGACATTTAAGGTCCCTTCCAACCCTATTAATCTATGTTCTATGTTGTAAACATACATGTGTACATTTATAAATAAATATGTGACTCTTTTCAGGAGTTAAATGACTATGAAGATTCTTAGTCAGCCAGATAGTGGTTGTAAAAACATCTTTGGGACTTTGGGTATTGTACAATGTTAGTACTATTTACATAACTAGTTGGGTTTGGCAATATATAAAATAAACCAACAATGTATGCTTACATGTATAAGAGCACTAATTGCTTTTAAGAGCCAGTATTACGGATTGCCATTAGAAGGAGCCAGAAGTGTGATTCTCTCTCTCTCAGCTATTCTCTGCTATTTCTGTTCTGTCTTTGTGACTATGCTGTAGTAAGAACTGTGTGTTCAAATGATGGTTTATGTATTTGTAAGCTGAACAAGTAAGGTTTATAGTTTTGTATATGAATTGACTGATTTAACTGTGTATGACTAGGACTATTCTTGACTTAGATATTTGCCAAAGTAAATAATATTTTATAGACTTAATGTATCTGGATTGTACTACTGAATTATTGCTTGCATCTCTGGACTATCAGCTGGGTATCTGCTAGAGCTCCACATTTCCTCTGTGTACGTGTATCTTTGACAACTCTGCACACCCGTTAACACACATAGTGACTGGTTTATCAAGCTTGAAAAAAGGAATTCATCAAATTTGTTTAAGGGATGAGACTCCTGTAAGAGTTAAATGATTATTCATTCATTCATTCATTCATTCATTCATTCATTCATTCATTCATTCATTTATTTATTTATGATAGTAGTTTATATAAACATAACATAGAAAGTAGTGATAAAAAAGACAATAGAACAACAGGACAGGGATGGTAGGCACAATGGTGTGCTTATGCATGCCCCGTACAGACCTCTTAGAAAAGGGGAGAAGTCAACTGTAGACAATCTAAGGTTGAAGATTTTGGGGTTGGGAAGAAACAGCGGAATGAAGTAGTCATTAACAGGAAGGACATTTTGGTATATGATTTTGTAAACTATGGTTAGATCAGTTCAGAGACAATGTAGTTGTAAATTGTCTAATTTCAGAATTTCAAGTCTGGTGGAGTAAGGTATTTTGTTGCAAAAGGAGGAGCAAAGGACTCTTCTTGTGAAATATTTCTGGACACTTTCAATTGTATTAATGTCCAATATGCAATTTGGGTTCCATACAGGTGAGCTGTATTCAAGAATTGGTTTGACAAATGTTTTTAAAGCTCTGGTTAGCAGTTCAATGTTACCAGAGAAGAAGCTACGTAAGATTAGATTGACAACTCTTAATGCTTTTTTGGCAATGTTGTTACAGTGGGATTTAGGACTTAGGTCACTAATGGTGAATCTTTTCTTCCTCGGGTGCCAAAAGAATGTGCACACGCACTATCATGTTTGCATGAGTGCCCACATCCATAATTCAATGCCCGGGGAGGGCAAAAACAGCTTCCCCTGCCCCCTGGAGGTCATCTGGAGGCCTGTTTCCCAACTTCTGGTGGGCCCAGTAGGCTCATATTTTACCCTCCTCAGGCTCCAAAGGCTTCCCTGGAGCCAGGGGACAGTAAAAATGCTCTCCCCCATCCCCCTGGAGGCTCTCTGGAAACAAAAAACACCCTCCCTGAGCTTTTGTGCAAGCCAAAACAACGGCTCATGTGCCAGCAAATATGGTTCTGCATGCCATCTGTGGCACCTATGCCATAGGTTTGCCATCACTGACTTAGGTCATTGGATATGAGTACTCCAAGGTCTTTGACTGAGTGAGGGTCGTCTACAAGTTCATTACTTCCAAGTTTATTTTTAGTGTTCTGATTCTTTTTACTAATGTGTAGGAGATTTACTGGCTGAGATTTGAAATTGCCAGTTGTTAGGCGGAGGTTGGTCTTCTTGGAAGATGCTAATTTATATTCACTGAATTTGTGGGAAATTCAAGATTGGATGATTGTTCTGGAAATCAGACTGCAGGAAGAGGTGGTTCTGGACAAGATGGCCTTTCTGTCTTCTTTACCAAAATGCCAGGTGGTGGGAGAAAATCACCATCACTAAGAGCAGCAAAATTTGGAATCCCAGCACGCTATACAAAGTGTGTACTCACTTTTGCTTGTCTGCCTGACTCTCAGGGCCCCAAAATAAATACAGACATGTGTCTGGGTCAGAAGATGGAGAGGTGCTATTCAACTCCTGTAAAGAAAGAGGCCCATTCAAGATGATGCCCTTGAAGTGTTGCCCTTGGAGTCAAGCTTCGTTCTATGAAGAGAAGAAGCTTTGTTGTTAGCTTAGAGGTATTTATTTTCCGAGAAGTGAGCCGGCCAGCCATGTCTGCTGCACACACAGTGCTCCTTGCCAGGAGTTCCCTACTAAGTTGCAGGGGGGTGGGAATCCCTTCTCCTTCTCAGAAAGGAGAGCTGTAGAGCACCCCAAGGAGGAGGATCTTTTGAAAAGACACCAACAAGCCAACTGACAGACTGAGGGTTTTTTTAAATGGGAGAACAGAGCAACTAATCAGAGAGGACTTTGTTAGCAGAGCAGAATAAGGTGGAATTAACATAGAACACAGGTTTATTTTATTTATTTTATTGATTATATTTGCCAAACAAGTATAGAGTTACAGTTTGTATTAACATAACAAAGTATAAAGAAGTGATAAAAAGGATAATAGGACAGAAGGACAGGGACCGTAGGCACAATAGTGCGCTTATGCACGTCCCTTATAGACCTCTTATGATATATACACTTTTCTTATTACTCACTCAATTGAGGCTCTTATTTTATTTATTTATTTAATTTGACTTCTATGCCGCCCAATCCTGAAGGACCCAATTCCTCCTCATCTAAAACTTTCTATTAGTTTTATACAACATTATCAATTCTCGGAAATCTAAATAAAAATTCTTCCTCTCCATCTTACTATAAAAAGTTATATTACATCAATGCAAACATTAATAAAATCTCTTTTATCTAAATTTTAATATTGTATCATATAGCTAATAAAATTCTATATACTAATAAAACAAACTATTATAATACTGTTTATCATCTACTTCATAAAATAAAGTTCTATAAGTAAATTTTGTGTTATATCATTATATAGTACTACCACCATTTCTCATCGTAGGCATTTGGCTTCCAAAATTTAAATCAAATTCTCGTGTTTCAATTGTTCCCAAAATTAACCAATTACTAATACATATGTATTTCTTAGTTTTCTATCCAATCATAAAACTTCCCTCAAATTTTATAATAATCTGAGTCTTGTTTACCTTTAAGTTTCAAAGTCAATCTACTCACCTCTGCACAATCCATAATTTTTCTCAAAACTTCCCTTTCCATTGGTATCCTATTCAATTTCCAACTTTGTGCATATACAATCCTAGCTGCTGTAATTATATGTATGATTAAATATGTCTCTTCTTTATCAAAATTATCTGGTAAAATACCCAGAAGGTATATCTCAGGTTTAAATTCAATAGTCTTTCTTAAAATCTTCTGAATCCAATGTTGAATTCGTGTCCAAAATTTACGTACTTCTACACAAGTGCACCACATATGATAAAATGAGCCAGGTAACTCGCTGCATTTCCAACAGTTCATCAACAAATTCTGAAACATTTTAGTTGCTTTTGTGGTGATGTATGCCATCTATATAACATCTTATACATATTTTTTTTTAAAGCAGTTGACATTGTCGTTTTATAATTTCTCTTCCACAATTGCTGCCAGCTATCTATTGCATGGCCTATATTTCTCATCAATTTTATCATTGTATCCTTCACCTGCTCAAATTCTAATTCAATCAATAAAATGTATTTATAATTTTTTTAATCAAGTTAACATCTTGACCCAATAGGATTTGATCTAATTCTGGTTTTTTGTAAATTAATACCTTCTGTTTTGACGTCTTTTTCCAATCTTGATTGTAACTGTAAATACATAAGCCAATCCAATTTTACACCTTGTTTTTCTAAGTCTTGAAGTGGTTTTAACTTTCCTTTCTCTCTCTCTTCTCTCTTTCTCTCCCTCCCTCTTTTGCTCTCTTTCCTTTCTATCTCTCCCTCCTCCTTTCTTTCTTTCTCTCTCTTTCCTTTCTCTCTCTTCTTTCTTTCTCTCCCTCCCTCTTTCTCTCTTTTTCCTTTCTCTCTCTGTTCTCTCTTACTCTCACTCTCTCTTTCTCTTTCTTTCTCTCCTGGGGCTGCCTGCCCCCCCCAATGGATCGGTGGCGGGCTGGTGGCAGCACATGATCCGCAACCCCCCCAAGGACAGTTAGTGGGGGCCGGCGGTGGACCTTGCTGCCAGGATCTGCAACCTCCCCCCTCCATGGACAGTTATCTTACATTACCCGTTCGGCTGCCGGGGGAAGGCGAAAACCCGGGGTTAAAGGGGTGGGGAGGAAAGCGGGCCTGCAATTGGCCCCTTTCTTCCCGGCCTTTACTGGAGAGGAACTGTTGCTGTTGTATAGTTGCAGAGCAGCAACAGTTCTGCTAATTGCCAATTCCAGCACAAAGGTCGAACCTCTGCGCTGGAATTGGAAGCTTGTGCGCTGCGGCCTGAAACCTCCTGCGCTACAGAACACAGCGCAGGTTAGAGGGAACGTTGAAGCTGGCTGAGGAATTCTGGGAGTTGATGTCCACCAGCCTTAAAGTTGCCAAGGTTGGAGACCCCTGCTTTAAACACTGCTTTAGAGCTAGGAAAAAAAGCTTGAAGCTCCCAAAGATTACAGGTTGCCCATTTCTGCAGTAGAAGACGGTTTTCTGGAAAAGGAGGCTAAGTAGCACGATGATAAACAATAACAGGATGACTCACATATGTTTTTCTTGCCACCTCCTTAACTTCAGGCCAGCTTTCCAATCTGCAACTTGCGGTGGAGGGGAAGAAAAATATGGCTGTAACACAGAAACCAAAAATTGGGTGGTCCACTCGGAAGATTCTTCTCTTAATATCCTTTCCTGAAGCTTAAAGCCTGTCCTGCCTTCTTGTGTTATAAGCCATGCCTGAAAAGACAGCAGCTTTGTAAAAGGACAAATACATATATTGAAAATCTTTTCTTTCTTTCTTTCTTTCTTTCTTTCTTTCTTTCTTTCTTTCTTTCTTTCTTTCTCTCTTTCTCCCTCCCTCCCTCCCTCTCCCTCTCTCTCTCCCACTCCAAGGGGGAAACCTATCCAGCACACTTCCTTCTCCCATTTTCCTCACAACAACATCCCTAAAAACTGCCGGAAATGCGCCAGCGTCCTCCCATGAGATTTGTCTTCCTGTGCATGTGCAGAAGCCAAATCTCTCTCTCTTGCGCACGCATATGCATTGGGGACACAGAGCTGTGCGCAAAGTTCCATTTTTCCTACCGGAATGCCGTCTCCCACTGTCGAACCAGGAACCCTATGTGATAGATTGGAGCTAAGAGAAAGGGACTGGCCCAAAATCACCCACCTAGGGTTTCAGGGCTAAGGCTGGGCGAGACTAGAATTCACAATCTGCCACAATAACTCAGTGATGGGATACCAAAATTTTTACTACCACACCATGGGTGTGGCTTATGCATCTTGTTTCAACATCTTTCAATGCAATTTGGGTGCTCTGGGGTGGAGCTCCATTTTGCCACCCCATTGCGTTCCCCCCCCCCCCGTCCAGGCAGTAGCCCACCCCTGCTGGTGCCTCACCCACTTCAATAGAATAAACAAAAGAACATCTTTCCCTTTCCAGTTTTGCAGCAAAACATTGCTCAGGTTGGACTTATTTTTTGAAGCTTTATGTAAAAACCACAATCCTAGGGATTGGGGAAAGGGGCACAATTTTGAGAAATGCTTTGTGGAAATTGAAAAGAAGGTACAGTAATCATCAGCAGTTGAACTGGAGGAAGCCCATTTATTCCATTAAGAGAGAGAGACAAAAAGCAAATGAGATGGTTCTTTCCTCCTCCCCCCCCCCATTAAAAATCAAGGCCTGCAAGTTGCCTTCTCCAGCTGTCGGACACCCACCCCTACCCACCCCGTCATTGAACGCAACAATTCTCTTTATGTGGGTGATAATTAGAAGTCCTATTACCATGGAAAGGGGCCAACGTGTCACTAATGTTCTGGATGGCCTGGCATTCACAAAGCCCAGCGAAGCTTCTCCTTCAAGGCTGCGACCTTGAGAGGAGCAGATGGCGCATAGGAAGCCTGGGCTTGCATTAGCATGAGAATAGCATGGGGGGCATGCGTCACCCGTTGCCTTTAAGGCCACACGTTCTGTGGTCTTTTGCAGCCTTTTCGCTGTGGGCCCCAAGGAGGAGGAGAGCTTTTGGGATTTAATTTGGAGCGGCTGCCCATCTTTGCTTTACCATTTTTTTCACTTGGTGCAAATTGGTCCCTCATTTAAGACAGGTGTGAAAGGGAGTATCTGTATCTGTAACTCCCTTCAGAGAGAATGGATGCAATTTCCTTTAGATTCAGGCAGGGATCAAAGAGAGGCAGGAGAAGTGCAGAGTGCAGAGAAGAGCAACAAAGATGATGAGGGGACTGGGGGCTAAAACATATAAAGAATGGTTGCAGGAACTGGGCATGGCTAGTTTAATGAAAAAAAAGGACCAGGGGAGACATGATAGCAGTCTTCCAATATCACAGGGGTTGCCACAAAGAAGAAGGAGTCAACCTATTCTCCAAAGCACCCAAGGGCAGAACAAGAAGCAATGGGTGGAAACTAAACAAGGAGAGAAGCAACTTAGAACTAAGGAGAAAATTCCTGACAGTCAGAACGGTTGATCAGTGGAACAGGCGTTGCCTCCAGAAGTTGTGAATGCTCCAACATGAAGATGTTGGATAACCATCTGTCTGAAGTAGTGTAGGGTTTGCTGCCTAAGCAGGAGGTTGGACTACAAGGTCCCTTTCAACTCTGTTGTTGTTGTTGTTGTTGGCATGAAACATTTTCAGAATACATAACAGAGTTGGAGTTTTCTAGTCTGACCCCCTGCTCAAGACCCTATATCAGTGAGGGCAAACCTTTTTTTGGTTCACGGGCCAAAAAGCGTGTGTGTGCTAGCAGGCGTGCATGTGCCCACACCCCTTCCCTCCCCCCTCACGCATATGCCCCCAGGTTCTGCCCCTGTGCATGCGCACAGGACTCACTGAAGCTTGGGACGGTAAAAAAATAACCAAACGGGCAAAACGGAAGTTCAGAAAATGCAGTTCTGGTTTGCCAGTTGTGCTGCTTTTTGTACTCAGGAGGATTCAGGGAAGTTTCCTAAAGGAATCACGCAATGTCTTGTGTGACCTCCGATATAGTAGCTCTGTGCATGCCATAGGTTTGCCATCACGACCCCAGGGGTGGGCAGCAGGCAGGACAGGGTGGAATGCAGTTCCACTGGCGGAAATGAAGCTCTGTGCCCAGCTCCAGCTAACCGACAGCAGTCATTTCTGGGATTACTGGTTTCAGCAGGGCTCTCTTTTTTTCCCGTGCTGCTGCTAGTTCATCTGACTCCCTTGCTTTTTTCCTCTTTCTTCCTTCCTGGCCTTGGACGAGCTTCCGTCTCTCCTGCCTGGCTCACCTCCAGCCTCATGCGGCCACCTTCCGAGGAAAAATGTGAGGAGCAGCAGCAGCAGCAGCAGGGGAAAAAAGGAGAGCCAAGCCGAACCATGCTGCGCCAAAGTGGTCTGGGCTGTGGTCTTTTCCCCCTTGCCCACAGCTGAGATGAAAAGGCATCATGCAGCAATAATAACCTTGTAATTATCCCTCGGCTTTCTGATATTTTTAAATCTCCCACTCCCATCCTCTTCCTCCTCTTTGGAAAGCGGCAGGGAGACCAGCACCGGCAGGAGTTGGAGGGAGCCCATTTCCTCCCCCCTCTTTTCTCAACAGCTGATTGGCACCCGTTCGCCTAGCTGCCCAGCCTGAGGCAGGGGACGACCCAGAAAGGAGAGAGTGGGAAACGTGAAGCAAATTGTCACCCCAGCGAGCAACACTGGTAATGTTGTAAGTCAAGGACTTAACAGTTCACTTGAATGATGATGATCGTACAAGCCACTCCCACCTGATAACATGGCCAGCAAGCCACTCTTACCCAATCACATGGCCATTTAGCCATACCCACAGTGTGGCAATAAAAATTTTGGCTGCCCATTACTGCACGGCCCTATATAGTATACCAGACAGATGGCTTTCAAATCTGTTCTTGAAAATCTCCAGTGATGGAGCACCCACAATTTCTGGAGTTAAGCCGTTCGATTGATTAATTGTTCTCATTATCACTTGAATGATCTTCCCTCCATTACTTCTTGTCCTGCCCTCAGTTGATTTGGAGACTAGGTTGGCCCCACTTCTCTGTGAGAGACCCTCAAGTACTACAAGGCTGCTATCTTCTCTTTGGCAGCCCCTCAAATGCGGGAGGGGCTGTTATGTCAACCATAGTCCTTCTCTTTGCTAGACTAGACATAGCAATAGCACTTAGACTTATACACCATTTCATAGTACTTTTTCAGCCCTCTCTATGTAGTTTACAGAATCAGCCTCTTACCCACCTTGGAAGAATGGAAGTCTGAGTCAACCTTGAGCAGGTGGTGAGATTTGAACTGCTGAACTACAGCCAGCAATTAGAAGAAGCAGCTTACAGTACTGCACTCTAGCTACTGTGCCACCAAGGCTCTTTAGACATTCTCAATTCCCGCAACTGTTCATAATTTGATTTAATCTTCAGTCCCATAATCATCTTTGTAGCTCTTCTCTGCACTCTTTATAGAATATCACAAAGCAGGTAATTTTTAGGCGGCATTGCAAATAGCCTTTGGGTGGTTGTGTGTTATGGGATGGGAGATGTGGCTTTGAGTTTGATTCATTCATTGATTCATTCATGACAGAAGCGTGTTTCCTGTCTGGTTTACCTGAGATGACTGACAATGTGCCATGTATTTTCCATAAATACTACAAATGCCCATTTGTAAATTCAGTCTGGATGGAGACGGCCTACTCTGACAGTATGACAGTCCCAACCCCCTTCCCTTTTTAAAAAAAAAAACTGAAATATTACAAAAGAACTAATGAGAGAGGACAGAGAACCGGGGATAGGTCAAGGATGTTGATGTTTCCATGGAGTTACAGAGATCCACGAATACCACCTTAGGGTTCCTCATAGCACCTCACTGTACTGTGTCAAGGTCAAAATAATGGCTGTGTCAGTCACAATGGTCGATTCCAAGGGATACATACCCAAGCTGTGGCATCTAGAAAGTTTAGGAGAAATATCTATTTTGATTAGCAATCCATTCAGATTAAAATCATACACACTTTTGGTTCACGCTTTGAAAGTTGCTCCTCTCTTAAGTCTTCTGAGCCAGACATTACAGGTAGTCCTGGACACAATTTATTTCATCCACCCACCCACCTATCTAATCTAATCTAATCTATTTGATTTCTATGCCACCCTTCTCGTGGCGACTCAGGGCAACTCAGTTACACCCCACGTTCCCATTGCTAAGCAAGACAATGAGTTTTGCCTCATTTACAACCTTTCTTGCCTCAGTTGTTCAATGAATCACTGCAGTTGGTAAGTTAGTAACCTGGTTAAGTGGATGTTAAGTGAATCTGGCTTCCCCATTGGCTTTGCTACTCAGAAGGTTGCAAAAGGTGATCCCATGACCTTGGGACCCAGCAATGGTCATAAGTATGAGTCACTTGCCAGGCATCTGAATATTGAGCTCTACCTACTTATTTAGTTTGACTTAGTCCTGGCTTTTCTTTGGAGACACTACATCGGTGATGGCAATCCTTTTTTGGTTCGCATGCCAAAAGGAGGGTGTGTGGGTGTGCTAGCATGTGTGCATATGCTCACACCCCTTCCCTCCCCCCAACGCATGTGCATACACACCCTCCATGCTGCCCCTTGCGCATGCGCACAGGCCTTTCTGAAGCCTGGTAGGTGAAAAAAAATGCCCAAATGGGCAAACCGGAAGTTTGGGAAGATATACTTCCGGTTTGCCATTGTGCTGTTTTTTGCACTCCGAGGCTTCAGGAAGCTTCCCTGGAGTGCAAAAAAAATGTACAATGGCAAACCGGAAGTTCAGAAAATGTATTTCTGTTTTGCCCTTGTGCTATTTTTTGCACTCTGGGGCTTCAAGAAGCTTCCCACAACCCTCTGGAGTGCAAAAAACAGCACAACAGCAGACCGAAAGTTTGTCTCTTGGGGGATTTTTTTTTGCCTCAGGGCTTCAGGGAAGCTTCTCTCAAGCATCCAGAGGATGACACAGCCTTTCACAAGGCCGAAAATCAGCTGGCCAGTGCGCATATGTGAGCTGGAGCTGAAATATGGCAAAGTCTCACATGCCCTCCGATATGGCTCCGCGTGCCACCTGTGGCACACCAGTCATAGGTTTGCCATCACGCCACTACATGGGTCTCCCATTGATTTTTCCGTACCAAGACAATTCTGTAAAGTAGGCTGGTCTGAGAGAGAAGGAGGTCCTCAAAAATCACCAGTGGAACTGCTGGTGATTGAGGAGAACCAGAATCTCCCTGCCCCCTTTATAACCTCCTTCAGATTTTTGCACAGATGTTTACTTTGTGACAGTAATGGGCAGCCAAAAATTTTACTGCCACACTGTGGGTGTGGCTTATTTCATGGCTGTGGCTTGATGGTCATATGACTGGGTAGGAGTGGCTTGCCGGCCATGTGACCAGGTGGGAGTGGCTTGAACGATCATCATCATTCAAGTGAACTGTTATTGCCACACAATGCCTTTTCATCTCAGCTTGGGCAGAGTGAGGGCTTCGTGAGGGGAAAAAGACATCAGCCCAGACTGCTTTGGCGCAGCGTGACTCTCCTGGCCTTGGGAGGTGGCCGCATGAGGCTGGAGGGGAGCTGGGCAGGAGAGAGGGAAGCTCGTCCGAGGCCAGGAAGGAGGAAAGAGGAAAACAGCGAGGAGCGCACAGCAGCAGCAGGGGAAAAAGGAGAGCCGAGCCGAGACCAGTAATCCAGGAAGTGACAGCCAGAGCTGTGCATGCAGCTTCATTTCTGCCAGTGGAACTGTGTTCCACCCCGTCCTGCCTGCTTCTCACCCCTGCTTTGTGACCTTTGTGACTTCTCATGTTTGACTATAATTATATTCCTGAAAATGTTGACGACTAGAAAAACTACCGTATTTTTCGGAATACAAAACGCACCAGAGTATGAGACGTACCTTAGGGGTTTTTTGGGGGGGGGGGAATAGGGAAAAGAATATGCTTACAAGGCATTCATCTGGCTCGTGTCCTTAATCTGGTCAGCTTCAGCACATTATTTTATCCCCTGGTTAGGGCTTTAAAAAACTTTATTCGTGAGAATAACAACGAAAGAGCTTGCAAGCCGGTAAGAGCTGGGAACCTCATTAGCACCTGGTTAGGGCTGGAAAGAAACATTCAGAGCAAGTAAAGTAATGAAAAAACCCCTACAAAGATAGGGTTTGGAAAATATTTTTAGCAGAGAGTAACAATGAAAGAGCTTGTAAGCTGGTAAGAACTGGGAACATTGTTAGCACCTGGTTTAGGGCTGGAAAGAAACTTATTCAGAGCTAGTTAGAGCAATGAAAATACCCTAGAAAGTCTTAGTGCTTGGAAAACATTATTCGCAGAGAGTAACAATGAAAGAACTGCAAGGTAAGAGCTAGGAAGATTGTTAGCAGCTAGTTAGGGCTGGGGAAAAAAGCTACATTCAGACTATAAAACGCACCTAAATTATCAGCCTCTTTTAGGGAAGAAAAAGGTTCGTCTTATACTCAGAAAAATATAGTATATCAGGGTTTCTCAGCCTTAGCAACTTTAAGTTGAGTGGACTTCAGTTCCCAGAATTCTCCTGGCAGCCTGTATCCTATAGGACCGTGATGGTGACCCTGTGGCACCCAGAGCCATATCTGAGGGCACGCAAGGCATTGCTCTGTTAGCTCCAGTGCCCATCTGCATGCTACACAGCTGATTTTCAGCCTACTTTTCAGGTGTTTTTGCTCTCCCCAGGGTTCAGGAAAGCCTCCCGAAGCCTGGGGACAGTGACAAACAGCCCAATGGGCCTACTGGAAATCTGGAGGCTTCAGTGAGGCCTCTGTGCATACATGGAATGGCAGTGCGGGGAGTTGTGTGCGTGTGGGGGCATGCATGTGCATGCTATTGTGTGCGCACACCCCTTTTGGCACCCGAGCCAAAAAAGGTTCACCATCGCTGCTCTAGGAGTTGAAATCCAGGCCTTCTCCTTGGCAAACGGGATGCCAAGTTTCCCATCTCCCTGTTGGTTGAATATTGCTTTGTAGCAGAATGAGATACAACAGAGGACAATGGGAGCTATTTTAATGTGTGATTTATAATACAGATGCACAATATCTGGCAGAGAAATTCATATTCAAGGTCAGGAATAATGGATTTTCAATGCCATCTTTCATTCCATCTTTTGTGAGCTGCCCAGAGTCCTTCAGGATTTGGCCGGCATAGAGATGCAATACATTAAATTAAACTCTTCTAGCATTTTATCCTGCAAAGGCAGCTATCGCAAAACAGCATTTAAACCATGGGACAGGTATTAAACTGAAGGCTGAATTCTTTTAGCCCCCTGAATTCTATGAAAGTCCAAGGTGAAACCTATTGTCTGCGTCTCTTTTCTTGTATGGCCACAAGAGCCCTGTTGAGTAATTGGCTTCCATGGTTTGGCTTGGTAGTTGGAACAGTCTGTCTCCTGCCCTTCAACATTGATAACAATGGGAAAACATTTTATTCAGTGTCTGGTTCTCATTTGCTAAACATATCCCTGAAGAGAAATTTCAAATTTATTATTACAGTCATAGACCAAAACAAATAAAAGCATTTAGTGAATACACAATCAAAAGGTGTAGGATAAAATGATAAATAACAGATAAAATCCATGATAAAATCCAGTCTATCATTTATGCATTGTCAATACTACTAAAATTACGATCCATAAACTGTGAGTTCTGTATTCAGTTTGACACTATTAGGGAAAGGAATAAACAAGGTTGCCACATTTGTGATATAAATTAGCTAAGGTGTATTAGGCACTTAAAAGCTGTCCACAAATGGCATACGTACATACATACGTACGTACACACATATATGCATACACACATATACACACACATACATATATACACATATACACATACATATACATATATACATATATACACACATATACATACATATACATAAGGGGCACAGCTATTTATTTATTCATGGGGATGGGAGGAATTGTGCGCATGTGTGTGTAGGGGTGCGCATGCATTGGGGGAGGGATTGGGTGTGGGCACATGCTAACACATGCACATGCACCCTTTTAACATGCAAACCAAAAATGGTTCGCCATCACTGTTATAGGTTAATCGTCAAATTACGATCACAACTGAGTGCAGAATTTCTGCAGTTAAGCAAGATGCTTGTTAAGTGACTCACAACCGTTTTGTTTTTTTTTTGCAAAATTACTGCAGTTGTTAAGTGAATTGTGGGGTCATTAAACAAATCCGGCTTTCTCCCATTGGTTTTGCTTGTTAGAAGTCAGCTGAGAAGGTCTCACAAAGTGATCACGTGACCCTGGCACACGGCAAACATCGCAAACACATGCCAGTTGCCAGCGCTTGAATTTTGATCATTTGACCATGAGGATTGCTGCAACGAGCATAAGTACGAAGACCAGTCTGAAGTCACTTGTTCCAGTGCTTTTTGTAACTTTGAAAGTTCACTGAACACACATAGTTTTTAAGTCAAGGAGTACCTCCAGGGATGGTCAGCAGGCAGGACGGGGTGGAACGCAGTTCCATTGGCGGAAATGAAGCTGCATGCACAGCTCCAGCTGATCGCCAGCTGTCACTTTCTGGATTACTGGTCTCGGCTCGGCTCTCCTTTTTCCCCTGCTGCTGCTGTGCGCTCCTCACTTTTTTCCTCTTTCCTCCTTCCTGGCCTCAGATGAGCTTCCCTCTCTCCTGCCCAGCTCCCCTCTAGCCTCCCAAAGCCAGGAGAGCCACGCTGCGCCAAAGCAGTCTGGGCTGATGTCTTTTTCCCCTCGCGAAGCCCTCACTCTGCCCACAGCTGATGGCAATAACAGTTCACTTGAATGATGATGATCGTTCAAGCCACTCCCACCTTGGCACAGGGCCGGCAAGCCACTCCTACCCAGTCATATGACCATCTAAGCAACAGCCATGAAATAAGCCACACCCACAGTGTGGCAGTAAAATTTTTGGCTGCCCATTACTGTCACAAAGTAAACATCTGCCTCTCCTTTTTTCCCCTGCTGCTGCGTCTGCACTCCTTGCTTTTTTCCTCTTTCCTCCTTCCTGGCCTCGGCCGAGCTTCCCTCTCCCCTGCCCAGCTCCCTTTCAGCCTCATGCGGCCACCTCCCACCTGAGGTACAAGCAGAAGACGTGGGTGGAAGCGGCTTCTGGAAGCACCCGTTCGTGTAGCTACTCAGCCTGAGGTGGGGGGGTGACCCAGGAAGGAGAGCATGGGAAACATGAAGCAAATTGTCACCCCAGCAAACGACGCTGGTAAGGTTATAAGTCAAGGGCTTAACAGTTCACTTGAACAATGATGATTGTTCAAGCCACCTGGTCACATAGCCAGCAAGCCACACCCACAAAATAAGCCACAATCACAGTGTGGCAGTAAAACGTTTGGCTGCCCGTTACTGACTACCTCTATATAAGTTTTGAAAGAAAACAGTACATTTTTAAAGAGACTTCAGTGTAACTTGTTCCTCTTATGATCATATATTTAATCTTTTTCCTTTGCACTTCCTTTAAACAATCATCATTTTATCTTTTAAAGGCTTATTTTTATTACCCCAGCGTTGACATCTAGCCTGGAGCCAGCTTCTCTTATCCGAGAGATGATTAATTGCCAGACAAAGATGAGAATAAGATACTTGCACAGGGGGAGCGATTTTTTTGAAAATAATAGATTTTTTTTTAAATGACAAATGATTTTCAGCAGTGGGTTACCCTGGGGGAGAGTCACTTTGGAAAATAATGTAATGTTTCCGTTTTTTAAAGAAAATGAATATAACCCCCCTTCCCCTCCAGTTGCATTTCTAGTCTCATTATTTTTGTTCAGGGAAGTCCTTGACTTACAACCGGTCACTGAGTGACTGTTTAAAGTTACAACGGATGCTATATGGCCTACACACAATCCCTGTTTTAAGATTTGACAGTTGAGCCTTCCCCATCCTCTCCACCACCCCTCCCCCTGCATGGCAAGGGGAATTTATTTCAGCTTTGCAGCAAAACCAGCTTGAAAAGAACCATTGGTTTGCTTCATGACCATGGTGTTCATTTAATGACCACACACAAAAGAGATCATAAAGTCTGCTTGATCACATGGGTGACCAAGATTCAAAACCATCACAACTTAACGAATGTGATGGGCAGGTTCCATTATGGCCATAACCATAGTTCCCTCTAAGCTGAGCAGTGAGCAATTTATTTATTTATTTATTTATTATTTGGATTTGTATGCCGCCCCTCTCCGAAGACTCACTTAAAAATCATCATCAACTCAGAGTTTTCCAAACCTGCCCAGAAGCCGAGAGGGAAAGAGTGAGAGGGAAGGAGAGAGAGAGGAAGAGAGGAAGAGAGAGAAACAGATAGACAAAAGAGAGGAAGGAGAAGAGAAAGAAAAAGAATGGGAGTAAGGAAGAGAGAAAGAAAATCAAAATCTAGTTTGAAACTAGCTCAACTATTTAAGTGGCATTTTGATATTGATAGAGTTGCCCTATTACGAGCTCACTGTTATAGACACACAGTACAGTATTTTATTTTGAAATTCTCTGGGGCAAAACAGGGTGGGTTTTTTATTTGTTTGTTTGTTTGTTTGTTTGTTTATTTATTTATTATTTCTGTGCCGCTCAGACACTATACTTATCCGCCCACCCACCCCAAAAAATTAGAGGGAACACTGGCCATAACTCAAGGACTACCTGTAGAAATAGAGGCGTTTTATGTGAAATGCAAGAATCTTCCAATAGAGTGAGAAACAGGTTTATTAACTCTGTTCATGCAGCCCACTTAACCTGGTCGGTGAAAAACACTGTGGCATTTTCACAGATAGGTAATCTTGGTTACCGTGTTTTTCGGAGTATAAGATGCTCCCTTTTCCCTCCTAAAAGAGGATGAAAATCTGGATGCATCTTATATGCCATATATAGCCCTGCCCACCCTCTCAAATGGAGCTTTCAGAGACTGAAACAGTCTCTCAAAATGGAGCTTTAACGGGCTGAAAACAGCCTCTGAAATGGAGCTTTAAAGGGCTGAAAACAGCCTCTGAAACCCTTTAACATATTTAAATGTTTCGATCAAGGGGGGACATGATCAAAACATTTAAATATGTTAAAGGGTTAAATAAGGTCCAGGAGGAAAGTGTTTTTAATAGGAAAGTGAACACAAGAACAAGGGGACACAATCTGAAGTTAGTTGGGGGAAAGATCAAAAGCAACATGAGAAAATATTATTTTACTGAAAGAGTAGTAGATCCTTGGAACAAACTTCCAGCAGACATGGTAGATAAATCCACAGTAACTGAATTTAAACATGCCTGGGATAAACATATATCCATCCTAAGATAAAATACAGAAAATAGTATAAGGGCAGACTAGATGGACCATGAGGTCTTTTTCTGCCGTCAGACTTCTATGTTTCTATGAAACCAGCCAGGAGGGACATGGGTCCAACAAATTATTTATGATTTGTTTCCACGTGCTGTGAGCCGCCCCGAGTCTTCGGAGAGGGGCAGCATACAAATCTAAGTAATAAATAAATAATAAATAAAAAACAGGAGGCGGAGCTCACAGCTCCCTGGCTTTGTCCACTTCATCAGGCATATTTAACTGCAGTTGTTTGGAAACAAAGAAGGAAGAGTAACTATAATGGAGTAAGCTATCATACATGTAGTGCTTGATGTATGACAGTAATTGAGCCTGGAATTATGTTGTGGTCATTAAGTGGTTCACCATCTGACCATGCCCAATTTTATGACTTTTTAATATGGTGGTCATGTACAGTGATACCTCCTCTTACGAACTTAATTGGTTCCGGGACGAGGTTTGTAAGGTGAAAAGTTTGTAAGATGAAACAATGTTTCCCATAGGAATCAATGGAAAAGCGATTAATGTGTGCAAGCCCAAAACTCACCCCTTTTGCCAGCCGAAGCGCCCATTTTTGCGCTGCTGGGATTCCCCTGAGGCTCCCCTCCACTCGCCTCCCCACCTCCGGACTTTCATGTTTTTGTGATGCTGTGATTCTACGTACTGAAGGAGTGGGTCCAGCAGTCACGTGGGTTGCTCCTGTCCAATCCGATGGGACTGAGCCTAGTATTAAAAAAGCCTGCTGGATCCACCCCTTCCCCAGAATTCGCTCAGTCCGCATCCAGCGGGTCGCATGAACGCTTGTTCCTCTCAAAACACCTTCCCTTCGATCTTTTCTCTTCTAAAACAGTAAGATTATTTTATTACTAAAGCTTGCTGGCAGTGGAATCTACTCAGCCGTACCGGGCTTCGAGTTTGGGGGAGAAGTGGGCGGCGCAGCCATTCGCGTCTTTTTTCCCTCCGTGCTGTCGCTGCGGCCGGCCTGGAATTTTTCCTTATTCCTCTCGGCCTGGAGGTCCTGCCGGGCAAGCCATTGTTCATATAAGGATTAAAGGGCTATTTACCTCCTGCGGTGTGGAACTCGTTTGTCTCCCGGACTTAGTTCCCTCCGATTGCAAAAAAAACGGAGCGGTTTTTTTGGCGCGAAGGCCCTCGCGCCCAGAAACTTCGCACTTTCGGTTTATCCTTCTTGGTCATCCATCAGTGCTTCCAGTCCGCCGCTTGACCCTGGAGTAGCTGTGAGTTTCCTCAGGTCCATTCTCCACGGAAGTGGCCTCCAACCAGTGTGCCTTGGTTTACTTAAGTTAAGTTTAGTGAGGCCTGCCACACTGCATTTAGGGACACGAACTCTTGGTTCCGTCCGGATTGCCCCTAAGTCGCAGCTGCTCCTGGGCCTAGGAGCAGGGTCACCTCTCCTCTTGGGAAAGCTCATTAAATTCTTCTCCCCCCCAATTTTTTTGGCTCAAGCTTTGTCTTCTGTAATTTGTTCAGACTATGGCTTCTTTTCCCAAGAGAGGCACTACCAAAGGTCCCAGAGAGGTTAGGCCTACTGGTGATGAATCTACTAATATCCCCCAGGCCTCTTCCTCCTCTTCTTCAGGAGCCCATTCCTTGGCCAAGTCCACCAGGGCTGAGAAGAGAAGGGACCTAGCCCTGCAAAAAATACATGATAAATCAGCCAAACGTTTAAAGGTGCAGGCCCAAGTGCATATGAATCCAACCCCCCCCCCCCCCCAGAGGCCTCTAACTTGCCTCTCTCTGGGGTTCCTGTGCTATCCCTGGATGAGCCAAACCTAAATCCATCCCAACCTAACCTATGGGGCTTAGGTCCAGAGGAGCCAGATATTACTGAAGATTCCTCCCAGCCAGAACCTTCTCAGGCCTTCAGGGATCCTTCTAACTTTCCGGCTGATATTTCTTCCTTGCCTCCGGAGTCTCAGTCTATCTTGTCTGTTTTGACTAAAACCATTGATGCTAGACTCTCGGCCATCAATGTTCCTTCTCTGTCTCATCCCCCTCCACGCTCCTCCCGTCCCGTGAGTTCTTCTCCTTCCTACAGAGCCCCAGTCATTGAGGACTCAGATTCTTCTCAGGAAGAGAATGAGGACGTGGATGCAGAAGAGGATGATGACCCCTTTCAGCGTCTGTCAGAAGATGAGGAATCTCAAATTAAGATTCCAGCCCCAGCTGCCATCTTTCCATCTCAACTCTTCAAATCTCTCCTTCTTAAAGCAAGAGTATCCACGGGGCTAGCCGGGCAAGAGAAACAGGCTACTCCTTCCACAAACCCTCCGGAGGAAAATCTTCCTTATTTCATGGAAGAACAGGAAGACAATGAGGTAATTCCTATGCCCAAATTGTTTAAGGACGCCTTGCTCAAACAGTGGGACCACCCAACCTCGGCCTTCACTCCCACTTCCAAGGACAGGAAGCTCTACAAGCTTTCTCCCTCTTATGAGGAGCTCCTAGCCTGTCCCAGGCCAGATGAACCGGTGAAGACTCTCCACTCGGCTGCTGCCATGCCTGGCGAAGCAGAGGAGGTCCTCCGTCCAGAAGACAAGTGTCTTGAGCAAATGCTCAAGAGAGGTTTCTTCGCAGACTCATGGGCCATTAAAAGTGCTGCAGCAGCATCCTTCTTCTCCAGAGCTATGCTCTTGTGGCTTTGTCAGCTCCAACAACATCTACCTCCAGATGATCTACGGGGCCAATATGTAGCGGATGCTACTCTCCAATCTTCCAGATTTGCAGCCAGGTCAGTTGCGGCCTCCACAACGGCCAGGAGACTTCTATGGCTCCGCCCTTGGCAGGCGGGAGTAAGGCAGAAGTGGCAGTTAGCCATGGGTCCTCTGAAACGCAATCTCCTCTTCGGAGACCTTCTGGACCCTCTCCTCACAGAGACCACGGACAAGAAAAAGGTCTTAGGACCTACCAGCAAGAAGGCCCCTAAACCGCAGTCCTTTCGGCGCACAGGTCGTCAACAGGATCAAGGTTTCGCCTTTCAAAGGAATCCAGGTCAGTATTCCCCTCGGTTTCGATCCCACTCTAGAAACTCCAGGGGCAGAGGTTCCCGCTACCAGAGAGGATCCTCCTCTACCAGGGCTTCCAAAAAACCCAGATGGTGAGTTTTCCTCCTTCCCCATAGGCGGTCGCCTGGCCTGGTTCTCCACCTCCTGGCACCGTTCTTGTAAGGACCCCTGGGTCATTGATACTGTGGAAAGGGGTCTCCGTTTAGAGTTTATTTCTCCTCCCCCTAAACGTTTTATTTCCTGTCCCTCTCCCAGCTCCTCTCCATCTCGTATCCGAATGGAGGAAGCTATTTCCCACTTGTTGGCTATTAAAGCTATCCAACCGGTCCCCTCTCTCCAGAGAGGCTTGGGCTTCTACTCCATCCTCTTCATGGTCCCTAAGACCTCTGGAGGCTGGAGAGCCATCTTAGACCTAAAAAATTTGAACCAATTCATTAAATATAGGAAATTTAAAATGCATTCCTTATCTTCTATCTTAGCCACCCTGCATCCTGGGGATTTTATGGTCTCCCTGGACCTTACGGAAGCCTACCTCCATATCCCCCATTGCCAAAGGCCATAGAAAATTTCTACGTTTTGCCTTCCAGGGCAGGCATTTTCAGTATAGGGCTATGCCATTTGGGCTCTCCTCAGCTCCCAGAGTCTTTACCAAGCTCTTGGGATCCCTGGCGGCACATATCCGAGCCACGCCCATTCATATTTTATGTTATTTAGATGACATTTTAATTCATGGAAATTCTAAAAATGGAGTGGCTGCAGATCTCTCTTCCACCATGTCGGTCCTACAGAACCATGGTTTCTCCATAAATTCAAAAAGAGCCACCTTAAGCCATCTACTTCCATTCTACATCTGGGAACTATCATTAATTCTGAGATATCCCAGGTTTTCCTCTCTCCTGAGAGAAAACTCAGCATGTTGGATCTTATTGCTCGTATCCTATCCCAACAATCTGCCTCCATTGTCACCCTATCTTCCCTACTGGGAAAGATGGTGTCGTGTATTGGCATTGTTCCCTGGGCTCGCCTTCACGCCAGGGAACTACAGTTACCATTCCAGAGATCGGGGCACAGCAACTCGACTCGTCGCATCGCCATTCCACCGGCAGTTCACAGATCCCTCAAGTGGTGGACTTCTCCAGCCCTAGACAAGGGATCTCCCTTCAGGTGCCCAGACCAGTTCGTTGTCACCACAGATGCCAGCCTATCGGGCTGGGGAGCCCATGCCCAGGGTCTAATAGCCCAGGGCACGTGGTCACCGGAGGAAGCCTCCAGGCCCATCAATTGGCTAGAATTAAGAGCTGTGTCCCTAGCTCTAAGACAGTTCAAACCTCACATCTCCAACCAGCATGTTCTGATTCTTACCGACAACATAGCCACAAAAAGCCACATTTGCAGACAGGGAGGCACAAGATCCAAGGCCCTCATGAGGGAGGCCCTAAAGTTAGGCCTTTGGGCGGAGAAACATCTCCAGTCGCTTCTAGCCGATCACATCTCGGGGAGCCTCAACATCCAAGCGGACTGGCTCTCGCGAGCGACCATAGATCCAGGAGAGTGGAATCTCCATCAGGCACTGTTCCACCAAATCTGCCTCAGGTTCGGCCATCCAGTGCTGGATCTGTTTGCGACCGAAGCCAACGCCCAGCTCCCTCGCTTCATCTCCAGGTTTCCATCCCCGGGAGCAGAGGCAATCAATGCTCTCAGGATCCCTTGGCCTCCAGGTCTACTGTATGCCTTCCCTCCAATTCCAATTCTTCCAGACGTGGTCCACAAGATCATCCTGGAGAGGGCTCGAGTAATCCTGATCGCCCCTCACTGGCCTCACCGGCCCTGGTTCGCGGACCTCCAACAGCTGTCCGTCCAGGACCCCTGGCGACTCCCCGTTTCGGAGGATATGTTGCGGCAGGGGGCCTCCTTTCATCCAGACCCGGAGTGGTTCCACCTCACCGCCTGGCTATTATCCGGAGAGACCTAGACCTGCGAGGGTACGACCCGGACACAGTGGAAATCATCCTGAAGTCTAGAAGAGGGTCTACCAACCGGATATACGACCATACCTGGTCCAAATTCCATCAGTGGTGTTCGCAGGAGGGCTTATCTCCCCTGTGTCTTCCCATTCACAGGATAATCTCCTTCCTCATGAAAGGTTTCCACCAAGGCCTCTCTACTAGCACCATCCGTCGCCACCTGGCAGCTATCTCTTCTGTCTTTGCGGGGCCTCGCAGGCAGCCTCTCCGCTCCCTTCCGGAAATCCAAGAATTTCTCAGAGGAGTGGCCAACCTCAGGCCTTCTAAGGTCCACAGATATCCTTCCTGGGACTTGCCACGGGTTCTCCATTCCCTTACTCAGGCACTCTATGAACCCCTGAAATCTGCGTCCCTCAGGTACCTATCCTTTAAGGTAGCATTCCTGGTGGCGATTACATCCGCCCGACGCATATCTGAGTTGGCAGCTCTCTCAATCAGGCAGGACCTCTGTCAGTTCCATCAGGACAAGGTGGTTCTGCGACTGGACCCCACCTTTCCACCCAAGGTCAGTTCCATGTTCCACAGATCCCAGGATATTGTCTTACCTTCTTTCTGTCTCCAACGGGAGCATCCCCTGGCAATTAGATGGCACACTCTGGATCTCACTAGAGCGCTAAAAATTTATATCCAACGCACAAGACCCATTCGGAGGTCTGAGGCACTCTTCGTGGCTTATCATCCCAGATCCATGGGATCCAAAGTGTCCTCATCAGTAATAGGCCGTTGGATCAGAGGCACCATCTCTAAGGCCTATGAGACAGCCTCCCTCTCCATTCCAAAGAATATTACAGCGCACTCCACCAGAAGCGCTGCCACATCTGCCGCTTGGGTGACTCAAGCCCCGTTGGAAGAAGTCTGCAAAGCAGCCACTTGGGCCTCGCCAAATTCCTTCATAAGGCACTACAAAATCGATTCTTACGCCTCAGCGGATGCTGCCTTCGGCAGAAGGGTACTCCAATCCGTTATCTCTCACGATAGCAATCTAATCCCACCCTAGGGACCTATCTATTGGGTATGTCCCACGTGACTGCTGGACCCACTCCTTCAGTACGGAGAATAGGTGTTGATTGCTTACCTGAACGCCTCTTCTCGTACGGTGAGTGGGTACAGCAGTCACTTCCCTCCCTTTTATGGGGTCTTCTATGACTTCTATTCTTACCTTTCTTCTAACACATGAGAGTTGAACATTATTGAGCCTTCACATCTGAGCCTAGTCTACGGATTCGTGAATTCTGGGGAAGGGGCGGATCCAGCAGGCTTTTTTAATACTAGGCTCAGTCCCATCGGATTGGACAGGAGCAACCCACGTGACTGCTGTACCCACTCACCGTACGAGAAGAGGCGTTCAGGTAAGCAATCAACACCTATTTTGCTGAGGCTCCCATCACTGGGAAACTCCACCTTCGGACTTCCGTTGCCAGCGAAGCGCCCATTTTTGCGCTGCTGGGATTTCCCTGCAGCATCGCAAAAACACAGAAGTCCAGAGGTGGGGTTTCCCATGGAGGGGAGCCTCAGGGGAATCCCAGCATTGCAAAAACGGGTGCTTTGCTGGCAACAGAATTCTGGAGGCGGGGCATCTCAGTGGCATTGGCTTGGGTTTGTAAGGTGAAAATAGTTTGGAAGAAGAGGCAAAAAAATCTTAAACCCCGGGTTTGTATCTCGAAAAGTTTGTATGATGAGGTATCACTAGTTGTTAAGATAATCAATTTTATTCAATGGATTTTTTTTTGCCATAAATTATAGCAAAAACCATGACAAATTATGGTAGCCTGACCACTATTAGCTGATTGACAGATTAACAGAGTTGGAAGGGACCTTATAGGTCATCTAGTCCAAACCCTTGCAAAACTGGATGCAGTATTCAAGGTGTGGTCTATCTAGGGCTTTATAGAGTGGTATTAGTACCTCACTTGATCAAGATTATATCCCTCTGTTAATGCAATTTAGGATTGCATTGGCTTTTTTTGGCTGCCGCTGCACACTGCTAGCTCATGTTTAGCTGGTTATCCACTAGGACTCCAAGGTCTCTCTCATAGTCACTGCTATTAAGCCTGATTTCACCCAGTTTATATGTATATTTTTGGTTTTGACTGCAGGATACTGCAAATAAGCTGATTATCAAGCACCCAAAATGTGAATATGTTACTGCGGGAGGTGTGTGTGGCTGTTGATAATTTCAAAATTGGGTTGTAAGAGGTTTTTTTGTCATAAGAATCTGTCGAAACATTAAGCATAATTAACTGGCTGTAACTTGAGGACTATCTTCAATGCCAGGAATCAGTTGGGGAGAGTGGAATGCTACAAGTAGTTCTCGTCACTGAGCCCAAAATTTCTGTTGCTGTGTGAGACATTTGTTAAGTGAGTTTTATCTCATTTTATGACCTTTCCTGCCACAGTTGTTGATTGAATAGCTGCAGTTGTTGTTAATCACATAGTTATTAAATTAAGCTGGCTTTTCCATTGAATTTGCCTCTGAGAAATTTACAAAAGAGGATTATGTGAGCCTGGGACACTGCAAACGTCATAAATACGAGTAAAAAAACTAGGCTCGAAGAGGCAGCATTAGATTAGTAACATAGCTAGATTAAAGAGTTGGACATACAGAAATGATATAAAAATAATGATTTTAGAAGGGGCACCGCTAGTTTAAAAATATGGAATATACTACTAGTCTGTTAAACTTGAGATGAGCTAGGATAAGGAGCACTCAGGGCAAGGTAAAGATGGAGAAAGAGGAAGTTAGAAAGGTGAAAGGAGAGGAGAAGGAATGGAGAAAATTAGACGGGGAGAGAATGAGTAAGAACGTAGAAGGAGGAGATGGAGATAAAGGGAGGCAGTGAAAGACTGCATAAATTTTTACTACCATGCTGTGGGCGTGGCTTATTTTGTGGGTGTAGCTTGCCAGCCATGTGACCAGGTGGGAGTGGCTTGATGATCATGTGAGTGTGGGGTGGCTTAAAGGTAATGTGACTGACTTAAAGGTGGCCAACTTGATATCACTCATGTCAAGGGTTTGGGTTCAGGTTCGGGTGCCTGGCCTCTCCTCAAAGAGATACAACCTCCCTATCTATTTACTATACCGATCATCCAAAATATACTATTTAATCCTATATGTATGTATGCCATATGTGTACATACATATTACACACAGGCACACAACAATATACATTATCTGCTATATAAACATACAGTTCTTCTAAAATTATACACATTCAACCTCATTTACTGTGATAGGAAAAACATACCCAGAGCCCAGAAGGGGGGGAAAAGAAAAAAAATTCAAAACTTTCCTACCAGTTCTGTGTACCTGACTGTACCTGTAGGAGCCCGTGACCACTGGAGGGAAGGGAGCGTAACGGAATGAAGAAAAACAGACTGGTGAGCAGGAGTTGAAAATAAGTGCAAAATGAGACATTGATCTTTGACTGACTGAACCAAAATGTATTAATATGCATATTACTGATATATTTTAAGGTATGTGCATATTGACATATAAATGCAATTATGGAGAGAAAATGAAAAAATAGAAATAAAAATGAGTCGATGGCCAGGTGCCTGAATTTTGATCACATGAAAAATGCTTTATTTCCAAACCATAGATCCTTTCTCTGATGAAGATTGCCAAACTGTTATAATAAATAAAATAAATCTTCATAATAAAATAATCTTTATAATAATATATAATCTTATAATCTTGTTGTTCTGCCGGCGTGCCCCAACCGCCCGTATTTACAGGGTACTTAGTCCAGAAAGACACACACCACACGATAGAAGGAAAACCAAAAGTCTTTATCAACAGAAAAGCAGAAAAAACTCCCTTTCAAAGGGATTTTCTGGTACACACAAGGCACAGGGTAAATGCAATCCAATTTCTCACCCAGCAACTGGGAAATTGAGTCCAAATTCCAAAGTCCAGAAAGGCCACACACAGTCTTGAACAGGGAAACAGCAAAACCACGATCTTGATGAACTATGAATCAGATAAACTTCCACAAGGCTAAACCAGCACGCTGTTCTTTTTATCTGTTTCACTAATTACAGCAGCCCCACCCAACAACAGGTGGCCTCACTTATCTCCTGTAATAATCCTTCAGTTGTTCCCTCCCATGCATCACTCTACGCATGCATGGATCTGTCATAAGTTCTTGTTCAGAATCCAGGGATGATAAGGATGATTGATCTCCTCCTGGGCTGTCTGCCAAACTCCCCTCTTCCCTGCTACTCACGCTTCCTTCGTCAGAGGAGTCTTCGTTGGTAGTTTCTGTCGGCAGCAAATCAGGTCTGTGGCATGTGGATGTTTTCCCCACCTCCACCTCCACATTCCTTGGGGCAGGAGCTGGGCCAGAGCCAACCACAACACTTTGATTCTCTATAATGGTTGTAATTTTATTTGATTGGTTCTCATTTCTTAAATATTTATTTATTTTATTTATTTATTAGATTTGTATGCTGCCCCTCTCCGTAGACTCGGGGCGGCTCACAACACAGTAAAAACAGTTCCTGACAAATCTAATAATTTACAATTTAAAATTTAAAATAGTTAAAAAAAACCATTTTTAAGCAGACATACCTACAAGCATACCATACATAAATTATATAGGCCCGGGGGAGATATCTCAGTTCCCCCATGCCTGACGACAAAGGTGGGTTTTAAGGAGTTTACGAAAGGCAAGGAGGGTAGGGGCAGTTCTAATCTCTGGGGGGAGCTGGTTCCAGAGAGTCGGGGCCGCCACAGAGAAGGCTCTTCCCCTGGGGCCCACCAACCAACATTGTTTTGTTGACGGGACCCGGAGAAGGCCAACTCTGTGGGACCTAATCGGTCGCTGGGATTCGTGCAGCAGAAGGCGGTCTCGGAGATATTCTGGTCCGATGCCATGAAGGGCTTTATAGGTCATAACCGCCACCCCGAGTCTACGGAGAGGGGCGGCATACAAATCTAATAAATAAATATATATATATATATATATATATATATATATATATATATATATATATATATATATCGTGTTTCCCCGATAGTAAGACCCCCCCGATTGTAAGACATATGGGGGGTTTCAGGGGGGTCGGCTTATATAAGCCATACCCCGAAAGTAAGACATATGTCTTACTTTCGGGGAAACACGGTATAAACGGTATTGCGGGGGGGGGGGCGATGACATTGCTTCCAAGCTCCCCGCGCGCCCCTCGCCTTCGCTCGCCGCGGCCTCTTCCACCGCCTCTTCCCCTGCCGAAGCTCAGCTGCAAGCGGCCAGCGAGGCCGCTTGCAGCTTCGCTCGCCTTCCAAGCTCCCCGCGCGCCTTCGCTTTCTCCCCGCGCGCCTTCGCCTTCCAAGCTCCCCGCGCGCATTGCTTCCAAGCTCCCCGCGCGCCTTCGCTCGCCTTCGCTCGCCACCGCCTCTTCCCCTGCCGAAGCTCAGCTGCAAGCGGCCAGCGAGGCCGCTCGGCTCCGAGGCGAGCGGCCGGAGCTGCGCCCTCCTTCGCCCGCCTCCTTTCCGCTCGCCTCGGAGCCGAGCGGCCTCGCTGGCCGCTTGCAGCTGAGCCTCGGCAGGGGAAGAGGCGGTGGCGCCGCGGCGAGCGAAGGCGAGGGGCGCGCAGGGAGCTGCGCCCTCCTTCACCAGCCTCCTTTCCGGCAGCTCCCTGCGCGCCCCTCGCCTTCGCTCGCCGCGGCGCCACCGCCTCTTCCCCTGCCGAGGCTCAGCTGCAAGCGGCTCCGAGGCGAGCGGAAAGGAGGCGGGCGAAGGAGGGCGTAGCTCCGGCCGCTCGCCTCGGAGCCGAGCGGCCTCGCTGGCCGCTTGCAGCTGAGCCTCGGCAGGGGAAGAGGCGGTGGCGCCGCGGCGAGCGAAGGCGAGGGGCGCGCAGGGAGCTGCGCCCTCCTTCACCAGCCTCCTTTCCGGCAGCTCCCTGCGCGCCCCTCGCCTTCGCTCGCCGCGGCGCCACCGCCTCTTCCCCTGCCGAGGCTCAGCTGCAAGCGGCCAGCGAGGCCGCTCGGCTCCGAGGCGAGCGGCCGGAGCTGCGCCCTCCTTCGCCCGCCTCCTTTCCGCTCGCCTCGGAGCCGCTTGTAGCTGAGCCTCGGCAGGGGAAGAGGCGGGTGGCGCCGCGGCGAGCGAAGGCGAGGGGCGCGCAGGGAACTGCCGGAAAGGAGGCGGGCGAAGGAGGGCACAGCGGCGGCCGCTCACCCTTTTTGACTGCCCATCCACCCCTTGACCTGCCTTTAGCCAGCCAGCCGAGCGTCCGTGTCGCCGCGGAGTTGGCCTCCCCTGCCGAGAAACATTGCCGGGAGCGGCGAGGGGATGCTCCCCGCAACCCGCCGAACGTCGAGGTCGGCGCCCGCCTCCTTTCCGGCAGCTCCCCGCGCCCGAAGACGAGCCGGCCCCGGTGCCCGGGACAATGTAAGACATACCCCCAAAGTAAGACACAGTGGGGCTTTTGTGGGTAAAAAGATAGTAAGACACTGCCTTACTATCGGGGAAACACGGTATATATATATATATATATATTGCATCTCATCTTTATATATATATATAAAGCTAGCCCCATGTAGAGAGCGTTACAGTAGTCGAACCTCGAGGTGATGAGGGCATGAGTGACTGTGAGCAGTGAGTCCCGGTCCAAATAGGGCTGCAACTGATGTGCCAGGCAAACCTGGGCAAACGCCCCCCTCGCCACAGCTGAAAGATGGTTCTCTAATGTGAGCTGTGAATCGAGGAGGACGCCTAAGTTGCAGACCCTCTCTGAGGGGATCAATAATTCCCCCCCCCCAGGGTGATGGGCAGACAGATGGAATTGTCACTAAATAAATGGCTTGTAAGTCCAGAACTGCTTGCATCTCATCTTTTAACCTCCCCTATCCCATCTCTTTTGGCCCTGCTCACTCTGGATGCCTAGAGGTCCGACCAAATGGAGCTGCCAAAAAGTGCAGTCTGTGAATGGTGCTGTAGCAACAATTGACAGCTTCTGGTTACATATTAGGAAAAGTCTTCTAATGAAAAAGCACTGTTTTTCCCTATAAATTTTATTAAAAGATTTAAAATGAAATTAAAAATGAATATAAAGAATGGAAAGAAAGGGGACGAGAGAAAAAGAAAAAGACAAAAGTGCCTAAGGGGATAAAGTGCAAACCCCAGGAAGCTCTGTAGCTATTCATGGTGCAAGGGACTTGCCACTCTAATATGGCTTTCACATTGTCCAATTAGGTGTTCTGTGTCTCTATGGCAACTCTTTCAAGCCCTTGCCAAACATCTGTTGAGATGACCTTGGTTCCCACAGGTCAATTTCTTGTTGTTATCTGGGACTAACACTCCAAACCTCCCCCCACCCCCAGTAGTCTGTGGGAAGATGAAAAATGAAAAGATGGCTGCAGCAACATGGCCACATTTCATAGTTGACACTGTTACAAAAAATAAAATAGAAAAAAAGAAAGAAATGCTGCTCTATTATATAATTGTTGTTTCCTCGTCATCAAAATCACAAATCATATTTTTGGTATTTTTCTGTTTCCTGCAAAAAACATACAAGGGGTTTTTTCTCTTATCAGGGAAATAAAGTTAACTATTTCTGTAATTTTCATCATATTCTCCAACCATTAATGTAAAAGCAGTTTGGAAGGGCAAGGAATGATAAAAAAATAGCAGGCGAGCTGCTCTTCATTGAATGGGTCTCTGAGGCTAGAGAGTCCTCTGTGATTTAATCCCAATTCTTATTCTTTTTATGAAATTTAATTTACTGCTAATGTAGGGATGGAGTGCTCCAATTTGTAAGAAGGTAAAAGGAGGTTGAAAATCCAGAAACCACAGCAAGATCCAATGGTTCTGGGCATTTTTTATGCAGTGCCCAGTTTTTCATTCTGGGATAAGGTTTTGGAAAAGACCTTAGAAGAAACAGATTAAATGGATTCCTTTTAGTTGAGTTTAAGGTCTAGGAACAGTAGACCTTAGACACCACAGTTGATATTCACATTGTTGGAGCTGGGATGGGGCTGGTATGATTGTCCTTCTTGATCTCTCAGGGTCTTTTGACAGTCTCAATCATGGTATCCTTTTGGGCCAACCACAAAGTTTGAGCATGGGAGATATACATCGAAATAATAAATATGTTTGGTCTAATCTAATATAGCTATTAGAAATGGATTTCGGTCCAAAAAGAAACATTAACAATTTCTAGAGCACAATTTCAGGAAAAATTTGATAGAACATTTTGAATGAATGCTAGCAACATATTTAATGCCCATTCTGAATTAACAAAAAGAAAATTGCTATATTTATGTTACCTACTCTGGCCTGGCCATTACATTTTTAGTACAAAGATGGTCGTAAGGAAGGAATTCAACAGCTTTTAAGTAAACACCAGCTTAAACCCACAAGGTAAGAGGGAGTGAGAAAGAAACTAAAGATTGACCTGCCTTGATTCTCCCTGGTATAAGAAGCGGGAGAGAAGAAATTGTTGTTATGTCAGGCTTTCAGGTTTCTGTTATATCATGCAACAATAAAAGTGAGTTCCAGTAGTTTCGATGGACCAGACGCCTGATTGCTCAGGATGATGGCTGGTATTCCTACACCATACTGAATTGCAAACAACTTAGCCACTGACACAAGTGTGGTCAACTGATAAATTTAATTACCGTATATTATATGTCAACTGATAACTTAAGTACATAAAAATTTTCCAGGTGTTCACATTGAAATCAATTCTAGTTTGTTCTGTGGGACACTGGATAAACATGTATGAGATCGAGGTCTTGTAGAGTCTGGTGCTGACCGTGGTGCTGAATTCAGCCATTTTAATTCCTGCCAGCAATCCATTGGGTAGATGTGACGTGGATACAAGTACAAATGATTCCTGTTTTATCTCATTGCATGGGCAAATGGCTGGGGCTAAAACTAAAGTCTTTTTCAGGTTGTCATTGATTCCTGTTTACTATATGGACTTCTCTGTACTCTCTTCTTGGCAAAAATGTAAAAGTAATTAATTATAGCTTTCTTAAAGTGTTTGTTGTACTAGCTGAGAACTCGAAGACCTTATGATGGTCTTCCATCTTAATACTTATCATTCTAGATTTGAAAAGCTTTTTCAATCAACCAGAAAGCAAAGATGTAACATTTCTGAATTTATATATATTTTTTCTCTCAAATTATTATCTGCTTTAGCAATAATCTCTAGAAGGCAATAATCATATAGCAAGTATAGACCAGAGACGGATTGCCAAGAAGGTCTTACTTCATACACCTATGAATTTTCATTGATGCTGGGTCTTAGTTGCCAGGTTTATGCTCAAGTTAGGAATAACTTTTATCTCCAATGGGAAAAATACTTCTCTTTCTATTCTATAATTTAAAAATTGAAGAGCTGGGAAAATTGAAAAATATTTACCATTTTGCCTTACTTGCTTTTGGGGATGTGAACCTATAGATAAACACCACCTGTCAGAAGCAAAAAAAGAGGACCAAATGTGAAGTTGCAGTTCAGAGGATTTATTTCTCAAGGCTATACACAAGAATCTACCATAGTCAACTAAGGTTCTGTACTAAATTGACGTCAGATAAGGGTCAACAGAATTCAAGAAGGGTTGGACTTAGACATTTGTGAGAATGTAACAATTTTTTGCTGATGACTTATTTAACTCTGTCCCATAGCTCTGCCTGCTCTTCTCATACAGTACCCACCACCTGGTAGAAAGCAGAAACAAAATTATTCATCAATAAATAAAGATGAAGGACCAAATATTTCTTTTTCTTTTCAAAATAAATATTGGAGCCCCAGAGGAGAACTACAGTATTTTCTCTTCTTTTATTGTTCTATTGCATCCTTTATATTCATTGAAATTATCTTATATTGCAGATAATATTACTTTTTTTAAAAAAAATTCCATCAGTTTTAGAAACCATTTGGGGGAATAAAACTGGGAAGGAATAATCAAATATTTTTTCTTTATCATTCATGGCTTATTTAAAACTATTAAGCAATATTTCACAATCTGCTTTATCCTAATTTTTCAAGGTCTTGGGGGGAAATGAGATTAGAAAACTGAACTCCCTTCTCTCTTTTTTCCCTTCCTGTTTCTTTTTCCTAGCCTTCTTATCTCTACCTATGTAAGAATATTCTCAGAATCTTGAAAGAAAACGGGGTGATTTAAAACATGTCAAATAAGGAACAGATGGTTATTTCAACCTTACCGTGTTTCCCCGATAGTAAGACCCCCCCGATTGTAAGACATATGGGGGGTTTCAGGGGGGTCGGCTTATATAAGCCATACCCCGAAAGTAAGACATATGTCTTACTTTCGGGGAAACACGGTACTAAAAGCGAGGGAGCAGTTCGCAGCGCCCTGGCGGCGGTTCCCTCCGCTTTGACGGCGCTGGTCCGCTCGCTCGTCCCCGCAACCGACCCGTTTCCCCGACACGCGTCTGGAGGGGAGGAGCCGCTCTGCGCAGTTGGGCAGCCCCACCTGCCTGCCGGAAAGGAGGAGGGCGCAGCTCCGGCCGCCCGCTCGGCTCGCTTCTACAACTTCGGACCAGCGCCATCCTTCGCCTCGCATTTCCGGGTTGGCGAGCCTGGATTGTTTTTCCTGCGAGCGCTGGTCCCCGCTAAGCCTTCTGCGCCTGACTCTGCGAGGCGAGAGGGAAGAAGGAGAAGCACTTCTCCTTCTTCCCTCTCGCCTCGCCGAGTGAGGCTTCGGACCAGCGCCGTCCTTCGCCTCGCATTTCCGGGTTGGCGAGCCTTCTGCGGCTTAGCGGGGACCAGCGCTTGCAGGAAAAACAATCCAGGCTCGCCAACCCGGAAATGCGAGGCGAAGGACGGCGCTGGTCCGAAGCCTGACTCGGCGAGGCGAGAGGGAAGAAGGAGAAGCGCTTCTCCTTCTTCCCTCTCGCCTCGCAGAGTCAGGCGCAGAAGGCTTAGCGGGGACCAGCGCTCGCAGGAAAAACAATCCAGGCTCGCCAACCCGGAAATGCGAGGCGAAGGATGGCGCTGGTCCGAAGTTGTAGAAGCGAGCCGAGCGGGCGGCCGGAGCTGCGCCCTCCTTCGCCCGCCTCCTTTCCGGCAGGCAGGTGGGGCTGCCCAACTGTGCAGAGCGGCTCCTCCCCTCCAGACGCGTGTCGGGGAAGCGGGTCGGTTGCGGGAACGAGCGAGCGGACCAGCGCCGTCAAAGCGGAGGAAAGCGAGCAGATCAGCTGCTGGGCGGCCTCCCTGGGTCTTCCCGACTTCACCCTGTCAATTTGGTTAGTGGAGGCGGGAAACGGCAGGGGGGGGGTATGTAAGACATACCCCGAAAGTAAGACCTAGTGGGGCTTTTGCGGGTAAAAAGATAGTAAGACACTGTCTTACTATCGGGGAAACACGGTATCTATTAAGTACGGCTTCTGTCTTTCAGGAAATTGATGAGAAAATTGGAGAAAGAAATTTGCAGAGTTCCTACTTTAATGTAGTTTTCACTAAATAAGGATTGGAACATTCTTATCTAGCTTCCAAGATTCAGCAAACATACTGTCAGGTATGCCACCGTTCAAAGTCCAGGAAAGAAAGCTCTCAACTCCTTGTTGATAGAGAGGAGTACTTCTACTAGACAAGGTAAAGCAAGGTGACAAAAGGAAAGCAAGATTTGAGGCAAAAGGAGCGTAAAATGCATATACAAAGTGTTGTGAGTGCTATTGTCCACCTCAGGTCATGTCAGATTCTGAGGAGGATGAGTCAGGTCCTTCTGGATACCCTGGGCCAGGGAGGTTGCCAGCTGATGCAGAGTGAGAGTAAGGGAGAAAGAGACCTGAGTAAGCCTGAGGAACCGCTAGAGGGGGCTGATGTGACAATGAGGGAGTGGTCCCAGTCGGAGGATGAGGAAGACATTAGAGTGGAAAATCAGTGGATAGACCCTCGCTATAGAAGATTGCTCAGAAGGCGAGAGGAGTGGCATAGTAAAAGGTATTAGCCTCCTTGTAGTGTGATGTCAGGAGTATAAAGGCAAAGGATCTTGGGAAATTGGGTGAGGAGTTTAAACATCATTCAAGGAGAGAGATGTGAGACGGGGTGTGATTGAACAAGGTTTTAAAACCATGATTTCTGCCTCCATAAAACTCATTCTCTGCTGGATGCTTGTGGCCAGCACTACGGTGAGCAAAATTCATATCCTTAAATTATAAATGGACTTTGTTATCTAAGGAATGCTGTTTAGGCTGAGCTTGGAGCTTTTCCCGGATATTGTTGACATTTAGCTCCAAAGAGAAATAACTCCTCTTTCCCTGGCCATTTAAAATCTGCTTTCCGTTATGTGTGTTTATATCAATAAAGAGTTTGATTTAGTCATAAAATAAAGGATTTTTGAGTCAGGGGTTTCGATCCAAGGGTCATGCACAGAACAGAAATAATCCCCAAACCTTCCCCTCATAACCCCATTGGACAAATCATCCAATTCCAACGTCCCAAGATGTCAGGTGGGTGCACCAGCTCTTTGACCTTCCACATCTGGTCCATCAAAGCTGTTGACCTTGAGCAGGCTGTAAACATGTCCACGAACCCTGGCAGTACATGATGAGAACTTTCCTCCCTAGGCCCCTAATCAAACACCAGAAGAGACATCTTCACCGCAGCTTCCCCTCCCCACTCTCAAATACCTAACTGTCCCCCCACCCCCTGTTTCTATGGCAGCCGAAGCAACCAGGCAGTGTGTGAAGGCTGACACCTTCTTTTCATGAATATAATTTGATGGATGAATTGTTTGCTATTTTTATTGTTCAGTTACCAAGTAGTGCCTAGCACTTGGTGATCACATGAACAATAGCACCCCAAGTCCCCTGTCCTCCATTGCCTCCCAGACCTGGCGCCAAATTCATGTTCATTGTGTTGGTGATACTATCTGACCATCTCATCCACTGCTGTCCCCATCTCTTTTTTGTTTTCTTTCTCTCTTTTAAAATGTCTATATTAAATATTTACAGTGATCCCCCGCTCGTTGCGAGGGTTCCGTTCCAGGACCCCCCGCAACGAGCGGGTTTCGCGAAGTAGCGCTGCGGAAGTAAAAACACCATCTGCGCATGTGCAGATGGTGTTTTTACTCCCACAGCGCTAGCGAGGAACCGAAGATTGGGGGCGGCGCGGCTGTTTGCCGCCGGCATGGGGGGCTTCCTAGCAGCCCCCCAAACCCGGGTTGGGGTTCCGGGGGGTGCTGGCAAGCCCCCCATGCCGGCGGCGACATTTTAAAATAGCCGCGCCGCCCCCAATCTTCGGCTCCTCCGCGCTGGCTCTCGGCGCTTTCGAGCTGAGT
Source organism: Erythrolamprus reginae (assembly GCF_031021105.1). NCBI lineage: Eukaryota > Metazoa > Chordata > Lepidosauria > Squamata > Dipsadidae > Erythrolamprus > Erythrolamprus reginae. Next base: position 30,744,962 of record NC_091957.1, read on the forward strand.
CCGGGAGCGAATTCTCTTCCGGACTCAGCTCAAAAGCGCCGATAGCCAGCGCTAGCGAACGGCTCCTCCGCGCTGGCTATCGGCGCTTTCGAGCTGAGTCCGGGAGCGAATTCTCTTCCGGACTCAGCTCAAAAGCGCCGATAGCCAGCGCTAGCGAACGGCTCCTCCGCGCTGGCTCTCGGCGCTTTCGAGCTGAGTCCGGGAGCGAATTCTCTTCCGGACTCAGCTCAAAAGCGCCGATAGCCAGCGCTAGCGAACGGCTCCTCCGCGCTGGCTATCGGCGCTTTCGAGCTGAGTCCGGGAGCGAATTCTCTTCCGGACTCAGCTCAAAAGCGCCGATAGCCAGCGCTAGCGAACGGCTCCTCCGCGCTGGCTATCGGCGCTTTCGAGCTGAGTCCGGGAGCGAATTCTCTTCCGGACTCAGCTCAAAAGCGCCGATAGCCAGCGCTAGCGAACGGCTTGTCCACGCTGGCTCTCCGCGCTTTCGAGCTGAGTCCTGGAGCGAATTCGCTTCAGGACTCAGCTCGAAAGCGGCGATAATGAACCGCGTGGGCGGGCGAAGGGCGGGCGGCAGCGAGGAGTTTGCGTGGGCGGTGGGGAAACTCCTCGCTGACGCCAGCAAGAGGGGGAAGACCCAGGGAAGCCGGTTGCCATCTACGCATGCGTGCCCATAGAAAAAACGGGCACGCATGCGTAGATGGTATTTTGACTTCCGGGTTGAAAAATAGCGAAGTACCCTGTTCGCAATGGTTGGGGACGCAATAAACGGGGGATCACTGTACATTAAAAAATTACACAATGACAATATAATATAAAACATACACACATAAAAAAGAGTAAGTTCCATATTTACAAATCAATTTCAGATCTTAAGCACTCCACATTTAATGTAAATGCCAACGATCCTGTTGACCATTATTTATTATAGCTTACTTGTGTCATTCTAATACCATTTTACACATTTGTGTAGTTTGCTGGTATTTATAATTTGCATCTATTTCTAAATCAAGTTATTTTCTATAACTGTACGTTAACTGTCTTTTTCAACATCAGGGTCTTCTCCAAGAAGTCTCTTCTCATCAGGTGGCCAAGGTATTTGAGTTCAGCTTCAGGATCTGTCGTTTCAAAATACAACCAGGGTTGATTTCCTTTAGGGTTCACTTATTGGATCTCATTGCAGCCCAAGGGACTCTTTAAGAGCTTTGTTGTAAATCTTGGTTTTTGGGCTGCCTGTTGCTTTTAGGAATCTGACAAGCTTGGAGGAAAAAACCTAATCCTGCAGAAGCTAAATACGTTTGGAGTGGTTCACATATAGAAGAGAACCCTGGAAATTATGTCAGGTAATTTTTTTACTCTTCAATCATAAAACTTTGATGGGGAAATTTGCAAAGGAGGCAGTCACTCCAGAAAGCAGTGAGAAGGAAAAAAGATATCTTTCTGCTAAAAACCTTAGTAGTTTTCTAAATCTCCAGGGAGTTTTGCTTCAGAAAGTAAATATTGGTGCTACTTGAGATAAAAATGTTTTTCTTCTCCTTTCCTTGGATTGCTACATTGTGCAATACATAAGTGAAAAATTAGAAAAATAAGATATTCCTTTGGAGATCAAATATCCATGGAGGAGAAAAAGGCAGAAATATTGTAATCACAATCATAATCATAATCACAACAACAACAGATAAAACAATTTATAACATACTCAGCTGCTGCAAAAAGAGTGCACAGATTGACTACAAGCATAGACACAATATTGTGGCATAAATGATCAACTAGAACTTGTACCAGAATTACCATCTACCAGTGGCAAAGAACTGGTGGGATCATAAGCCCAAAAAAGTGTTTGAAAATGAACAAGCAAAACTTGTGTGGGGGTTTGTATAATTGCCTCGTTTGGGTGGGCCCTTCGGCCAGGCAGAACACTGTGGGACTTCCGACTGACCAAATTTTAGAACATAATACACCAAACATCATGATTGTGGACAAAAAAAAGTATGGATCATTGACATTGCAATCCCAGGACACAGCAGAATTGAGGAGAAGCAGCTAGAGACATTTACAAAATACGAAGATCTGAAAATTGAGCTGTAATGACTCTGGCATAAGCCAGTGAAAGTGGTCCCAGTGGTCCTTGGCACGCTGAGCACAGTGCCAAAGGATCTCAGCAGACATTTGAAAACCATCATAATTGACAAAATCTTGATCTGTCAATTGCAAAAGGACGCTTTACTAGGATCGGCGCACATAATTCGCCACTACATCATGCAGTCCTAGGTGCTTGGGAAGCGTCTGACTGGTGATGAAATACGAAATCTAGCATAGTGATCTCATTGCTGTGTTGTATTGTTGATATAATAATAACAACAACAACAACAACAACAACAACAACAACAGTTGGAAGTGACCTTGGAGGTCTTTTATTCCAACCTGCTGTTCAAATAGGAGACCCTTTAGAAAAGTGGCTGTTCAGGTCTCTTCTTTAAAATCTCCAATGATTAAGCATGACAATTTCTGAAGGAAAACTGTTCCAATGGTTGATTGTTGTTATGTCAGGGATTTTCTCCTTACTTCTGTTGTGGTTGGCTCTGGGCCAGCTCCTGCAACGGGGAATTTGGATGTTGGCTTAGGAGAGTCCTCAGGTTCCCAGAGACTTGTCTTAATGCCATCAGCTTCAGACAGTGAGGATTCCTTGCCAAGGTTAGATGCTGGGAAAGAAGAATAATCATCAGATAGAGAGATGGATGCAGCCAGCCCATTAGTTAATGACCCCATTAATGGGTCATTGGACTCAGAGGAGGAGGATTGGTGGATAGATGCCAGAATGTGCAGGCTCATGGCTAGAAGGGACCTACTGCGTAGGAATCGTCAGAGATAAAGGAGAATACCTGTGACTGGGGCAATTATTTTTATTTATTTATTTATTTATTTATTTATTTATTTATTTATTTATTTATTTATTTATTTGTTTTGTATGCCGCCCCTCTCCGCAGAGTCGGGGCGGCTAACAACAACAATAAAACTGTATATAACAAAATCCAATACTAAAAACAGTTAAAAGCCCATTATATAAAAACCAATCATACATACACACATACCATGCATAAAATTGTAAAGGCCTAGGGGGAAAGTATTTCTCCATTGCATCTGGAAGGAGAGTCCAACATGGGTAATACTCCAATTCTATTGGTAGAGACTGAGTTAAAAATTTACATATTATTTGAGCACCGCCCCCTCTGCTCTTCCCATGAGCCAGTTTTAAAAACTCAGTCTAAGTGTAGAGACATACTGAGTTGTAGCTTAAAGAGTTTAAGTATTTAAAATGAGGAAAATAGTGAATAAATGTTTTTAGCTTGTTGTTACCGTTTTAATCCTCTTCTTTGTATTTCAGATGCAGAAGACTGAAGTGGATCAGACGGTCAGGGGTCTCTGTCCTCAGCGGACAAACACCCCCAACGAACCTTCTCAGGGGTTGTTTGCCTTCCCCCAGTGGGAGCACCCCGTAGAGAAGCACCCAGCCTGGGGGTCCCTGGTCTCCGAGACCATACCGGGGCTGTCAGCCGAAGGTGGGGGGGTCCGCCCCCCCCACTGGGAGGCTTGAAAGCCGAGCGCTTGAAGCGGACGGAGCCGAGCGCTTCACAGCTGACTGGGAAGTCAGCGGAGCGGCCGTTGGAGCCGCCGCGGTGGCTGCAGAAGCCGAAACCGCCAAGCGCCCCGAAAGGACCCATAACGGGTGCGGGCACCCTCCGGAGGACGAGAGGGGGCAGGAAGACACCCCCCGGTCGGCGGAGGGGCCCGAGAGCGGCCGGAGAGCCGCGCGAACTGGGCGCCGCCATCTTGGAGGCGGCTGGAACAGCAAGACGCGTTTTGGCGCGCAAAAGCTTTTTTCGGGCGGCAAACAAGCGCGAACGGGCGAATCGGCCCTAGTGCGCAGGCGCGGGCCCATGGAGGCTAAAGATGCCATTTTTGGAGCGCTTCTGACGAGGATAGCGAGACCCAAGCTACCGGTGGTCAGAAAGCCATAATCCTGAGCCTTTGGTGGAAGGAAAGTTTCCATATTACGCAGCAGCCGTGAGTACTATGGAGGAACATCAAGGGAAGGAGGCCCCCAGCTCCCCCGTCTCATCTAAGGACAAGGCAAAGGGGAAGGCTAAAGAGAAAACAAAGTCACACTCTTCTGCCTCCTCCTCCTCCATTAAAGAGGCTGAAAAACGTATTAAAGCATTGGAAAAGAAGCTGGAAGCAGCATTACAGGCATCCCCAGTGGGTCTCCCTCTAACTCAGAGGCAACCTTCAGACCCTATGTCACCCCCATCTACCTTTGGGCCTACAGGGGTTACACCAGAAGGGGACTGGTCACCAGATAGGCAGTTTCTACCCCTACCCCAGGCCATGCCTTCGCCCAGCACTTCCTGGGCCAGGCCAGGTTCGGCTGCCCAGACAACAAGGGGCCTCCAGGGGCCAACAGCCACCTTTACGCCCACAGCGGCGGGCTTGCGTTCCCAGCCCGGGGCGTGGCAGAATTTACCCCCAGACCTGCAGGACCTTATCGCTAATGCGTACTCGCAGAACATGGCGCCAGGGGTGCAACAGTATGGTGGGCCTCCTCAACAAGCGGCAGGTTCGTGGTCGGCACCGCCCCCCTCGGGTTTTGGTTCCCTATTGGAAGAGCAAGAACAATTTGAGGACAGTGAACCGGAATATGGTTTTTCCGAGGATGAGACTACTCCTGAACAAGTCCCCTCGGTTGGCCTGTTCAAACCGGCGCTCTTCAGAACCTTACTGTCTAAGGCCAAGCAAGTAATGAATCTGCCGGGCTCAGAAAAGGCTACAGAAACCGCTGAGTCGGGGCAGACTTCGGCCTCTCTCCTAGACGAGCCTCAACCCGAGTCCGACCATTTTCCTGCATCAGGCATTTTCGTAAAAGGGGTAAAACGACCTTGGCAACAGCCAGCGGCAGCTCAAGGGCCATCCAACCTTGAGAGGAAATTTTATACCTTCGACGAGGAGGTGGAAAAGCTGCTCGAATTCCCCCCTATAGACCAGCCGGTCGTCACGCTAGTCTCTAGCGCATTGGTACCCTCGGAGACCGGAGAATGCTTACGGCCAGAGGAGAGAAAAGCGGAGACACTGCTGCGTAAGGCACACCAGATGTCTGGCTGGGGATTCCGGGCAGCGGCGGCAGCGTCGTTCATCAACCGAGCATCGCTCATGTGGATCAAAGAAATGCAATCCCGCCTGGGGCCCGAGGACGGGCGTCTCCGCCAGGACTTGAGTAAGCTATTGGCGGCGACGGAATTTTCGGCGGACGCCACTCTTCATGCGGCCAAGTTCTCCGCCAGAAGCATGGCAACCACTTTGTCATCGCGCCGCCTGCTGTGGCTAAGGAACTGGCAGGCGGATCTTAAGTCTAAATGGTGCCTAGCCTCCGGCCCCTTTCAAGGCTCCACACTCTTCGGAGACCTGTAGGAAAGTACTGCCTAGGGCTAACAGGCGGCCGGACAGGAGGTTCACTCCTTATTCAAGGCGTCAGTCCTTTCGTTGGGATTCCTCCACTGGGGCTCCTCAAAACCAACGGTCCTTTTCACAGGGACAATATGGCCAGCAGTCCTATAGGAGTGACCGCGGCTCCTTCCAGGATAGGACAAGGGGCTATCACCAGTCTAGGAGACCCTTTCGAGGAAACACCCAAAGGGGGTTCAAACGCACCAAATGACGCGACCGGCCCCCGGCCAATCGGAGGGAAACTTCAGGAGTTCTGCACGGCTTGGCAGGCAACATCCTCCGACAAATGGGCCATAGCAACAGTCACATACGGACTTCGGCTAGAATTCATCCATCCACCCCCCAGCCGGTTTCTGCGCTGCCCCATACTAAAGGACATGGCAAAGAAACTACAATTACGCCAAGAGATCTCACACCTGTTGGAGATCCAGGCCATAGAGTTGGTTCCGCCACAGGACGAGGGCAAGGGATTTTATTCCATGATTTTCATCGTCCCCAAACCCTCAGGAGGCTGCAGGTTGATCCTCAACCTGAAACAACTGAACCTATTCATAAAATACCGAAGGTTCAGGATGCACTCCTTGCAGACCATTTTGGCTTCCATACGACACCGAGACATTTTAACATCCATCGACCTCAAGGAGGCATATCTGCATGTCCCTATCCTTCCGGACCATCGCAGATTTCTCAGATTCTTCACCGAAGGCAGGCACTACCAATACAGGGCCATGCCATTCGGCCTATCATCGGCCCCAAGGACATTTACCAAGCTCTTGGACGTACTGACCGCCAGCTTAAGGGCAAAATCCATCAGACTGATGGCGTACCTGGACGACATAGTCATATTGTCCAGGTCCCAGGCAGTGGCGCAGAAAGACCTCAGCGAGACAGTTCGCACGTTAGAACTTCACGGCTTCACGATCAACGTGGCGAAAAGCCAGTTAGTACCTACTACCAAGCTCTTACACTTAGGAGCCATCATAGACACGCTGGAGGGCACAGTGTCGCTATCTCCAGAAAGACAGGACAACATCCGGCGATTGATTTCAGGCCTCCATGCGGGGCCAATACCATTGTCGCTGCTGTCAAAGATATTGGGGACTCTGGTGTCCGCCATTGGCATAGTTCCCTGGGCCAGGTTTCACATCAGGCAACTGCAGTGGTTCCTACTTCCTGCTCAGAGGATCAAGGTGAGCCATTCCCACAGGCGAGTCTACTTGTCACAGAAGGTCCGGGAGTCCCTAAGATGGTGGACTTCGGCAGCCATAAGCAGAGGATCTCCCTTCCGGGTAACGGATCAGGTCATTTTGACCACCGACGCCAGCCTTACCGGATGGGGAGCTCACCTTGGGGTCCACATGGCTCAGGGTCTGTGGACAGCGGAGGACCTTTCATCGGTCAACATCAACTTTCTGGAATTAAAGGCTGTGTTTCTGGCACTAAAGACATTTGCCCCCTTGGTCCAACAACAGCATGTGTTAGTGCTCACGGACAATGTGGCGACCAGAGCTCACTTAAACCACCAAGGGGGCACACGGTCGCAACGTCTCATGGAGGAGACGGAGGCACTATTCCGCTGGGCCGAACAACATCTGCGGTCCCTGGCAGCGGAGCACATTGCGGGAGTATCCAATACGCAGGCGGATTGGCTGAGCCGCTCCACCTTAGACCCATCGGAGTGGAGGCTGGATCCGGCCCTGTTTCAACAGGTGGTGAGGCGGTTTGGACTTCCATTAGTGGACCTGTTCGCCAGTCCCCTGAATGCTCAACTCCCGAGATTCTACACAAGGTTTCCGGCACCGGGCGCAGAGGAGGTCAACGCTCTACTAACACCCTGGCCGCCAGGACTGCTCTATGCATTCCCACCGACGCCTCTTCTCCCAAGAGTGGTGGAGAAGATCCTGAGGGAAGGAGCGGAGGTATTGCTGGTAGCCCCACACTGGCCTCGCCGTCCGTGGTTCTCCGACCTAGTGGCATTGTCGGTGTCCACCCCTTGGAGGATTCCGGACCAGATGGTCTCCCTCAGCCAGGGGAACCTACAACATCCAGATCCACAGTGGCTTCAACTGACCGTTTGGCACTTGAACGGGTCAGGCTACGAGGATTGAAGCTACCAGAGAAGGTCATTGACACCATGCAGGCGGCAAGGCGTCCATCTACCTCCCGAATTTATCAGACGACGTGGGCGGCCTTTTGCGGTTTCTGCGACAAACAGCAAATTGACACGGGACAAGCCTCAGTGATTACGGTTCTGGAGTTCCTGCAGGCGGGTCTCGATCGTGGCCTAGCCCCGAATACACTAAAACGCCATGTGGCAGCCCTCGCAACTATGATACAAGTCGAGGGAGTCCGTTCCTTGGCTTACCATCCTTGGGTTAAGGATTTTTTACGGGGTGCTACAAACCAACATTCACCACCGATCCGGAGGTTTCCCTCATGGGACCTTCAATTGGTCCTCAAGGCATTGACAAAACCACCGTTTGAGCCTTTGAGATCAGTATCGTTACGACTGCTGTCAATCAAAACAGCCTTCTTAGTGGCTATTACGTCGGCACGGAGGGTGTCAGAGTTGGCTGCATTATCAGTACGCCCTGACCTTTGTATCTTTTACCCAGACCCAGTGGTGCTGAGGTTGGACCCTTCCTTTATACCAAAAGTAAATTCAGAATTCCACAGGAAACAGGTGCTCATCCTGCCTGACTTTTGTACCCATGGCCATCACCCATCGGAGTTGCGATGGCATAAGATCGATGTACGCCGGGCGGTCAAGATTTACATTAGACGCACAGAGACCTTTCGAAAGACGGAAAGACTGTTTGTATCGTTCTCGTCAGATAAAAAGGGACTTGGACTTTCATCGGTTTCCATTAGTCGTTGGATCAGGGACTGTATTGCGGAGGCATACAGAGCTCGTGAGCAACCGGTTCCATCGGGAGTGACTGCTCATTCGACGAGGAGTGCAGCGACCTCAGCAGCCTGGGCCACCCAGGCGTCCATAGATGACATCTGTAGGGCTGCAACGTGGTCAGCTCCGTCAACTTTCATACGTCACTATAAGTTGGACTCCTTCGCCTCTGCAGAGGCGGCTTTTGGGAGACGTGTGTTACAACGAGTTTGTTTATCTCCAACGTCCCTGACAAGACCTTCTCCCTCCCATGGGCAGTAAATCTCTGGTATATCCCATGTTGGACTCTCCTTCCAGATGCAATGGAGAAGAACCGTTGTACCTACCTGAACGGTCTTCTCAGTGCACTGGAAGGAGAGTCCAAACCCACCCGGTTTAGTTGGGGTGCAGGGACGCCGGAGTATGCAGTTAATCAGTTATTAGTGTTATCAATAAAAATTGGTTATCCTCTTACTCTAGTTCTTTCGTTTTTAAAACTGGCTCATGGGAAGAGCAGAGGGGGCGGTGCTCAAATAATATGTAAATTTTTAACTCAGTCTCTACCAATAGAATTGGAGTATTACCCATGTTGGACTCTCCTTCCAGTGCACTGAGAAGACCGTTCAGGTAGGTACAACGGTTCATCTCAGTTCCCCCATGCCTGGCGGCAGAGGTGGGTTTTAAGCAACTTTAGAAAGGCAAGGAGGGTGGGGGCAATTCTAATCTCTGGGGGGATGGGCTAATGGGGCTGCTGATAAATTGCCAGCATTGCAGAGAGCGTGTGTGGGAGATTATCCTTTTGGAGAAGGAGATGTTATGTTTGCATTTTGTTCCTGGTTTTTCACAGACACTTGGGAATATTTCTCAGCTAAGTAAAATCTTGTGGACTGACTTGAAGAGTTCTGGCTGTGACTCTTCCACAGCTGTCTTATCTGCTTGCTTGTTTTCTCCCAACTTTCAAGGACTGTTATCTATAATTTGCTCAGTTTAAAGTGTGTGCACAGCTTTATTTTGGATAAACGGCTTTTCTGTTTACAACAGCGTGTGTGTTTGAATTTACATTTCTGACTTAATTGGAGCTCTTAACGTGAAGCCCGGCATAACAACTTCTAGGTTGTTTCTCTCTTTGTTCAGTTTCCATCCATTGTGTTTTGTCTTGTCTTCTGATACTTTGGAAAATAGGTTGACACCCCTCTTCTTTGTGGCAGATCCTCAAATATTAGAAAACTGCTATCAGTATGCCTTGTTCTCCTTTTCACTAGACTAGACATACCACATTCCTGCAAACATTCTTCATATGTTTTAGCCTCCAGCCTCCTAATCATCTTTCTCATTCTTCTCTTTCCAGAGTCTCAATATCCTTTTTCTATCGTGGTGACCAAAACTGGGTGCAATATTCCAAGTGTGGTTTTAGCAAAGCATTATAAAGTGATAGTATCACTTCATATGACCTTGATTCTATCCCTCTGTTAATACAGCCTATTAAGCAAAGTTGGCAGCACACAAATCTAAAAAATAAAATAAACCAAAATGAAATGAAATTTGTCCAGGAGATCATTTACCTCACCCTGGGAAGTTTACAGTGTATTATTTAGCCTATTGCAAGAATTTCTCCTTTTCAATTGTCATTTCTCTAATGAGGAGCTAAAAAAGGTTTTCTGTCCAGTGTGCTGAAGTTTGATTAAGGGAATCCCTAGGTCCAGGAGTTAATGAAGAGATCCCTCTTGGAGCTGTGCAGGAGATAATGCTGTCTGCTGCTGCCTCTGCTAAATTGGCACAAATTGACAGATTGCTGTCGGAAGCCTGATTTTATTTATTATGGTATTATTTATGTATGCAGGATTTGGGTTTGGACAGTCTAGGGCAGTGTTTCCTAACCTTGGCAACTTGAAGGTATCTGGGAATTCTGGGAGTTGAAGTCCAAATATCTTCAAGTTGCCAAGGTTGGGAAACACTGGTCTAGGGAAAGGAAGGACTAGTTGTAACACAATAGCAATATTCCAGTATTTGAGGGGTTGCACAGAGAAGAGTTTTAAGTTAAGGAGTTTTTGTTTTAAGGATTTTTTTATAGTGATGTTTTTATAGTGTTGTTTTGTTTAATTTTCATTTTGTTTAATTTCCATTGTTATGTATTAATATGTTGTAAACTGCCCTGAGTCTTAGGAGAAGGGCGGCCTAGAAATCGGACAGACAGACAGACAGACAGACAGACAGACAGATAAATAAGAGAGGGTCAAACTATTCTCCAAAGCACCTAAAGGCAGGAGAAGAAGCAATGGATGGAAATTAATCAAAGAGAGAAGCAACCTAGAACTATGGAGAAATTTCCTAACAGAGACAACAATTAACTAGTGGAGCAGTTTGCCTTTAGCCTTCAGAAGTTGTGGGTGCTTCATCACTGGAGGTTTTTAAGAAGAGACTGGACAGCCACTTGTCTAAAATGGTAGAGGGCAGTGATGGCAAACCTAAGGCACATATGCAACAGGTGGCACACGGAGTCATCAGCGGGCACATGAGGTGTTGCTCTATGTCAGCTCCAGCTCGCATGTGCCTGCTGGCAAGCTCATTTTTGGCCTTGGGGAAGGCCATTTTATCCTCTGGAAGCTTTGGGGAAACTTCCTAAAGCCCCGGAGTAGAAAAATTGCCAAATGAGCAAACAGGAAGTCTGTATTTTCGAACTTCCAGTTTGCCCGTTTGGACGTTTTGTCACTGTTCCAGGCTTCGATGAGGCCTGTACCCACGTATGGGGGCGGAAGGGTGTTGTGTGCATGTGCAGGAGAAATGCAAGGGTGTGTGCCTGCATGAGGGAGGGAATGGGTGTGGGCACATGTGCATGTGCTAGCATGCCAGCTCACCCTCTTTTGGTACATGGACCAAAAAAGGTTCTCCATCTCTCGTATAGGGTCTCCTGTTTGAGTAGGGGGCTTGGCTAGAAAACCACCTCCAGATTCTATTCCACTCCATCCCATTCTTTTCTTTATAGAAGGACACTGAAAGGCTGGAAGGAAGGAAGATTCTTGTAGCTTGCCAGCTTGTATTTGTGTGTGTCGAAAGAAAGAGAGGGGTGTGTCATTAGCAAACACAATTTTAAAAAGCTAAGAGAAATCCAAAGCAATTTTTGAAGCATTCTGGGTAAAACAAAGGTCTCTTTTTGTAGGGAATAAAACACTTGAGAAATTTTTAAAGCAGATCTAGGCAGGGCATTAATTGCAATTCACTGTGAAAGAAGCCAATATCCTGAAAAAATGGGGTCACTTCCTATATTTTCTAGACAGAGAAGTCCATTTTGCTGAGGAAAGATTGAATTAGTTTCCTGAGTGAGCCAGAATGCCGAGCACAATATGCCCTGCTCACCCCTATAAACATGCTTGGAATCAATACCATAATAAAATGATTCTCCTGAAATACAAGCTATTAACCTGCTTAGATAAAGATTGGGCGTTGCTGATTGATTCAGACTTAACCTGCCTTTTTTTTTTAATAAGTTTTTTTATTAAATTTTCCACAACAAACAAACAAACAAACAAACAAACAAACAAGCTTAAAGAAAAAGAAAAAGTGCCCAACACCAATAATCCCTCCACCATTAGGGGGTTCAGTTATTTACAGTAAATTTCTATTTCTTCCTTGGCTTCGGTTTACATTTCTTTACATACAAAGAGTGATTGAAGTTTATTTTTCACATTGTCGTCATATATTCTACGTAAAATATAATCTTTCACCTTATTCCATCGTGCCATCAGCTTCTCCAATTTATTTTCATCACAGTTAATTAATCTTGATTCCGTAATTTCAAAGTGAATGTGGTCCACCATGTACCAGTACCAATTTTGGATTGTCCATTTATTGCTGTCCTTCCACCCTAATACCACTACTGCTTGTGCACTTTCCAAGGCTGCTGTTTTGATTTCTCTAAATTCTCGTAATTCCCCATGTTTAACTAATGTTGCTAATTCTTTCGTGATTATCCTATTAATGTTTAACATATTGTTAATTTCATTCTGTACTTCCTTCCAAAATTTTTGAACTTCAGCACATTCCCAGAGCATATGCATAAAAACTCCTTTTATTTGGCAACCGTGCCAACAGTTTCCTTTTCCTTTCCTCTGGAAGTGTGCTAGTTTTACTGGCGTGAAGTACCATTTGTGTAAAATTTTCCTTCTCCTTTCTCTAATTCTTGTGTTCTTTATCTTATATATATTTTCTACTACGTCTTCCATCTCGTTTTCATTGATCTGTAATTCGTTTTGCCAGTATCTTGTTAGGCCTTTAATCACTTCCTCTTCCACTTGTAATAACATACTATAAATCTTACTAGCCTGTCCTTTTGAATCAGTACTCTTTTCTTTCAGTATTTTCTCTAGACAGTTTTCTTCTCTTAAAAATGCTTCTTTAATCTCCGTTTTATTCAAATATTTGCATATTGCATTAATCTGCAACCATTTTTGTTGGCCCAACCACCATTCGAGGCGAGTTCTGTTAACTCTTCCATCTGTTTCATATAATTGTTCTATTCTCATTATGCCTTTATCGTTTAATTCCTTTATAACTCTATCTAGGTTAATGTCATTATTTATGTTCAAAACATGCAAGGTTGATAATTTTGAGTTCCTATTTGCTAATTTCCCTTGCCATTTTAACCAAATATCTACAGCTGCTTTCAAAGGATCGGCTAATCTATTGATTTCTATTTTACTCCATTTTTTAAATAAGATCTCTTTGTTTTTAACATTGTTAATCTCCTTTTCAAGTTTCACCCACTTCTTTTCTGTCAGTAATTGTAATTCCATTAATCTTTCTATTTGAAATGCCCCTCTATATAATTCTAAATTTGGGTACCCCCATCCTCCATCTTTTTCTCTGGCAATCAGCCATCGTTTCCTTGTTCGAGGTTTTTTATTTCCTTCAATCCAATAGTTCATTTTAGTGTCCCATTCCCTTAATTTTACTCCTGGGAAGGTGCCTGGTAAAACCTGGAATAAGTACATCATTTTTTGAATAATCATCATTTTAAGAGCTCTTACTTTGGCCATTTTTCTCAAACTTTTATCTTTCCACTTTTTAATTTGCTTTTGCATTTTTTTCCATATTAAGTTATAATTTGCCTCAGCAATTTTATTTGGGTTTTTAAATAACCAAATTCCTAAGTATTTCATTTTTTTACATCCAAATTTCAATCCTGAGTTTTTTCGTATATCGATTTGCTCTTTGGGACCTATATTCAATCAGAATATTTCTGATTTCTCAATATTAATTGAGAGACCTGATTGGTCTTTAAATTCCTGAAGTACCAGCATTAATTTTCGCATCACTTCAATGGGGGTTTCTGACAGTATTATGGCATCATCTGCAAAGAGATTTAATTTCAGTTCGAGTTTCCCAATTCGGTAACCCTTCCAATCCCTATCATCTCTGATTTTATTTGCTAGAACCTCAATTGCCATTGCAAACAAAGTGGGGGAAAGTGGACACCCCTGCTTAGTTCCATTTTGGATATTAATTTTCTCTGTTCTATTTCCATTTACCCTAATATAGGCCATATTATCCTTATAAATTTCTTTTATAATTTGACAGAAGTTTTCTCCCATATTTAATTCCTTACAAAGTTGAAACAGGTAATTATGATTAACTTTGTCGAATGCTTTGTACACGTCTAACTTCAGAACACATAATTTCTTTTGGGTAGTGGTAGCATGGTGTAACACATTAACAACATTTCTAATTGGTTCGTGAATCTTTCTTCCTTTAATAAATCCATATTGGTCTTCCCCAATTATTTTTGGTAAGATACTCTCTATCCTATTTGCTATAATTTTCATAAATATTTTATAGTCCTGGTTTAATAAACTGATGGGGTGATAGGATCCCGGATCTAACAAATCACAATCTGGTTTTGGAATAGTGATAATCTCGGATGTCTTCCATGACTGTGGAATGTTGAAGGTTTGAAGTATGTTATTAAATAGTTTCCCCAAATGAGGTAATAATTGAGTCCCAAAAGTCTTATAATATTCCCCCGTAAGTCCGTCTGGGCCTGGGGCTTTGGCAGGTTTCAGTCCATTAACAACTCTAATAATTTCATCATTTGTTATTGTCCCGTTTAGCATTTGTTTATCTTCATCAGTTAGTTTCTCCTTAGTCTCTATCTTTTGCAAAATAATCTGATCTTTTTTATATAACTCTTCATAAAACTCTTTCATTATTTTTTGCAATTCATCATTACTACGTTTTATAACACCTTTCTTGTCTCTTAAAGCAACTATACAAGATTTTTCTTTTCTTTTTTTTAAATAATTTGCCATTTGTTTCATTGATTTATTGTCCCATCCCAAAATTTTCTGCTTTACAATCAATCTCATATTATTCCATATTTGTTGATCCATAAGTCTCAGTTGTTGTTTTTTAATTTTTAGTAAATTGTTCCACTCCCCATTTCTTGTACTTTTCAATCTTTCTTGAGTTAACTCAATATCTTTAATTAATTTTTTCCTTTCTGTCTCACTTTTTTTATATATATAAATTTCGGTACTGATACAATTCCCTCTCATAAAGGCCTTATGTGCATCCCAAATTGTTGATTGCTTCATATTTCCCGTGTCATTTCATTTAAAATATTCAATCAATTCTTTTTGGAGTTTCAATTTATTTTCTTCTCTTCCTGACACAATAGGATTGTATCTCCATATTTTTTGTTTATTGTTTGAGTCAAATACAATTACTGCTAATAATGGGGCGTGGTCAGATAACCAAATGCTTTCAGTTTCAGCTCTTTTAAGATATGCATTCCCGATTTTGTTCATTAATATATAGTCGATGCAACTAAACTTGTTATGCCTAGCTGAATAGAACGTGGCTCTGTTTGTCGCCTCATCAGGAAGATCCATCATACCTAATTTATTTAATGGCAAATTATTTTTTCCCTGTTTCCCTGCTATCAGTTCAATATTGAAATCACCTGCCAAAATCACTGTACCTTCTGCGAAGTTATTCAATTTACGCTTTGTATTTAATATGAATTGCTTTGTGTTTACATTTGGGGCATAAATTACTGCTAATGTTATTACCTTATTGTTCATTTTTCCTTTAACAAATAACATCCTTCCCTCCTTGTCCCTTTTAGTCTGGGTCAGTTCAAAAGGAACTCTTTTATTTATTAAAATTGCCACTCATTTACTTTTATGATTATTGCTTCTGGACTCATATACCCCTCCCCAATCCTTACAGTTTGTTAATTTATCATTTCTTTTTCTCCCCTTATGTGTTTCTGATAAAAATAGAAAGTCTACTTTTTTTTATCCCTAGCCAGTTTCATGATTCTGTAATGTTTGATCTGTGATGACAATCCATTCACATTTAGTGACATCAGAACTTTTTCACCCATTCCTTTTAGTTATGTTTCTCTCCTCTGTAAAGTGAAGCATATTGGAAGATTCTTCATTTGTAATCTTGAACCCCCACCCAAGTGCCCCTCCCTCAACATTCCCCCTGGGGGGAATCAGTGGAAGAAATCTCCATTGGCTCCGAGAGGCATCCATGGCTTTGCTATCCCTCTAGTACGCTCTAACAAAAATACTCCTTTAAGAGTCAAATAGTAACCCTCAACACCCCCCCCCCTATTCCTTCCTTTAGATATTGAAGGGAAAATACTCCTTTAAGAGTCAAATAGTAACCCTCAACACCCCCCCCCCCTATTCCTTCCTTTAGATATTGAAGGGAAAAGAATACCCCATAAAGTTAGTCAGCTGGGAACAACAACACCAGTTATACAATGCAATGCTTGTTTCTTATTTCTTCTTTTGGCGTGTGATGCGTCCCTCCTCCTTCTTTCCCTTGTCTCGGAGTAAAGCTAGTTCCTTTTCTAATGCGATGATTCTTTCCTCCTTCTCTTGACTGCTGGGATCTCCTGTAGATAACAGAGGAATTGCTTCTCCCATATCCGGATTAATTCCCAGCTGTCGAAGCATTTGCATTCCTTCTTCCAGGGAACTCGCAAAATAAGTCTTGGCATCTTTGAAGATCAGGATCGTGGCTGGAAATTTCCATGTGTAACGCTGATTATTCTGATGGAGCATATTCGTCACTTGTCTCATCTGATTTCTTAACATCAGCGTCTGAGGAGATAAATCTTTCAAGACCCGGACTGGAGAGCCTTTATAATGAAGATTTGGGGGTTTTTTTAAGCTGTGTAAAAACTTCGGCTGCTCTCCGCTCCAGGGCAAATCTTATCAGAATATATTTTTGATTGGCTAAATTCCGAGGACCGTAAGCCCAATGGACTCTCAATTTCATCCAAGTCCACTGTGATTTTACTTTCCAGGAACCATTGGTAAATCAATTGGGTTAATTTCTTATTTTCACCAAAATCCTGCTTAAATCCCCTCAATCGTAAGTTTGATCTCCTCTGCCGGTCCTCCAAATTGTTTATACGCTGCTCTTGTTTTTTCAAGATCCTTATCTCCTGATCTTTGGATTGAACTTTCAGTTCGTTCATGCCATTTGTCATTTCTTTCAAACAAAATTTTTTAAAGTAGATCTATGCAGGACATTAATTGCAATTCACTGGGAAAGAAGCCAATATCCTGAAAAAATGGGGTCACTTCCTATATTTTCTAGACAGAGAAGTCCATTTTGCTGAGGAAAGATTGAATTAGTTTCCTGAGTGAGCCAGAATGCCGAGCACAATATGCCCTGCTCACCCCTATAAACATGCTTGGAATCAATACCATAATAAAATGATTCTCCAGAAATACAAGCTATTAACCTGCTTAGATAAAGATTGGGCGTTGCTGATTGATTCAGACTTAACCTGCCTTGAATCCCACCGAAATGAAGGTTTCTGTGCGGTCAATCCCAGGGGTTGATGTTTGGGTTTTTAACAGGAACTTTTCTTTGATTTTCCTGGGTGGTTCTTTCGGCATTTAATTTCTGCAGTTTGTCTGCTATGGGTGGTTTGCTTTATTCAAACCAATTGTGTGGACACAGCAACAAGATTGGTTAATAGTACCTTCGAATTTAACATTTTGTATGAACATACTGTATTTTTTGGAATGTGATGCACCTTTTTACATCCCAAAACGTGGTAAAAATTTGGGTGCGTCTTATACACCAAATGTAGTCCCACCCAGCCACCCCCACCCTTTGGCTTCTGCCTCCCAGCAATTTGCCTCCTTGCAGCAAGCAACACAGAGCCTGATTAGCATAAGCAATTGAATATCAGCCTCCGGACACACAGCTGATTGAACACAGGGAGGCTAAGTGCTAGAACTGAATGGGGAACTAGCTGCAAGGAGTCAATTTGCTGGAAGGTGGACTGCTGACAATGTTGGGCTGCTGAAACTGCAAGGAGATAAGTCAATAACTATAAATGTCTACAGAATGTTCAAATTATTAGACTTATTTTTAAAGACTGCTTTATTATTATTGTTCTAGACAATTTCACAAAATGAAGACACTTTTAAAAATAAATGCTTGTTCTGAAGAGGCTCAGTGCTATTGTCTCTTCTTTTAAATAGTAGAGAATAACTATACTTCCAGAAAGCCCTATCAAATTTAAAGATCTGTAGAGGTATAATCTGAAATGTAACAGTGTCCTGTTTAGTACTAAGGTAAAGCAGCTGAGTTAAACCCTGACTTAGTCGTGTTTGGAGTAGATCTATTTACCGGTAAATAATTGGGAGGAATTAGTATGACTACATTTAAGAAAACTTTTTGGCATTAATATACTGCCATAATCTACATTTCTCTGGGTCAGACACACATGCACAGAAATACACAGCAAACAGTGTATATTATCTGTGCTGTTTGCTGTTTGGCAAATTGCTGAGAGGCAGAGGCCTTTTTTGTTGTTTTCCTCCTCTTAAAGTTTAGGAGGAGGTGCGTCTTATACTCCAGTGCATATTATACTCTGAAAAATATACAATAGAATAGAATTCTTTATTGGTCAAGTGTGATTGGATACATTCATCTCCAGTGCAGAAGCTCTCAGCATGCAAACAACAAATGACAAATCATGATCATCAGAAGATATGTTCATAAAGATATAATCATAAAGTACAACACAGTGATAGTCATAGGATATTAAATAAGCAAATCATACTAGAATACTAAATAAAACAAATAATACAGTATTACCCCAAAATAGGTGTTCCTCAACTTACTACATATTTATATAGTAAGCATTTGAAGTTACAATGGAAAAAGAGATTTACAGCTAGATCTCGCTTGTGGAATCATTGCATCATCTCCAGAGTCATGTGATCAAAATTTGAGCACTTGGCAACCAGTATATATTTACAATGGTTGTAGCATCCTAGGGTCGTGTGATTCTCATTTGCACCCTTCCAAGTTGGTTTCTGACAAGCAAAGTCAACAGGAAAGCTGGATTCGCTTAATGACTCTGTGATTCATTGAACAACTGCAGTGATTTACTGAACAATCATAGGAAAATCATTCTGCCATTTGAATCCCAGCGACTCGTTAGGTCCCACAGACCTGGCCTTCTCCAGGTCCCGTCAACCAGACAATGTCATTTTGTGGGGCCAAGGAGAAGAGCCTTCTCTGTGTGGGGGGCGGCCCTCTGAAATCAGCTCCCCCCCCCCAGAGATTTGCACTGTCCCCACCCTCCTCGCCTTTTGCAAGAGTCTTAAGACTCACTTATGTCACCAGGCTTGGGGCAATTAGATCTAGACCCCCTGGCCAATAAATCTGATGTATGGCTGTGACTTGAATTTGTTTGATTGATTTTTAATATATCAAGTTTACGTAGTTATTAATTAATTAGATTTGTCTTTGTATTCACTGTTTTATATTGTATGCTGTGAGCCACCCCGAGTCTTTGGAGAGGGGTGGCATACAAATCTATAATAATAATAATGATAATAATAATAATAATAATAGTAATAATAATAATAATAATAATAATAATAATAATAATAGGACTTCCGGTTGTGACGTTGCGTTGTTGCTGTGTGTTTCCCGGTCCTCCGGGTTACATTCGGTCTTTTGCGATCGACGATAGCCCCAACGGGCGACCGCGGACCCGTAGAGCCCAAGGTTTTTGAGGGGAAGTCCCAGCGCACCTGGGGGTGGTCAGCGGACCCCCCGGGGAGCGGGGAATCCCCCAGATCGTCGACCAAAGAGATCGGCTCTTATTTGCTGATCCGGAAACGCGACCCCTCTGCTCATATTTTGGAAGCCGCGGGAACGACAAATACACTTGGGATTGCCATTGTTTGCTACCGAAGGATTTAGGACGGTTTTTGGAATTTGTGGTTTTGTGCGGAATTCCCTTTGCGAAGATTCTATCTCAGCTCTTTTTGAGCTTGAAAATCTCTAGGAGGCGGCAACTTCGATTCCCCCTTTACACCCGGCAATATGGCGACGATGACACTGCAGAAACTACCGAAGGCTTAAAGTATGATATTTCTGCTTAACTCAATTGTGATTCCAACAGCGCCTTTTGCTTTACCAACATCAGACTTTATTTGAAATTTGCAAAGGAGAAAGTTAAAAGAACGTGCTTGAAGGTAAGAGAAAGTTTCAATTCAAAGAAAAAAACAACCAAAACTTTATTTGTCTCTGATATAACATCTTCACCAGTTGGAAAGGAAAGGAATAAAGCAGTTTAGAACTGAAAGAACATCCAGAAGACCCTAATCCCATCTATCCCATATACCACTTACCTTGATTTTCCTAACCCTTTTCCCCCCAATTTCCCCCCCCCCTTTTTAATACTTTTTATTAAATAAATAAAACTTTACCTTTGTTTTTCCTCTCTTTTTTTCTCAATTTCATATTTGTAGATTTTTTTTTTTCTTCTTCTGGACATTTGGATATTAAGATCTTTGAAGAACTCTGTTATTTACCTCATTTTTCCCCTTTTTTTTATCTTGGAACTCTGCTACATTTCTAATTATAACTGTAACTATAAATTTGAACTTCTACTTCCCTTGGATTAAGGATTACCATTCTATAGACTTTACCAACTTTGATTTGTCCACCTACAACGATTAAATAATACTCTTCTTCTTGGAACAATATTCTACTCCTCTCTGCATCTGCCAATCCTCCCTGACTTTATACCTGTCTATTGAAGACCCATCAGAACTGAAATCATTGGGAAATCACTGGGATTAATAGCATTGGATTATTCTTCGTTTCCTCCATCTCATCTCATCGGATTTGTCAGAACGTGGTTGTATATTACTTTGCATTATTCTGTATGATATATTGATATTCTGAATCAATGATCTATTGAAACATTGCCTTAATCCCCATTGATTTTTGAAACTAATGAACTGAACACTTGAACTGTATTTTTTATTTTTTATTTTTGATTCCTTAATATAGAAACACTATTGATTAAAAATTATAAAGAATATATATATTTAAATGTGTAGCATTTAGGATACCTTGATATTTACAACCTATTTACTGACCTACTTAAGTAATCTACATTGTGACTTTGATAGATTTGCCTTATATGAACTTTAGATTTTAGATCTATTATTAACTATCTCTAATTAATTTCAAATAATACTTAACCAATTCAGACCAATTGATTCTATAGATTGCAATATATAGTAATTGAATGTTCTAATGAATTAATTGATTAATTGATTGACTGTATTTCCTTTCTTATATTGAATTATTGTAGAAGATAATACTATTTTGACTATATTTATTATATTTATTATACTAAATTAACTATTAATTTATTGACTTTTTGAACCCTTAATATAACGATTTGATTGTTACAAATTTTGATATTCTCATACTAATATTTGATTAACCTTACTCTTATACATTTTATATAATTATATACTTTTATATATCTAACCAATATACCATAACTTTCTATCTTATCTTAATTACTCTAAATTACTTCTTTATTACATTATATATACATTCTACCATTTATACATTTTGCATAATTACATAATTACATAATTACTTTACTACAACAACTTTTATCTGCAATTAACACAAAGATGTCTACTTCAAATCAACCAACTCTAATGAAATCATGGAAGAAAAACTCCAGCCAACCAGCAACTCCAACTTCAACTCAACAACGCCCTTCAGAACCCACTCCGTCAGATAAAGCATCTCTTCCACAGCCATCACAGGTGGCCCCAACCATAGCACTAAACTATGTATTCGAGATGATGATGAAAATGCAAGATTCACTAGACACAAACTTTGAATCTTTAAAAGGAACCATGGGAGAAATAAAAGAAGACATCAAGAAAATTCAAGATCATGCGGGCCACCTTGACGAGCGTATGGTGAAACTGGAGGATCGAATGGAAGGTGTCCACGAAACCATTACGAAAAACACAGAAAGAATAACAAGCATTGAAGACCTAACTGATAGGATGGATACTAGACTTCAATTTTCGGAAGCTAGGGCAGAACACATTAACAAATCTCTGGAAGAATCTCTTATAAATCTGGAACTCGAAAAATCAGCTTTCTTCTTACGCTTTCAGAATATAACAGAAGCTGACCAACAAGACCTCCACACTACAATGGCAACAATAATAGCAAACATCACCGGTAAAACTACTGAAGAAATCCTTACTCAAATAGATGAGGTGTACCGAATTTCCACTTCGTATGCCAGAAGAAATAGACTCCCCAGAGAGGTACACGTACGTTTCCTTAAAAGGAAAACAAGAAACGAAGTCTACAACATCTCTAAAGAGAACCTAGTGATACACCAGGGCAGAAACATCGTAGTTCTCCGGCAAATCCCGAGACGGGTGAGGGAAAAGCGTAAACCGTACCAAACATTAGCACTCAAATTAAATAAAGAAGGCATACAATTCACATGGCTCGTACCGGAAGGAATGATGATCTCACTTCTGGACAAAAAATACAAAATTTCCTCTCCCGAAGATGCCAAAGATTTCTATGCCCACATTTTGAAGACGGATCAGACCACCATGAAACAATCTGATATTAGAGACATCCTTCCAACTGAAGAAATCACCTCTGATGACAACTTTTCAGACAAGGACAAACAACCCCCAAACCAAGATGGTGAATCAACTAGACAAGGACCAATTACCCGGGCAAGAACAGAAGCAAGAAGAGAAAAACCCAAGGAAAATACACTTCAACAATAAACAAAACAAAATTACATTATTTTCAACCAATATAAACGGTTTGAACTCGCATAAAAAGAGACAAAAAATATTCCACAAATTATCTGAATATAATTACGATATAATTTCATTACAAGAAACCCATATCAAAAATGAAGACACTAGTTTATTAACTATTCCTAACTTTGAATCTTTTTGTGCTTCCGCTGCTGAAAAAAAAAGAGGCATAGTCTTATATGTTAAAAAAATTTACTCCCCCAAATTAATATATACTGATGACAATGGTCAATTATTAAATGTTCAAATAAAATTAGAAGACAAGAAAACAATAACTATAATAACAATATATGCACCATCCACTAAACAATCTACTTATTTTAAGAATTTGCATAAAAAAATACTAGAACTAGATTTGAGTAATTTCATAATAATTGGAGATTTTAATGCAATAACAGACATAAATAAAGACTACAAAGGCAATTCTAAATACCGTACCCGTAACATACTACCCTCAACTTTCAACCAAACAATTTATGAATTTGCCTTAAAAGATATTTGGAGATACTTCTATCCAGAAACTACACAGTATACTTTCTTTTCTCCCCCCCACAAAACCTGTTCACGGATTGACATGGCTTGGTCCAATTTAGAAATTATAAATCAAATTACTGACATACAAATACTAAACGCAACTTGGGCAGACCACAACCCCCTACTGTTAACAATTAAAAATACTACTTACAACACCTTTCATAGATGGTCGATGTACCAAACGATTATCAATCAAAAACAATTTCAACACAAAATACAAAATGACATTCCCCCTTTTATTAAAATTAACTTCAATGTTGAGATACCTAATGAAATAGCATGGGACGCCACCAAAGCCTATATACGCGGCACTTACATCTCTTATACTGCAAATAAAAACAAAGAAAAACATGTTCAACTACACAAACTAAATGCATCTCTTCAAGATGCCGAAAAAATATTACACAATGACCCTAAAAACAATACAATTCTACTTGAAATAAAAACGATTAAACATGAAATAAATTTAATAACACAGCAACACATAGCTCAAAAAATCAAAATGGCAAAACAAACATACTTTGAATTCGCTAATAAGCCAGGACGCTGGTTATCACTTAAACTAGCCCACCAAAAACTAGATAGAAATATAGATGCTTTAGCTGATCCCTCTGGACACCTAAAAACAGCCAATTCTGACAAAAAACAAATTATTCAAGATTTTTATCAACAACTTTACAAAGCTTCAGATCTGGACGCTGACTTACTATTGAATTATTTACAAACAAACGAACAAAAAACACTGATAACAGATGATCAAAGAATAACCTTAAATAAGTTAATCACCATCACAGAAATTGAAGCTGCAAGAAACAAACAAAAACACAATAAAACCCCAGGGCCTGATGGAATTCCATCTGAGTTCTATAAATACCATCTCGAAATAATGGCACCCATACTTCTAGATATCTATAACAACGCACTCTCACACGCAAAACTTCCCACCTCTTGGTCTGAAGCTTACATAACTCTTATTCCCAAAGATACCCAAAACAGACATCTCTTAGAGAACTACAGACCAATAGCACTACTCAACACGGATTATAAAATATTTACATCAATAATTGCGGACAGACTAAAAAACATACTAAATAAAATCATTCACTCAGACCAAAATGGATTCTTACCATCAAGAAACATATCTACAAACACAAGAATGATACTGAACACTATCGAATATTACGACAAAAATTATGACAAGACAATTGCATTGATATTCATGGACCTTAAAAAAGCTTTCGATGGCCTTCAGTGGCATTACCTCATAAAACAAATAGAATATATGAATTTCGGCTCCAAATTTTTCAACTTAATCAAAACCATCTACAGTACTCAATCTGCTAAAATTCTCTTTAACAATGACATTACAGATACAATTTCTATAACAAAAGGCGTGCGGCAAGGATGTCCCTTAGCCCCACTTATTTTTATTCTGGCTATAGAAACATTCCTGAAAACCATAAGAAATAATACACAAATTCGGGGCATCACCATTAAAAAAGAACAGTATAAATTAGAAGCTTTTGCGGACGATATTGTATTTATCCTTCAAGATCCAATGCAAACAGCACTTACATTATTCGGTGAAATAGATAAATTTGGTGAAATATCTGGTCTGCAAATTAACAAGAATAAAACCCAAATTTTAACCAAAAATATGATACCAAAAGATGTACTCTCCTTGGAAGAATTAAAATTAAAACTACCAAAAAAATTAAATACTTAGGAATATGGATGACGTCAAATTATGCCACCATTAAAAAAGACAACTATGAGCAGCTGCTCAAAGAAATACAAAAAGATTTCAATAGATGGTCGAAACTAAATCTATCCCTTATGGGGAAAATATTTGCCATAAAATCAAACATTCTTCCAAGGTTTCTTTATTTATTTCAAGTTGCCCCAATAAACTTAAAAGAAATCTTTTTTCAATTCTTTACACAAACAAATAAAGAAATTCATTTGGACAAAGAAAAAGGCCAGAATAAAACTGAAAAACCTTCAAGACCAAAGATCCAAGGGCGGACTTGGCCTCCCCGATTTCTTCATATACTACCAAGCCACAATCCGATCAATGATAAAAGACTGGCTCACTCTCAAGAACACAAGACTCCTAACCTTAGAAGGTTTCGATCTTCTTGCTGGGTGGCATGCATTTTTAACAATGGACTACCACAAAATACCTAAATATTTTAAAAATCACTACTTACGCAAAACTTTAATAACAATTTGGTTTACGATTAAGAAAAATTATGATATTTCAATACCAAAATGGACATCTCCGAATGAATTATTAACTTTTCCTAACCTTTTCTCCCACACCAAAATTTTGAGATACCAACAATTACTTGATAAATCAGATGCCCTCATATTAAAACAACAATTGAATGACCAAGGAATAAACATAGACTGGCTATCATACATACAAATTAAATCAAAATATGAGCAACATAAAAAACAATTCGGATTCCAAAACGATAATGTGATAGATACAATTCTTTTCGGCCCCCCAACAAAAATGATTTCCAAATTATATAATTACCTATTAACACAAGAAAATTGTGAAGAACAAGTGAAAGGTTGTATGATAGCCTGGGCTCAAAATTTTGGATATACGATCAATTTAATTGAATGGGAGAAAACTTGGACACTAAATTACAAAATGTCAACAGCAATGTCCTATAAAGAGAATCAAATAAAAATGTTTTATCGATGGCACTTGCCCCCAGCAAGAATATCTAAAATGTTCCCCAATTTTTCACCCACCTGTTGGAAATGTAAAATAAAACCGGGAACATATTACCATACATGGTGGACATGCCCACTTGCGGAAAAATACTGGACAACTATTAAAAACTTAATTGACCAAGTCATGTCAATCAACTTGCCATTTAAACCAGAGCTTTACCTTCTAGGCATATTTAGGCAAAACTTCACTAAATCACAAAAATATCTTATTTTACAAATCCTAACAGCAGCAAGAATATCCTACGCCCTCTTTTGGAAACGAAACCAAATACCTTCACTACTGGTAGTAATTACAAAAATCATAGAGTGTGCCGAAATGTCAAAAACAGCAATGGAGACACAAAATAAAAAAGATTCAGAATATTATGAAATATGGGGAAATTGGTATAAATGGGTTTCACCAAAAAAATACCAAAATTATATATTATAAAACTAATACTTTATCAAATTATTAACCATATTCCACCTCAGAACGTTTTAATTAAATTTAAACGAATGAAAAGACTTAGCGCCAAAAACCAACTAATTTGCAATAAAATTTATACCATATCTCTTTTATATTTATACCATATCTCGTCTTTAAACTAATGCAATACATAGTACATAACACATTATTACTAATATTTACTAACACATAGAATATATCTATTATACCATCCGTATACTCCTCATATTACCTTTCTACAAAAGTCGTCACTAAAAACGTCTGTGTCAAACGCAGATTTTTTTCTTTCTTCTCCTCACTCCTTTCTTTCTTTTACTTACCCTTTTCCTTTCCCCCTCTTTTTACTTTTCAATTTTAGAAAATATTTTCATTAAGTTACTTTTAGTTAATATATATTAATAGGAGATGTAACATTTATTATTATACTACAACAAAATTTTTGATACTCTTTATTTACCGTTTATTTGCAACGTTTAAGAAATATATCATCCCTATTAACTTATACCTTATATTGTATAATTGTGTCGCTTACCTGAATTGTTCAAATTTGTACCTTGATTCATTATCATCACCTCGAGGTTCGACTACTGTAATGCTCTCTACATGGGGCTACCTTTGAAAAGTGTTCGGAAACTTCAGATCGTGCAAAATGCAGCTGCGAGAGCAGTCATGGGCTTACCTAGGTATGCCCATGTTTCTCCATCACTCCGCAGTCTGCATTGGCTGCCGATCAGTTTCCGGTCACAATTCAAAGTGTTGGTTATGACCTTTAAAGCCCTTCATGGCACTGGACCAGGATATCTCCGAGACCGCCTCCTGCCGTACGAATCCCAGCGACCGATTAGGTCCCACAGAGTGGGCCTTCTCCGGGTCCCGTCAACTAAGCAATGTCGGTTGGCGGGCCCCAGGGGAAGAGCCTTCTCTGTGGCAGCACCGGCCCTCTGGAACCAACTCCCCCCGGAGATTAGAACTGCCCCTACTCTTCCTGCCTTCCGTAAACTGCTTAAAACCCACCTTTGCCGTCAGGCATGGGGGAATTGAAACATCTCCCCCTGGGCACGTTTAATTTATATATGGTATGCTTGTGTGTATGTCTGTTAGTATATGGGGTCTTTTTTAAATCTTTCAAATTTTAAATTGTTTGATTACTTATGATTTGTTTTTACATGTTGTGAGCCGCCCCGAGTCTTCGGAGAGGGGCGGCATACAAATCCAAGTAATAAATAAATAAATAAATTATCCCTTCCCACCTCTCCCCTTTTTTTCTTCCTTTCTGTACATTCCTTCCTACCCCTCCCCTCCCGTTTCAATTTATTTATTAATAAAGTATATTTAAAAAATAATAATATAATAATAATAATAATAATAATAATAATAATAATAATAATAATAATGATCCTCAAATCAGCCACAGCTCACATAACAGCTACCTGCCTTGCAGTGTAAATTCTGGTCCCAACACACATCTTTAAACAACTGATTCACTTTAACAACTGCAGTGATGTCTATGGGGATTCCCAGTCATCCCAGTCATTTTCAAAAGGCAACTGGACTTTGTTTTTCCTCGAAGAGGTTTCAAGGAAATGTTCAAGAAAAAATGAAGTTCCAGTTGCCTTCTGAAAAAGGATTTCAGGACAACTGCAGCTGATACACATAAACAACCATGACAAAAAAAAAGATGTAAACTTGGACATGACACACTTATCAACATAAATTTTTATTTCAATTGTGGCTGTAAGTTGAGAACTATCTGTGTTACTTTGACAAGTGGCATTATGTGAATTGGCCTGAACCCAACTAGTTGTCCTGAATGTTGTATCTTTCATTGTTGCTTGGAGTTACAGGAGCTGGAATGCAACTCATCAGGAGATCTCGCTATGTAGACATTTAAATTTTATTGCTTTATGGATTTTTATTTAATTGAATTGTTTTATTGGCCATTTTCATTGGGTGTGGATGGCATGTTTAATTGGTTTTACTGTTTTAGTCACCATAAATTGCTAGTTTTTATTACGGTTTCATGCTTTTGTATTTTATTGTCTTTTTTTTAAAGTTACTGTGCTGCCTTTAATGTTCTCCTATTTTAATTGCCTTTCAAAGGGGTTCTTGATTATGTGCCTTCTTCAAAGGTGAGAAATAAACAGAATACTAAATAAAGTTATTCTTTGGTAAGATGGGGGTGGCAATAAATTTTACCAAAGAAAAGGAAAAAAAGAGAGCCATAAATGCATCTTTTCCACACTATAAGAATCTTTCAGGTTTCTGTTGCAAAAGACAATCTCTGTTTTCTGGACTGTCATGATTGACTCAGAACTTACAGGGTAGAATTTATCTTCCTACTTAGTTCCAAAATGATGGGTAGAAGCATCTGTTTCATTGATCTACTAATTGCTTCCTTCTTAGAAATAGGAGTGTAGACTTAGTGGAACAGGTGTTTTAAGGTACCTGACAGTGACAGAAGCAGCAGCCGGTCTGATGAATTTCAGGCTAAATGCCATGCCTGCTCTTGAAGTGACATTTTTGAGTGGCCAAGAGAAGAAGCTAAACGTGGTGGAATTAAGTGCAGTTCTAAATAGTCCTTGACTTACAGTTTAGTAACTGTTCAGAGTTACAACAGCACTGAAAAAAAAGGTAGCTGTGTTTGGCCCTTCCTTGAAAGTACAAGTAGTCCTTGAACCCAAAATTTATGTTGCTAAGTGAAACATTTGCTAAGTGAGTTTTGCCCCACTTTGCAATTTTAACAGTTGTAGAGTGAATTACTGCAGTTGTTAAGTTAGTCACACAGTCGTTAAGGGAATGTGGCTTCCCCATTGACTTGGCTTGCTCTCAAAAGGGGATCACATCATCATGGAACACTGCAACTGTCAGTCATTAAGCAGCTGAATTTTGACTGTAAGGATGCTGGTGGTCGTAAGTGTAAAAAATGGTCATAAGTCACTTTTTTCAGTGCCATTGTAACTTTGGATGGTCACTAAATGAACTGTTGTAAGTCGGGGACTACCTGTAGAGATAGTCCTCGAATATCTGCTGCAAACTCTGCATAGGTGTCAGTAAGGGCATCTGGCCAGAAAATGTTCATCTGTAGAGAATGACTTGCAATAGGACATTTTCATTGGGAAAACCTAGAATAGAATAAAATAGAATAGAATAGAAAAGGAATGGGAATAGGAATAGAATAGAATTCTTTATTAGCCAAGGAATTTGCCTTTGGTGCAGATGCTCTCAGTGTACATAAAATAAAAGATACATTTGCCAAGAGGTATTGATTGTCGTAGGGTACAAATAAGCAATCAGGGAACAATATTAATATAATTCATTAGGATACAATAGAAAATAAATAAACCATTTGAGAGCATTTCATGGAGGCAGCGTTCGTTGACACATCTTATTTATTTATTTATTTATTTATTTATTATTTAGATTTGTATGCCGCCCCTCTCTGAAGACTTGGATTACTTGGATTACTACTCTCAGAATAAAAGGATTATCCTGTCACCCAGAGCTAATAAAAGTTAGGCTTCTGTGCCTGATTCAAGCACAGAGTGGAGCTCAGTTAATCATATTTTTGGCTACATAATTACAGTGTTCCCTCAATTTTCGCGGGGGATGCGTTCCGAGACCACCCGCGAAAGTCGAATTTCCGCAAAGTAGAGATGCGGAAGTAAATACACTATTTTTGGCTATCAACAGTATCCCAAGCCTTCCCTTAACACTTTAAACCTCTAAATTACCATTTCCCATTCCTCTAGCAACCATTTAGATTATTACTCACCATGTTTATTTATTAAAGTTTATTTTAAAAAATATTTATTAAAGGCGGACGAAAGTTTGGCGATGACATATGATGTCATCGGGCGGGAAAACCCGTGGTATAGGGGGAAAAACCTGCGAAGTATTTTTTAATTAATATTTTTGAAAAACCGTGGTATAGACGTTCCGCGAAGTTCGAACCCGCGAAAATCGAGGGAACACTGTACTTGAAAATTGCTTTCAGTGTCTTATCACTCAAAGAGAAAAAAGAAACAACTTGCTATACGTGAAATCTATAGAGATAACTGATATTGTGTATGAACTTGGAAAGCTCCAAAGAAATGCTTTTCGGGCTTTTGAGGATTTTTTTATTCTTTTTCAGAATATCTTAGCAACGTCTCTTTAACAATGTCAAAAGTTCAATTGTGGTTTCCCACTGAATGTAAATACATTAAGAGCCATTGAATTCCAGGAAAGATGGATCCAAAGCTTAAGCAAAATAGTCTTCGTGCATACCTGCTTTATTAATAGCAATAGTCACACAGTCACTTTGATGCAAACTTCACTTTTGGCTTCAAAGATCCTTTGAAAGATAAACCCTGCATTCAGTGAGATCCTACTATAAAGTATCTATAATAATTTATCTAAATAGGTATTCACTTGCTTTCCTTCATTCTAATGTTGGATTACCAGTGGCTTTCCAGAGGTTTAGTATAAGTAATTCTGAATATTCTTTAAAGGTAAAAAGCAGGATGGTCCTTGTTCTCCCCTCCCAATCTAAGGCTGCATTAGTGACCACAGAAGAATCTTGGATTATCCGATGTGGTCTTCCTTCTCTTACACAAGCAGCTTCCTGAGCAGCTCTCTTTTCTTTGAAGCCCATTTCCATTCCAGATGTAAAATACCACTCAAAATGATGGAAAGAGATAATGGCCTTTAAAAATGTTTTGTTGTTAAAAAAATCAGATTTTAACCAAACAGAAGGGCTTGTAGAAAAAATAAACTGGATAACTACCTGGCTCCAAGTATCAACGTCACCAATTTTTAGTCTATTTTAAAAGAAGAATTGGGCACACTGTTCATTTATACCACTCTCAGTGGTTATATTACAATAGCAGTCAGTTTTATATGATATTACACCCCCCTCCCCCCCAAAAAAGCAGCAATTGGTGACCACGGAGAGATAGTAGTTGCTGTCTCTCACCTTCATCACTGCCAAATGAGTGACATCTCATCCTTTCTCCTCCAAAACATCCATCCGCCACTCCTCAACTGACAAATGACATAATTCATTTTAGTTTTAGTGATTTATCAAATAAAATATCAGGCAATGTTCAAATGCCTGCTCATTCCTATAATTTAAGGACAAAGATTGCTTATAGAATAATAAAGATGATGAAAAACATTATGGGTGTTATAAAGTTTCCGGCAGATGCAGTTGCCTCCAAATACAGGTATCCAAGTCTGATATGGAATTGATAAGAATTTGATCCCTGAATTTGAAAGATATATCATTACAGGATTATAGTATAACAAAGTTGGAAGGGATCTTGGATGTTTTCTAATCCACCCCCCTGTTTGAGCAAGTGACCCTTTATAAATTCTGGACAAACGGTGGTCCAGTCTCTTCATGAAAACCTCCAGTGACTCCAAAACATCTGGAGATAAGGTCTTCCACTGATTAATGGTTCTCAGTGTCAGGAAATTTCTCCTTAATTCTAGGCTGGATCTCTTTGATGAGCTCTTAATTCTTATCTCTAGTCCTTAGGTAAGTTCTAAGTTAAGTAATGTTCTAAGATAAGTTCTAGATAACCTTGGGAGAATAGGTTGATCCTTTTTTTCTCTGTGATAGCCCCTCAAATATTGGAAGACTGTTTTCATGTCAGCCCTGTTCCTTTTCTTCATTAGACTAATGATATCTAGTTCTCCCTACCATTCATCATATGGTTAGCCTCCACTCCCCTGATCATCTTTGTTGCTCTTTTCAGAACTTTTTTTAGAATCTCAACATTTTTTGCGATTGTGGTGTCCAAAACTGGATGCAATATTCCAAGTGCAACTGCATTTCAACCCAAACTGATTTTTGAAATCTGGCTGGTTAAATTTGTAATAAGTATAAATAAACACCAAAAAAAGGAAGGGAGAGAAGAAGGAAGGAAGGAAGGAAGATGAAGAGAAAAGCAGCATCAGTAACAATTATATTTTGAGCATTAAACAATAAAGACACCAAATGAAGAAGGCAAAGTGTGTTGTAGCAGATTATATTTTCCTTAAGCAGGTATAACTGAAAAGAAAGTCAGTTCCCTGCATTAATATGTAGGAATAGAGAATTGAAATAACTGAAATAAGCTGTTATTTTAAGATGCTTATTCTCTTACTTCTTTCGGGTGCAATTATATATACATATTTTAGATTTACTTGTGCCTTTTCCTGCCATAAGAGACTCAGGCTGCAAACTGTGCTGTGAAGATTTGGGTCTTCCTATTTGCAACATTTAATTTTTCAAACTTCTGTAAACAGATGTGTTCAGCAAGGAGTGAAACCTTAGCTATAAAAGAGCATCTACTTTGTCTTCCAACCATCTCTATTTTGGACCTCTTCTTGAAATCAAAGAACCTCTTTAAAAGGAGAACTGTCATCATTGAATCTATGACTTTATTTTTATTTTTTTAAATTAAATGACAACTAAGAGAGGAACTGCCAATTTCTGGCAACGGGTAGGGGCAACCATTTAATCTTTTCCACCTTTGTTCCACTGGCACATCTCCAATTTGGCTATTGGAAAAATAATTCTGCATTTACTGTTTTCCCTTTGGAGGGAAATTGTAGCCAAGGTTGCGTTTTGAAAAGGGAAAAAGAAAGGGGTTCTCCATTTGTAGAGAAATATGATTTATGAATGCAGTGAGGGAAGAGGATGCTGTGTTTCAGGCTGGTATAACCAATTCTGAATTGTTGATGGAAAATTTATTTTAACTTTCATGGAAGAGGCAATTATGACTCCAGCAGCTATTATGGAATATACTTCCTTTCTCTCTAGGAACTAGTTATATGAAGGAAAAGAATACTTTCTGAGATTTACTCTAGAAAATCTTTTGTTGTCATGGTAATGATTCCTCGTTGCTTTTGGAAAAGATAATCAGGTGGGACTTGGTTAGTACTGAGAAAGAAGACCACCAGGAAATGCTAGAATTGTAACAAGAATTGGGAGATTGGAAAATTATCCTGGAAGATAGCTGTGGAAACTCCATCCATCATTTCCTTTTTACAACCCCTTCCCATATTGTGTCCAAAAAAGCTACGTTGATGTGAATCTAGGACAACTTTTAAATATTTTTAAATAGTAATTTAGATTTGTTGTAAATTGTTTTCACTTTGTTGTGAGCCGCCCCGAGTCTGCGGAGAGGGGCGGCATACAAATCTAAATAATAAATAAATAAACTCGCCATGGTCAGCTTACCCTGGGACAATTCAATGCTATATTAATTAAATAATAATAATAATAATAATAATAATAATAATAATAATAATAATGTAGATTTGTACTTTTTATTATTGGTGAGCATGTTTTTGTCAAGATTACAGTCATTTTTGCATTTCTGCATTGACTTTATTTTATTATTATTGGTCATGGTTCCATCAAAATTAATTTAACATTTGCATTTGTTAAATTGTCCTGTGACGAGTTGTTCCCTTCTGCCCTAAAGTCACCAGCAGTTGAGATGATGCAGATCCATTAATGGATCCACTGCAGGATGCTAGAGATGGATGGTGCTTCAGCTATTCTGCCAGTAGCCTGTCTACCAGTGCGTAAAAAGAAAGAAAAATAAAACTGTGGATGGCTATTGAAAAATAAAGGTGGATGTGTTAAGTGTTAAGGAGTGTGCAGAGTGACCCTTGAGTTACCAATGATGCACAGAGGAAACGTGGAGATGGCAGATATCCAGCTGATAGCCCAGATATACTAGTAGTAACTCAGAAAACCAGATACATTAAGTGTATAGATATTATTTACTTTAGCAAATAGCTTAGTCAAGAAGAATCTGTCATACACAATTATGGTACAAATACTCTCAATACATATACAATATTATAAGCCTCTCTCAATAGACATACAATACTATAAGTCTTACTTACAAAATACATTAAACCATCATTTGAACACAGTTCTACAGCATAGCCACACAGACAAACTAGCAGAGAATAATCAGAGAGAGAGACAGACAGACAGACAGACAGATGCTTCTGGCTCCCTCTTATGGCTAACTGCTGCACTAGTCCTTAAAGCAATAGTGTTCTAATACATGTAAGCATACATTGTTGGTTTATTTTGCATATTGCCAAACCGAACTATTTATGTACAGATGTAAGCCAGACAGTAGGGTGGAAAGATAGAGGAAAGTAGGCAGGATGCAAAAGTGGAAAGGAGCAGATAGGGAAGGAAGGAGAAGTGGGAAGGGAAAGGAGGGGAAGGGGAAGGAAAGAGGACAAGTGGGAAGGGAAAGTGGAAGAGGAAGAGGAAGAAAGGAAGGATAGGAAATGAGAAGGGAGGTTTGCTCAAATTGGAGCAAATGGACCAGGCAGATCAATCCTGAGTCCTGAGTTCCATGGTCAAACTCTTCCCCACAACCATATATATAATTAGTCCTTGATCTCTTCTAAATTAATTGCTGTTCTGATCAGTCTGGCCATGTTTAATCTTGTTTGGCTAAGGCAGTGCTTCTCAATTAGTATTTTCTGTTATGCTCCCGCCAGGAAGAAATAACCCCCCCCCCAACTCTCCACCGGGACGATTGTTTGCAATATTCTGTATGTTTTTGCTGAAAAAACTCAAGCAGTTTATCAGCATGATTGGGGTGTAATGTGCTTAAGTTACTCCTTAATTTATTTGGCTTCATGCTGTCTGCTGCCAACATTTTTAGACACAGTAAAAATGCCGTTTTTCTTTGTCTCCCACCATAGTCACAGTGAAGCCAAGCGCTACATACTTTTCATCATATTTCCTCCTCTTAATTTTCAGGAAACTTAGCTTTGTCTCATTATCTCTGCCTCTCGCCTCCTTTCTCTTCATCCCTGTTAAATATTTTTCCATGGTGTCTCTTAAAGGTTTGTTATATACACTTCATATCTCCTGCTCTGTGCTGTGTGGTATTGTTTGGTAGGAAAAAACCCTCCTCCCTGCGGCAAAAAAGCATGTTCCCCGGGATAGTGGGCACCCCACTATTTCAGAAGCACTGAGCTAAGGGCAGGATAGAAGACACACATGCTAAGTCGATTGTCCTTAAACATCCAGTTTTCTAAGCAGATAGGATTTTTAAACAGATGGGCACCTTTGGCAAGGCAATAACTGATGGCATGATAATCATATTATCCTTTGCTCATGCTTTATGCCTTTCTCCTTGTTGGAGTACAGGCCTCTTTGGCCAGATGAACATCACAGAGCCGGGCGCTGTGAAAACAAGCTTCATTTCCAAAGCTGCCACTGAGCAAAACTCTAAAGGGAAATATCTGCAGGGCTTCGAGCTACATTAATCGAACAAGCTGCCACTGGGTCTCCGTTGAGCTGATGGTGGAATTGGAAACCCAGAAAGTTCAACTGGGATTTTGGCAGAACTTTATGACCTCATTGGTGACATACACCATTTTTTTTCCAAAGGATCCCTGTTCCTTAAGGACTGCCTGCAAGAGAGCGAAGGCAGAGAGGAAGATTTGGTCTCTTGAGTTTTAATTAAGGAGGTATAACATTCCCAACCCTTGGCTCGCTATTTCAGAAGAAAACAGAGTTGGAAGGAAAGAGGAACAAAGAGATCCAACAGCAACATTTATTTGATTTTGATCTCTCTCTCTCTCTCTCTCTCCCTTCCTCCCTCCCTCCTTCCATCCCTCCCTCCCTCCCCTCTCTCTCCTTCAAAGTTTGGATGACTGTCATCTGCACCTCTATAACTGTCTGGTTTGGTTCTGCAACATAACAAGACTGACACAGACTTCAGAGGATAATCAGAACTGCAGAAAAAACAATTGCTGTCAACCTTCCATTGCGGACTTGTATACTGCACTACTCAAAAAGAGGGCTTGAAAATATTTACTGACCCACCGCATCCTGGACACAAACTGTTTCAACTCCTATCCTCAAAACATCGCTACCGAGCATTGCACACCAAGACAACTAGACACAAGTACAATTTTTTCCTGAATGCCATCACTCTGCTAAACAAATAATTCCCTCAACACTGTCAAACAATTTACTACGTCTGCACTACTATTACTACTAGTTTTTTCCCATCATTCCTATCACCCATTTCCTCCCACCTAGGACTTTATGATACAAACTTGTATATTTTCTTTTATGTACACTGAGAGCATATGCACTGAAGACAAGTTCCTTGTGTTTCCAATCACACTTGGCCAATAAAGTATTCTATCTATCAGTCAGTAGATTGCAACCAAATCTCTACCTTCTGTTGGCCTGACCCACAATTAGTTTATTGCACTATGCATGCACTTCTAGACAAGGGGGATGATGGATACTTCATAATTTAAAATTTTTAGGACATTCCCAATGTAACACTGCTATTTAGAAGGTCAATGACTACCTATCTGCTGGCACTTGCTGCTCTCTGAGCTTGATTGTTTTCTTGCAGACTTTTCATTACCAAACTAGATAACATCATCAGTTCTTCTTGGGGGGGCAGGGTGTTACTCTCTGTCTATATACAAGACTTGCCTTGTCGGTATTGGTGGGAGCATTCTTGGTGATTTAACATTACCTAGTTGGATAATGAAACATCTGCAAGAAAACCACTGAGAGAACCCCAAGGAGCCCACAGTTCAATCCTGAGCTACAAATATTCTCTTCTATCACTATCTGCTATTGAAGAAAGAGAACAAAAAAGGTGGTGCAAGCAGGAGAATCAGGGATGGAAGCTAGAAGTACTTGGGAGAGAAGATCTTGCTTTCTTCCTCTTGCTTTGAGACTTAACCGTTTCAAAACTTATTCAATCAGAATAGAGCCAGAAGGGACCTTGGAGGTTTTCTAGTCCAACTTCCTGCTTAAGCAGGAGACCCTATACCAATGATGGCAAACCTTTTTTGGTTCACACGCTAAAAGGATGTGTGTGGGTGTGCTAGCATGTGTGTACATGCCCACACCTCTTCCCTACCACTCCACACATGTGCAATTCCACCCACCTTGCCCCCACGCGTGCACACAATCCCCCCATCACCGCACATACCTACAGGCCTCACTGAAGCCTGGGATTTGAAAAAAAGGCCAAACGGCCAAACTGGAAGTTCAGAAAAATGGGCTTCCTGTTTATATAGTTTACGCATGGTATGATTGTGTTGTATAGTTTTAATGTTGGATTTTTAGATGTTTTTAATATTAGATTTGTTATACTGTTATTATTTTGTTGTGAGCTGCTCCAAGTCTACAGAGAGGGGTGGCATATAAATCTAATAAATCATTAATAATTATTATTACTGCCCGTTGTGCTGTTTTTGCACTCCGGAGGGTTCAGAGAAGCTTTCTGAAGCCCCAGAGTGCAAAAAACAGCACAATGGGCAAAACGGAAGTCCATTTTTCCGAACTTCTGGTTTGTCCATTGGGCAGGGGTTTTTTGCACTCCGGGGCTTCAGGGAAGCTTCTGGAGGGCGAAACAGCCTTTCCCGAGGCTGAAAATCAGCTGGCAATGTGGGCATAGATCATTTTAGTCACTGCTATTGTAATGTTGAACCACCACTAAATGAATGGTTGCAAAAGTCAAAGACTACCTATAATTTTGTTTCTACTTGGAAACTGCTTCTCTGACCTTTTGCTCAAATCTAAAAAAAAAAAAAAAGTTTGATTTTACATTCTGATGATGAAAATGATTTTGTTATTATATGGAAATGTGAAATGTAAAGCAAAATGGGGTTTTTTTGTTTTTGTACTTTACTGCCTTGAAAAAAAAATCCCAGTTACCAGTATTCTTCCTGTCTGCATTTCTTTCTTTTCTAAATTTCCTAACTTTTGGTTTTTCCCCTGTATTTTTAGTTTATAATGAAATGTAATAAAAATGAAAAATAAAGTGAGACTATACTATACTATATATATATCTCTTTGAATGTTTCCTTAAGCTTTCTTTCTTTCTTTCTCTCTCTCTCTCTCTCTCTCTCTCTCTCTCTCTCTTCTGCATTTATTTATACTGCATGCATGTTTAGTTGACTTTCTGTGCTGGGAAAATGTATTTATTTCGATTTTTTAAAAATGCTGAAAATGACATTTACAGTATCCTTCTGTTCCAAAGTCTTTTCATATGTTTTATTTTTATTTTCTGTAAATAATTTTGTGAGGGCACTGTGTCTTGGGACACAAAAGAGAATATTGATCCATCTGTCAATGCAACAAAATATGCAAATTGGTTTTATATAAAGCTATCAACAATATATATTTTTAGAACTTTGCCTGGTGAGGAGCCATGTCATTGTGTCTAGATCAGAGGTGTCTTAGCTTGGCAAATTTAATACACGTGGACTTCCACGCCCAGAATTCCTTAGCCTGCCCTGCTAGTTGATAACCATAGTCATATGAAAAGCAGTCATAAGTCACTTTTTTTTAAATTTATTTATTTATTTATTTTGTCCAATGCACAATACATATTGAAGAGGATAGACATGAGTTATTATATATAAAGAAAGGATATGAAAGTCCAATACACAATGAGGGTTTTAGTGGGTATATATCAATATACACATAGTAAAATACATGATGATGGTTATAGAGGAGATACTCATAGTAAAATATATCTAAGAAATAATAGAAAAAAAGATATAGGAATAGAATATATCAATGAAAGAATAGAAGAAGAGATATAGGAATAGAGGAAAGGTATATAGGAGATATAGGAGAGCAATAGGACAGGGGACGAAAGGCACTCTAGTGCACTTGTACTCGCCCCTTACTGACCTCTTAGTAATCTGGATAGGTCAACCGTAGATAATCTAAGGGTAAAGTGTTGGGGGTTTGGGGATGACACTATGGAGTCCGGTAATGAGTTCCACGCTTCGACAACTTGGTTACTGAAGTCATATTTTTTACAGTCAAGTTTGGAGCGGTTAATATTAAGTTTAAATCTGTTGTGTGCTCTTGTGTTGTTGTGGTTGAAGCTGAAGTAGTCGCCGACAGGCAGGATGTTGCAGCATATGATCTTGTGGGCAATACTTAGATCTTGTTTAAGGCGTCTTAGTTCTAAACTTTCTAGGCCCAGGATTGAAAGTCTAGTCTCATAGGGTATTCTATTTCGAGTGGAGGAGTGAAGGGCTCTTCTGGTGAAGTATCTTTGGACATTTTCAAGGGTGTTAATGTCTGAGATGCAATATGGGTTCCAAACAGAAGAGCTGTATTCGAGGATGGGTATGGCAAAAGTTTTGTAAGCTCTGGTAAGTAGTGTGAGATTGCCAGAGCAGAAGCTACGTAGGATTAGGTTTACAACTCTTGAAGCCTTCTTGGCTATATTGTTGCAGTGGGTTTTGGCACTTAAATCTTTTGTTATTAGTATACCAAGGTCTTTAACTGAGTGGGGATTATCTGTGATAATTTGATTATTCAGTTCGTATTTGGAGTTCAGATTCTTCTTCCCAATGTGTAGGACAGAGCATTTGCTATTTGAGATTTGGAGTTGCCATGTGTTAGACCACTCAGAAACAGCGTCAAGGTCTTTTTGGAGAGTAGTTGTGTTATCGGTGGTGTTGAAGAGTTTTACATCATCGGCGAAGAGGACACAGTTGCTTGTGATGTAATCGCAAAGGTCATTGATGTAGAGAATGAAGAGCGTTGGTCCCAGTACACTACCTTGGGGAACACCGCTTTTAACTGGGACGGGGGTGGATATGGTGCTTCCTATTTTGACCACTTGTTGTCTGTTTGATAGGAATGCTGTAATCCAGCTGTGGAGGGATCCTGAGATGCCATAGGATTTGAGTTTTAGGAGTAGTTTGTCATGGACCACTGAATCAAAGGCTTTGCAGAAGTCAATATAAATTGCATCTGTAGATTTCCCTTGATCTAGATGAGTTGTCCATATATTTTTGCAGTGGAGGAGCTGCAGGTTGCAGGATAGTTTTTTTCTGAAACCAAATTGTTTATTAGAGAGCAAATTATTAGTTTCTAAATGGAGAGTAATTGATTTGTTTATAATTGATTCCATGACTTTGCATGGGATGCAGCATAGTGAAATTGGTCTGTAGTTATCTACAAGAGAGGGGTCTCCTTTTTTGAAGATGGGGATGACCATTGCTTTCGACCATAGCTTAGGAAGTGTGCTGGTTCTGAAGGATTTTTCAAAAATTATGCTTAGTGGTTCAGCTATGGCAGAAGAGAGCTTTTTTAGGAAGTATGCACATAGACCATCTGGTCCAACTGATAGAGAAGGTTTAAGGTCACGTAATGCTTTTTCAACTTGGTCTTCAGTAAAGTCTACTTGGGTTAAATCATTGAGGGAGTTTGAGGTGCGATTGATGAAATTGGGGGATGAGCCATTGCTGTTAACAAAGACAGAGCCAAAGAAAGAGTTGAAGAGGTTGGCTTTGGATGAATCATCATGGTATTCTTTGTTGTAGGGTCCTTTGAGAGGTGGGATTGGTCTAGAGTCTTTGAGTTTATTGTTGACAAAGTTGTAGAAAGCTCTATTAGATTTGGTGCGTAGGAGGTTTTCCTCTTGTTTGCTGTAGTAGTTAAGGCATTCTGCTTTTATTTGATTGCAAATGCTTTTATATCGGCTTTTGAAGTTGGAAACTTGTCCTTTTTTGTTTTTTCCATTGTAAATTTGAACAATCACTAAACGAATAATGGTATGTTGAGAACTATCTATGTACCAGCCATGCACACTAGCCAAAAATTCAAAAAAGAATGAAGAACAACTTCATGTCCCCCTTAAACCCTAAACACAAACAAGAACAATTGCAGATGTAACTGAAAAATACAGATAGCAATAGCACTTAGATTTATATGCTGCTTTCTATCATATTCTATCGTATCTCAAGACCTAAAATGGTCACCTAACATCAAAAACATCATCAAAAAAGCACAACAAAGAATGTTCTTTCTGCGCCAGCTCAGGAAGCTCAAACTGCCCAAGGAGCTGCTGATACAGTTCTACAGAGGAATCACTGAGTCCGTCATCTGCATCTCTATAACTGTCTGGTTTGGTGCTGCAAACCAACAGGACCAACACAGATTTCAGGGGCTAATGAGAATTACAGAAAAAACAATTGCTGCCAACCTGCCTTCCATTGAGGACTTGTATACTGCACGAGTCAAAAAGAGGGCTCTGAAAATATTTACTGACCCCTCGCATCCTGGACATAAACTGTTTCAACTCCTACCCTCAAAACGTCACTATAGAGCAGTATTTCCCAACCTTGGCAACTTGAAGATATTTGGACTTCAACTCCCAGAATTCTGGGAGTTGAAGTCCAGATATCTTCAAGTTGCCAAGGTTGGGAAACATTGCTATAGAGCATCGCACACCAAGACAACTATACACCAGAACAGTTTTCACCCCCCAAATGCCATCAATCTGCTAAACAAATAATTCCCTCACCACTTTCAAACTATTCACTAAATCATTTATTATTAGTCTTCTCATCATTCCTATCACCCATTTCCTCCCACTTATGACTGTATGGCTGTAACTTGTTGCTTGTATCCTTAAGATTTTTTATTAATATTGATTATTTCCTCATTGCTTGTTGACCCCTATGACAATCATTCAGCGTTGTACCTCTTGATTCTTCACAAATGTATATTTTCTTTTATGCACACTGAGAACATATGTGCCAGAAACAAATTCCTTGTGTGCCAATCACACTTGGCCAATAACAAATTCGATTCGATTCTTTATAGTGCTTTATAGCACACTCTAAGCAGTTTTACAGAGTCAGCGAAATGCCCCCAACAGTTTGGGTCCTCATTTTACCAACCTTGGAAGGATGGAAGGCTGAATCAACCTTGATACTATAGTAACTGCTTTTCCTGCAAACTGCTTCTCCTGTATGTACACATACAGATGGACAGACGGACAGACATATACAAACAAATGCATACATTTTTTTTCTTACAAAACTCTATCCATTTTTTAGACCAGGAAGAAATATAGCTGGCTTACAATCCTTCCATTGTTTCTCAGCCTTTCCATTTTTTTCCCTTGGAAAATTGAGGAAATACCTCCTGTTGATCCTGACAGGTAAGGTTTCAGATACCCAAGCTTAGCCCAGCAATCTTATTTTCATATTCCCCAACTAATGTATTTTAATTTCCTGAAAAGGCGTGCTTCTGACTGCTGAGTGGGTCACTATATTCTTCTTTGTTTTGATTCCCCAATTTTATGAGATTTATACTGTCAGTTGAAAATGTGCATAAAAGTTTATAAACGTTTGCTAGAAAAATGCAGTTGTTGGAAAAGCTGCAGAGTGAAAAAGAACATAGTTGTGTGTGTACTTAATTTAAAAAGTTTTGGGAGTAGGCATGTCCGCTTCAATATAATCCAAAAGGTGCTTTTTGGGGGGTAGTAAGTTTTATAACGTACAAAGATTCCAATTTCAATTGAACACTGTGTTGTCTAAGTACAAATCATTTTAGGAAATAATAATCACAGTGTTTACAACAATATTCATTATATTAATATCAATTATATTAATATTAATAACTATAATAATAATACTATTTATTTAAGCAAGTTAACATATCTTCCTTATATCACTAATCCTTTCATATATTTCCCTGTTTCTAGCTAGTGTTTTGGTCAAC
The DNA here is from genome assembly GCF_031021105.1 of Erythrolamprus reginae. Classification (NCBI taxonomy): domain Eukaryota; kingdom Metazoa; phylum Chordata; class Lepidosauria; order Squamata; family Dipsadidae; genus Erythrolamprus; species Erythrolamprus reginae. The sequence continues at coordinate 30,787,765 of NC_091957.1, forward strand.
TAGCCATTGATAAAATAAGTACCAAGTCAAAAAATATTCCGTTTGTTTCTTACATTTCCTTAATTGTAAGTGTTAGCTTATCCATTTATGCACATTCTAATATTTTTCTAATCACATCTTCATCTGTTGGGATCTCTTCACTTTTCCATTGTTATGTAAATACCATTCTCGCTGCAGTCAATACATGTAAAGTCAGTTATACATTCCCCTTGTTATTGTTATGTGGTAAAATGCATAACAAAAATGTTTCTGGTTTCAAATCTATGTTGTTTTTTCAAGCCATGTATGCATAATTGTTCAATACTTTTTCACTTTTTGACATGACTACCACATAAGATCGTATGAACTAGGGTTCTGGTGACATTTCCAACATTTTGCAGATTTATCCTTAAGCATCTTCGCTAACCTTGAGAGTGGAAAATGCCATCTATAAAACATTTTATAAAGATTTTCTTTGTATGTAGTAGACATTGTTAATTTATAATGTCTATCCCATAATTTATGCCATTGATTTAACTCAATCGAATAACCAATTTTTTTTAGTCCAGAGTATCATTGTCTCTTTTACTTGTTCATCTTCCATCTTCATACTTAATAAGAGCCTTCGCTGTGGTGAACCCCCGGTTCTTATCTAGAAAAGTTCTTAAGTACTTTCCAAACATTCTGTCGTTCTTTTTTCTTAATCTTGCCCAACTATGTATTAAGGCCTGACCTTTTCCCACCCTTAGGATTTGCTTTGCTTTTCTGGTTCCCCCCCCCCTCAACTTCCCCAATGCTGCCTGCCCTCTTATCTTCTTTCCTTGTCTTCCCACCCCCACCCTCCCCGCCTGTTTCGGGCGCAAGCAAGTAACGGAGCGCAGCATTTGATCGCTGCAAATGGGGAGGCCCTGCAGCTCCACGTATCAAATGGACAGGGGATGAAACGGCTGTAACTCCACACCAGCAACTGAATCCTTCACCTCCCTCCTGTTTCAACCCTTCGCTGTCATGGAGGCTTTTTCAGGAAAGCGATCTTTGGATATCCCCTTACAGAACCTGTTTGTCTTCCTGGTCCCTGGCTGCAAAACAAAGCTGTTTTTGAATGGAAGACGAGAGGAAAGTTCTTCCCATGAAATAAATTTGAAAGGCACATGGCTCTTTTTGTCCCTGTTTAAAATTCATTAGCAAATTTGTGGAAAGCGTACCAGCCCCTTTTTCTGTGTTGCTGCTGTAAATAGTTATTAATTCATAAAAGATGAAAGTTATAGGGGGCCTTGCCCCTGTGAATTTCATGGCTGGATATATTTAGTTATTTATTTTATTTATTTGTTTTGTCAAGTACATAAATATACAGGAATAAAAGATTGGAAGAACATTAGAAATAGTAGTTTTCATATTCATGGTGATAGTAAGATAGGTGGATAGTTGGTTCCTTTTCAATAAACTATATAAGTAGTCCTCAACTTACAAGTATGCATTTAGTGAATCCTCATGCTTACAACAAGAATGCGGCCGCGAGAGCTGTCATGGGGCTACCTAGATTTGCCCATGTCTCTTCAACACTCTGCAGCCTGCACTGGCTGCTGATCAGTTTCTGGTGACAATTCAAAGTATTGGTTATGACCTATAAAGCCCTACATGGCATCAGACCAGAATACCTCTGGGACTGCCTTCTGCCACATGAATCCCTGCGGCTGATTAGGTCCCACAGAGTTGGCCTCCTCCGGGTCCCGTCGACTAAACAATGTCATCTGGCGGGACCCAGGGGACGAACCTTCTCTGTGGCGGCCCCAGCCCTATGGAATCAACTCTCCCTGGAGATTAGAACTGCCCCCCCTCGCCTTTCGTAAGTTATTGAAAAGTCATCTTTGTAGCCTGGCATGGGGAAACTGACATATCCCCCAAATATTTTGGTTTGTGTATGGTTTGAATGGATTGTGTGATTATTTTACTATAAGGGCTTTTAAATTGCTTTTTAAAAATTGGATTTGTAGACTGTTTATTATTGTTGTGAGCCGCCCGGAGTCTTTGGAGAGGAGAGGCATACAAATCTAATTATTATTGTTATTGTTGTTATTGTTGTTGTTATTATTATTATTATTATTATTATTATTATAGCATCCCCACAAAATTCATGCCCTCACCTACTGAGCTGCAGCGTTGCAGCATCCTGGGGTCATTCAGTTGTCATTTGTAACCTTCCCAGTTGGCTTCTGATGAGCAAGTTCAAAGGAAGAAGGGAGTCTCACTTGATAGCAACAGCATTTAGCAATAGCATTTAGACTTACATACCGCTTAACAGTGCTTTCCAGCCCTCTCTAAGCGGTTTACAGAGAGTCAGCCTATTGCCCCCAACAATCTGAGTCTTCATTTTACCGACCTTGGAAGGATGGAAGGCTGAGTGAACCTTGAGCCTACTGAGATTTGATCTTCACTTGTTAGTACTGTAGGTGCCAAGAGTTTCATGACCCTGGGACACGGAGCCATCATTAATACATACCAATTGCCAGGCGTCTGAATTTTGGACCATGAGGATGCTGCAACGTCAATGCAAAAATCCTGTCACAAGTCACTTTTTTCAGTGCCAAATGTAACCTCAAACAGTCACTAAGCCTGTGCTTCTCAATTATTTTCTGTTACGCCCCCCCAGGAAGAAGAAAACATTTTGTCGTCGTCCCCCCAACTCTCTGATCTGGCCCCCAATGGAATTTTAGTGTTAATATTTATTAGTTTACTTATTATAAGTTGCAAGCAAACTATTGGCTGGGGAAGGCTGCTCTACCCACTAACCTGGGAGTAAATCACACTGAAGTTAGGCAGGCATGTGGTTAGAGTCCTCTTTTGACTCGGGCCTAGGCCAGCTTAATCAAGCCAATGTTTTGGGGTTGCCGGCCTGGCCCATAAATGCCACCTCTCCCGGGCACTCACAGCAAATGGCGTGGAAGGAGGCTTTAGGGTGCCGTTCAAAGCTTTTGCCCAGCTGCAGAGGAGGCTCCTCCTTGTCCAGCTGCAGGTTCGCCACACCGTTCATGGCTACCATGGCACCTGCCGAGAACAAGAACTCATGCAGCCATCCCGCCCTGCCTGGCTGCCTTCTCTTCCGGGCTCGTAACAACAACAACAACAAAGCATTGCATGGCCAGTTCTTGGAGAAGAATAAAGGCAAAGTGTATAAGGAAAAGACCTGGTCATGGCTTACAAGTGGAACACTAAAAAAGGAGACAGAAGGACTAATACTGGCGGCACAAGAACAGGCCATTAGAACAAATGCTGTCAAAGCCAGAATTGAAAAACTCAGCTGCTGCAAAAAGATTGCACAGACTGACTACAAGCATAGACATGATGCTGTGGCATAGATGATCCACTGGAACTTGTGCCGGAACTACCATTTACCAATGGCAAAGAACTGGTGGGATCATAAGCCCAAAAAAATTGTTGAAAATGAGCAAGCAAAACTACTGTGGGACTTCCAAATTCAGACTGACCGAATTCTGAAGCATAACACACCAGACATTGTGATCGTGGAGAAAAAGAAAGTATGGATTGTCGACATCGCAATCCCAGGAGACAGCAGAATTGAGGAGAAGCAGCTAGAGAAATTAGTGAAATACGAAGATCTAAAAATTGAGCTGCAACGACTCTGGCATAAGTCCGTGAAAGTGGTCCCAGTGGTACTTGGCACGCTGGGAGCAGTACCAAAGGATCTCAGCGGACATTGGAAAACCTTTGGAATTGACAAAATCTCCATCTGTCAATTGCAAAAGGCCACTTTACTGGGATCGGCAAACATAATTTGCCGCTACATCACGCAGTCCTAGGTGCTTGGGAAGCACCCGACTGGTGATGAAATATGAAATCCAGCATAGTGACCTCGTTTGCTGTGTTGTACTGACATAATAATGATAATAATAATAATAACAACAACAACAACAACAACAATAATAATAATAATAATAATAGCCACTCAACTCCTTCCTGACTCTGTTGTTGTTGTTGTTATTGTTGTTGTTATGGGTTAATGGGTTATAAAAGTGATATAAATGTATGATAGAAACTCTGTAGCTCTTTTGTGAATTCCTTGGTAAAGTTTCTCTATCCATTTGCTACTAAAAGAGAGTTGCTTTAACTTTATATTCTTTTTATTTAGTTACACAGGGCAGCATCACATTTTGGCTTGTCCTTTGAAAATAAAGAGAAACTGAGTGCATTCAGCTAAAATATCCTCTTGTCCAGCCTTCCTTAAAATGAATGGATCAGACTGCTCCATAACTTGAAGACTACATCAGCCTGCCACATTCTGGCACCATCTTGATATGTTACATACATCCATTGCATATACACAAGATGTAGGGAGACCATCATTGTCTAGTTGTGGCTGCTTTTTAAACTTTTAGACTGTTGCTGACAATGCTGAGACTCTGGAAAGAGTGCAGAGAAAAGCAACAAAAATGGTTAAGGACTTGAGGCTCAAACATGAAGTAGAGTTGCGGTAAAAAGAAGGAATAGGGACTTCCGGTGGTGATATTGACACAGGCAGAAGAGGGAGAGTGGAGCTTTGCACTGTTCACCCATTTTGAAACTGTCAGAAATCACTACCCCTAAATCCTTTTCTTCTGAAGTATTTGCTAACATAGAACTGCCGATACAATTCCAAGAACCCTGTTGGCATGAGAGGTGAGGGAGAGGGGGGCTCCCCACTGGACCACCACCCCGCTTGGCATCCCTTCAGCAACACCCCCCCCCCAAACCTGAGACAGAGCCAGATTGGAATTTTCTGCCTAAGGGGAGCAAAGCCAGCGCATTTCCAGCCAACCTCCCCCCCCATCCTTTGCAATGCTAGCAAAGGGGATTTGGGGCAGGGGGGGACTTTGGCTGGCTTAACTGGGTTTGCTTGTAGCCAGGGATAATCAGCCTTTGCTGCCGGACCCTTCAGTTGCCCAACCGGTACCGCCGAAAAGCTCGGGCTGCCTCTTTCAAAAACCGGTCGGGTGAGGTGGGCAGGAGCCTCCGGGATATAATTATTATGATTTTATTTATTTATTTATTTATTTATTACTTAGATTTGTATGCCGCCCCTCTCCGAAGACTCGGGGCGGCTCACAACATGTAAAAAACAAATCATAAGCAATCAGACAAATTTAAAATATTTAAATATTTAAAAAACCCCATATGCTAACAGTCACACACACAGACATACCATGCATAAATTAAACGTGCCCAGGGGGAGATGTTTCAGTTCCCCCATGCCTGACTGCTTTCTCACCTGGCAAGATGTCCCACCTTCTCTTCGCGAATGCCCTGCCTGGCCCTAGCTCTAATCCCAGACATCCAGAGCTGCACCTTAAACCTAAACCAGGTTGCGCCTATGCATAGATACACAGGAGAGGTTACTTTACTTAAAAACCACAATTGAACCCAAAATATACTGCTCAAAAACGTAAAGGGAACACTCAAAGAACACATCCTAGATCTGAATGAATGAAATATTCTCATTGAATATTTCATTTGTACAACAGCATCTGAAATTGATTGTCAGTGTTGCTTCCTAAGTAGACAATTTGATTTCACCAAAGTTTGATTTACTTGGAGTTATATTCTGTTATTTAAGTGTTCCCTTTATTTTTTATGAACAGTGTATATGTTGCTAAGTGAGAAATTTAGTGAAGTGAGTTTTGCCCCATTTTACGACTTTTCTTGGCCAATTTGTTCACTGAATCCATGCAGTTGTTAATATCTTCAGTAGTGGGTTGCTACCAGGACAGTAGAGGACAGCACACCAGTAGCAAACACTGTGCTGCTCAGGCACAGAAGGGAAAAAATCACCAAAAATTCATGTGTGTGCATTTTCCCTCACAAGATTTGAGCACGTTTTCCCTTATTTATTTATTTATTTATTCATTCATTCATTCATTCATTCATTCATTCATTCAATTTTTATGCCGCCCTTCTCCTTAGACTCAGGGCGGCTTACAACATTTTAGCAATAACACTTTTTAACAGAGCCAGCATATTGCCCCCACAATCTGGGTCCTCATTTTACCCATCTTGGAAGGACAGAAGGCTCAGTCAACCTTGAGCCGGTGATGAGATTTGAACCGCTGACCTACAGATCTACAGTCAGCTTCAGTGGCCTGCAGTACAGCACTCTACCCGCTGCACCACCCTTGCGCATGTGCAGAAGCAAAAATACACTGGGACACAGCATGCACATGCAAGAGAACCGAAGCTGTGCGCACAATGCGCCGGTAGCAGCGGTAATGGGAATCCACTCCTGAGTATCTTGGACCAGTTAGGAAATGAACTATTGTTAAATCAAGGACTGCCTGTAATCCTGGACTTACAACAGTTTATTTAGTTAAATAGAATAGAATAGAATTCTTAATTGGCTAGGTGTGTTTGGACACACAAGGAATTTATCTTTAGTGCAGATGCTCTTAGGGTGCATAAAAGAAATTTGTCAGTTACGAGAACACTGCAAAAAGTAACATGACAATTTTTCACATTTATGACTATTATTATTATTATTATTTATTGGACTCACAGGGTACAATACAAAACAATATATGTACAAATCTAATAATTAAAACTATGACTAAAATCCCATTATCTTAAAAAAAAAATCAATATTCTACAATCATAACCACACATAAGATTTAATGGTCAGAAGGGGGGGCATGTACTAGCTGCCCCATGTCTGGTGACATAGATGGGTCTTAAGGATCTTGCGAAAGGCAAGGAGGGTGGGGGCGGTTCGAATCTCTGGAGGGAGCTGATTCCAGAGGGTCAGGGCCACCACAGAGAAGGCTCTTTCCCTAGGCCCCGCCAGATGACATTCTCTGGTCGATGGGACCTGGAGAAGGCCAACTCTGTGGGACCTGATCAGCCGCTGGGATGTATGCGGCTGAAGGCGGTCCTGTAAGTAATCTGGTTGTAGCATTCCCATTGTCACGTGATCAAAATTCAAATGGTTGAGAACTGTCTCATATTTATGATGACAGCAGTGTCCTAAGGTCACGTGATCACCTTTTATAACCTGATAAGCAAAAGTTAATAGAAAGTCAGATTCACATAACCGTGTTACTAACTTAACTACTGCAATGATTCACTTATGAACTGTGGCAAGAAAAGTTGCAAAATGGAGCAAAAATTCACTTAACAAATAATTATTTTTTATTTATTTGTCAAACATGTATAGGATAGTAGTAATTTCTATAAACATAAGTAAAGTAATGATAAAAGAGGACAGTGGGACAGGGATGGTAGGCACAGTGGTGCGCTTGTGCACGCCCCTTACAGACCTTTTAGAAATGGGGAAAGATCAACTGTAGACAATCTAAGGATAAAGTTTTTGGGGTTTGGGGATGAACCACAGAGTCAGATAGTGCATTCCAGGCATTGATCACTCTGTTGCTGAAGTCATATTTTCTGCAGTTGAGTTTGGAGCCGTTTACATTTAGCTTGAATGTATTACGTGCTCATATATTGCTGCGGTTGAAGGTGAAGTAGTCATTAGTAGTCATTAACAGGAAGGACACTTTAGTATATGATTTTATGACAGTGATGGTGAACCTATGGCACAGGTGCAACAGGTAGCACTGATTTTGAGACCACACAGAGGCCATGGGAGGGTGTTTTTGCCTTCCAGAGAGCCTCCGGGGGAATGGGAGAGGGCATTTTTACCCTCCTCTGGCTCCAGGGAAGCCTTTGGAGCCTGAGAAGGGCAAAACATGAGCCTACTGGGCCCACCAAAAGTTGGGAAACAGGCCGTTTCCAGCCTCCAGAGGAAATCCGGGGGGTGAGGGAAACTCTTTTCGCCCTCCCGAGACATTGAATTATGAGTGTGGGCACTTGCGCATTTGGCACCTGGGGGGGAGGGAAGGCTCGCCATCACTGTTTTATGAACTATATTTATACATTTACAGATATACATTTGGTATTGGATTTTATGAACTACATTTACATCAGATCGGAGGCAACGTATTGGTCTACACTACAGGGGTCCCCAAACTTACCAATTTGTAAGACTTGTTGACTTCAACTCCCAGAATTCTGAGAGTTGAATTCCCCAAATCTTAAAAGTTGCCAACTTTGAAGACCTCTGACTTAGCAACAGGACTTTTTGGCTCAATTATAGTCGTACATCAAGGATTACCTGTATATATTGCAACCATACCACATGGAATAGCAGCTTCTAGCAGGCCTGACTGGTCTCCAAAGACGTTGCTGGAAGTGAAAATTTCAGAAGGAGGCAGAGGAGTCCTCGGAGAGGAGCGGCATAAAAGTCCAATTAATAAATGATAAATAAACCCTCTCCATCCAGAAATTGCCCTGGGAACTGAATAGGCTGTCAGCAGACTCCACTGGAGGGAATCTGCCCCTCCCTGTGAAAACAGGTGCTTGTGGAGAATCTCTGGGTGAGCCAGTGTAGTTACTAAGGTGCCAGATTAGAAACCTGGAGACCCTGAGTTCTAGTTCCGCCTTTCTCATGAAAGCTAGCTGGGTGACAGAGTCATCAGGAGACTCTGAATTCTAGTCCCACCTAAGGCATAAAGGTGGCTTTATGCCAGCTAGGTGACTTTGGGCCAATCACCGGGAGTTCTAAACCTGCCTTACAATGGAAGTCAGGTGAGTTTGGGCCAATCACCAGGAGATTCCTGATTTCTAACTCTGCCTTAGGCATGAAAGCCAGCTAGGTGCCCCTTGGCTCTAAGGCAGCTTTGGGCATGAAAAGTGACTAGGAGATATAAATATGTGTATGTGTGTGTGTGAGAGAGTGTGTGACATGTTTTTGCTGAATTTGAAAATTAAGGGAGACTAGGATAGATCTATGTTGGCCTTCTGGCCTCCTCAGCTAGCCATACCCTCACACGGGGTTTTGAACTTGCAGCCTTTGCCTTGTAAGGCAAAATATATATACACTGCTCAAAAAAATTACACAATACAATATAACTCCAAGTAAATCAAATTTCTGTGAAATCAAACTGTCCACTTAGGAAGCAACACTGATTGACAATCAATTTCACCTGAACAAAGTATTCAATGAGAATATTTCATTCATTCAGATCTAGGATGGGTTCTTTGAGGGTTCTCTTGATTTCTATGCCCCCCTTCTCCTGAAACTCAGGGCGGCTCACAATAAGTAAATACAAAACAGGTAAGAAATCTAATATTAAAACACTCTAAAAAACTTCAATTCTTAAACATATAATTTATTTGTTTGTTTGTTTTGTCAAGTACGTATTGGTGGTATACAAAGATATAATAATATTTATATACATAGAATAGAATAGAATTTTATTGGCCAAGTGTGATTGGACACACAAGGAATTTGTCTTTCATGCATATGCTCTCAGCGTACATAAAAGAAAAAGATACATTTGTCAAGAATCAGGAGGTACAACACTTAATGATTTTCATAGGGGTCAAATAAGCAATGAAGAAACAATCAATATTAATAAAAATCATGATACTATTAAAAAGAAACATTAGGACGGGATGGAAAGCACTCTTTTTATTTTTATTTTTTTATTTTTTTTATTTTATTAATAGAGTTGAAAGGGACCGTTAGGTCATCGAGTCCAACCCCCTGCCTGAGCAGGAAACCCTACAGCACCCCAGCCAAATGGAAGTCCAATCTCCTCTTGAAGGTGTCCAGTGTTGGGGAGTTCACCACCTCCCCTGGCAGGCAGTTCCATTGGTTGATCGCTCTGACCGTCAGGAAGTTCTTCCTTATTTCCAGGTTGAATCTCTCCTTGGTCAGCTTCCAACCATTGTTCCTCGTCCGGCCCTCTGGTGCCCTGGGGAATAAAGAGACCCCCTCCTCACCGTGGCAACCCTTCAAGTATCTGTAAACTGCTATCATGTCCCCTCTAGACCTTCTTTTTTCTAGGCTGTCCATGCCCAGTTCTCTCAATCTCTCTTCGTAAGTCTTGGTTTCGAGTCCCCTAATCATTTTGGTTGCTCTTTTTTGCACCTTCTCCAGAGTTTCGATGTCTTTTTTGTAGTGAGGTGACCAAAATTGGATGCAGTACTCCAGGTGGGGTCTGACCAGGGCATAGTAGAGTGGTATTAGTACTTCCCTGGTCTTGGAGCGTATTCCTCTGTTGATGCAGCTTAGGATTGAGTTGGCTTTTTTGGCTGCTGCTGCACATTGCTGACTCATGTTTAGTTGATTGTCCACCAAGACTCCAAGATCTCTTTCGCAGCCACTACTGCTGAGTGGGGTATCTCCCAGGCTGTATGTATGTCTAGGGTTCTTTTTGCCGAGGTGGAGGACTCTGCATTTGTCGGTGTTGAACCTCATTTTGTTGGTATGGGCCCACTGTGATAGTCTGTCTAGGTCTTCTTGTACTCTGAGCCTGTCCTCAAGGGTGTTGGCTACCCCCGCCAGCTTGGTGTCATCTGCAAATTTTATTAGTTCCCCTTTTATTCCCTCGTCCAGGTCATTGATGAAGATGTTAAAGAGTACAGGACCCAGGACAGAGCCCTGTGGTACTCCATTGTCTACTTTTTTCCATGTGGATTTGGTGCCGTTGAGGACAACTCGTTGGGTGCGGTTGGTCAGCCAACTGTTTATCCATCTACATGTGTAGTAATCTACTCCATTTTTTTCTAGTTTGTGGATTAGGAGATTGTGGTCGACTTTATCGAAAGCCTTACTGAAGTCCAAGTATATGAGGTCCACTGAGTTGCGTTGGTCAATTGACTTGGTTATGGTGTTGAAAAATGATATGAGATTGGTTTGGCATGATTTGTTTCTGATTAATCCATGCTGGCTATTGGATATGATCTTGTTTGTTTCTAGGAAGTGGGTAAGTTGTTTTTTGATTATTTTCTCCAGTATTTTTCCAGGTATAGAGGTCAGACTGATTGGTCTGTAGTTACCTGGGTCGGTCTTTTTGCCTTTTTTGTGGATGGGGACTACGTCAGCTCGCTTCCAGTCTTCTGGTAGGTCTCCAGTGATCCAGGATATTTGGTAGATGAGGAGGAGTGGTTCCGCTATGGTGTCTGCCAATTCTTTTAGGACTTTGGGGTGAAGTCCGTCTGGCCCTGGTGATTTGTATTCGTTGAGTTCCCTCAGGTAGTCCCCCACTGTGCTTTTGTCTATGTTGAGTTCGGTTCTGGGGCAGTTTGTTGCAGTTAAATTGCAGATTGGTTGGAGGGAGGTTCCCTTTTGTGTGAAGACTGATGCACTCTAATGCACTTATGTACACACCCTTTTAACTTTTTAAGTTCTAAAACCCCATTATATTTTAAAAAAAACAATCATCCACATACATCCTATCATTCCATCATAGGCCGGGATAGATGTTAAAATATCACTGGTGCCAGGCCTGCCGGCAGAGGTGCATTTTTATGGCCTTACAAAAGTCTAGGAGGGTGGGAGCAGTATGAATCTCCAGGGGGGAGTTGATTCCAAAGGGCCGGGGCCATCACAGAGAAGGCTCTTCCCCTAGGGCCCGCCAGACGGCATTGTCTGCTTGAAGGGACCAGTAGAAGGCCAAATCTGTTGGAAATATAGTGATTTATTGGATAATCAATTAAAACTAAGAACAAAACGAGTTACAAGAATTAGGTATTGACCTAGATTGGTGGCTATACAGTATACACAGATTAGTTTTAGATATCAAATGGAGGTAAAAACTTACATTTTTAGAAAAGAAAATAATGTATTAAGTAAATTATTACTCCAAAATCAAGTAAAGCTAATTGGAAATGTATATAAATATTTAATAAATCATAGAACGATAGATTGGATATTGAAAGACAACATGATCAGTTGGTGCAAAAATTTTGGCAAAGAGATAAATTTAGAAACATGGGAAAAGATATGGGTGTATAACTGGAAAATAACAAAATCAATTTCTTTTAAAGAAAACCAAATTAAGATGTTTTATAGATGGCACCTCCCACCATATAGAATTTCCAAAATGTTTCCGTCAGTGTCACCTGTTTGTTGGAAATGTAAAAAAGAAACTAGCACATATTACCATACATGGTGGACATGTCCTGAGGCTAAAAATTTTTGGAACAAAGTAGAGAAATGGATAAATGAAATAACAAAGGAGAAGATTAAAAAATCTCCTGAATTCTTCCTATTGGGCATTTCAAACACAAAGTACAAAAAAGAAATTTATTATTTAATAATACACATATTGGTTGCGGCACGAATTACATTTGCGCAGAAATGGAAAGAAAAGACAATACCAAAAGATGTAGAAGTATTTTAAAAAATTATAGAATGTGCAGAATTAGATATGACAAAACATTTGAATAATCAAACCGAAACAGAATTTTATAAAATATGGGATAAAGTATATGATTGGTGGAATTTTAAAAATAGTATTAAAAATTAAATAAGTAAGAATGTATAACTATTTGAAGATTTATAAGATAGAGTGAAATAGTTTATAGTATGATAAAGTTAGAAGTGTTATTTTTTTCTGCATTTTTTATATTTTATCTTTCTGAATAAGAATACAATATTTTATAGATAAAGAAAGTTAATTAACATGATTAACATAAAAATTAATAAAAATGTAATGTACACGTGTGACATTTCTGTATTGATCTGACAATGGTTAGGGTTTTATATTTTTGTATTAGTTAGACTTCTATGACAAGCGGAGCAATGGTAGCTCCTTAAATGTTTAACGTTGTTTGTCTTTGTTTGTCTTTTTGAAAAATAATAAGTATATATATATATATATATATATATATATATATATACACTTATTATTTATTATTTATAAATTTATATATATATAAATTTATATATATATATATATATATATATAAATTTATATATATATATATATCCTAGTCTCCCTTAATTTTCAAATTCAGCTTAAACATGTGACATATATATATATATATATATATATATATATATATATATATATATATATATATATAAAAAGAAGGCCAAATCTGGGACCTGACTGGCCGCTGGAATGCCTGTGGCAGAAGACGGTTCCGTAGGTAATCTGGTCCTAATTTTGGGCCCATCACCGGGAGGCCATGAGTTCTAGTTCCGCCTGAGCCATAAAAGTCAGCTGGGTCACTTTGGGCCAGTCCTCCTCCCAGCCCCGTCTACTTCACCTTGGTTGTCAAGGGCTCGAATTTTGATCATGTGACCCTGGAGATCCATGGTGGTAAGTGTGAAAATCAGCCAAGTCACTTTTTCTAGTGCTGTTTTAAATTGAACGGTCACTAAACAAATTATTATTGTTGTTGTTGTTGTTATTATTATTATTATTAATTACACTTGTATGCTGCCCTTCTCCGAAGACCAAATAGTTGTAAGTTGAGGATTAGCTGCATAATACAGCATTATTTGATTTTATCTTTCCAATGCTGGCAATTTTTAAAAAATGCTGGAATTGCCTATTAATTTACCTTTGATCTATGTTGCTGAATACTTTTATCTTCACCTTATGTCTACCTTAATTTATTCTTTTATGCTTTCTTTTATCTTTTCTGCTGTTGTCTGTTTTGACTTTGGGACTTGCATTGCTGCTGTTTTTTACTCTCAGACTGTAAATAAGACTCAATCCATCAGTGTAGAAAAGATGTCAAAGGCTTTGAAAGTCATAAAGTAACTCCCCCCCCCCCCCAAAGGAGATTGCTCAGAATTATAAAACTCATCACTCAGAGGAATGTAAAGGTCAACTGCAGAATCTATCATTCTGTCTCAAGCTGGAAAAGTTCATGCCTTTTGCAGCAAAATAAAAGAATCTGGTTGTTCTTAAGATCTGTAAACTAGAACAGTTTCAACAGAGGCATATGGAAAAGTTAGATGTTATCACACAAATGCGTGACTTTTTGGTTTAATGAGTCTTCTAAAAACATGCAGGCAATTTCAGGACATTAATGTTGAAATACAGATTAAATTCCAAGATTTTTTTTAAAGTCTCTGTTTATGACAAGCGGAACGATCAGATCCAGCATGAAGAGCTCAATTAGCTATTTTATTTCTCAAGCCTGTAACACAGGAATTTTCTCAAGCTGACAGTTTGCAGACTTCGGGTTTTTTATGCCCACATAAAGATTCCAGATTAATTTCATGTTTGACTCCTGCCTGTGGCTCAGCCAGTCTCACTGACTGTTTATTCATTAAGCACCTCTCAGACTGCCTTGTAAGTCAGAAGAAGATGCAAAATGATGAAATGAGTTATAGTTGGGAAATAAAAACATATCATCAATTTAAATTTAATATCTGGAAGAGTAGAATCTGCCTAATAAAGTAATGTATACCAAAATGTATGTATTTATTATTGTTGTTGTTATTATTATTATTATTATTATTATTATTATTATTATTTCTGTGCCGCCCAATCCCGAAGGACTCAACAATATAAAAATACAACTTGCAATAAAAAGAAATCAAATATAAATTAAAGCAATAATTCCAGTTAAAGCCCATGACTCAACATTCCAATCAACACATATATACCATTCAATACGATTTGGCCATGATAGTTGTTAATTCATGGCCCCCAGGCCTGCTGGCAAAGCCAGGTCTTCGTAGCCTTTCGGAAGGCCAGCAGGGTGGGAGCAGTACGGACATCGGGGGAGTTGGTTCCATACAGCCAGGGCTGCCACCACGAAGGCCCTCCCCTGTGGCCCCACCAACTGCATTGCTTAGTCAACGGGACCCAGAGAAAGCCAGCCCCGTGGACCCTTCTCAGTCTCTGCAAGGTATATGGCAGGAGACGGTCCCGTAAATAGTCTGGCCGTAAGCCATGTAGGGCTTTAGAGGTAATAACCAACATATTGAATTGTGACTGGAGACTAATTGGTAGCTAGTGCAACATGCAGAGCATAGGTGTTACAGTATATAGGTGTACAGAGGTATACCTATGACAGTTTGTGCGGCTGCATTCTGGACTATCTGCAGTCTCCAAACACTCTTCAAGGGTAATCCCATGTAGAGCATGTTGCAATAGTCAAGACGGGAGGTGATGAGGGCCTGAGTGACTGGGCGTAAAGCCTTCTGGTCCAAAAAGGGCTGCAACCAGTATACCAGGTGAACCTGGGCAAGGGTCGCCCTGGCCACACCCAAGAGATGGTGATCAAGGCTCAGCTGTGGATCCAAGTTATGGACCTTATCTGAGGGGATCAAAGTCCCCCCCCCCCAATGATGGACGGATAGATAGAATAGTCCTTGGGAGGAAATGCCCATAGCTACTCGGTCTTGTCTGGGTTGAGCTTGAGCCTGTTGGCTCCCATCCAGATCCTTACAACTTCCAGGCACTGGCACATCACATCCACTGCTTCACTGAATTGGCATGGGTATAACTGGGTATCATCAGAGTTGAGCATTCAATGAGAATCAATTATTTCTTGATTTAAGAAAACTTATATTGCCACCAAATTCACTCTCTGAATGTCTTGGGACCAGGTTATTTGAAGGATTGTCTTTTCACGATCCCATCTACCTGACCCACCAGAGTAGGGAGGCAGGGAATGTTATGAGTCCTTTTGACTATGAAGGTCCATCTAGTGCAGTGTTTTCCAATGTTGGCAACTTGAAGATATTTGGACTTCAACTCCCAGAATTCCCCAGCCAGCAAATGCTGGCTGGGGAATTCTGGGAGTTGAAGTCCAGATATCTTCAAGTTGCCAAGGTTGGGGAACACTGATCTAGAAGAAAGGTCTTCTCTGTAGTGGTTCCTTCCTTGTGGAATATCATCCCCCCAGAGATTCACACTGCCCACACCCTCCTCGCCTTTCGCAAGGGTCTCAGGACTCATTTATGTCACCAGGCTTGGGTAAATTAGTTCTGGACCCCTGGCCGATAAATGTGATTTATGACTGCGACTTGAATTGTTTGATTGATTTTAATATACTGGCTTTTTAGCTTACATAGTTTTTTTAATTAATTAGATTTGTTTTGTATTCACTGTTTTGTAATCCTGTGAGCCGCCCCGAGTCTTCAGAGAGGGGCGGCATACAAATCTAATAAATAATAATAATCCCTGCAGGAATAAAATTGGCCCTTTTGAAATAGTGGCCAATAGTACCTCGGGTGTAGGGTGAGAGCGGAGGTTGGTTCTCCGAGCTTGTGGGTAGGTTTACGAAAGTTTCATTACCAGGCTAGGTAACCTCTTCAGAGGAATTTAAGCAATGTCAGTGTTGATGTTCTGCTTATAAGGGCTACGTGTGGTCTGTAGGCAGTAATGGCCAGCCAAAATTTTTACTGCCACACTGTGGGTGTGGCTTATTTTGTGGGTGTGACTTAATGGTCATGTGACTGACTAGGAGTGGCTTGCCAGCCATGTGACCATGTGGGAGTGGCTTGAACGATTATCATCATTCAAGTGAATTGTTAAGTCCTCGACTTACAATCTTACCAGTGTCGCTCGCTGGGGTGACAATTTGCTTCATGTTTCCCACGCTCTCCTTCCTGGGTCGCCTCAGGCGGGGTAGCTAGGCGAACGAGTGCTTCCAGAAGCATAAATGCTGCCAGCGCCACTTCCACCCACGCCTTCTGATTGCACCTCAGGCGGGAGGAGGCCGCATGAGGCTGGAGGGGAGCTGGGCAAGAGAGAGGGAAGCTCATCCCAGGCCAGGAAGGAGGAAAGAGGAAAAAAGCAAGGAGTGCAGATGCAGCAGCAGCAGCAGGGGGGAAAAGGAGAGTCGAGCCGAGACCAGTAATCCAAGAAGTGACAGCTGCCAATCAGCTGGAGCTGTGCATGCATCTTCATTTTTGCCAGTGGAACTGCATTCCACCCCATCCTGCCTGCTGCCCAACCTTGTCTGCAGGTCTTGTGATGGGAGGGTCACAATAGGTGAAGGTCTAATGATGGGCCTTGTGAGGAGTCAGGTGAGGGTCTTATGATTGGCCCTTTTCTCAAGGTCCTGAAGACTTGGCACGGGGACACCAGAGCAGGATGGAGCTCATTTGATTATTGATGCCAGAGGTTTGGGGGGTTAAACTAACCTTAAGCTAGGATGCCTGTCACCAGCACTTGTATCAAAGTTCCAGGTCACATCCAAATTTAAGTCAGACTCCAAGTCAAAGCATTCCTCAAAGTTCCAAATTTATTTCTGGAGCCATCCTGGCATCTACACTGGGAAACCCAAATCTAAGCTTCCCACCTAGTTGAAAGTTTACATGCCTTGCCCCCCCACCCACAAACTTGTCACGTTGCCCACTCAGGTTGTACCAGTGCGACAACTCCTCCTTCCCCTTCCACCCAGAAGGTGGGCATAGGATGGCCTTGAACCCCTCAAAAGGATGCTTTGTGGCTGCATCTGCTCCCTCATGAAATCACCCCTCCCAAGTTTATTTATTTATTTATTTATTAGATTTGTATGCCGCCCCTCTCCGTAGACTCGTTCCTATAAACATCAGACCTCCTACAGATAGTGGGGCCAACTTCTGCATCGCTTGACGCTCCTGCCTTGATCATGTACCAATAAAATCAGCAATCTGGTAGACACATTGCTCCAAGACAGTGTTTAATTCTGGTTTGCTAAAAGCTTGGTTAGCTAGACAGTGTTTCCCAGCCTTGGCAACTTGAAGATATTTGGACTTCAAATTGAAGTCCAAATATCTTCAAGTTGCCAAGGTTGGGAAACACTGATCTAGACTCACAAAATGCTAAACCATAAAGCATAAGTGTACAGATAACAGCGACTGCATTTGTAGAAGCTACACAACCAAATAGAAAGCCTCATCTGATTTAGTGTGTTATGCAAAGCGGAGTATAGACTGGTTTACAGAGTTCTTGTTTTTGATTTATTATGCTTATGGGAATTGGGTTCCAGAAAAAGAATAATGCCAAATAAAGCAAATTTTGATGTGATTTGCTCACATGATTATGATTTAGTTAGGCCTCTTTTTAAAACAAGTGACGGCAGAGCAAAAATAAAATAAATGTCTAGGGAGCATGCTGAACAAATTATGAACAATCTAGCAGCTCTCAGATATATTTGGATTACATGTCCCATAATGCTTTGCCATGATAGTTTGGGCTGAAGGCAGCTGGAATTCAAGATACCTGAGGTGAACTAAGTTGCTCAATCAGATTCCAGGATGATATATTTTATGTTAGTCACAGGTCATCAACCTATGGTCCGTGAGAAAATTTTGGTGGTCCGTGGAGAAATCTTGGCCCCTGGGTCAGATATGGCTGAGTGCAATTTATCCAGTCCAGGAAGAAGAAAGGAAAGGAGAGAAGGAGAAGGAAAGGAAAGGAAAGGAAGAAAAGGAAAGGATAGGAAGAAGAGGAAAGGAAAGGAAGAAGAGGAGAGGGAAGGAGAGGAACGAAGAAGGGAAGGGAATGAAAGGAAAGGAAAGAAGAAGGAAAGGAAAGGAAGAAGGAAAGGAGGAAGGAAAGGAGGAAAAGAGGGGAGGGACCACAGCTATAGCTCTGGAATATGGGACTGACTTTCCCAACAACATCAGCAAACCGCCATCAAATACCTGTAACCTTCAATTATTTTGTAATAATTACACTACCTTTAATAATTTTGTTACAATTAAGATTTTGTTATGATTAAGCATTTATAATTTTGTTATGTTAAATAGGTGTATTTCATTTTAATAAAACGGAAGTTCTCTGATCATTATTTTACAAATTTATTTATTTATTTATTTATTCATTCAATTTTTATGCTGCCCTTCTCCTTAGACTCAGGGCGGCTTACAACATGTTAGCAATAGCACTTTTTAACAGAGCCAGCATATTGCCCCCACAATCCGGATCCTCATTTTACCCACCTCGGAAGGAGGGAAGGCTGAGTCAACCTTGAGCCGGTGATGAGATTTGAACTGCTGACCTACAGATCTACAGTCAGCTTCATTTAAAAAAATATTAGTGACCTGCGGGATTTAAAATTATGAATTTGGTAGTCTGCAGGATTTAAGATGATGACCCTAGTGATCCCTGAGGTCCAAAAGGTTGGGGACCCCTGATTTAAATATCTCCATCTCTCTCTAGGTCCAGCATCCCCAACCTCTGGGGCATAGTTACCTCTAAGCTGAGCAGTGAGCAATCGCTCACTTAAAAATCATCATCAACTCAGAATTTTCCAAACCTGCCCAGAAGCCGAAAGGGAAAGAGTGAGAGGGAAGGAGAGAGAGAGGAAGAGAGGGGGAGAGAGAAACAGTTAGAAAAAAGAGAGGAAGGAAAAGAGAAAGAAAAAGAATGGGAGTAAGGAAGAGAGAAAGAAAATCAAAATCTAGTTTGAAACTAGCTCAACTATTTAAGTGGCATTTTGATATTGATAGAGTTGCCCTATTATGAGCTCACTGTTATAGACACACAGTACAGTATTTTATTTTGAAATTCTCTGAAGCAAAACAGGGTGGGTTTTTTATTTGTTTGTTTGTTTGTTTGTTTATTATTTCTGTGCCGCCCAGTCCCGAAGGGACTGCCGCTCAGACACTATACTTTTCCGCCCACCCACCCCCAAAAAATTAGAGGGAACACTGCTCTGGGGTGCAGTTCTGCACATGCAAGGGATCTAGGTTGCATATGAAACCATTCTCCCCCCTTGTTCCCGAGAGTCCATGGAAAAATTGTCTCCACAAAATTGGTCCCTTGTGCCAAAAAGGTTGGAGGCCACTGCTCTAAGTCTGTTTCTCAACTTTGGCAACTTTAAGATGTCTGGAATTCTCCTTCCAGAATTCCCTAGCCAGCATGGTTGGCTGGGTGAGGAAATTTCGGGAATCGAAGTCTAGATATTTAATATCACAGGGTTGAGGAACATTGCTCTAGAGCAGTGATGGCGAATCTTTTTTCCTCAGGTGCCGAAAGTGCATGGGTGTGCGCTATCACGCATGCACGAGTGCCCACACCCATAACTCAATGCCTGGGGAGGACGAAAACAGCTTCCCCCCCCCCCAGAGGCCTCTTCTGGAAGCCAGAAGTAGCCTGTTTCCCAGCTTCTAGTGGGCCCAGTAGGCTCATATTTCATCCTTCCCAGGCTCTAAAGGCTTCCCTGGAGCTGGGGGAAGGTAAAACCGCTCTCCCCCATCCCCCTGGAGTCTCTCTGAAAGCCAAAAACATCCTCCCAGAGCCTCTGTGTGAGCCAAAAATCAGCTGGCCAACACACACACATGCACGTAGGAGATGAGCTAGGGCACCTGCTCACGTGCCAGCAGATATGGCTCTGTGTGCTACCTGTGGCACTCGTGCCATAGGTTCACCATCATGGATCTATGTCAACTCTAGTGTGCATGCGTGCACTGACCAGCTGATTTTTGGTCTTGGGAAAGGCCGTTTCTCCGTCTGGATGCTTCAGAGAACCTTCACTGAAGCCCCTGAGTGCAAAAAAATTGCCCACTGGGCAAACCGGAATTTTGGAAAATGCACTTCCGGTTTGCCTGTTGTGCTGTTATTTGCACTCTGCAGGGTTCAGGGAAGCTTCCTGAAGCCCTGGAAGGGTTGTGGGCACATGCACACATGCTAGAGCACCCACACCCAACCTTTTGGCACGCGAACCAAAAAAGGTTCACCAACACTGCTGTACATGAAAGTACTGTACAATGGTACCTCTACTTAAGAACTTAATTTGTTCCGTGACCAGGTTCTTAAGTAGAAAATGTCTTAAGTAGAAGCAATTTTCCCCATAGGAATCAATGTAAAAGCAAATAATGCGTGCAAACCCATTAGGAAAGAAATAAAAGCTCAGAATTTGGGGAGGAGGGGGAGGAGGAGGACGGTTGCTGCTGAAGGAAGAAGGCGAGGCGAGGTGAATCAAAAAAATCCAAAACTTTAAGGCTTTAAAAAAAAAGAGGGACTCTGAAGCGGCGCCCAGAGAAAGGAAAATGCTCCATTCACTCTGGGCTGCCAAAGCCTCCTTAAGCGCCACCGAAAGGCTCCTCTGGCAGCTCAGAAAAGCCAGAGATGGCCAGGATTAAAGGGGGAACGGCAGGAAACTGGCTGGGCCTTTGTGCCGCTCTCAAATTTCCTGGGAAATTTTTCCGAGCTCGGGTTCTTAAGTAGAAAATGGTTCTTAAGAAGAGGCAAAAAAACCTTGAACACCCGGTTCTTATCTAGACAAGTTCTTAAGTAGAGGTGTTCTTAAGTAGAGGTACCACTGTATTTAAGAGTTAAATTCCAGAAAACAATAAGACAATTTATAGAGCTGTCTTTAAACCCAAATCAAACAGCCATGATGTAATACACATCTGAGACCAACAAATTGTTTCACTTCAAATCACTGAAACAGTAACTGAACTATTTCTAAACCAACTATGACTATGTGGCTCAAATGCCAGGAATTATAACCCAAAGATTTTTTCCCAACAGGATAAACATATCCTTCTCTTAATTCCATCCACAACAATCAAAAGGTGCTCAGCTTTTGTGTGTGTGTGTGTGTGTGTGTGTGTGTGATGAATCGTTATTTATGTGAAAAGCCCTCCTGATTACCAAAACCCTGGACAGCTTAAATAAACAACTGTTAGAGGAGTTATTTATTTTAAACACCAGGATCCTAAATTAATATTGCAGAGCTAAAACAGGGCCCCAGGACAGCTGTGCTGTTTGAAATACTCATTTGAATGTATGGCATAAATAAATCCAAATGAAGGCAGATTCCCAGATGAATCTCTCTAGTTTCTGAGCTATTGAAAACGCTGTGTTTCTGTTTATCCTATTTAGGCTTTAAAATGCAAGGCTTCGTATGCTCAGGATATTGTGTTTCTTTTCCATCAGGTTGGCAAACTGGTTTTGGCTTTGCTGCTCACCAAGCCTGTTTGTTTACTCTTTCTTTACACTTAAGGCAGAATTATGCATCTTCCTCCAATTTTGCTCCCTAATAGCAACCCTGCTGGGAGTAAAGAGATTTGTCTTGAACTGCAGGGACACCTAATTGGTGAAACAGGATCCCAGCGTTGGGCATTTACAAGGTGCCTTCCAGTTCTGTGATTCACATCAGAACCTATACAGCAGAGGTCCCCAACCTTTTTTGCACCAGGGACCGGCTTTAAGCTAGACCAGTTTTCCATGGCCCGGGGGGGGGGGGCCTTTGGTCATATGGGGGTGGGGTTATGGAGGGGTGGAGCTTAGTGACGCAGCCCTCCACACTTCTCCACAGGGCGGGGAGAATCAGGAGGCTCCTTTGGCGGCTGGGGGCTGCCTGGCTTTGTGATTTTGGCTGGGGGGGGAGTTAGGAAGGTCCTACTTCTCCCCCCCCCCAGCCAAAAATTCAAAGCCTATCTCTGGATACGGGCGATGAGTGAGACAGAGCGGCGCGGAAGCCTCTTGCAGCAGCTGCCACAGCCACCGGCTCCGGCACCGCTCGTCCCGCTCATCGCCCGTATCCAGCAGATAGGCTTTGAGTTTTTGGCTGGGGGGGAGAAGTAGGGCCTTCCTAAGTCCCCCCCCAGCCAAAAATTCAAAGCCTATCTGATGGATACGGGCGATGAGTGAGACAGAGCGGCGCGGAAGCCTCTTGCAGCAGCTGCCACAGCCACCAGCTTCGGCACCGCTCGTCCCGCTCATCGCCCGTATCTAGCAGATAGGCTTTGAGTTTTTGGCTGGGGGGGGAGAAGTAGGACCTTCCTAACTCCCCCCCAGCCAAAATCACAAAGCCAGGCAGACCCCAGCCGCCAAAGGAGCCTCCTGATTCTCCCCGCCCTGCCCGACGCCCCACCCTGTCCTGCATAATGTCCTCTGCCGGGAGGGCAGCGGCACCGCGGACCGGCTGGAAAACCCCAACGGCCCGGTCCCGGTCCGCGGACCGGCGGTTGGGGACCTCTGCTATACAGTACACACATTAACACTCAAGTCCATGAGAAATGGGGGTTGCATTGCTACCCTCTTTTTATGACTTGAACAGGCCAGATTCTGTGCAGCAGCAGTGGGGATTCGTTGTAAATATGTACCTTCATCATAGCGAGATATGTGTATGTATGTGTATCTATGTATGTGTGTGTGTATATATGTGTGTGTGTGTATATATACATATATGTGTGTTTGTGTGCATGTATGCATGTATGTATGTATGTATGTATACATACCATTTGTGGCTAGCTTTTAAATGCCTAATACACCTGTTATTTATCATTTTATCCTACAACTTTTGATTGTGTATTCACTAAGTGTTTTTATTTGTTTTGGTCTATGTCTGTAATAATAATAATAATAAATTGAATTGACTTGTGAGGCTTACAAAGCAGAGAATCAAAGTTCATGCTTACTGAGCCAAAATCTTATAGGGCAGGAAACCAGAATCCAAGCCCCAAACAGCCAGAACTGTCTCTGATCCAATTGCAAAGAGAGTTAGGAAATGGGAGCCATCAGTAGGAGTGAACCAGAGTCAAAAAATGAAAGACGGGGCATAAAAACAGACTGCCTTTTTCAATTCCCCTTCTCCCTATTTGTATTTTACTTTTGCCTAGAGATCCAAAGATGTCTTTTGCATTTGCCAATATTGTGACGCAAGGAAATGGCCTGATTAATACATCATTTCAGGCAACAACTCAAATGCCACAATATTCTCATTTTCAGCCAAGAGTGGCAGGTAAACTTTTATATTTATGAAGAGATTATGGATATGGAGCAGTATTACACAATAGCCTTCCTGCAGTTGTAGCCAAGTATGATGCAAACATTACAGAACATTGTGGTATGGAAAATTTAAGGATCAGAAGTGATGACTTGAGTGTTAGTAAGGATTAACAGGTATATCTGATCTCAGGGTGGATTTAATTTAAATCAAGTCGATTTAAATCATCATTTTTAAAGAGCATCACTTGTCCCCCAGTGGCTCCTCCTCTGTCCTGCTGTGGACTCACCGACAGACCCATTCATTGTAATGGGACGGCTGGTGATGCGGTGGTAATGCAACAAGGTGAGGCATGTGGCAGACAGCGGGTGAGTGGGTGCCTGCTAACAGGTGCTGCTGTGATGGATCTAAAATTACAGGTGCCCTTTAAATGTAAGCACTCATTCTTGCTGGTAGTTAGAATCTTTAATATTATTATTTGCAAACAAAATGAAGGTTTCAGTGCACAGAAATGTCAAAATTAACAAGGGAAATTCAAAACAGGGATGAATTGGATTTCTACAAGATCTGGGAGAAACTGAATATTACACAAAAATACCTAACTATCCTTAAAAAAGAAAACTAGACAACAAATTTACCCAATCCCAACACAAGACGTGAAATGAAAACACCCCCTAGACTGAATAGCAAAAGGCATCGATTGAGACAAGCTAAATATGGTCATCAAAGTTCATAACTCAAACCCCAAAAACTTTAGATTACCTAAATAAATCACAACCAATATCCAAAAACGTTACGCACATACTAAATTCAATTACTGTAATAATATTACCACAATTAACTAAAACTGAAGGGAAACTTACAGCTACCTAACAACTGAAATAAAAGGTCGTTTATGATCAAAATGTCATCTATATAGTTGACAAAAGTTTTCTTTTTCCTGTTTTATTTTTTTAAAAAAAAAATTATACATAAATGATAAAACGAACAAACAGATAAACAGAACAGTAAATAAAACAAAACATATAAATACAAACATCTGGGGAAAAAGAGTTTCCCCACTCTTTTAGAATGTTCAATCAGAGAATTTTCCCTCATAGCCTAGTATTCTTTTATTAACGTATTGCTTTGTTTTGCTTATAGAGTAATACCTCGTCTTACAGAAGTAGGTTCGTAAGGTGAAAAGTTCGTAAGACGAAACATTGTTTCCCATAGAAAACAATGTAAAAGCGATTAATGTGTGCAAAAAGAAAAAAAATTGCAAAATGGTGCTCTGCTGGGTGCCGCGGCCCGGCTGTCACCTTTTAAAACAGCCGGGGGGCTTCTCGGTATTCTCCCGAACCTGAACCCGAACCCAAACTTTTCAGGTTCGGGAGGCCGCCGAGAAGCGCCGCCGCCCGGCTGTCACCTTCTGAAACAGCTGGGGGGCTTCTCGGCGTTCGAGTTCAGGTTCCGGAGGTTGCCAAGAAGCGCCCGGCTGTTTCAGAAGGTGACAGCTGGGCGGCGGCGCTTGGCGGAGCGCCGTTTTTGCGATCGGCGGCGGCATTTTTGGCCGATCTGGAGGCTGGAAAGGAGGTGGGGAATCCCAATAGGGAATTTCATGGGTGGAGCTTTGACGTCACGAAGAAGGTGACAGCCGGGCGGCGGTGCTTCTCGGTGGCCTCCCGAACCCGAACCCAAAAAGTTCGGGTTCGGGAGAATACCGAGAAGCCCCCCGGCTGTTTTAAAAGGTGACAGCCGGGCGGCGGCACCCAGTAGAGCGCCATTTTGCGATCTGCGGTGGGTTCGTAAGCCGAAAAAAGTTCGTAAGAAGAGGCAAAAAATTTCCGAACCCCGGGTTCGTATCACGAGGGGTTCGTATCACGAGGTACCACTGTATTTTAATCTGTTGTCTGAAAGTTTATAATTTGTTTATTTCAACATTGTTCTTTTCTCTAGACAATCGTAGAGGTTTCCCCATATCTTATAATAATCTGAGTCTTCTTTCCCCTCTAATTTTGTAGACATCCTATCCATCTCTGCACACTCCAGCACTTTTTTGATTATTATACTTTCTTCCGGTGTTCTATCGGATTTCCATTGCTGCGCGTAGGCTATCCTAGCAGCTGTCAAGATATGAATGGCTAAGTATCTTACCTCTTTTTAAATTTTTTAATTAAAGATGCCCAATAAATATAATTCTGGTTTTTCTTCCAATTCTTCCTTTGTTATTTCTTTTAACCAATCTGCTATCTTATTCCAATAATTTTTAGCCTCCAAACATGTCCACCATTGGTGGTAGAATGTGCCCTTTTCTTTTTTACATTTCCAACAGAGTGGTGAGACTTTCGGGAACATTTTGGAAAGTCTTTCCAGTGACAGATGCCACCTGTAAAACATCTTAAACTGGTTTTCCTTGAATGCAATTGATTTTGTCATCTGCCAATTATAAATCCAGAGTTTTCCCCACTTTTCTAATCCAATTGTATATCCGAAATTTCTTCCCCAACTTATCATATTTTCTTTTACAATTCCCACTTCTGTTTTGTATTGAATTAAGTACAGTATTTGTATATTTTGCCGATTTATTTTTCATCGTCCCCTAAGAGTGTCTTGTCCAAGTCTCCCCTCCCTACTTGAAAGCCGTGTTCCCCTTTATCTTTTTGGTATTCATCTTTTGTTCGTTCCAGAGGGCCGGGGCCACCACAGAGAAGGCTCTTCCCCTAGGCCCTGCCAACCAACATTGTCTGGCCGATGGGACCTGGAGAAGACCGACTCTGTGGGACCTAACCAGCCGCTGGGACACATGAGGCAGAAGATGGTCCCAAAGATAGTCTGGTCCTAAGCCATGTAGGGCTGTACAGGTCATCATAACCAGCACTTTGAATTGCGCCTGGAGACCAATTGGTAGCCAGTGCAGTTCATGGAGTGATGATGAGATGTGGGCAGATCTTGGTAGCCCCACTATAGCTCACGCAGCTGCATTTTGCACAATTTGTAGTCTCCTAACATTCTTCAAAGGCAGCCCCATGTAGAGAGCATTGTCGTAATCGAACTTCGAGGTGATAAGAGTGTGAGAAGTGACTCCCTGTCCAAATAGGGCTGCAACTGGCTCTCAAGGCATACCCGTGCGAACCACTCTATAAAGCCTTAGTCAGACCACACCAAGAGTACTGCATCCAGTTTTGGTCACCACACTACAAAAAGACATTGAAAGTACAGAAGAGATCAACCAAGATGATTAGGGGGCTGGAAACTATAACATATGAAGAGCGGTTGCAGGAACTGAGAATGGGCAGTCTGGTGAAGAGAAGGACCAGGGGAGACAGGATAGCAGAGTTCCAATACTTGAGGGGCTGCCATAGAGAGGAGAGGATCAGGCTGTTTTCCAAAGCACCCAAAAGCCAGACAAGGAATATCGTGGATGGAAGCTGATGAAGGAGAGATCCAACCTGGAAATAAGGAGGAACTTTCTGACAGTGAGAGCGATCAACCAGTGGAACAGAAGTTGCCTGCGGAAGTCATGGGAGCTTCTACACTGGAGACTTTCAAGAGGAGACTGAACTGCCATTTGTTTGAAATGGTGGAGGGACTTCTGCTTGAGTGGGGGGAGGGGTGTTGGACCAGATGATCTACAAGGTCCCTTCCAACTCTAATAATCTAATTTTTAATCTTCTGAAACTATGGTGCCTCTTTATGCATATTCTCAACCATCTAGATTATTGCATCTAGAAGGTGCATTTTCCAAAAGGCAACTGAACTTTCTTGGTTTTTTCCTTGAAAATGTAAATGCAAGAGCCAAGAAAAAAGCCAGAGATTTTCCCCAAACATTTAAAACACCTACTCACCCCTGCTTCAAGTATGAGCAGTTGGCATAGAATGGTCAAGGAGTGGTGGATTGAAGGCTTTCTACAATCTGTCACTCTTCCAAAATTATGGACTGTGAATTGGCAGCCTTCTCAAAGGTGGAAACTCCACCCCCAAATTAACAGTCATGAAATACAGTAACAAAGAGATGGAGACACTTCTAATTCTTCATGGCCATCTCATGGAACCTGTGCAATCCCCATATGTTCACTGGTTCAATGATCTGCTCCATCTTGGCTGTGGGGGTCTATCATAAATTGATGACCTCATCCTCTTTTTATCCCAAAGGTGCTTTTCCAAAAGGCAGCTGAACTTTCTTGGCTTTCAATTCTCATCCAAGAAGCTTCTTCAGTTCTTCCATTCAATGGGACAACTACGACCCGGGTGATTGACAGTCTCCATAGAACCATGTCCTTCTTTTTCACAGGGCCAACCCAACAAAAGTTGCTTTTTGTTGCTGTTTAGAAACATCCTGGCAAATCCGTGATATGACCGTGATGAGTCTTTAGATGGATGGTTCTATTTCTGCCCCTTGATCTTAACAATAGGGTGCCTCTAGGGAAGGTGCCCAATTTAATTTCAGATAATCCCAGGAATAATGCTTTGAGTATTGCATGGTCCGCTTCCTCCCATCCAAGACTTTTTTTCCAATGTAGACATTTTCAAGAGAATTAGAGGCTCATATGGATTTTCAACCTAAGGGTGTGGGAATGACGTAGCTGTCTCTCTTTCAACCCAACCACACAAGCAGAACTTTAATTAAATTTGGTTACATCAAAAAGAGCCTTGAAGCTGGTTAGCCTTTAATTTGCTGCCTTAAATATCTGTTTATTGCACAGACTGGATTGGTGAGGAATTTTAATGAACTAAATAACACAGTGGAAGGGGGGGGGAGATCTTTAGAGAGATGGATATTTATTAGTCCAGTTTAATCTTTTCAGCCTGGGTCTGTACAACACATTTATTAATTTAGATACCTAATTAACTGGTGTCTTAATAATATAAATTATTCTGTTGTTTGATGGATTACTTACTTAAAGGAAAACTATTATCTTCTATTACTTCTTCCTGGCTTCTTCTGATGTTTCATAAATAAAATCAGATATTTTGGGCCCTTTTAACCTACCCAAGCATGAAAGGAAAAAAACTCCCTTTCTGATTTAAACCTATTTGCTGAATAAGCCACAATTGTCTGTCTTAATCAATATACTGAATTATAAGCCTTTATAAATTACAATGAGTTCACACAAATCACCATGTCCTGTGATTTTTGTTTTTTCTCCACAAACTAAGTATAGTTTATTTGTGTTTGGTTAAGTGTGAGTCCAGCTTTGGTGGCTTCATAACTATAGTTTACATAAGTCCAGTCATTTGTGATTTATATAGTAAATGATGGCTAAGTAAATCATGGATTGGAAAGGGATGTAAGCAAAAATAGTGTGTTTGATGGGTTCCTTTTGATCATTTTGTTGGGTTCTTAAGGAAGGTTGTAAAATGGGATGAAACTCATTGTCTCACTTAGCAACTAAAATTTTGAGTTTGATTGTGGTTGTAAGTCAGAGACTAGGAGGACCTAAATGCGTGCACCCATGCTCAATGCAGATGGGCTTCTGCAAAAAACAACAGGATGCATTTCAGTGCCTTTAATTGGAAAAGTCTCAGGAAGGGCTACTTTGGGATATTCTCATTAATATGAGGGTTATCCGGACATAGCTCTCATGGGGAATGTTAACAGTGGAAGTTGGTATTACAGTGTTCCCTCTCTTTTTGCAGGGGATGCGTTCCGAGACCACCCGCGAAAGTTGAATTTCCGCAAAGTAGAGATGCGGAAGTAAATACACTATTTTTGGCTATGAACAGTATCATAAGCCTTCCCTTAACACTTTAAACCCCTAAATTGCAATTTTCCATTCCCTTAGCAACCATTCAGATTATTACTCACCATGTTTATTTATTAAAGTTTATTAAAGAAAATATCTATTAAAGGCAAACAAAAGTTTGGCGATGACATATGACGTCATTGGGTGGGAAAAACCGTGGTATAGGGGGGAAACCCGCAAAGTATTTTTTAATTAATATTTTTGGGAAACCGTGAAGTTCGAACCCGCGAAAATCAAGGGAACACTGTACTACCGTGTAGTGCAGTGTTTTTCAACCAGGGTTCTGCGGCACCCAAGGGTTCTGCAAGGACCACCCAGGGGTTCTGTGACTGCAGCAGCCACCAAGCATGAGGAGGAGTGGTGGCAGTGGCGCTGAGAGCAGCAGCAGCAGCACGCCTCTAGCCCCTGGCTGCAGCAGCGGGGCCAAAGCATGGCTGCAGCAGCAGGAGGAGGAGGAGGAGGAAGAGGAGGAGGCGGGAGCGGCTGCCTCTCCAGCACCTCCGACACGGAGCTTCCCAGTCCAGGGATGAGGCATGCCAGGCGGCTCAAGGTTCTTTCCTGCTCCTCCTCACACCTCCTCCCTGTGCCTGTGTACACGCCACCGCACTCGGCCAAGCGGCCAACTCGTTATCTCCCTTTTCTCTGCGCAGGGCACTGTAAGAGAGCACAGCCTACTACTCCCCTCACACTCGGGGCCTGAGAAGGAAGGAGGAGCGGAAGGCATCTGCTCCGGCTTTGCCTTCACTCCGACCCTCCCACTGACCCCCACAGCTGCCAAAAAATGGGGAGGGAAAGCAGGTGGAATGGAGTGAACGGCCTCCGCTTATTGCTCTGCTCAGGCCCGGCACTCCTGGCGCGGGTACGCGGTGCAGCCTCTCTCTCTCTCTCGCCCTCTCTCTGCTAATCTGGAGCCACAGCCCCCCACGCGGTAGCAGCACTTGCTGATTCTGCCTCCATCCTTTAAGACTGCATTACTTTTACTATTAGTCTTCTCATCATTCCTATCATCGATGTCCCACTTATGACTATGACTGTAACTTGTTTCTTGTATCCTTATGATTTATATTGATCGTTTCTTGATTGCTTATTTGACCCCTATGACAATCATTAAGTGTTGTACCTCATGATTCTTGACAAATGTATATTTTCTTTTATGTACACTGACGCACATGCACCAAAGACAAATTCCTTGTGTGTCCAATCACACTTGGCCTATAAAAAAATTCTATTTCAGCTTCAAGATATACAGCTTAATGCAGCGTTTTTCCATCAGGGTTCTGCCAGAAATCTGACAACACCAAAGGGTTCCCCTGAAGAAAAAATATTGAAAAATACTGGTGTAGCAGGAAGCCAGAAGAAGCGAATGAGAAGTGCCAGTGGTCAGTAGATCATCGACTGGCATTGTGGTGAAGGTTAGAGATGAGCATCCTCATTCCATTTCCCTCCAAGGGCGAAGTGTGCGCTGTAACACGCTACCTGAATGCGAAGGGCATGAATGCTGCTCGTTCTCTTTCGCTGGCTTCCCGCTACATGATAGTAATACCAACTTCCCCCGCAAACATTCCCCGTGAGAGCTACGTGCCTTGTAGCCTTACTTTCTGGATAACCCTCATAATCAGTGTTCCCTCTACTCTTTTGAGGAGAAGTGATTGAAAGAGCTGGAGGACCTTGGGATCACACAGGTGTGGTGGCAGTTGTTGTGAGTGAAAAGCTGTGGCTCCCCAGCAGATGATCAGCCCAGAAATGTCTTTTTTTTGGGGGGGGGGGGGGTTACATCTCTTTAAATTTACATCTCTTTAAAAGCCCAGGAAGGAAAGAGGGGGAAATAAAGAAAGAATAAAAGGATAGATTAAGGCCCAGAAATGTCTAACTGCTAGGAAGTATGTTAGCAATTCCCTTCAGAGAGTGAAATGGGACCTTTAATACTTTATGTTCTCTTCCTGCACAGCACCAGCTGGCTACAACAGTCCAAAGTAATACTGTTCGATCCAGTGATCCCTGATTACAAGATAATACAGAATAACAGAGTTGGAAAGCACCTCAGAGGTCTTCTAATCCAATCCTCTGCTCAGGCAGGGAAAATTATATCATTTCAGACAAATGGTTGTTCAATCTCTTCTTTAAAACCCCCACTTACAACTTCTGAAGGCAAGTTGTTCCACTAATTAATTGTTCTCACTCTCAGAAAATTCCTTCTTAGTTCTAGGTTGCTTCTCTTCTTGAATAGTTTCCATCCATTAGTTCTTGTTTTGCCTTCTGGTGCTTTGGAGAATAGGTTAACCCCCACTTCTTTGTGGCAAGACCTGAGATATTGGAAGACTGCTATCATGACTCCCCTGGTCCTTCTTTTTATTAAATTAAACATACCCAGTTCCTGTAACTGTTCTTCATAATATTTTAGCCTCCAGTTCCCTAATAATCCTGGTTGCTCTTCTTTGCACTCTTTCTAGAGTCTCAATCTCTTCTTTATTTAAAAAAAAATGTTTTTATTATATTACAAAGATAAAAAAGGAAGAGTAAATGTATCTTATTTTACATCACTATTTCGACATATACTTATAATTATATAATCATTGTACTTATCTTCTTAATTATTTTGTACAGATATTCCATGTCATTTCAAAATAAAGAGGTTATTGTATCAATAATTAAGCATAAATTTTAAACTTTCTGTCTAAATGTTTTGTACATTTTTGCCCTTCCTTCACCCATACCCCCCCCCCCTTGAACTGTTTTATAACAGTTCGAAATTTCTTTAGTTGTTAGTATGCGGCATATGGCGGCCGTGGTTATAACAGATTTTATTCTGACATACACTTTATCTAAGGTCAGTTTGGATTGCATTTGATATCAAATGAATTGAAGATTTTCAGAATCTGGTATTTGTTCACTATCAATGTTATTTTCATGTATCATCTTGTTTTAGTTTTAATTTTTGTCTTTTTTTCCCCTTGTTTTTACCCATTCGTAAAATTTTCCCCAAATTTCATAGTATTTTGAGTCTTCTTTGTTTTTGAGTTTTTGGGTAAGTCTGTCCATTTCTGCACAATCATATATTTTCTTAATAATTTCTCTTTCTGATGGTATATCCTCTTTTTTCCAGTTCTGTGCTATTGTAATTCTTGTGGCTGTGATTATATGCCGAATCAGATAAAAATAATCTTTTTTAATTTTTTGATCTATTATGCCCAAAAGAAAAGTCTCTGGTTTTAATTTTAGTGTGATTGTGGTAATATCCCGAATCCATCCTTGAATTTTTTTCCAGATCTTTTTTATATGGGGACATGTCCACCACAGGTAAAAAAAGATCCCACTTTTATTATTGCACCTCCAGCAGTTTGGCTTCAGGTTTGGGTAAATTTTGGCTAATCTCGCTGGAGCTAAGTGCCATCTATAAAACATTTTTTGTAAATTTTCCTTATATGGTACTGATTTCGTTAATTTAAGATTTTTCCACATTTGTTCCCATTGGTCTAAATATATATTATATCCTATATTTTGGGCCCAACTAATCATATTTCCTTTTACTATCTCGGTTTCCATTTTATACCCCATTATGTAATTGTATAGCCTAGTTATAAAGTTTTTTTCATGTCCTAATAATAATTTATCCATTAAACTATCTTTTTCCTGGATTTCATTGTTCTTTTTATCTTTATTCCATTTCGCCCGGATTTGGGAGTAGGGCCACCAGTCAATATTAATATTTTGATTTTTAAGTTGTTGCCTTGTTTTGATGTTTCCTTTCTCGTCTAATATGTGATTATAATTCAGCAGATTTTGAATTTGAAAGATATTGGGATGTGTAAGAGCTTCCACACTGGAGTACCATCTTGGAATTTTAAGATAGTGTTCTTTTTTGATCTTTGTCCATATAATCATTAAAGAACCTCTGATCATATGGTTTTTGAAATGCTGTATGTTGGGATCTTGTTCTTTTCGTTCCAAAGGAAACCATGCCATCCCTGTAAAATATCGTGCCCTTCTAATGCTAGTAATCTTTGATTTGAGGTCTATCCAATCTTTTAACCAAAGTAATGCCGATGTTTGATAATAACTTTCAAAATCTGGTAAATCAAATCCACCTTGTGTAACTTTATCTTGTAAGTACTTAAATCTTACTCTTGGTTTTTTCCCTTCCCAAATGAATTTGGAAATAGTCACATTTAATTTTGTAAAGAAATTTTTATTCAATTTTATTGGGATGGTCTGGAATAGATAAAGGAGCTTTGGTAGAATGGTCATTTTAATTGTGGAGATTCTCCCTGTCAATGAAATATGAAGTTTATTTAATCTGATTAATTGTTCTTGCGTTTTTTTTAATTAGTGTGTCGTAGTTATCTTTTTGGATTGTACTGCATCTTTTAGTTAATGTTATGCCTAAATATTTTACTTTTTTTACCGTTTGAATTCCTAAATTTCTTTCTAGTTCCTACTCTTGTTTAGGGTTCATATTTTTAATTATAATTTTAGTTTTTTGTTTGTTAATTTTTAAACCTGCCACCTCTCCATATTGTTTTATTTCTTCCATTAAAAATTCACCTGTTTCTATAGGGTCATCCAATATAAATACTAAATCGTCCGCATAAGCCTGTACCTTAAATTCCTGTTTCCTAACCTTCAAGCCTGTAATCTTTACATTAGTTCTTATTTGGTTAAGCAATGTTTCCACCGCTAGAATGTATAAAAGCGGGGATAGCGGACATCCTTGACGTACCCCTTTCCAAATTTGGAACGAATTTGTTAATTCACCGTTAATTATAATTTTTGCAGATTGAGTATGGTATATTGTTTGTATCATTTTAATAATTTTTGGTCCGATTCCAGTATGAATTCCCATCTCAAGTTGTCAAAGGCTTTTTGGGCATCTAG
This sequence comes from Erythrolamprus reginae, assembly GCF_031021105.1. Taxonomy (NCBI): domain Eukaryota; kingdom Metazoa; phylum Chordata; class Lepidosauria; order Squamata; family Dipsadidae; genus Erythrolamprus; species Erythrolamprus reginae. Next base: position 30,821,811 of record NC_091957.1, read on the forward strand.
GAACATAAGGGCTAGTTGTCTTTCCGAATGTACCTTGTGTTATTTCGTATACAGTGATCCCTCGAGTTTCGCGATCTCGATCTTCGCGAAACGCTATATTGCGATTTTTAAAAAAAAATTAATAAAAAAAACCCCCACTTCCGGGTTTGGCTTCGGGAGTCAGCTGGGAAGCGGCGCGGCTGTTTTAAAAGGTTGCAGCCGGCCTGGGGGGCTTCCCAGCACCCCCGCGAACCCCCAACCCGGGTTCGGGGGGGTGCTGGGAAGCCCCCCAGGCCGGCTGCGACCTTTTAAAACAGCCGCGCCGCTTCCCAGCTGAGTCCTGAAGCCAAACGCGGAAGTTTGGCGGCCAGACAAGCGGCGGACAAGCGGCGGGCGGACAAGCGGCGGGCGGACAAGCGGCAGGCGGACAAGCGGCGGCTGGACAAGCGGCGGCCGGACAAGCGGCGGCCGGACACGCGGCGGCCGGACAAGCGGCGGCCGGACAAGCGGCGGGCGGACAAGCGGCGGGCGTGGCAGCAGCGAGGAGCCGAAGATCGGGGTTTCCCCTTTGCGGCGCTGCCGAGCAGATCAGCTGCTGGGCGGCGGAAGGAACCTTCCCTGGGCCAGGTGCGGAAGTAAAAACACCATCTGCGCATGCGCGGCCATGGAAAAAAAGGACGTACATGCGCAGATGGTGTTTTTACTTCCGCACCACTATATTGCGAAAAATCGAGTATCGCGAGGGGTCTTGGAACATAACCCTCGCGATACTCGAGGGATCACTGTATATCTTCCTGGCAGAAATCCGTTTTGATCATCATTTATTCTTTTATTCAAAATTGGTTTCAGTCTCTCTGCCATAATTGACATAAAGGTTTTGTAATTAATATTAAGAAGCAATATTGGTCTATAGTTTTGTATATTTTGTTTTTTAGAAGGGTCTTTCGGTATTATACTTACTAGCACCTGTGTCCAAGTTGTGGGTAATGCTCCTTTTTCTAACACCTCATTGAATATAATTACTAATATTTCCCCTAATATTTCCTTTAATTCTTTATAAAATTCAGCCGGTATCCTGTCTGGGCCTGGTGTTTTGTTATTTTTTTGTTTGGATATCGCGTTTTCCAATTCTATTAAGGTTATTTCTTTGTTTAATATAGCTTTATCTAATTCTGATATTTCTTCTACTTTTACATCATCTAGATATTTATTTAATTGGTCTTTTTTTGTTTCTTCTCTTTGATATATTTCAGTGTAATATTTAACCGCGATATTCTTTTTTTTTTGTCCATTGTGCATTGGTTTTCTCCATTTTTATCCTCTAAAACTTGTATATATTGTTCTTCTTCTTTTTTAAATTTATATGCTAACCATCTACCTGTTTTATTCGCATTTTCAAATTGGTATTGTTTAGTCATCTTTAGTTTTGCAACAATTTCGTCTTGTATTGTTAAGTTAATGTTATGTTTTATTCTATCCCTTTCTTCTCTTATTTTTTCATTTTGGAGATCTTTTTGAATTTCTGTTTCTAGATATTTTTATATTCATTTAATTTTTTATCTTTAGATTTCTTAATTTTCGCTGAATATGCTATTGTTAACCCTCTCATGAATGCTTTTGTTGTGTCCCAAATATTCTGAATTGTGGTATCATTATTCCAATTGTCTTTGAAAAATAATTTAAGTTCTTGTTTAATATGGTTAATGTAGTTTTGATCTTGAAATAAGGCTTGATTTATACACCAACGATGATGTCCTTTACTTGGATTTCTGATTTTTATCAATATTGGATGGTGGTCTGCCCACAGATTCGGGCCTATTTCGATCTCTTGAATTAATTTTCCAATTTCTTTATCTGCCCAAATCATGTCTATCCTGGACCAAGATTTCTGAGGTGGTGAGTAGAAAGTATATTCTAAATTTTGTGGGTATCTCTCTCTCCATATATCTGCCAATCTGTGTTCTCTCACCATCTCATGAAATTCTGCTGGTAGGGTTTTCCTATCTTTCGATTTTTTTTCCTCATTGTTTTGTAGTCTTTTTTAATGTCATACACCGCATTATAGTCTCCAATAATGCAAATGTTTCCCTTTTCTATCTGTCCTACATATTCCGCTAGTTTTTTATAAAATTGTTTCTGTTTTGAATTTGTGGCATAAATTGCTATTATAACTATTTCTTTATTTCCTATTTTGATCTTTACACTTAATATTCTTCCTTCTTTGTCCGAATAGATTTTTTCCGGTTGTAGTGTATCCCTAATATATAGAGCTATCCCCCCTTTTTTAGAATCCGTTAATGCTGTAAATAATTTACCTAGTTTTTTATTTTCTAAAAGTTTGCGGTCCTGGTTTCTTATATGGACTTCTTGTAGGCATAATATATCTGAGTTTTGTTTTATTAATTTCATCATTGTCTGTTTCCTTTTAATAGGTGAGTTCAATCCGTTGATATTTACTGAAAATAGATTAAGTGTATTCGTCATATTTTTCTTCTTTCCTTTTCCAGATTCCTCTCTTCCCCTCTACTGATGCTTTGCCGCCGCTCTTGTTGTGACTTTGTCCTCCTTTTGTTGTTCTCCCTTGTCTAGTTCCTCCTCTCCTCTCTCCTCCTCCAGTCTTTCCCCTCATGGTCGATCTTCTATACCTTGGCGGTTATCTTCTTCTTTTTCTAGATGTTGTTTGATAAAATAATCCGCTTTTTCAAACGAGTCAATTTTAATTTTCCTCCCATTCCATGTTATTAAAAGTCCATCTGGGATTAACCATCGAAATGGTATTTCCCTTCTCATCAACTTGGCCGTGAAATAATGATATTCTCTCCTTTTCTCCCTTATCCTTTTGGGTATCTGTTTGAGGACCGTTATTTCTTTTTCTTGATAGATAGAAACATAGAAACATAGAAGTCTGACGGCAGAAAAAGACCCCATGGTCCATCTAGTCTGCCCTTATACTATTTTCTGTATTTTATCTTAGGATGGATATATGTTTATCCCAGGCATGTTTAAATTCAGTTACTGTGGATTTATCTACCACGTCTGCTGGAAGTTTGTTCCAAGGATCTACTACTCTTTCAGTAAAATAATATTTTCTCATGTTGCTTTTGATCTTTCCCCCAACTAACCTCAGATTGTGTCCCCTTGTTCTTGTGTTCACTTTCCTATTAAAAACACTTCCCTCCTGGACCTTATTTAACCCTTTAATATATTTAAATGTTTCGATCATGTCCCCCCTTTTCCTTCTGTCCTCCAGACTATACAGATTGAGTTCATTAAGTCTTTCCTGATACGTTTTATACTTAAGACCTTCCACCATTCTTGTAGCCCGTCTTTGGACCCGTTCAATTTTGTCAATATCTTTTTGTAGGTGAGGTCTCCAGAACTGAACACAGTATTCCAAATGTGGTCTCACCAGCATTCTATATAGCGGGATCATAATCTCCCTCTTCCTGCTTGTTATACCTCTAGCTATGCAGCCAAGCATCCTACTTGCTTTCCCTACTGCCTGACTGCACTGTTCACCCATTTTGAGACTGTCAGAAATCACTACGCCTAAATCCTTTTCTTTTGAAGTATTTGCTAACACAGAACTGCCAATACAATAGTCAGATTGAGGATTCCTTTTCCCCAAGTGCATTATTTTACATTTGGAAACATTAAACTGCAGTTTCCATTGCTTTGACCATTTATCTAGTAAAGCTAAATCATTTACCATATTGCCGACGCCTCCAGGAATATCAACCCTATTGCACACTTTAGAGTCATCGGCAAATAGGCAAACCTTCCCTACCAGACCTTCCCCTATGTCACTCACAAACATATTAAAAAGAATAGGACCCAAAACAGACCCTTGTGGCACACCGCTTGTAACCTGACTCTGCTCAGAATACTCACCATTCACAACAACCCTCTGGTGTCTATGCTTCAGCCAGCTGCAAATCCATTGAACTATCCAGGGATTAAGTCCAATCTTCACTAATTTATCTATCAGCTCTTTATGTGGAACCGTATCAAAGGCTTTGCTGAAGTCCAGGTAGGCAATATCCACGGCACCACCTTCATCCAACACCTTTGTGACATAGTCAAAGAAATCAATTAGATTAGTCTGACATGATTTGCCTTCAGTAAAGCCATGCTGATTTGGGTCCAATAATTTATTGTTTTTTAGGTGCTGATTTATCCTCTTTTTCAGTAGAGTCTCCATCATTTTAACGACAACTGATGTCAAGCTAACTGGCCTGTAGTTACCAGCTTCTTCTCTGCTGCCCTTCTTGTGGATAGGCACAACACTTGCCATTCTCCAATCCTCAGGAACATCTCCTGTTAACAAGGATTGGTTAAACAAATCAGTCAGGGGGGTAGCAATGACAGATCTGAGTTCTTTAAGAACTCTGGGGTGGATGCCATCTGGACCCATTGCCTTATTTATCTTTAATCGTTCAAGTTCTTCTAAGACATCGGCTTCTAAGATCACTGGAGCTGAATCCGTACAGTTGGAGGCAATGCTATATCCCTCTATAGTATTATTTTGTAAGGTGTCTTTTGAGAAAACTGAACAGAAGTAGCTATTGAACTGGTCAGCGATCTCCTTATTCCCATTAATGCATGTATTTTTCCCGGTACTAAGCTTCGTGATGCCGCAGTTTTTCTTCTTCTTATCACTAATATATCTGAAGAAGGTTTTATCCCCCTTCTTTAGAGATTTGGCAATTTCTTCCTCTTTTGAGGCTTTAGCAGCATATATTATCTGTTTCGCCTCCTTCTGTCTCATTTTATACACCTCCCTATCAGCTATACTTCCAGACTCTTTATACCTCCTATAGGCAGCCTTTTTTTCATTGACTATAGTCCTTACATCATTGCTAAACCATAGCGGTTTCTTCTTCCTTTTACCTTTAGTTATTTGTCTTACATACAGTCCAGTGGCTTTTAAGATGGCCTTTTTAAATACAGTCCACTGGGTGCTCGCTCCTGCCATTTTATCCCTCCCCTTTAATTCATTATCTAAATATTCCCCCATTGCATTAAAATTTGTTTTTCTGAAATCCAATACTTTGGTTGCATTATAGGATTGCTCACAATGAGTTTTTACATCAAACCACAAACATAGATGGTCACTGCAACCTAAATTTTCTCCCACCTTGACATCTGAAACCCAATTCCCATTCGTAAAAACTAAATCTAGAATATTCTCCCCTCTAGTTGGTGTCTTAACCAGCTGTGCCAGAGCTGCTCCTGTAAAGGCCTCTACTATATTCTTACTTTTGCATGTAAGGGCACTGGGGATATTCCAGTCAACATCAGGCATGTTGAAATCACCCATAACCACAATATCTCCCTTTACTGCCATTTGGGTAATTTCATCCACCATCTTGTTGTCATATTCCTCAGATTGCCCTGGAGGCCTATAGATCACCCCAATTCTAATGACAGAACCGTCTTTATTTTGCATGCAAATCCAGAGGGTCTCTAGATCTTGACATGTATTTTGAATTAGTGTTGTTTTTAGAGTTTCTTTAACATAAATGGCTACTCCACCTCCCCTTCTCTCTATTCTATCCTTCCTATACAGTGTATATCCTGGTATGGATATTTCCCATTCATTAGAATCCTTAAACCATGTCTCAGTTATGGCAACCAGGTCCAAATTATCTCTAGATATTATGGCCATTAATTCACAGAGCTTGTTGCTCAAGCTTCGAGCATTCGTGCACATTACACGAAGAACATTATTTTCATTATTAGTTTGCCCCTTATCATCAACAACTACATCTATTTTATTTGCAGCTCCCTTTTCATAAGCTTCCAAAAACTGCTTTATCCTCATTGGTCGGGGACAGAAATCACCCACATCAGTTACATCTCTGTCCCCTTTACCTAGTTTAAATGCCTGTCCAAAAAAGTTCTGAATTCCTCACCAAGTACCTGGGTACCTCTGTATGATGGATGCAAACCATCCCTCTTAAACAACTCCCTATTAGACCACCTACTGACATCATGACTTACATAGCCAAAACCTTCTGCTATTTTACCCAGCTCCACACTTAGACATTGAAAATCTCTTTTTACTACATTGACATTTCTCTGGGACAAATCATTTGTGCCAAGATGCACCACCACATCAATGTTATTACCTTTACTCACAGCCTTGACAATGTTTGTAATCCTCCTCCTGTCCCTGCTGGCAGTGGCCCCTGGGAGACACCTCAGCACCTTCACCACGTCCTTACTCTGTCCCAAATCAACACCTCTAACAGTCGAATCACCCACAAGAAAATGTGTCCTCTTTATATTTCTACTAACTGCACTTGATGGTTTGGAGCTGGTCTTTGGGCATGGAGTGAAAAGGGTGTGCTCTTTGACCTGTCCAGGATGACTCACCTGCATGGCTTTGATCCTGTATTACTTATCTTGTTTGTTGGAGGGGTGATGTTCATACTGGGGTTTGCCGGCTGCGTGGGAGCCCTGTGTGAAAATATTTGCCTTTTGAAATTCTTCTGTGGGACCATTGTATTCATTTTCATTCTGGAGTTGGCCTTGGCTGTTCTGGCCTTCTGATGATTTTCTCATTTCTTGTTTTATATATTTAATCTCTTATAGATTTTTTGGTGAATCTTACGTGAACTTCTCTCGGTAGTCTGTGGTTTTTCGCGTAGTTTGTCTGAATTCTATATATTTCATTGATGTGATTTTTCACCTCCTCGACTTCAATTTGTGTATTTTCACTTATTAATTCTGCTAATTTGTTGAATAGGTCTTCATCTGCGTTTTCAAAGATGTTTTGGAAGCGGAGGAAATGTGCCGATTTTTCCATTTCCAATATTGCAATCGAGGCCTCGAGATCTTTATTGGCCGCCTTTAATCTTCCTTCCGCTTCACCTCTTTTCTCGTCTATTCTCCTTGTGTCTGTTATTAGTTTTTGAATCCTTTGTTCGTGATTAATTATGATCTCTTGTATATTCTCCATTCGATTTTCTAAACCTTCGATTTTGTCAAACATTTTTTCAAAGTTCTTATTTGTTTCCTCTTGATTCTGTCTTATAGTTTCTTGAGTTGCTGTCGCAGACTCCTGACTCCGTACCATGAACTCCTGGATTAAATTTAGAGAAGCTTGTATTGATTGGAGAGATGTTTTATCTGTTGTCGCCATTTCCATATTAGATTTTGTATTTTGAATGGTCGGGGTTCCTGGTGTAGTTTTTTTCTGGTATTTTGAGAAATTGGTTGACATAATATCTTTCTAATTAGATGTTCGTGAAATGTCCTTAGCAAATTAGTCTATAGAAAGTATATTCCACAGCTTCAATTAATTGTCGGGGAGAAGTTGTAGTTTAGATCAAAAATTCAATTAATCCCGCTTGTCAGATTTCGCTAATTAACACCATTCTAACTTATCTAACTTCTCAAATCTCAACAGTTGAAAAAAGTCAACTTTAAAATTTTTAGTTCTTAATTAATCAATAGATATCAGTAAATAATTAGTAAATATCAATAAGTATATAAATAGAATATAAATAGACAATTATGATGAATAATTAATAATTAATAGTAATAGTAAATAGTTAAATAGTTAATGGTTAGTAACAACAAACAGTAGTAAATAGATTAATTAATATAGTTATAAATTAAATTTTATCTAAAAGTTTAATATCTATAGTCTTTAATGCAATAACCCTAAAATCACTCTATAAACACTCTATAATCACTATGGTTAATATCAGTTATAGAAACATAGACTTCATGGTCCATCTAGTCTACCCTTATACTATTTTCTGTATTTTATCTTAGGATGGATATATGTTTATCCCAGGCATGTTTAAATTCAGTTACTGTGGATTTATCTACCACGTCTGCTGGAAGTTTGTTCCAAGGATCTACTACTCTTTCAGTAAAATAATATTTTCTCATGTTGCTTTTGATCTTTCCCCCAACTAACTTCAGATTGTGTCCCCTTGTTCTTGTGCTCACCCTCCTATTAAAAACACTTCCCTCCTGGACCTTATTTAACCCTTTAATATATTTAAATGTTTCGATCATGTCCCCCCTTTTCCTTCTGTCCTCCAGACTATACAGATTGAGTTCATTAAGTCTTTCCTGATACGTTTTATGCTTAAGACCTTCCACCATTCTTGTAGCCCGTCTTTGGACCCGTTCAATTTTGTCAATATCTTTTTGTAGGTGAGGTCTCCAGAACTGAACACAGTATTCCAAATGTGGTCTCACCAGCATTCTATATAGCGAGATCATAATCTGCCTCTTCCTGCTTGTTATACCTCTAGCTATGCAGCCAAGCATCCTACTTGCTTTCCCTACCGCCTGACTGCACTGTTCACCCATTTTGAGACTGTCAGAAATCACTACCCCTAAATCTTTTTCTTCTGAAGTATTTGCTAACACAGAACTGCCAATACAATACTCAGATTGAGGATTCCTTTTCCCCAAGTGCATTATTTTACATTTGGAAACATTAAACTGCAGTTTCCATTGCTTTGACCATTTATCTAGTAAAGCTAAATCATTTACCATATTACAGATGCCTCCAGGAATATCAACCCTATTGCACACTTTGGAGTCATCGGCAAATAGGCAAACCTTCCCTACCAAACCTTCCCCTATGTCACTCACAAACATATTAAAAAGAATAGGACCCAGAACAGACCCTTGTGGCACACCGCTTGTAACCTGACTCTGCTCAGAATACTCGCTGTTAACAATAACTCTCTGATGTCTACGCTTCAGCCAGCTGCAAATCCATTGAACTATCCAGGGATTAAGTCCAATCTTCACTAATTTATCTATCAGCTCTTTATGTGGAACCGTATCAAAGGCTTTGCTGAAGTCCAGCTAGACAAAACCACGGCACCACCTTCATCCAACACCTTTGTGACATAGTCAAAGAAATCAATGAGATTAGTCTGACATGATTTGCCTTCAGTAAAGCCATGCTGATTTGGGTCCAATAAGTTATTGTTTTTTAGGTGCTGATTTATCCTCTTTTTGAGTAGAGTCTCCATCATTTTAACTACAACTGATGTCAAGCTAACTGGCCTGTAGTTACCAGCTTCTTCTCTACTGCCCTTCTTGTGGATAGGCACAACACTGGCCATTCTCCAATCCTCAGGAACTTCTCCTGTTAACAAGGATTGGTTAAACAAATCAGTCAGGGGGGTAGCAATGACAGATCTGAGTTCTTTAAGAACTCTGGGGTGGATGCCATCTGGACCCATTGCCTTATTTATCTTTAATCGTTCAAGTTCTTCTAAGACATCGGCTTCTAAGATCACTGGAGCTGAATCCGTATAGCTGGAAGCAATGCTATATCCCTCTATAGTATTATTTTGTAAGGTGTCTTTTGAGAAAACTGAACAGAAGTAGCTATTGAAATGGTCAGCGATCTCCTTATTCCCATTAATGCATGTATTATTCCCGGTATTAAGCTTCGTGATGCCGCAGTTTTTCTTCTTCTTATCACTAATATATCTGAAGAAGGTTTTATCCCCCTTCTTTACAGATTTGGCACTTTCTTCCTCTTTTGAGGCTTTAGCAGCATATATTATCTGTTTTGCCTCCTTCTGTCTCATTTTATACACCTCCCTATCAGCTATACTTCCAGACTCTTTATACCTCCTATAGGCAGCCTTTTTTTCATTGATTATAGCCCTTACATCACTTAAAACCTTATCAATTTAATAATTTAATCAAACAGTTAATCTAACAATTAATTATTTTTGGTCACAAAAAGGAAAAGGGAGGTAGAAAGAAAGGAGATGAAGGAAAGAATTTGGGGAAAATTTCTAAGTCGCAATTGGAAGGGAAAAAAGGGAAGGAAGAAAAGGGGGTCAGATAAAATAGAAAAGATAGAAATAAAGAAATTTTAATTAATTAAATTACAAGAATCAAGTTTTAAATTTCAACCCACATGTAAATAGTAAATAAGAAATTAACCAAAAAGTTAAGTGTTTGATATTAATACACGTTTGTAGTGAGATCAAAATTCTTGGGCAGTTGTTTTAAGTAGTATTTAGCAGTTCAGTCAATGTCTCTAATCAACAATGGAAGTATCCTGGATTACCGTGAATGTTAATTTCGGCCTCTAGGTTTTCCCCAGCAGACAAAAAGAATGGCGTCTCCTCTCCTTCAATCAAGTGTCTTCTTTCTTCCCAACACACTAAGTTACAAACTCCAACTGACATCTCCAATGCCACATGGCCTTTAGACCTCTGTTTTCCTCCCGACTCTCAGCTGATCCCCACTCACCACGACCACGCCAGGTTATTCCAAGGCTCAAAGGAAGGAAACTCAGGAGAAAAGAAATGAAAAAGAACGGCGGTCGTCTCAAGATTTCAACTCCTTCACCACTGGTTCCACCTTAGCTCCGTCCGGACACTCGCTCGCCGCTGCTGTCACCGCCACACTATTTGTTCTTTCCTCCGCTCCACTCTCTGGTCTCCGTTCCAATCGTTCCTCTATGATGTTCCGTCTCCGTACTCTGTTCAGTGGGCCCGCCTCCAAACTCCTCTCAATTCCGCCGCTCCACAGCTCGCCTGGCTCCACCAAACAAAATACTCGATTGTCTTCCACCTGGTTGCCACTCTCTCCCCACGGGATCCTTCTTTACTCAACTTTCAGTCCGACTCCATTCACTTCCACCCACCATCAACAACTTCCTTTTCCCCTCTCAGTCAAAAAGCTCCGCTCTCTTCAGTCTCCAATTGTCTATCACAGGAAACTATCTAATTCAATCCAACCAGCGATTTTTCACCCTTTGATTCTCGCAGGTAAATAAATATGACAGTAGTGATTATATACGAACTGCTGCAACCGCCGCTTTCTTTTGGCTTCCCTGCTGACAGCTCAGTGAGCCAAGCCTTCGGGCCGAGGATAAACCCTGACTTTTTCCCCGTCCAAACACGGGGGTTCTATCACCCGCAGGGGGGTTTGCACACCACCCGCTGCAGAGTACTTCCCCTTACTCGAACTCCTCTCACCAGGAAGAATTACCACCACTAAGTGGTTTTTGAACGAAAAATTTCGAGTGCAAGCCAGGAGCTGCTAACTTGCATGTCACTTCAGCTTGGCCCCACCCCGGAAGTCCCTCAATCTCTTCTTTATAATATGGTAATGAAATGATTGAGAGCAGATGAGTCTTTATCTGTTATGTGCCTGCACACCGACACACATACGGTACAAATACAGTGGTACTTCTACTTACCAACTTAATTCATTCTGTGACCAGGTTCTTAAATAGAAAAGTTTGTAGGAAGAAGCAATTTTTCCCATAGGAATCAATGTAAAAGCAAATAATGCGTGCAATTGGGGAAACCACAGGGAGGGTCGAGGCCCTGTTTCCTCCCAGGAGATTCCTAGAGAGGCCCCACGGAGGCTTCTCTCTGCCTTTTCTGGCCCTGTTTCCTCCCAGGAGATTCCCAGAGAGGCCCCATGGAGGCTTCTCCCCGCCTTTTCCAGACCTGTTTCCCTCCAGGAGATTCCTAGAGAGGCCCCACGGAGGCTTCTCCCTGCCTTTTCCGATTACAGTTTTGGAGGCTTGGGTTTGTAAGTAGAAAATGGTTCTTGAGAAGAGGGGAAAAAATCTTGAACACCAGGTTCTTATCTGGAAAAGTTTGTAAGTAAAGGCGTTCGTAGGTAGAGGTTTAAGGTTTAGGGTTTAATTGGATTTGTATGCTGCCCCTCTCCGAAGGCTCGGGGTGGCTCACAACATATACAAAGAAACAATAATAAATCAATCCAATTAATATACATAAAAACAATCCTTGAAAATTCTAATTTTTAAAAAACTTCCATTTACATTCATTCAACAAATTATACAAAAAAACCCATTCCTTGGTCAGGGGGAATGTCTAGCAACCCCGGGCCTGGCGACAAAGATGAGTTTTAAAACTCTTTTGGAAGGCAAGGAGAGGTACCACTCTATAGTACAAATAGCCCTCGGCACATGCAGAATACAGCATTCATTTGCCAAGTTGTCTTCTGGGAAGATATCTTGATTTCCCCACCTAATTATACAATGAAAATGTTCTTGCAGTCTCCCTTTTAATCATTAGGAGGCTTGATATGAACCTAATTTCTTGAGATTAGCTAAAGTTGATCAGCGCTGCTATCCACTGTTTCCTTTTCACCAAATAAAATAAAATCAAACAGAATAAACCTTCCTTTTTGTCCAGCTTTGCTCCTGGTAATTTCAAAAAGATGTCTCTTCGGGCTTTCTTGGCAACAATCCAGAAGGGTTATTTTTTTCCCCTTCTGTAATATCATTTCCTGGTTTAACCTGAAGTCCTGAATGTGTCTGATCCCAGTAATTACCAGACTCAAACCTCTTTTGCTTCTGAGTTCAGGTCAGTCAGACGCTTCCACCATTCTGAGACTTTTTATAATTAGCTTTCGGTACAACAGCAACAAAAAGGTACACTTGTGGGAAGTCAATTGTGGAACTGAAATGGGATTCAATATAAATTCATTGAAATAAATGACAACGAACATCCTCATTTTATCACATTAATATTACAGGTAGTCCTTGACGTACAATCTCAATTGAGTCATTCATTAAGTGAGTTTGCCCCATTTTATGACTTTTCTCGCCACAGTGGTTAAGTTAGTAACACGGTTGTTAAGTGAATCTGACTTCCCCATTGGCTTTTCTTGTCCAGAAGGATGCAAAAGTGAATCGCATGACTCACAATACTGCAACCGTCATAAATATGCGTCAGTTGACAAGCGTCCGTATTTTGATCGCGTGATCCCAGCAATGCGGCAATGGTTGTAAGTGTGAAAATAGTCATAAGTCACTTTTTACAGTGCCATTGTAACTTTGAATGGTCACTAAATGTACTGCTGTAAGTTGAGGACTAACTGTTAGGCAGGAACTTTTCTGAGTGGCAGATCAAAGAACTGAATTTATTTATTTAATAAACTAATTGGATTGTTATTTGTTCAATTTCTTATGCCACCCTTCTCCTTAGACTCAGGGTGGCTTACAACATGTTCGCAATAGCACTTTTAAGAGAGCCAGCATATTGCCCCCACAATCTGGGTCCTCATTTTACCCACCTTGGAAGGATGGAAGGCTGAGTCAACCTTGAGCTGGTGATGAGATTTGAACTGCTGACCTGCAGATCTAGCAGTAATAGAAACACAAGAAGATTGATGGCAGAAAAAGACTCCGTGGTCCATTTAATCTGCCCTTATACTATTTCCTGTATTTTATCTTAGGATGTGTTGTGGTTAGCTCTGACCCAGCTCCTGCCCCAAGGAATGTGGAGGTGGATGTGGGGGAGACATCCACATGCCGCAGGCCTGTTTTGCTCCCAGTAGAATCTGCTGACAAGGTCTCCTCTGACCCAGGAAGCGTGAGTGACAGGGAAGAGGGGAGTTTGGCAGACAGCCCAGGAGATCAGTCATCTGTATCATCCCTGGATTCTGAACAAGAATTAATGACACATCCACGCATGCGTAGAGCGATGCATAGGAGACAACAAATGAAGGATTATTACAAGAGAAAATGAGGCCACCTGTGGTTGGGTGGGTCTGCTGTAATTAGTGCTACAGATAAAAGTGCAGCCTGGTGTTTTAGCCTCATGGCAGTTTATCTGATTCATTGTTTCATCAAGATCGTGGTTTTTGTTTTTCAGGATTGTGTGTGTGGACTCTCTGGACTTTAGAATTGGACTCAATTTCCCAGTTATTGGGTGAGCAATTGGACTGCATTTAACCTGTGCCTTATATGTACCAGAAAATCCCTTTGACATTTAAAAAGGGAGCTGTTTCTGTTTTTCTGTTTATAAAAACTTTTGGGTTTTCCTTTTATCGTGTGGTGTGGACTAATTACCCTGTAATTACGGGCGGTTAAGACACGCGGCAGAACAGAATAAACTGCCATCAACCCCCAGACACATACCGTTCCAGAGTGAAGGGTGTTGGATTGTTTGCTTCTCTATTTTCTGGCACTTATCGGATCATGGCTGCTGGTATGGCAGAAATGCAAGCAGTCTTCGAGGCTTTGCAGTTGGAAATCTAAGCGTTAACGCTGTCAGTGCAGCAGTTACAGAACCAGGTGGAGATATTATCTCAGCAGCCTGTCATTCCACAGGTGCAGCCAGCAGCTCCTGCACCACAGCCACTACCAAGGAGGAAATGTTTTGTGGCTCTGCCTGAAAAATTCTGGAGTGACAGACGCCTGTTTGCAGCTTTCCTCAGTCAATTGCAGTTGTTTATTAATGCACAACTGCCCCATTTTCCAAGAGATGCAGAGAAGGTAGCGTTCCTCTGCAGTTTGTTGACCGGCCCTGCTGCTTCCTGGGTGTCTCCATTGCTGGACAGAGATGATCCGATACTGCAGGATTATACCGTCTTTTGCGCCCAGTTGCAAAGGCAGTTTTCGGATCCGGTGCAGGAGCAGACAGCCACGAGGGCATTGAAATAGCTGAAACAAGGTTTGCGCCCATTAGTGGAATATTTAAGTGACTTTTGTAGCCTCAGTGGACAGGTGCAGTGGAATGAGGCTGCCTTGATGGAGGCATTTCAGGATTGCTTGTCAGAGACTATGCTTGATGAACTGGTGCACGAGGCTCTGCCGGGTACCCTGGATGAGCTGGAACAGCATTGTTTGGTCATTGAGGCTCGGCTGCTGGCTCGAGAAGTGCGCCGGGCTGGGCGGTCCTCCTCCCACATTTCGGGCGTCACGCCAGTGCCTGCTCCACGGTGGGGGGTGTCCACTATGCCCAGGCTGACCCCGGTTCCTTTACCCCGTCGCTTCCTGCCTGCCCTGCCTCCTTGTGTAGCGGATCATGCCCCTGCTGGGAAGCCCATGGAGGTGAATTTTGTGCAACCCCATTTGTCCCCGGAGGAGAGAGCGCAGTGCGACAGGCCGGTGCTTCTATCGTGGGGGGGGGAGGTCATTTCGCGAATGCCTGTCCCTGCAAACGAGGGAGCACGGTTGCTGCCATAGTTTCGACTCCTCCCAGTCCTCCTGTTACCACGCTGACTCTTGCAGGACAGCTTCCAGAGTCATCAACTCATGTTCCCACCATAGTTCTGGATTCCTCGATGGCTGTCTCCATGCCCCTGGTTTCCCCGCCAGATGTGCTGTCAGGAAATGAAGGCGGCCCAGCTTGGTGGCAATGCTAGGTCGGGCTGGCATTTCATCGGTTAAGGATTCTTCGGATAATGACCCTGGAACGTACCGTCACCTCACGATTAATGTCAAGCTCCTGGTGGATCGGCGTATTCAATCGATTTCTGCTCTTGCCCTCGTGGATTCAGGGGCCACCACAAATTTCCTGGATGAGGAGTTTGCACAGAGACATTCGTTGCCCTTGTGTCTTGTGAACCCTCCATTGACTGTAGAAACCATTGATGGGCAGGTGTTGTTGTCTGGGCCCATCCGTTTTCAGACCTTGCAGGTGCGGATCAGCATCGGGACTCATGAGGACGGCTTTACAATTTTATGTCATGTGGGGCCTCCATTTCCCTCTTGTCTTCGGGTTGTCATGGTTAAGGGCGCATGATCCTCAGGTGGTGTGGTCACAGAACAGCGTCACATTTTCCAGTTTACCATTGTCACGTTTGTGCCTCGCAAGGGCCCGTTATCCCCGCATCAGTGTTACCGGAGGGCCTCGCTGAGTGTGCGGATGTCTTTAATGAAAAAGAGGCAGAACGCATGCCGCCGCATCGTTTATATGCTAAGCTGGAGAAATGTCAGTTTTTGCAGACCACCATAGAATTTTTAGGTCATGTCATTCCTCCAGGGGGAATAGCCATGGTCCTGGGCAAGGAGTCAGCATTAAAAACCTGGCAACCCCCAAGGAGAGTCAAGGATGTGCCGAGGTTATTGGGGTTTGCAAACTACTATCGCACATTCATACCAGGGTTTGCCCAGTTGACTGCGCCTCTCACCCGGTTGTTGCAAAAACAGGTCTCGTTTCAGTGGGGTGAGGAGGAGCAGTGGGCTTTTGTAGTCTTAAGGACGCTCTCATGAAAGAGCCCTTGAAGGGAGAGTTGATGCAAGATACAGAAGATATGATGAATCAATCACTCAGTTGGAGATGCAACGTGCTTCGTATGGACTAAGATTTCAGAATATAAAAGAGGAAAAAGATGAAGATTTAAAAATGACTATGGCTGAAACTATTGGAGGAATACTCCAAGAGGATCCCACAGCACTACTGAAAGAAATCGATGAAGTTTACAGAACTTCGAATAGTTACATTCGTTGTCACAACCTCCCGAGAGAGATACACATCAAGTTCACAAAAAAAGCTTTGCGAGATGACATACTCCACTGGTCAAGAAACTCCAAACTCCAACACCAAGGAGTTGAAATAAAAATATTAAAACAAGTTCCAAGAAGTGTCAGAGAAAGTAGAAAAGACTATCACTTTCTAACTAGAATTTTGATCAAAGAAAATATAACTTTCCGTTGGCTTATTCCACAAGGCCTTTCTCTGACTTGGCATTCCACAAGATACAAATTGGAAAACGTGCATCAGCCACCTGGACTATAAAACTAAACAACAAGTGGTCCAACAACAACCAATACAACAGCAACCAGGGGAAAAACCAGCAATCCAACAAGAAGATCTGGGGGCTACTGCTCAGATAATAGAGCAGGACCAAGGTGCTAGAAGAGTTCAACCTCAGCGAGAAACCAAAAAGCTACTAAATGACAATAAGTAAAGATTTAAAAATCTTTTCTGTAAACGTCAATGGACTTAATGAACCAAGGAAAAGGAAACAAATCTTTTCTAAAATCAGAAATCAAAATGCTCAAATTGCAATATTACAAGAAGTGCATATTAAAAAAAATAACCAAAAATTACTGTTGAATCCCAAAATTGGAAAAATGTATGCTGCATTAGCAGATAAAAAAAAAAAGAGGTGTAGTGATGTATGTTGAGAATTCTATAAATTCCAAACAAATATTTAAGGATAATGAGGGTAGAATATTGATTGTACAAGTTGATATTGAACCTAGACCTCTAGTTATTGTTTCTATTTATGCCCCTAATGAAGATCAAATGACATTTTATAAAAATCTACACCAAACAATAATAGAATTAGCTATTGAAAATGTATTAATAATAGGTGATTTTAATGCTATTGCGAACAGACAACTAGACCATTCAGGGGGGGGGGGAGGTAACAACAAAAGGAAAAAAAGTAAAAAAAACAAGAAGGAATTTGCTACCTAGTACTTTTCAAAAAATGAAAGCGGAACTATTGTTAAATGATATCTGGAGGGAAAGACACCCTCATAAGAGACAATATACCTTCTATTCCAACCCCCACAAAATTTGGACAAGAATAGACATGATATGGGCACCAAAAATGGTTGCAGAACAAATAAAAGAGGTCGAGATAGATGTCAATACATGGGCTGATCACAATCCAATAGTGGTCTCTATGAGAATGAATAACAAACAGAATAACTGGCGGATGAATGAAACATCTTAAATGATAAGAAATATAAGGATTGGATCGAAAAAAGAATTAAAAATATTTTTTGAAATTAACAAAAACTCAGACACCACTCCACAGAACTTATGGGATACAGTTAAAGCCTACATAAGAGGATTAACAATATCCTACACAGCAAAATATAACAAGGAAAACAAATTAAAGTATGTACAATTAATAAATGAATTAAAACAATTAGAATTTTTATCGCAGCAACATATTAAGAATAGAGATTTAAAAACAGAAATAAATGTAATTAACCATAAAATTAGAATCATAGAACAAAATCAAATAACTGAAAAAATTAAAAGAGCAAAGCAACACTATTTTGAACATGCAAACAAACCAGGCAGATGGCTAGCATATAAACTTAGAAAACAGAGTCAATCAAAATTAATTAAAAAACTAGAAGATAAAGATGGTACAATAAAATATGATACAGAAGGAAAGGCAGACATTGTGTACAATTTTTATAAAGATCTATATGCTAAAGATAATGTTAGCGAAGATGAAGTCTTTAACTATTTACAATCTTCAAAATTACCACAAATAACAGAGGACCAACAGGCCACCATGGATGGACCAATAACAATGGAAGAACTCCTAATAACAATTAAAAAACAGAAAAGTAATAAGGCCACAGGCCCAGACGCCACACCGGCAGAATGGTACAAGATAGAAAATGAAATAATAAGAAACCACATGTTAGAAACTTTCAATCTACCGTGTTTCCCCGATAGTAAGACCCCCCCGATTGTAAGACATATGGGGGGTTTCAGGGGGGTCGGCTAATTTAAGCCATACCCCGAAAGTAAGACATATGTCTTACTTTCGGGGAAACACGGTAGCTTGTTAAGGTTAGCATTCCTGTTACCTTGCTGATGTACTTCTAGCGCTCGCGTTGCAGCCAGCTTACTCCTGCACGCGTTCGCCATGATATGCCGTTGTTCTCTAAGAGACTACATTTCCCAGCACTCTCCGCGCAGCCCGCCTCCGTTTCCGTTGTCGAAAGAAGGGAGATCCGAAGAAGCAAAGCGGCCGGGGAGGTGATCGCGCTCGAGGTCGTACGCTGCTCTCCGTGGCGTGGTGGTCGATGCCGGTGGCGGCCGCGGCGCTAGTCTTGGGGAGCGATGCTGCCGAGGCGCAGCTCGCTGACGGGGCTGGCAGTGGGGCTCTTTGCCGTCTACGTGGCACACCCGGCCCTTCTGTACTTCTCCCCGCCGGGCAAGAGGCAAAGGCGGCGGCGGGAGTAGCGGAGGCGAGGCGGAGAAAAAAGAAGCGGCGGGGTCCAGCTGGACCCCGCCGCTTCTTTCTTCTCCGCCTCGCCTCCGCTACTCCCGCCGCCGCCTTTGCCTCTTGCCCGGCGGGGAGAAGTACAGAAGGGCCGGGTGTGCCACGTAGACGGCAAAGAGCCCCACTGCCAGCCCCGTCAGCGAGCTGCGCCTCGGCAGCATCGCTCCCCAAGACTAGCGCCGCGGCCGCCACCGGCATCGACCACCACGCCACGGAGAGCGGAGAAGGTGAGGCGGAGGCGAGGCGGAGAAGAAAGAAGCGGCGGATAGCTGGCAAGGCGCCGGCTAGAGGGCTGGACCCCGCCGCTTCTTTCTTCTCCGCCTCGCCTCCGCTACTCCCGCCGCCGCCTTTGCCTCTTGCCCGGCGGGGAGAAGTACAGAAGGGCCGGGTGTGCCACGTAGACGGCAAAGAGCCCCACTGCCAGCCCCGTCAGCGAGCTGCGCCTCGGCAGCATCGCTCCCCAAGACTAGCGCCGCGGCCGCCACCGGCATCGACCACCCCGCCACGGAGAGCGGAGAAGGCGAGGCGGAGGCGAGGCGGAGAAGAAAGAAGCGGCGGATAGCTGGCAAGGCGCCGGCTAGAGGGCTGGACCCCGCCGCTTCTTTCTTCTCCGCCTCGCCTCCGCTACTCCCGCCGCCGCCTTTGCCTCTTGCCCGGCGGGGAGAAGTACAGAAGGGCCGGGTGTGCCACGTAGACGGCAAAGAGCCCCACTGCCAGCCCCGTCAGTGAGCTGCGCCTCGGCAGCATCGCTCCCCAAGACTAGCGCCGCGGCCGCCACCGGCATCGACCACCCCGCCACGGAGAGCGGAGAAGGCGAGGCGGAGGCGAGGCGGAGAAGAAAGAAGCGGCGGATAGCTGGCGAGGCGCCAGCTAGAGGGCTGGACCCCGCCGCTTCTTTCTTCTCCGCCTCGCCTCCGCTACTCCCGCCGCCGCCTTTGCTCTCCCCACTGGGCGAGCAGGCCGAGGCGCTGGAACTGGGGCTGCCTGTCCTTGGCGTGAACGGTGGGCAGGTGGCGCTCGGCACCCAGAATCCCGTCTTCTCGCCACCACCCAAGCTCCCTCCGGAGCCTGCCGCCGCCGCCGCAGAAAGAGAAAGCTGGCACCAGGCTGCCCGAAGATGAGCCGACCCCGGTGCCCGGGACAATATAAGACATACCCCCAAAGTAAGACACAGTGGGGTTTTGGGGGGTAAAAAGAAAGTAAGACACTGCCTTACTATCGGGGAAACACGGTATGTAGACTCGAGGGCAAAATTCCTAAATCTTGGTCAGAATCACTAACAACTTTAATACACAAACCGGGCACAGACCCAGAAAAAATTAAAAATTATAGGCCTATATCATTATTAAATGTAGACTACAAGATATTTATTGCTATTTATGCAGACAGACTTAAAAGAGTCATAAATGGAATAATACACCAAGATCAAAATGGGTTTTTACCAGGGAGACAAATTAAAAATAATCTTAGAATAGTTATAAACACACTAGAGTACGCCGTCAGTGCTGTACTTCTACAGGCCCGTCCTGAAGGTGGCACCTTGTTTCCGTGTGCCTACCACTCCAGAAAACTCACGCCCTCGGAAAGAAACTACACGATCTGGGAAAAGGAACTTTTGGCAGTCAAGTCGCCATTTGAGACATGGAGACATCAGCACAAGGGCACCCGGCATGAGGTAGAGGTCAGGACCGACCATAAAAATTTGGAGCATCTGCAAACGGACTGAAAATTGAACCAACGACAGATACGTTGGTCGTTTTTTTTCACAAGGTTCAACTTTCGGATCCGGTATACACCCAGCTTCCAGAATCCCAGAGCGGATGCTTTGTCTAGGAAACCAGAGTTTCTGCATCCGAAAGAGCCGGCCCTGTTACAGACAATCTTGCCAGCGGAAGTGCTGGCTGCTACCCAGGACCCCGTTGACTTGCGAAGGCGTATCCGTGAGATGCAGCGGGGGGATGGGTTTGTGGCACAGCGGGTGAGGGAGATGGTGCCCAATTCTCCATGGACATCTGCTGAGGGACTGATCCGGTACTGGGGGCAGTTGTATGTCCCAGCAGGGGCGCTTTGCAGATTGATTCTGTCCCAATGCCATGACAATCCTGCGGCGGGTCATTTTGGCTTGTTTAAAACCTTGGACTTAGTGACTCGAACATTTTGGTGGCCGCGAATCCAAGATGACGTTCACTCATATGTTGCCACATATGAACGGTGTCGTGCGGCCAAGTCAGCCACAGGGGTACCTCCAGGATTATTACAGCCATTGCCAACACC
Source organism: Erythrolamprus reginae (assembly GCF_031021105.1). Lineage (NCBI taxonomy): Eukaryota > Metazoa > Chordata > Lepidosauria > Squamata > Dipsadidae > Erythrolamprus > Erythrolamprus reginae. The sequence continues at coordinate 30,842,823 of NC_091957.1, forward strand.
CACGAGGCCGTGGGGAGCTGTGTCCATGGACTTTGTCATACACTTGCCCCCCTCGGCGCGGTTCATCACAGTCATTGTGGTGATGGACATGTTGACAAAAATGGTCCATTTCATCCCCTGTCGCCAGGTACCCACATCCCATGACACTGCTAAATTGCTTTTGCAACATGTCTTCCGGATCCATGGACTTCCAGATCGAGTTGTGTTGGACCGAGGAACTCAGTTCACGGCATGGTTCTGGAAAGAGCTTATGTCTGCTTTACAGGTCCAAGTTTGTCTTGCTTTGACCCAGCAGCCTCAAACTGATGGGGGAACAGAAAAAACCATTGGACTTTTGGAACAATACCTGCGGTGCTTTGTGTCAGACCGGCAGGCTGATTGGTCACATTTCCTCCTGGTAGCGGAGTTTGCATTTAATAACTCCCAGCATACCTCTGTAAGACTCATGCCATTTTATGCAAACTATGGCTTCCATCCCCGGTTTTTCTCATTAACCCTGTTAGATTCCTCGGTCCCTGCAGCAGAGGACTTCTTATCAGAACTGCAAGCGGTTCATGAGATGGTGAAACGATATTTGATTAAGGCCAAAGAGGACTACAAACGGGTGGCAGACAGGTTCCGGCAAGATGTCCCCCTGTTGGCTGTTGGTGACAAGGTGTGGTTATCCACCAAACACATCGCTTCGGAATTACCTCGACATAAACTGGATCCACGCTTCATGGGCCCTTTCCCGATTGAGAAGGTTATCAATCTGGTGGCCTATCAGCTTACGTTGCCTGCCAACTTGTGTGTTCACCCCGTTTTTCACCGTTCCCTTTTGGTACCTGTTTCTCCTGAGTGCCCACTTAGTCCCAGTGCCCTTTGTTGCCTGCCCCCTGTGTTCGGAATCATCTGCCCGAGGTCATGATCCAAGCCATCCGGGACTCCCATTGGGTGGACGATAGTTTTCAATATCTTGTGCAATAGGTGGAGGGTGAGCCTGACAATTGTTCGTGGGTGGAGGCTGCCCTGGTTGATGCTCCCATCCTTGTCTGGGTGTTTCATGCACAATTGCCACAGAAACCTCGTCCCTTGCGCTGGAGCCAGGAGAGGGGCCTTCCGGGAGGGGATGGTGTTGTGGTTACCTCTGACCCAGCTCCTGCCCCAAGGAATGTGGGGGTGGATGTGGGGGAGACATCCACATGCCGCAGGCCTGTTTTGCTCCCAGTAGAATCTGCCGATGAAGTCTCATCTGACCAAGGAAGCGTGAGTGACAGGGAAGAGGGGAATTTGACAGACAACCCAGGAGGAGATCAGTCATCTGTATCATCCCTGTATTCTGAACAAGAATTAATGACACATCCATGCATGCGTAGAGTGATGCACAGGAAACAACTGAAGGATTATTACAAGAGAAAATGAGGCCACCTGTGGTTGAGTGGGTCTGCTGTAATTAGTGCTACAGATAAAACTGCAGCCTGGTGTTTTAGCCTCATGGCAGTTTATCTGATTCATTGTTTCATCAAGATCGTGGTTTTTGCTCTTCGGGTTTGTGTGTGTGGACTCTCTGGACTTTAGAATTGGACTCAATTTGAAAGTTATTGGGTGAGCAATTGGACTGCATTTAACCTGTGCCTTGTACGTACCAGAAAATCCCTTTGACATTTAAAAAGGGAGCTGTTTCTGTTTTTCTGTTTATAAAAACTTTTGGGTTTTCCTTTTATCGTGTGGTGTGTGTCTTCCTGGACTAATTACCCTGTAATTATGGGTGGTTGAGACACATCGGCAGAACAGGATGAATATATGTTTATCCCAGGCATGTTTCAATTCAGTTACTGTGGATTTACCAACCACGTCTGCTGGAAGTTTGTTCCAAGCACCTACTATTCTTTCAGTAAAATAATATTTTCTCACATTGCTTCTGATCTTTCCCCCAGCTAACCTTGCCCCCTTGTTCTTGTGTTCACTTTCCTATTAAAAATAGTTACCGCCTGAACTTTATTTGATCCTTTAACATATTTAAATGTTTCGATCATATCCCCCCTTTCCCTTCTGCCCTCCAGACTATACAGATTGAGTTCATGAAGTATTTCCTGATAAGTTTTAAGTACTGCACTCTACCCACTGCGCCACCTCGGCTCTTTGGAGACCTGGGCAGAACTGAGGCCATGGGTTGTGCACCCCAGATTTAAAAGAAGAGGAGCATGTTCAGATGAATCTATCTGGATCTGTAGCAAGAGCACATAGATTTATAGACCACTTTGCAGGTCCTTCTAAGTGGTTTACATAGACAGCATACTGCCCCCCCCAACAATCTGAGTCATTTTACCCACCTTGGGAGGCTGGAAGGCTGAGTCACCCTTGAACCCATCAAAATCTAACTCCAGACTCTGGGCAGAGTTAGCCTGCAATACTTCATTCTCATCATTGTTCCACCAGGGCACCAAGAGATGCTGCCTAGGAAACAATCTGATAAGAGGGAGCATCGCCCACAGCTGTACAATGGACAGAGAGCAAGAGGCTCAGAAGGGACCTTCTCCTAGGTCAGTGATGGCAAACCTTTTTTGGTTCGTGTGACGAAAGGGGATTTGTGCATGTGCTGGCATGCCCACACCTATCCCCTATCCCCCACACCTGTAGTACCTCCTGCGCTGCCCCTGGATATGCGCACAATCCCCCCCCCTTCCCATACATGCACACAGGACTCACTGAAGCCTGGAACGGTGAAAAAAATGGCCAAATGGGCAAACCAAAAGTTCAGAAAAACAGGCTTCCGGTTTGCCTGTTGTGCTGTTTTTCGCACTCTGGAGGCTTCAGGGGAGCTTCCTGAAGGCTCGGAGTGTGAAAAACAGCACAATGGGTGTCAGGCTGTGTCAATCGGAATTTAAGAAAAATAAAACTCAGAGTCCAGGTTGAACTTCAAAAGTGAATTTATCAAAAATCAGAACTGAAAGCAACGCACAGAAAGCAAAGACTGAGAAAAAGGCGCGATACGAGCACGTATCAAAGTATCCCACTTGAAACTCCCCCTTTGGAAAATACCCAACCCTTAGTGTCTATTTCTGTCAGGTAGACGCATCTTCACAACCAGGTCAAACTTATGTAATGCGACTTCTAGTGGCCTCCTGCTGGTCACCTGCTTTCCAGGAAAACGGAAGTTATCCTGCTCTATGTTAGGAAAGCAAAACTTATCAGGGCCTCCTGAACCTTCCCCTCCCAAAACCCAAAAAACCACTCCCATTACTATGGCAACCGAAGCGTAGTAAGAGTGTAGAAACATAGCGAGGTTGACAATGGGCCAAACCGGTAGTCCATTTTTCTGACCCTCCAGTTTGCACGTTGGGCAGTTTTTTGCACTTCCCTGAAGCCTCCAGAGGGTGAAATGGCCTTCTTCTCCAGGCTGAAAATCAGCTGTCTAGTGTGCACATGCACACTGGAGCTATCATGGGGAAACACCTCGCATGCCCTCTGATATGAGATTAACTTCCAGCAAGCACACCTAGAATTGCATTGCTAATATCCTTCCAGAATTTCATCTTGGATCCCTCTCTGCACCCCACATCGGTTCCTCAATCCCATTTCACCCAGGAAAGAATCTCAGCTGCCCACAGCAACATCAAAAACTTTAGTGTAACATAAGGAGCCTTTAAGCCAGTCTGTTGGAAATAGGGAATGGAGATGCTTGGCATCGCTTTTAGCCTTTAGCACTGCTGGCCTAGAAAGTATAGAACTCTACTTCCCATTGGTGGCTATTTATAGTCCTTGTAGCAATCCTACTTAGGGCAACGTGTATCTTTTGGGAAGGCATTAGGCTGAATGGAGTCACTTGTGGAGAACTGGACCTGGGATTTGGCTCAATGTTTGTCAACCTGAGCATCTTTAAAATGTAATGGACTTTAAGTCCCAGAATCTCCCAATCAGCAAGACTACAAGGCAATTTTATCTTCTATGCTAAACAAGCAAGCACCTGCCACATAATAACCCAGACTTAACATAGAAGCATAGAAGATTGACGGCAAAAAAAGACATCATGGTCCATCTAATCTGCCCTTTTACTATTTCCTCTAATTAAGATGGATTTATTATTATTATTATTATTATTATTATTATTATTTATTTATTTATTTATTTATTCTATTTTTATGCCGCCCTTCTCCTTAGACTCAGGGTGGCTTACAACATGTTAGCAATATTATTATTATTTATTAGATTTGTATGCCGCCCCTCTCCGAAGTGGCTCACAACAACAACAATACACAATACAAATCCAATTATTAAAAAGAGAACAGTTAAAACCCTTAATTTAAAAACAATCATACAACCCAAACAAACCATACATAAAACGGGACTGCGGAGGGGAATCAATTTCCCCACGCCTGGCAGCAGAGGTGGGTTTTTAAGAGTTTGCAAAAGGCAAGGAAGGTGGGGGCAGTCCTGATCTCTGGAGGGAGTTGATTCCAGAGGGCCGGGGCCACCACAGAGAAGGCTCTTCCCCTGGGTCCCGCCAGACGGCATTGTTTTGTCAATGGGACCCGGAGAAGGCCAACTCTGTGGGACCTAATCGGTCGCTGAGATTTGTGCGGCAGAAGGCGGTCCCTAAGGTATATATTATATGTTTATCCCAGGCATCACGTCTGCTGGAAGTTTGTTCCAAGCATCTACTATTCTCTCAGTAAAAGAATATTGACAATTGTCAATAAGAAAGACAGAGCAATCTGGATAGTGGATGTGGCAATACCTGGAAACAGCAGATAGAAGAGATAGACCTGGAAAAGACAGCAAAATGCAAGACTGGCAAATACAAACACAAGAAGCGTAGCAAGAGAAAGCAAAGGTAGTACCAGTAGTTATAAGTACCGTAGGTGCAACCCCAGAACAACTGGAGCATCATTTGAACACCCATCGGTATTGACAAATTCATCATCGGTCAATTACAAAAAGGAGCTTTACTCAGAACAGATTACATTCTGTAACAATACCTCAAACACCATGAAATATCAACATCTGCTTATCGCAGGTCCTTGGAAAGCACTCAATATGTGGATAAAAAAGCCAGATTCAGTCTAAACATCTGGCAGATTATGGCAGGAACCAGAATTGACAAAATCACCATTAGTCAATTGCAAAAGGGTTTACTTAGAACTGCTTTCATCCTGCCACAGTCACTTTTAACAACATAAAACAACAACCCCTGGATTTGGCATTTTTATCCACCCATCGAGGACTTCATAGGATTCAAGTCCTCAATAGGTCGATAAAAATGCCAAATCCAGTCTAAACATTTGTCTGTTGTGTGACAAACCATAATAATAATACATTTCCCCATTCATACCAAAAACACCAAGTCGGATCGAGCATTGAAGAAAAACAGAAGTATGTAATTATGATCATTTAAATTGAAAGATAGTCATCTGTTTTGTGTGGCATGCTAGGTCACTATTTTACCCAATTAACCGTGGTTAAACAAGCTGTGATTTAGTGTCATGTGTGAATCAATCTTTCTTCCATAGAATTGTACAGGGTTTAGGACATTTAGCCTGCCAGTTGGATGAAGCTCTTTCCTCCGCAGCAGCTGATCGGCCGCTGCCTTCACTCCCTCGCCCAAGGGCCCCTAGCTCTTGGCCCCAGCCCTTTGGCCATAAAAATCCAAATTCAGCCACAGCCTTTTGGCGACATGGGACACTTCACCACCATCCAATCAGAACGGTTGTTACAAAATGCTACTTTTGGAAGGAAAGAATGGGACAGTTTGCTCTTTCATACACAAACACACACATTGAATGATAGAGAGGGAAGGGACCTTGGTTGCCATCTAGTCTGACCTGACCCCACTTCTCATTCAGGAGACTTACAGAGTGATAGAGAGGGAAGGGACCTTGGTGGCCATCTAGTCTGACCCACCTTCTCATTCAGGAGACTTACAGAATGATAGAGAGGGAAGGGACCTTGGTGGCCATCTAGTCTGACCTGACCCCCCTTCTTATTCAGAAGACTTACAGAATGATAGAGAGGGAAGGGACCTCGGTAGCCATCTAGTCTGATCCCCAGCTCAAGCAGGAGAATAGAGGGGACTGCAGAAGCCATCTAGTCTGACCCCCAGCTCAAGCAGGAGAATGAAATGGAATGACAGAGATGGAGGGGACCTCAGAGACCATCTAGTCCAACCCTCTTCACAAGCAGGAGAATTGGTCTTCCGGTCAAATTCTTGGGCTGCTAAATTGGCTGGTGGAACTCCTTGCCTCACAACAAGCTAATCCTTTAAAAACTAATTTGGGAACCCAATCAGAGCAGTCCTCTCAAAAGAGAGTTGGGAGAGACTGCTAGGTAGCAAAGGACAGAAGTGAAGTCTGGTTGCTGTCTGGGGCCCTTTTATGACCTGCTCCTCCTGCTAATCTTTGGAATTTTTACGATGCGTGGAGCATTTATGACAAAAGAAAGTGTCAAGAGAGGCAAAAATTTGGAGGCCCGAGACATGGGGGTAGGGTCCACCCCCGCCCTCCATGCATACACATTTAACAAGAGTTGGAAGGGACCTTGGTGGTTATCCAGTCCCACCCTCTCCTTCCACCCATACACATTTGACAAATTCTGACCTGCTAAATTGGCAGGGGGAACATACTCCCCTCCATTCTCCTGCTTGAGCTGGGGATCAGACTAGATTGCTACCGAGGTCCCTTCCCTCTCTATCATTCTGTAAGTCTCCTGAATGAGAAGGGGGGTCAAGTCAGACTAGATGGCCACCAAGGTCCCTTCCCTCTCTATCATTCTGTAAGTCTCCTGAATGAGAAGGGGGTCAGACTAGATGGCTACTGAGTTCCCTTCCCTCTCTATCATTCTGGAAGTCTCCTGAATGAGAAGGTGGGTCAAGTCAGACTAGATGGCCACCAAGGTCCCTTCCCTCTCTATCATTCTGTAAGTCTCCTGAATGAGAAAGTGGGTCAGACTAGATGGCCACTGAGTTCCTTTCCTCTCTATCATTCTGTAAGTCTCCTGAATAAGAAGGTGGGTCAGGTCAGACTAGATGGCCACCAAGGTCCCTTCCCCCTGTATCATTCTGTAAGTCTCCTGAATGAGAAGGGGGGTCAGGTCAGAATAGATGCCCACCAAGGTCCCTTCCCTCTCTATCACTCTGCAAGTCTCCTGAATGAGAATGTGGGGTCAGACTAGATGGCCACTGAGTTCCCTTCCCTCTCTATCATTCTGTAAGTCTCCTGAATGAGAAGGGGGTCAGACTAGATGGCCACTGAGTTCCCTTCTCCCTCTATCATTCTGTAAGTCTCCTGAATGAGAAGGGGGGTCAAGTCAGACTAGATGGCCACTGAGTTCCCTTTCCTCTCTATCATTCTGTAAGTCTCCTGAATGAGAAAGTGGGTCAGACTAGATGGCCACTGAGTTCCCTTTCCTCTCTATCATTCTGTAAGTCTCCTGAATAAGAAGGTGGGTCAGGTCAGACTAGATGGCCACCAAGGTCCCTTCCCCCTCTATCATTCTGTAAGTCTCATGAATGAGAAGGGGGGTCAGGTCAGACTAGATGGCCACCAAGGTCCCTTCCCTCTCTATCACTCTGCAAGTCTCCTGAATGAGAATGTGGGGTCAGACTAGATGGCCACTGAGTTCCCTTTCCCCTCTATCAATCTGTAAGTCTCCTGAATAAGAAGGTGGGTCAGGTCAGACTAGATGGCCACCAAGGTCCCTTCCCGCTCTATCATTCTGTAAGTCTCCTGAATGAGAAGGGCGGTCAGGTCAGACTAGATGGCCACCAAGGTCCCTTCCCTCTCTCTCACTCTGCAAGTTTCCTGAATGAGAATGTGGGGTCAGACTAGATGGCCACTGAGTTCTCTTCCCTCTCTATCATTCTGTAAGTCTCCTGAATGAGAAGGGGGTCAGACTAGATGGCCACTGAGTTCCCTTCTCTCTCTATCATTCTGTAAGTCTCCTGAATGAGAAGGTGGGTCAAGTCAGACTAGATGGCCACCAAGGTCCCTTCCCTCTCTATCACTCTGCAAGTCTCCTGAATGAGAATGTTGGGTCAGACTAGATGGCCACTGAGTTCCCTTCACTCTCTATCATTATGTAAATCTCCCGAATGAGAAGGTAGGTCAGGTCAGACTAGATGACCACCAAGGTCCCTTCCCTCTCTATCATTCTTTAAGTCTCCTGAATGAGAAAGTGGGTCAGACTAGATGGCCACTGAGTTCCCTTTCCTCTCTATCATTCTGTAAGTCTCCTGAATAAGAAGGTGGGTCAGGTCAGATTAGATGGCCACCAAGGTCCCTTCCCTCTCTATCATTCTGTAAGTCTCCTGAATGAGAAGGGGGGGTCAGGTCAGACTAGATGGCCACCAAGGTCACTTCCCTCTCTATCACTCTGCAAGTCTCCTGAATGAGAAGGGGGTCAGACTAGATGGCCACTGAGTTCCCTTCTCCCTCTATCATTCTGTAAGTCTCCTGAATGAGAAGGGGGGTCAAGTCAGACTAGATGGCCACCAAGGTCCCTTTCCTCTCTATCATTCTGTAAGTCTCCTGAATGAGAAAGTGGGTCAGACTAGATGGCCACTGAGTTCCCTTTCCTCTCTATCATTCTGTAAGTCTCCTGAATGAGAAAGTGGGTCAGACTAGATGGCCACTGAGTTCCCTTTCCTCTCTATCATTCTGTAAGTCTCCTGAATAAGAAGGTGGGTCAGGTCAGACTAGATGGCCACCAAGGTCCCTTCCCCCTCTATCATTCTGTAAGTCTCCTGAATGAGAAGGGGGGTCAGGTCAGACTAGATGGCCACCAAGGTCCCTTCCCTCTCTATCACTCTGCAAGTCTCCTGAATGAGAATGTGGGGTCAGACTAGATGGCCACTGAGTTCCCTTTCCCCTCTATCAATCTGTAAGTCTCCTGAATGAGAAGGGCGGTCAGGTCAGACTAGATGGCCACCAAGGTCCCTTCCCTCTCTATCACTCTGCAAGTTTCCTGAATGAGAATGTGGGGTCAGACTAGATGGCCACTGAGTTCTCTTCCCTCTCTATCATTCTGTAAGTCTCCTGAATGAGAAGGGGGTCAGACTAGATGGCCACTGAGTTCCCTTCTCTCTCTATCATTCTGTAAGTCTCCTGAATGAGAAGGTGGGTCAAGTCAGACTAGATGGCCACCAAGGTCCCTTCCCTCTCTATCACTCTGCAAGTCTCCTGAATGAGAATGTTGGGTCAGACTAGATGGCCACTGAGTTCCCTTCTCCCTCTATCATTCTGTAAGTCTCCTGAATGAGAAGGGGGGTCAAGTCAGACTAGATGGCCACCAAGGTCCCTTTCCTCTCTATCATTCTGTAAGTCTCCTGAATGAGAAAGTGGGTCAGACTAGATGGCCACTGAGTTCCCTTTCCTCTCTATCATTATGTAAGTCTCCTGAATAAGAAGGTGGGTCAGGTCAGACTAGATGGCCACCAAGGTCCCTTCCCCCTCTATCATTCTGTAAGTCTCCTGAATGAGAAGGGGGGTCAGGTCAGACTAGATGGCCACCAAGGTACCTTCCCCCTCTATCATTCTGTAAGTCTCCTGAATGAGAAGGGGGGTCAGGTCAGACTAGATGGCCACCAAGGTCCCTTCCCTCTCTATCACTCTGCAAGTCTCCTGAATGAGAATGTGGGGTCAGACTAGATGGCCACTGAGTTCCCTTTCCCCTCTATCAATCTGTAAGTCTCCTGAATAAGAAGGTGGGTCAGGTCAGACTAGATGGCCACCAAGGTCCCTTCCCGCTCTATCATTCTGTAAGTCTCCTGAATGAGAAGGGCGGTCAGGTCAGACTAGATGGCCACCAAGGTCCCTTCCCTCTCTATCACTCTGCAAGTTTCCTGAATGAGAATGTGGGGTCAGACTAGATGGCCACTGAGTTCTCTTCCCTCTCTATCATTCTGTAAGTCTCCTGAATGAGAAGGGGGTCAGACTAGATGGCCACTGAGTTCCCTTCTCTCTCTATCATTCTGTAAGTCTCCTGAATGAGAAGGTGGGTCAAGTCAGACTAGATGGCCACCAAGGTCCCTTCCCTCTCTACCACTCTGCAAGTCTCCTGAATGAGAATGTTGGGTCAGACTAGATGGCCACTGAGTTCCCTTCACTCTCTATCATTATGTAAATCTCCCGAATGAGAAGGTAGGTCAGGTCAGACTAGATGACCACCAAGGTCCCTTCCCTCTCTATCATTCTTTAAGTCTCCTGAATGAGAAAGTGGGTCAGACTAGATGGCCACTGAGTTCCCTTTCCTCTCTATCATTCTGTAAGTCTCCTGAATAAGAAGGTGGGTCAGGTCAGATTAGATGGCCACCAAGGTCCCTTCCCTCTCTATCATTCTGTAAGTCTCCTGAATGAGAAGGGGGGTCAGGTCAGACTAGATGGCCACCAAGGTCCCTTCCCTCTCTATCACTCTGCAAGTCTCCTGAATGAGAATGTGGGGTCAGACTAGATGGCCACTGAGTTCCCTTCCCTCTCTATCATTCTGTAAGTCTCCTGAATGAAAAGGCGGGGGGGATCAAGTCAGACTAGATGGCCACCAAGGTCCCTTTCCTCTCTATCATTCTGTAAGTCTCCTGAATGAGAAGGGTGGGTCAGGTCAGACTAGATGGCCACCAAGGTCCCTTCCCTCTCTATCACTCTGCAAGTCTCCTGAATGAGAATGTGGGGTCAGACTAGATGGCCACTGAGTTCCCTTCCCTCTCTATCATTCTGTAAATCTCCTGAATGAGAAGGTAGGTCAGGTCAGACTAGATGGCCACCAAGGTCCCTTCCCTCTCTATCACTCTGCAAGTCTCCTGAATGATGATGTGGGGTCAGACTAGATGGCCACCAAGGTCCCTTCCCTGTCTATCATTCTGTAAGTCTCCTGAATGAGCAGGGGGTCAGACTACATGGCCACCGAGGTCCCTTCCCTCTCTATCATTCAATGTGTGTGTTTGTGTCTGAAAGAGCAAACTGTCCCATTCTTTCCTTCCAAAAGTAGCATTTTGTAACAACCGTTCTGATTGGATGGTGGCGAAGTGTCCCATGTGGCCAAAAGGCTGTCGCTGAATTTGGATTTTTGTGGCCAAAGGGCTGGGGCCAAGAGCTAGGGGCCTTTGGCCGAGGGAGTGAAGGCAGCGGCCGATCCGCTGCTGCGGAGGAAAGAGCTTCATCCAACTGGCGGAGGCAAAAAGTCCCATTCCCAATTGTACAGTGTGGTTTTTAGTCAGGCTGTTATTAAAACCCCACCCTTTCTTGTAAGTGGTTCTGGCTTTCAGAATTGAAGATTTCATGCTAGCTACTTTATCTGGGCTGCAAGAGTCGAGAAGATTATTAGTTGTTTGCAAAGCTTGCTGTCTACTTTGCTATCCAGAATTGCTAGACATGGATCTGGACAGGTGTCAGCCCTTCCAGGTAGATCAGATGAGGAATCAGGCTGGCTGGGGAATTCTGGGATTCGAAGTCCACACATCATAAAGATGCTTAGGGTGAGAAATGTTGGCTGGATAAGAGCATCTTCTGATGCCCTCTTGTGGTATGGAAGAGGCTACCTTCTGCTTACCCCATGGATGAAATGTAATAAAACAAAGGCTTGTCTATTTCATCTGAATTTCAGTTCTCTTTAAGCCTCTTTTGCCATAAAAGGCTGGAAAATATTGATTTTTCCAAGTCACGGCAGCAGGGAAAAAGCAAAAATATATTGACTAGTAGAGAAGAAGGAATAAGCTTTTGAGTTAGGCATGGATGGCCAAAGTATCTGCTTCCTATCATTTGTAGGATAAAAGAAGGTAAGCTATAAGGGGCGGTGGTACCAAAGTGTTTATTATTTCTTGGTCAATATCTTTTGCCGATTTAATTCAAATAAATTCTTTTCCGAGTTAGAGGAGTATGCTGACCTGGATTCACTTTTGGCCTTTCTTGCCTTACATTTTAGTGCCTCATTTACCAAATAAGACCAATTGCTTGCTGACATATCTGAACTGTCACCTTAGCTCAGCTAAATGTCAGTGTCCTAATAAACATCTGAGAAATAAATCAGAGTCCAAACCTTGGCCTTCTTCCAAGTTCCAATTTATTAACAGAACCATGTTAGATATGAACTGTAGTCAAACTGATACTAACTTTCCCTACACTTCTCCACCCAGGTTAAGGTTCATCCCTCGTCCCCACACCCACAAGTGCATCACATGGATCACTCGGGTTCTCTCAAAATCCATGATCTTCCCCTGTACTTCCGGCTGGTGCTGAAGAAAGGATGACCTTGAATCTCTGGAAGGAATGTGTTGTGGCTAGTATTTTTCCTTCTCATGCAACCAGCCCTCCCCAATTCCCACAATACTATTCTACTTGTGGCAAGCCAAAGTGTCCAACTCAAAACAATGGCTTTGGCCTGACACTAAAAGCAGTTGGCTTTTAAACCTCCTGCGAAGCCATCTTATTTCCCAACAGCAGTTTCTACGGGATGGTGATAAGAACAATCTCTTACCTCCGAAGGTAGTCCTCAACTCATGACCACAAATGAACTCAAAAAATTTCTGTTGCTAAGTGAGTTTCGCCCCATTTTACGAACTTTCTTGCCATGTTTATTAAGTGAATCACTGCCGTTATTTAAATCAGTAACAGGGTTGTTAAGTGAATCTGGCTTTCCCATTGACTTTACTTATCGGAACATCGCAAAAGGGGATCACGTAAACCCGGGACACTGCAGCCATCTTAAATATATACCAGTTTCCAAGCGTCTGAATTTAGATTGGCAACTAAAGTTGAGAAGCACATCCTTGTGTATTTCCCCACACAGTGAAAACCAGCAATGATTATGTTGTGGTCTGTTCACGTCCTGCACAATTATTCATGGACCCAGAGGATGCAGAGACAGTGGAGGCACAGTACAAGCGGCCTGACACCCAAGACTGACAATGATGAGGACATGATGTCAGAGACTGAAGAGCAACCAGGGCCTTCTGCACCTCCTGAGATGAGTGACTCAGGAGAAGAGGAGAAGCCTCTTATTGATGCTAGGATTCGCAGGGCCTCTAGGAGGCATGAGTGGTTACTCAGAAGGAGGTTTACTCCTGAGTAGCATTGCTGACTAATGGGCCACCCCCCCCAGGGTATTTAAGACAGTGTAACATGCTGCTTCTGCACAGAGAACAACATGGTTCATTGTACACTAATTAAGGAAAAGGATGTCGTCCAAGGTACCAATCTCTGAACAATGCAATTGCTTTCAGTTTGCAGAGCCACCTGGCCTTACATCATTAGATGGGTACATCCGCACAATTCTGTAAATCTTGTTGCAAAATTAACCCATTTACTAGGTTCGTACAGTGCACAGAGCCCTAAACTAACCCAAAATGTTAGGCCCACAGTAAGTGCACAGCCCCAAACACCCAGCCCAGCCCAGCTTGGCTCACAATCATGAGGTTGTGAGTTCAATCCTAGGTGAGGGCAGATGTAGGATCTCCTGCTTGGGCTCAGGGGGTTGGATTAGATGACCTGCAAGATCCCTTCCAATGCTGTCAATCTGTTAAATCTATTAAATGTTAAACAATCAAACTTAGAATGTCATATGAACATAAGTACTAAGTTAATAGCTAGCCCACTTATTGGGTGCTGATAAATAGTCAGAAAAGTCAAGATGGCATCCAAAAAATTACGATTGAAACTCATTTATGTGCAACTTTTTTAAAAAATCCCAATGCAGACCCCTCTGAGGGCAAGGAGGGTTCATTTGAATTTATTTTCCCTCTCCCTGGAACTTTGCAAATTGCAAGAATTTATCTGAGAGACTGATCTTCTGTTGCAGCGTGAGTTATGAACGCAGCCTCTAGACCAGGGATGGCAAACCTATGGCACAGGTGCCACAGGTCGTACACAGAACCATATCTGAGGGCACACCAGGCATTTATTTATTTTTATTTATTTGTTTGTTTGTTTATTAATTATATTTCTATGCCTCCCAACTCCCTAGGGCAGTGATGGTGAACCTATGGCATGAGTGCCACAGGTGGCACATGAAGCCATATCTACTGGCAGGTGAGCCGTTGCCCTAGCTCAGTTCCAACGTGCATGTGTGCTCGCTCTGTGAGGGTGTGTTTGGCTTGCAGAGAGCCTGTGGGTGGATGGGGAAGGTGTTTTTACCCTTCTCTGGCTCCAGGGAAGCCTTTGGATTCTGGGGAGGGTGAAACACGAGCCTACTGGACCCAACAGAAGTTGCAAAACAGGCCACTTTCGGCCTCTAGAGGGTTCCCAGGGGGTTGGGGGAAGCTGTTTTCACCTTCCCCAGGCATCAAATTGTGGGTGTGGGCACTCGTGTATGTGCGATAGCATGCACACATGCTCTTTTGGCACCCAAAGGGTAAAAGATTCGCCATCCCTGCCCAAGGGACTCAGGGCATCTCACAACAAAAACAAACATGAAATCAGAATAAAACATGAAATCAGTATTTTTGCTGTTTTCACTCTCCCCAGGCTTCAGAAAAGCCTCCTGAATCCTGGGAGTGGCAAAAAACGGCCCAACGGGCCTACTGGAAATCCAAAAGCTTCAGTGAGACCTGTGCAAATGCAGGGGGGCAGTGCGGGGATTATGTGCATGCATGGAGGGAGGGCATTATGGGTGTGTGCATGCATGCACATGCTATCAGGTGCACACACCCTTTTGGCACCCAAGCAAAAAAAGTTTGCCATTCCTGCCCTAGACCTTTCCTTCTGGTTTTTTTTTCCAAATTCAGTACTCATTCAATCATAATAGAGCTGAAGGGACATTGGAGGTCTTCTAGTCCAGCCCCATGCTCAAGCAGGAGATCCTATACCAGTAATGGCGAATCTATGGCACGGGTGCCACAGGTGGCACATGGAGCCATATTTGCTGGCATGTGAGCCATTGCCGTAGCTCAGCTCCAACATGCATGTGTGCCGGCCAGCTGATTTTTGGCACGCACAGAGGCTCTGGGAGGGCATTTTAGGCTTCCATAGAGCCTCCAGGGGGTTGGGGGAGGGCGTTTTTACCCTCCCCTGGCTCCAGGGAAGCATTTGCTCCAGGGAGAGCTGAGGTGGTGCAACAGGTAGACTGCAGTACTGCGGGCCACTAAAGCTGACTGTAGATCTGTAGGTCAGCGGTTCAAATCTCATCACCAGGTCAAGGTTGATTCAGCCTTCCATCCTTCCGAGGTGGGTCAAATGAGGACCTGGATTGTGGGGGCAATATGCTGGCTCTGCTAAAAAGTGCTCTTGCTAACATGTTGTTAAGCCGCCCTGAGTCTAAGGAGGAAAAGCTAAAAATCAAATGAATGAATGAATGAATGAATGAATGAATAAATAGATAAACAAACAAACAAACAAAGCAAGCAAGCAAACAAACAAATAAATAAATAAATTTGGAACCTAGGGAGGGCAAAACATGAACCTACTGGGCCCACCAGAAGTTGGGAAACAGGCCATTTCTGGCCTCCAGAGGGCCTGGGGGGTTAAATAATAATAATGATGATGATGATTATTATTATTATTATTATTATTATTATTATTATTATTTATTAGATTTGTATGCTGCTCCTCTCCGAAGAACTGTTTTCACCCTCCCCAGGCATTGAATTATGAGTGTGGGCACTCGTGCATGCATGATAGTACACGCCCACGCTCTTTTAGCACCCAAGGAAAAAAAGGTTCACCATCACTATCCTATATTTATACCATTTCAGACAAGTGAGTGTCAGTGATGAGGCACTCACAACTTCTGAGAGCCGGCTGTCCCACTGGTTAAATGTCCTCACTGTTAGGAAAGTTTTCCTTAATTCCAGATCTCATCTCTCCTTGATTAATTTCCATTGTTTATTGTCCTGCCCTCTGGTGCTTTGGAACAAATAAATTGACCCTCTCCTCTTTGTGGCAGCCCCTCAAATACTGGAATGCTCCTAGTCTTTCTTTTCTCTATATTAGCCAAACCCAAATTCTGCAAGCCCTTCTTCATATGTTTTAACCTCCAGGCCTTTAGCTGCTCTTCTCTGCACTTTTTCCAAACTCTCAACATCTTTTTTTTTTTTTTTGGTAATGTGGTGACCAAAACTGAATGCAGTCTTACTTTTTTTTAAAAAAAATTAAGCGGTACTAATACTTCCTATGATTTTGATTCTATGCACCTCTTTATGCAACCCAGGATTGCATTAGCTTTCCCCCCGCCACAGCTATTCTAAGGAAGCCACTGGAGCCTGCCACGAAGCCTGCAGCCCACCAAAATCCCACCGCGTTGCAAAGCAAACCCTGAAACCAACCCACCTACTCTTCCTCCCAGCCTCTCTTCCTCCCTCTCGCTTTCTTCCCAAACCCATCAGCTAGGCCACACGCCCCCCGATCCTGCAAAGCTGAGCACAGGCATGCGCTTTCCGCCAAAGCGGGACCTCCGTTCTCCTTCCCTGGGCGACGTTGCTACCCCACGGAAGGCCAAATGCGTTAAATCAAACAGATGGGGAAGCCCAGCCGTGGATGAAAATGGAGCTGGGCAGCTCCTGCTACGGCCACCCAAATCTGACGGCAAAACGAGGGGTGCAAAAGAAGAAACGCCATCGGCTCGAGGCGCATTCATCCCGGTGTAAAGTTAGCCCCGGAAAGATGCCGGATTCTTACCGTGGGGCGGTGGGCAGCCTTCGGTCCCGTCCCCCGAGCGCCGGGGACTCTGCTTGCCGGAGAAATGGTCCTCGGTGGGATCGGCGCAGGGAAACGGAGCGAGCGCAAAGGAGCAGCAGCAGCAGAGCGCGCACGGCCGAGCGCCACAGTTCTTTAACATGCTGCCTGCGTTTGCAGCCAGCTGCATCTAGCCGAGGGCTCCGCTGAAACCTGAGGATGGAGGGCCGGTGCTGGTCAAAGCCCGTCTGGCTGGCTTGCTGGGGGTGGGGGTGATTGGATCCCCGGCGGCAGGAAAGCAGCGTGCACTCGTGGGAGCCGCCAAAGGAATCCGGAGTTCACTAGTGATCTAAGGCGCAAGCGGAGAGCCTGGCGTTAACCCATTCAGCCCAGCAGCCCGGCCCAGAACGGGGGCGGCCCACCTGGCGCGAGGCGCTGTTTCTTCTCTCCCCTTTCCGTTCCCCCAATTGGGTTCGGAGAGAACGGACGCGTGGCGACGGCAGGGATTTCTAGAAATCTGGCGTGGTCCAACAGGCCAGCATCCCTCGGCACGTTTCGGTCCTCCTGAATGGCATCCCTTCTTCTTCTTTTTAGCTGATTTTATTCTCACCTCGGCTTGGAGGAAAACAGCGAAAGTCATCCTGGTGCTTGGCTGCCCAAAGTCTGCTTAAAAAGAAGGAGGGAGGGAGGGGTAGAAAGAGGGGGGGAGGGAGAAACAGAGGGAGGGAGGGTGGGAGAGGCAGGGAGGGGGAGAGAGGGAGGGAGGGGAAAGAGGGAGGGAGAGAAAAAAGAGAAGGAGGGAGGGAGGGAGAAAGGGAGGGAGAGATAAAAAGAGAGGAGGGGGAGGGAAAAAAGAGAAAGAGTGGAAGGGATAGGGAGGGAGAGGGAGGGAGAGGGAGAGAGGGAGGGAGAGAGGGAGGGAGGGGGGAGAGAGAGAGAAAGAAAGAGAGGAGGGAGAAAGAGGGATGGAGAGAGGGAGGGAGGAGAAAGAGAGAGGGGGAAGGGAGGGAGAGATAGAGAGAGAAAGAGATATTAATTCTGAAGAGCCAAAGGCACCTTCTTCCTACAATAATGCTAACAGAAAGGGGGAGGGCAGAATGCAGAGAGCAAACATTTCACAAAAAGAGAGGCTCTGCAATCCATTAAGGGGGATTGGTTGGTTTGAGTGACAGCCAGACTCTAACCCTAAAACAGGTATCTATTTTAAAATGTACATGGTCTAAATCAGTGGCTTTCCACTTTGGCAATTTTTAAAGATGGGCGGACCTCGACTCCCAGAATCCCCCATCCTGCACTGGGGAATTGAAAAGTTGATTGACTCTAGAGATGCTGGTCTTTCATTTTGATGAAGTGTTTCCACTTTTGCACTTTTTAATTATTGGAAGCCAAGTATTCCCACATAAAGAAAACCAATGCATAAATGTAAATTAATGAACCTAATGAATATTTGGAAAGACAGGATGAAATAGCCAGCTGGATTCACAAGAACCTCAGTGAGAACGATAATTTACAATACAAAATGGATGGAATTTCAATAGTGAAAAGTGGTCAGAGCAATTGATTGCAGAAATCCAGGTGTGTTCTTACTAGGGTTTTATAAAGTGTTCTGCCAGCGTGTCTCAACCGCCCGTAATTACAGGGTAATTAGTCCAGAAAGACACACAGCACACGATAGAAGAAAAACCCAAAAGTCTTTATCAACAGAAAAACAGAAACAGCTCCCTTTTTAAATGTCAAAGGGATTTTCTGGTACACACAAGGCAAAATTGAGAAACTGGGAAATTGAGTCTAATTCTAAAGTCCAGAAAGTCCACACACAATCTTGAACAGCAAAAACCACGATCTTGATGAAACTATGAATCAGATAAACTGCCATGAGGCTAAAACAGCAGGCTCCTCTTTTATCTGTAGCACTAATTGTAGCAGCCCCACCCAACCACAGGTGGCCTCATTTATCTCCTGTAATAATCCTTCAGTTGTTGTCTCCTATGCATCACTCTATGCATGCGTGGAAGTGTCATACATTCTTGTTCAGAATCCAGGGATGATAAGGATGATTGATCTCTTCCTGCGCTGTCTGCCAAACTCCCCTCTTCCAAGTCACCCCACCTTCTTCTTCTTCCAAGGAAACTTCATTCCCTGACTCTGTCGGCAATAAAACAGGCCTATGACATGTTGATGTTTCCCCTATATCCACCTCCACATTCCTTGGGGCAAGAGCTGGGCCAGACCCAACCACAACATAAAGTGGCATTAATATTTCACGTGACCTTGATTCTATGCCTCTGTTTATACAACCCAGGATTATATTAGCTTTTTTGGCTGCTGGCTCATATTCAAGTGAACACCCACTAGGACTCCAAGCTCTCTCTAACAGTTACTGTTTTTGAACCAGATCCATAATAATAATAATAATAATAATTATAATAATTTTTATTTATTTATTTATTTATTTATTAGATTTGTATGCCGCCCCTCTCCGCAGACTCGGGGAGGCTCATAACAATAATAAAACAATATACAGAGAACAAATCTAACATTTAAAATCTAAAAACCCATTATTTAAAACAACAGACAACACAAACATACCATACATAAAACTATATAGGCCTGGGGGGAAATGTCTCAATTCCCCCATGCCTGATGGCAGAGGTGGGTTTTAAGGAGTTTGCAAAAGGCAAGGAGGGTGGGGGCAGTTCTAATCTCCGGGGGGAGCTGGTTCCAGAGGGTCAGGGCCACCACAGAGAAGGCTCTTCCCCTGGGTCCCGCCAGACAACATTGTTTAGTCGACAGGACCCGGAGAAGGCCAACTCTGTGGGACCTAACTGGTCGCTGGGATTCATGTGGCAGAAGGCGGTCTCAGAGATATTCTGGCCCGATGCCATGAAGGGCTTTATAGGTCATAACCAACACTTTGAATTGTGACCAGAAACTGATCGGCAACCAGTGCAGACTGCGGAGTGTTGGTGTGACATGGGCATACCTAGGGAAGCCCATGATTGCTCTCACAGCTGCATTTTGCAAGATCTGAAGTTTCCGAACACTCTTCAAAGGTAGCCCCATGTAGAGAGCGTTACAGTAGTCGAACCTCAAGGTGATGAGGGCATGAGTGACTGTGAACAATGACTCCCAGTCCAAATAGGGCCACAACTGGTGCACCAGGCGAACCTGGGCAAATGCCCCCCTCGCTACAGCTGAAAGATGGTTAGTTAGCTGTGGATCGAGGAGGACGCCCAAGTTGTGGAGTCTCTCTGAGGGGGTCAATAATTCCCCCCCAAGGTGATGGACGGACAGATGGAATTGTCCTTGGGACAATGAGCTTGAGTCTGTTGACCGCCATCCAGACCCCAACAGCCTCCAGGCTCTGGCACATCACTTCCACTGCTTCGCTGACTGGACATGGGGTGGAGATGTACAGCTGGGTATCATCAGCATACTGATGATACCTCACCCCATGCCCTTGGATGATCTCACCCAGTGGTTTCATGTAGATATTAAATAGCAGGGGGGAGTGGACCAACCCCTGAGGCACCCCACAAGAGAGAGACCTCGAGGTCAACCTCTGACCCCTCCACTAACACTGACTGTGACCGACCGGAGAGGTAGGAGGAGAACCACTGAAGTACAGTGCCTCCCACTCCCAGCCCCTCCAGCCGGCGCAGAAGGATACCATGGTCGATGGTATCGAAAGCCGCTGAGAGGTCGAGGAGCACCAGGACAGGATAAACCCCTGCCCTGGGCCTGCCAGAGATCATCCATCAATGCGACCAAAGCAGTTTCTGTGCTGTAGCCGGGCCTGAATCCTGACTGCTGAGGGCCTAGATAATTGGCCTAGATAAAAGGACCACTGGAGCTAAAGGGAAGGTTGGAGACTGGACGATAGTTGTTGAGAATGGCTGGGTCCAGGGAAGGCTTCTTGAGGAGGGGGTGCATGAGTGCCCCCTTGTAGGGAGTCGGAAAGGACCCCCTCCACAAAGAAGCATTGACAATCTCCTGGACCCAGCTCTGTGTCACCTCCCTGCTGGCCGAAATCAGCCAGGAGGGACACGGATTCAGTAAACAGGTGGCTGAACTCACAGCTCCAAAGGCCTTGTCCACTTCATCAGGTGTCACCAGATCAAACTCTTCCCAGACAGATGGACAAGTACAGGCCCCAGTCACCTTGACTGACTCATTCTTAGTCGACTCTGTTATCCAATCGGAGTCGAGGTCCGCCCGGATCCGAGCGACTTTATCAACGAAAAATGTGTTAAAGTCCTTGGCACTACTCTGCAAGGGCTCCCCAACTCCCCCCTGGTTACAAAAGGAGCGGGTCACCCTAAATAGAGCAGCCAGGCAAGATTCCGCTGATGCAATCAAGGCGGCATGATATGCGCATCTGGCCGCCTTGAGCGCCACTTTGTAAGTCTTAATATGAGTTCTTACAAGTGTTTGATCGGATTCGGACTTACTCTTCCTCCATTGCTTCTCTAGACGTCTCTTCTGGTGTTTCAACTCCCGGAGCTCCTCGTTGAACCATGGAGCTCTATGGGGTCTAGTGCCGCGAAGAGGTCGCAACAGCGCAATCCGGTCAAGAGCCTCTGCTGCAGCCTTGTTCCAGGCTTCAGCAAGAGACTCTGCCGAACTGTGGACAAGTGCATCTGGAATAATCCCAAGCGCCCTCTGAAAGCCCTCTGGGTCCATCAGGCATCTGGGGCCGAACCACCTAGTTGGTTCTGCCCCCCTGCGGGGAAGGATTGGAGCCATAAAGTCAAGATGCAATAGAAAATGGTCTGACCATGACAAAGGCAACACTTCTAAACCCCTTAGTCTCAGACCATTGCCCAATTGCTTAGAGAGGAATACCATGTCAGGTGCATGCCCCCCCTCGTGAGTCAGACCCTGTACTACTTGAGTCAGGTTCATGGCTGTCATGGTGGCCATGAACTCCTGTGCTAGCCCAGAGGTTTTGCCGAGTGATGGTAGGTTAAAGTCCCCCAAGACAATGAGTCTGGGGAACCCCACCACCAGCCCTGCTACCTCCTCGAGCAGCACAGGCAGGGCTGTTGACACATAGCTGGGAGGCAGGTACGTGAGCAACAAGCCCACCTTTACCCCTAAGTCCAACTTCACCAGGAGGGACTCACAACCCACAATCTCTGGAGCAACGAGTCTATGTAGGCAAAGGCTCTCCCTGGCTATGATGGCCACTCCTCCCCCACTTCCCTAGGGTCGAGGTTGATGCCATATCTGAAATTTCAGAGAGAGGAACTCCTCCCTCTGGGCCCAGCCAGGTTTCAGTCACACATGCCAGGTCGGCCTCCTCCAGGATCAAATCCTGGATGAGGAGAGTTTTATTTACCACCGACGTGGCATTGAGTAGCAGCAGCCTGAGCCCAGGGCCAGAATTACACTCGTCACCAGTGCCCTGGGTTGAGCTCACAGAGCCAGAACAAGGGATCGCTATTAAGCAGCAATCTCTCCTTCCCCTGGAACGGCTAGCTCCGTGGCTCCCACCATATCTACCTCTCCCCAGCAGGACCAGGATATTCTGACCCTCTGCCACCCCAGAGATAGGTGCCCCCTTCCCTCCTGCTTCTCCTACGTCAAGTGGGCCAAATAGGTCATTCATACCATTCCCATTCACCTCATTCATGCCATAGTCCCACCCACCCCACCCATCCCAGTCATTCGTTCCATACATATTACTACACTCACCCCAATTATCCATCAATTAAAAAACCCTCCAATAATTTAGTTAAAATATATTATTATTATTAATAATAATAATAATAATAATAATGGTATAGAATTTTATTGGCCAAGTGTGATTGTACACACAAGGAATTTGTCTTGGTGCATATGCCCTCAGTGTACATAAAAGAAAAAGATACATTTGTCAAGAATCATGAGGTACAACACTTAATGATTGTCATAGGTGTCAAATAAGCAATCTAGAAACAATACTAATAAAAATCTTAAGGATACAAGCAACAAGTTAACAGTCATACAGTCCTAAGCGGGAGGAAAAGGATGATAGGAATGATGAGAAAAACTAATAGAAATAGAAGTGCAGATTTAGTAAAAAGTCTGACAGTGTTGAGGGAATTATTTGTTTAGCAAAGAGGTGGCTTTTGGGGAAAAAGTGTTCTTGTCTCTAGTTGTCTTGGTGTGCAGTGCTCTGTAGTGATGTTTTGAGGGTAAGAGTTGAAACAGTTTGTGTCCAGGATGCGAGGGAACGGGGGGGTCTGTCAATGTTTTCCCCACCCTCTTTTTGACTTGTGCAGTATACAGGTCCTCAATGGAAGGCAGGTTGGCAGCCATTGTTTTTTCTCCAGTTCTGATTCTCCTCTGAAGTTTGTGTCAGTCTTGTTGGGTTGCAGCACCAAACCAGACAGTTATAGAGGTGCAGATGACAGACTCAATGATTCCTCTGAAGAACTGAATCAGCAGCTTCTGGGGCAGTTTGAGCTTCCTGAGTTGGTGCAGAAAGAGTCCGATCACTGTTGTATGTAATAATAATAATAATAATACCACGACAACAACAGCAATAACAGAATTGGAAGGGACCTTGGAGGTCTTCTAATTCAACACCCTGCTTAGGCAGGAAATCCTACAATACTTCAAACAAATGTTACCCAACATCTTCTTATATCACTTCTTATAATCTATTCTTATACCTTTGATTTCTTTTCCTGCCTAAATGTAAAACTTTGCTTTTCTCCACATTGAAATTCATTTTGCTGGATAGGACCCATTATTCAAGTCTGTCAAGATCTTTTTGGATCCTGATTCCTGAGTTTGTCTTCTGGGGTATTAGCTATTCCTGCCTGTTTAGTGTCATCTGCAAATTTGATGAGTTCCCCTTCTATACTCTCATCTACGTCATTTATGAAGATACTGAAGAGTAATAGGCCTAAGACAGAGCTTTGTGCTACCTCACTGCTTATTTCTCTCCATGTGAATGTAGTACCATCAAGGAGTAATTGTTGAGTATGGATTGTCAACCAGCTGCAAAGCCATCTGGTGGTGATGTGGTCTACTCCACTAAAAAGCTTACCAAGAAGTAGATTGAGGTCTTATGCCTTATTGAATTTTATCTAAATATTTTTTTATTATAATACAAAGATTAAAAAGAGCAGGCATATGATGTTGTATCATTCCACAATATATACAGAGCTGTCCCTAATTCCCCCTCCCTCCCCGTTGAACTATTAGCCACACAGTTCTTTTATATATATATATATATATATATAAAGAGGCAAATGAGGAGCTGTGATGTTCCTTCAATACACCAGGGTGATTCGACACAAAAAATATGTAACCATTCCCTGGTGCACAGCTGAAGGGATTGGATACTGTAGCCTAGAGGATAATTCTCTGCCTTGCAAGGACAGAAGCACCAGCCTGAAGATGACAAGTGGGAACTCGTCGAAACGTCACCAGAAATTTCTAAATCCTACACGGGAAGAAACCCGAATATACCAAGACCGTTATACCTGTACCTGTGAAAATTTACGAAAACATATATATATATATATATCTCAATACACAGCTTATGGCATCAGCGGTTGTCGAACATTTGTTCTATCATTCAATTAATCTAAAGTCAGATTGATTTGATCTTAATTTTGTGTCTCGGATTGATTTTAGGAACATCTCGTTTATTTACCACCATTTTTTTTCCTTGTATCGACCCAGTCATAGAATTTCTTCCAAATTTCATAGTATTTTGATTCTTCTTTGTTTTTAAATGTTTGGGTTAATCTGTCCATTTCTGCACAGTCGTATATTTTTTTAATCATTTCTCTTTCTGATGGTGTTTCTTCTTTTTTCCAATTTTGCGCTATTGTAATTCTAATTGTAGTAATCATATGTTGTATTAAATAATAGTGGTCTTTTTTAAGTTTTTGATTTATTATGCCTAGAAGAAAGGTCTCTGGTTTTAATATCAGCTTAATTGTAGTAATTTCGAAGTTCCACATTTTAACTTGTTTTCCATATCTTTTTTATTTGGGGGCATGTCCACCATAGGTGAAAAAAGGTCCCATTTTTATTTTTACACCTCCAACAATTTGGTTTCAGGTTTGGATATATTTTGGCTAATCTAGCTGGTGCTAGGTGCCATCTATAAAACATTTTTTGGATATTTTCTTTATATGGAACAGATTTTGTTATTTTATAATTTTTCCACATTGATTCCCATTGTTCTAAATATATGTTATGTCCTACATTTTTAGCCCAACTAATCATATTTCCTTTAACTATTTCTGTTTCCATTTTATACTCAATTAAAAAGTTATATAGCCTAGTTATAATTTTTTTTGTTGACTTAATATTAATTTATCTAATATACTATCCTTTTCCTGAATTCCATTATTCTTTTTATCTTTTTGCCATTTTACCTGAATTTGTGTGTATGGCCACCAATTAATAATAATATTTTGTTTTTCCAATTGTTGTCTTGTTTTGATATTACTTTTCTCATCTAATATATGATTATAATTCACTATTTTTTTGATTTGGAGAATAGTTGGATGTGTAAGTGCTTCCATGCTGGAATACCATCTTGGAATTTTAATATAGTGTTCTCTTTTAATCTTTATCCATGTTGCCATTAAGGAGTCTCTAATTACGTGATTTTTGAAATATGTTGGAACTTTGTTTTTTTCATTCCATAGGAATCCATGTTTTTTGTTATGATTTCAGTTTTTTGTTTATTAATTTTTAAACCTGCCACCTCTCCATATTGTTTTATTTCTCTCATTAGATGTTCGCCTGCTTCTATTGGATCATCTATTATGAATACTAAATCGTCCGCATAGGCCTGTACTTAAAATTCTTGTTTTCTAACCTTCAAACCTGTAATCTTTGAGTTTATATCTTATTTGGTTTAACATTGTTTCGACGGATAATATATATAAAAGTGGAGATAGCGGACAACCTTAATGTACCCCTCTCCAAATTTGAAAAGGTTCTGTTAGTTCGCCATTAATTATAATTTTTGCAGATTGGGTATGGTATATTGTTTGTATCATTCGGGTAAATTTGGGGCCAAATTTCATTTTTTGTATTAATTCGAATATAAATTCCCATCTCAAATTGTCGAATGCTTTCTGGGCGTCTAAGAACATAAGGGCTAGTTGCCTTTCGGAATGTATCTCAAAGAATTCTAGTACATCCAATATCATTCTTATTTTGTTTCTTATATCTTCCTGACAGAAATCCATTTTGATCAATATTTATCCATTTATTCATAATTGGTTTCATTCTATCTGCCATAATTGACATAAAAATCTTATAGTCTACATTAAGGAGCGATATTGGTCTGTAATTTTGTATGTTTTGTTTTTTTGAAATATCCTTTGGTATTAAACTTACTAATGCCTGTGTCCAAGTTGTCGGTATTACAGTGAACCCTCGAGTTTCGCGTCCTCAAGCATCGCGAAAGGGCTATTTCGCGAGTTTTCAACCCGGAAGTAAACTCCACCATCTGCGCATGTGTGGCTTTTTTTCTATGGCCACGCATGCGTAGATGGTGGAGTTCCCCAGCTGGGAAGCTGGGCGGCTTCCCTGGGTCTTCCCCCTCTTGCCCCGTAAGACCCCAGCGGCGGCGCGAGCAACGGCGTGGGCGGGCGGGCGGCACGCACGGGGACACCCCAGCTCCACTGCCCAGCTGGGGAGCGGAGCTGGGGTTTCTCCAAGCGCGCGCGCGTTGCTGGGGCCGCTCCCCAGCTGGGAAGCGGCCCCAGCAACGCGCGCGCGCTTGGGGAAACCCCGGCTCCGCTCCCCAGCTGGGGAGCGGCCCCAGCAACGCGCGCGCGCTTGGAGAAACGCCGGCTCCGCGCGCTTGGAGAAACGCCGGCTCCGCGCGCTTGGGAAACCCCGGCTCCGCGCGCTTGGGAAACCCCGGCTCCGCGCGCTTGGAGAAACCCCGGCTCCGCGCGCTTGGGAAACGCCGGCTCCGCGCGCTTGGGAAACGCCGGCTCCGCGCGCTTGGAGAAACGCCGGCTCCGCGCGCTTGGGAAACGCCGGCTCCGCGCGCTTGGGAAACGCCGGCTCCGCGCGCTTGGGAAACGCCGGCTCCGCGCGCTTGGAGAAACGCCGGCTCCGCGCGCTTGGGAAACCCCGGCTCCGCGCGCTTGGGAAACCCCGGCTCCGCGCGCTTGGAGAAACCCCGGCTCCGCGCGCTTGGGAAACCCCGGCTCCGCGCGCTTGGAGAAACCCCGGCTCCGCGCGCTTGGGAAACCCTGGCTCCGCTCCCCAGGAAACTCCAGGCGCGAGCAACGGGGTGGGCGGGCGAAGGGCGGGCGGCGGTGGAAGTAAAAACACCATCTGCACATGCGCAGATGGTGTTTTTACTTCCGCACCGCTACTTCGCGAAAAATCGATCATCGCTTGGGGTCCTGGAACGGAACCCTCGCGATGATCGAGGGTTCACTGTATTCCCTTTTCTAGGACTTCATTAAATATAATTACAGTGATCCCTCTATTATCGCAAGGGTTCCGTTCCAAGACCCCTCGCGATAATCGATTTTTCGCAATGTAGGGTTGCGGAAGTAAAAACACCATCTGCGCATGCGTGCCCTTTTTTTCTATGGCCGCGCATGCGTAGATGGTGCAGTTTGCGTTCCCCGCCGCCCACGCAAAGGGGAAACCCGATTCGGCTCCTCGCTGCTGCTGCGCTACTGAGCAGATCAGCTGCTGGGCGGCTGAAGGAACCTTCCCTGGGTCTTCCCCCTCTTGCTGGCAGGCGGGCGAGCGGCGGACATCAGCGAGGAGCCGGGGTTTCCCCTTTGCGTGGGCGGCCGGGAAGACCCAGGGAAGGTTCCTTCGGCCGCCCTGCAGCTGATCTGCTCGGTAGCGCAGCAGCAGCGAGGAGCCAAATCGGGGTTTCCCCTTTGCGTGCGGGGAAAGCAAGAGGGGGAAGACCCAGGGAAGGTTCCTTTGGCCACCCAGCAGCTGATCTGCTCGGCGCAGCAGCAGCGAGCAGACGAAGATCGGGGTTTCCCAGCCGCCCACGCAAAGGGGAAACCCCGGCTCCTCGCTGATGCCCCCGCTCGCCCGCTCGCTGCCCGCCGCCCGCCAGCAAGAGGGGGAGAGATAGAGAAAGAGAGAGAAGGAAAGAAAGAGATGAGAGAGGGAGGAAGAGAGTGTGAGAGAGGAAGAAGCAAGATAGAGA
This sequence comes from Erythrolamprus reginae, assembly GCF_031021105.1. Lineage (NCBI taxonomy): Eukaryota > Metazoa > Chordata > Lepidosauria > Squamata > Dipsadidae > Erythrolamprus > Erythrolamprus reginae. Next base: position 30,870,555 of record NC_091957.1, read on the forward strand.
AAGAGAGAGAGAAAGAAAGATGAGAAAGGAAGGAAGAGAGTGACGTCATCGGGTGGAAAAATCGCGATATAGCGTTTCACGAAGATCGAGATCGCGAAACTCGTGGGATCACTGTAATAATATTTCCCCTATTGTTTCTTTTAGTTCTTTATAGAATTCCCCTGGTATACCTTCTGGGCCTGGTGTTTTATTGTTTTTTTTGTTTCAAAATTGCATTTTCCAATTCTATTAACGTTATTTTCTTGTTTACTATTATTCTATCTGATTCTGGTATCTCTTCTAATTTTGCATTCCCTAAGTACGTGTTTAGTTGTTCTTTTTTATCTCTTCTTTTTGGTATAATTCTGTATAATATTTAACTGCAATATTCTTTTTCTTTTCCATTGTATATTGGCTATCTCCATTTTCATCTTCTAATCTTTGTATATATCATTCTTCTTCTTTTTTTAATTTGTATGCAAGCCATCTACCAATTTTATTTGCATTTTCAAGTTCATGTTGTTTGGTTATCTTAAGTTTAACAGCAATTTCATCTTGTATTAGTAAGTTGATATTGTGTTTTATTTTATCTCTTTCTTCTCTTAATTTCTTATTTTGTAAGTCTTTTTGCATTTCTATTTCTAGGTATTTTAATTTATTTTTGTATTCATTCAATTTTTTATCTTTAGATTTTTTGGTTTTGGCTGAATATGCTATTGTTAGCCCTCTTATATATGCTTTGGTGGTGTCCCAGATATTCTGAATTGTAGTATCATTGTTCCAATTGTCCTGAAAAAACAGTTTAAGTTCTTGTTTAATGTAATTAATATAATTTTGTTCTTTTATCAATACTTGGTTTATGGACCATCTGTTGTGTTCTTTCCTTGGTTCTTTTATTTTTGATATTGGATGATGATCTGCCCAAAAATTTGGTCCTATTTCAATTTCTTCAATAAGTTTCCCAATTTCTTTGTCTGCTCATATCATATCGATTCTTGACCAGGACTTCTGTGGTAGTGAGTAAAAGGTGTATTCTAACTCCTGCGGATGTCTCTCCTGCCATATATCTGAAAGTCTATATTCTCTCACCATCTCAAGAAATTGAGCTGGTAAGGTTTTCCTCTCCTTAGTTTTTTTTAATTGTTTTGTAATCTTTTTGGATGTTACATACCGCATTATAATCTCCAGTAATACATATATTTTTCCCTTCCATCTGTCTTACATGTTCTTCTAATTTTTTATAAAATTCTTTCTGATTTGAGTTTGTAGCATAAATTACTATTAAGACTATTTCTTTGGTTCCTATTCTGATCTTTACACTTAATATTCTTCGCTCCTTGTCTGCATAGATTTTTTCAGGTATTTTTTATCTTCCCTGTCTATCCCCTCCTTCTCCTCTCCTCTCCTCCCTCTTCTGCTGTCGCTTTGCCGCCACTCTTGTTATGATTCTTTCCTCCTTTTGTATTTCCCCCCTTTCCTGTTCTCTTTCTGTCCTTTTTCCCTCTATTCCTTCTTGCCGAATCTGGTGTTCTGTATCTGAATTGTTGTCTCCTTCTTTTTCTAGGTGTTGTCTGATAAAATAATTGGCTTTTTCAAATGAATCGATTTTGATTTTCCTCCCGTTCCAAGTTATTAAAAGTCCTTCCGGGATTAACCATTGAAATGAATTTTAATTCTATGTCCACAGCATTTTGGTGGCCCACTAATTTAGATGACTTTAGATGGCTAATCTCATGCTGGCATCAAAGAAATGAACACATTTAACTTTGTTTCTACTTGGAAATTGCTTCTAGATTTTGTGCTTAGATGCAAAATAAATAAATAAATAAAACTTTGATTTGCATAGGGATTACATGACACCTGCATGCTGCCATGTTGCAAAACCCTGCAGCTGCCAAGTGTACAATCTTTTATCGGGTAACCATAAAGATGCTCTGAAGGTTATAAGTGAGAGGACCGGTGGTTAGTCAGGATTTCCCCCCCCCAATGCTGTTGTAGCTTTGAAGGGTTGCTAAATAGACAATTAAGTTGAGGACTACTTGTATATTGAGATATTGTAATTAACTATTGTAGATCCTTGGGAAGGATCTAATAATTAGAAGCACCAAATCCAGAATGCATGTAAATTCTCCTCCTCCTCCTCCTCCTCCTCTACCACCCCCTCTTTCTAGCATCATCTTCATTACCATGTCATTCTCCTCCCATTATCATGATCATCACCATTATCATCACCTCATCATTCTCCTCCTTCTCTACCCATCATTACTATAGAATAGAATAGAATTTTTTATTGGCCAAGTGTGATTGGACAAACAAGGAATTTTTCTTGGTGCATATGCTCTCAGCGTACATAAAATAAAATATACATTTGTCAAGAATCATGTGGTACAACACTTAATGATTGTCAGGGGTCAAATAAGCAATGAAGAAGCAATATTAATAAAAATCTTAGGATATAAGCAACAAGTTACAGTCATACAGTCAACATGGGAGGAAATGGGTGAAAGGAATGATGAGAAAAACTAGTAGAATAGAAGTGCAGATTTAGTAGAAAGTCTGACAGTGTTGAGGGAATTATTTGTTTAGTAGAGTGATGGCGTTCGGGGAAAAACTGTTCTTGTGTCTAGTTGTCTTGGTGTGTAGTGCTCTGTAGCGACGTTTTGAGGGTAGGAGTTGAAACAATTTGTGTCCAGGATGTGAGGGGTCAGTCAATATTTTCCCCACCCTCTTTTTGACTCGTGCAGTATACAGGTCCTCAATGGAAGGCAGGTTGGCAGCAATTGTTTTGTTCTGCAATTCTGATTCTCCTCTGAAATCTGTGTCGATCCTGTTGGGTTGCAGCACCAAACCAGACAGTTATAGAGGTGCAGATGACAGACTCAATGATTCCTCTGTAGAACTGTATCAGCAGCTCCTTGGGCAGTTTGAGCTTCCTGAGCTGGCGCAGAAAGAACATTCTTTGTTGTGCTTTTTTGATGATGTTTTTGATGTTAGGTGACCATTTTAGGTCTTGTGATATGATAGAACCTAGAAATTTGAAGGTCTCTACTGTTGATACTGTGTTGTCTAGTATTGTGAGAGGTGGAAGGGTGGAAGGGTTTCTCTTAAAGTCTATCACCATTTCTACAGTTTTGAGTGTGTTCAGTTCTAGATTGTTCTGGTCACACCACAAGGATAGTTGTTCAACTTCCCGTCTGTATGTGGATTCATCATTGTCTCGAATGAGTCCGATCACTGTTGTATCATCTGCAAACTTCAGTAGTTTAACAGATGGATCGTTTGAGATGCAGTCATTAGTGTATAGAGAGAAGAGAAGTGGTGAGAGTGCACAGCCTTGGGGGGCACCTGTGCTAATTGTACATGTATCTGATGTGATTTTTCCTAGCTTCACCTGCTGCTTCCTGTCTGTTAGGAAGCTTGTGATCCACTTACAAGTGTGTTCAGGTACCGTTAGCTGATTTAGTTTGGTTAAGAGAATGTCCGGTACGATGTTATTGAATGCTGAACTGAAGTCCACAAAGAGGACCCTAGCGTAGGTCATTGGAGATTCAAGATGTTGAAGGATGTAGTGTAGAGTCATATTAAAAGCATCATCTGTTGATCTATTTGCTCGGTATGCAAATTGCAGGGGGTCTAACAGTGGATCCGTGATGGTTTTCTCATCATTCTCCTCCTCCCATCATCACCATCATCATCACCAACACCATTATCTAATCATTTTCCTCTCCTGGCCTTTTCTTCCTCCTGGTCCTACTATCATTGCTTCATCATTCTCCTCCTCCTTCCACCACCACCACCACCACCACCACCACCACCACCACCTCATCATTCTCCTTTTCCTCCTTCTCCTCCTGGCCTTCTCCCATTATCATCATGCTATCATTCTCTTCCTCCTCCTCCTCCCATCATCATAATCATCATCATCTCATCCTTCTTATCCTCCCATTATCATTACCATTCTCCTCCTACACCCATTATCATCACCATCACTACCATAATTCTCCTCCTCTTCTCTCTCCCCTCCCCCTCCTCTTGCCAGCTTTAATTCTTTGCCCATTGTAGATGGCATGAGATTTACGCATGTAAAAGCCATGAATCAAAATGCCAGAAATAGACAAAGGTGGGAGACTCAAAAAAAGAAGAAGAGGAATATAAAGAATTAGAAAAGAAACTTCAAGGGATGAACGAAACAACAAAGATCAAAATGATGATGGACTTGAATTAAACACAAACTAAGCATATTAGAAAATGAAGAAATAACAAGAAAATTAAAAAGTTCTAAGCAAAACCTTTTTGAACATGCTAATAAACCAGGAAGATGGCTAACATATAAGATGAAAAAAGAAAAAGAAAAAAAAGATAAAACATCTGGAAAACAATAAAGGAAATGTTAAATGCTGTGGGGAAGGAAAAAAGATAGTATGAACATTTTTCAAAGATTTGTATAAACAAGAAGAGATTGCTAAAATTAAAATTAAAAAAATACCTGGAGGAAATGGAAATACCAAAAATATTGGAAAAATACAAGAACTTATTAGAGGAGAAAGTAACAATGATGGAATTGACCACAGTAATTAAGAAACAGAAAAATGGTAAAGCACCTGAATCAGTCACCAGATGGATTACCAGCCAAAATCTATAAAACATTTGAAGACATTTGTAACAATGTTAGAAACCTACAATGAGTTGATATTACAGGCTAAAATACCAGGTTCTTGGACAGAAGCAACTTATTACCTTGATACTGAAAGAGATTTTTTACAAAAAAATTAAAAATTACAGACTGATCTCGCTGTTGAATGTGGATATGAAATATTGCTACAATAATAGCAAACAGGCTTTAAAAATTCCTTAATGACTTTATACACTCTGACCAAAATAGGTTTTTTACCAAAAAGACAGAGTAAATATTCTAAAGTGTTTAGAATTATACACATATTGTGTATAATTCTAAACACTTTAGAATATTACGAACAACCCCAAGATACAAGTGGCCTTAATGTTCTTAGACGTGCAGAAAGCTTTTGATAATGTAAATTGGCTTTTTCTGTTACAGCAATTATGGGCTATGGGTTTTAGGAAAAGATTTATTGGAATAATATGAGTAATATATACAAAAAAAGTTGGTGATAATAATTGTGAATGGTGATATGACCAAGAAAATTGACATTATTAAAGGAACAAGACAAGGATGTCCATTATTGCCATTATTATTTATTTTTTAAATAATATTTTATTAATTTTTCATAAAAAGACAAACAAAACAAACAAACATCGAACATATACAGGGGCTACAATTGCCCCGCTCAAAATAGAAGTCTTTCTAATACAGAAAAGAAAACACTAGAATTTGTAAGATCAATACAGAGAATAGAAAAAAGAGAAAAAAATTGTTTAAATTTTTCATATATTAAAACTTTTGTAAGAGAATCAATTCATATATATATATTTCTTTTTATTCCATTCATTTAGTATTCTTTTTATTCAGCCATATATAAATCATTTCCCAAATTTTATAAAAATCTGATTCTTGATTATTTAACTGCCTCATCATCATGTCCATCTCCGCACACTATATGATTTTCCTTAGTACGTCATCCTCCTTGGGGATATTTTTTTCTTTCCATTTTTGTGCATAAACAATCCTGGCGGCAACCAAGATATGAGTTATTAAATAATAAATTTCCTTTTTATATTTTTGATTTGTTGTGCCTAGTAGAAAAAATTCTGGGGTTTTCCTAATCTCCTGAAGGGTAATTTCTTTTATCCATCTTTCTATTTTATTCCAAGAGTTTGGCTTTTTGGCAAGTCCACCACTGATGATAGTAGGAACCTATTTCTCTTTTACATTTCCAACAATTTGGAGGGGTGTTCGGAAACATTTTTGAAATTCTATTAGGTGGTAAATGCCACCTGTAAAACATCTTAATCTGATTTTCTTTAAATGAAACTGATTTAGTTATTTTCCAATTATATGTCTAGACTCTTTCCCAGGTATCTAAGTCAATTTCTTTTCCTAAATTTTTACACCAACTTATCATATTATCTTTTAAAATCAAATTGGTAGTTTTAAAGCTGATCAAATATTTATATACTTTTCCTATTATTTTTCTCTGGTTTGTTCCCTAAATAATTTTTCCCCTTCCTGAATATATATGTTTTGATGTCTTTTTGATATCTGGACTGAATCTGCATATATTGCCACCAATCTATTGTTACTCCCTCAGCTTGTAACTTTTGTCCAGATTTTAATTTCATTTGTTCATCTATTAATTCTTTGTATTTCTATATCTCCCCTTCTTGAGTTAAGTTAGAGTGGCAATTCTGGAATTGTTAAGAAATTATCTTTTTTTATATCCTTCCAAACATCTAATAAGGCTTTTCTCATTGTATGTTTCTTAAAATAAGAATGTGTTTTATACTTATCATACCGTATAAAGGCATGCCAGCCAAGCATAAGATCATGGCCCTCCAAATTCAATAATCTTCTATTTTCCAAAATTAACCATTCCTTAATCCAAGATAAGGCTGCAGCCTGGTATAACTTCCAATTGGGAAGAGCGAGCCCTCCTCTTTCTTTAATATCTTCTAAAGCACTTAGTTTTATTCTCGCCTTTTTCCCTTGCCATAAATATTTCTTAACAATCTTTGTTAATTCTTTTAATAAATTTCCTCCAGGAAATAACCTGAATAACCTGAAATAAAAACAATACTTTGGGTAAAATATTCATCTTAATTGTTGAAATTCTCCCTATGAAGGATAATTGTAAATTATTCCATATTTATAAATCCTTTTTACTTTCACCAATGAGTTTCATATAATTGTCATTTTTTAGAGACATTGTTTTAGCTGTAACCCAAATATTTCACTTTCTTTACTATCTTCATATCCGTCAAATTTTCCAATTGTCTTATTTGTATATTTGTCATATTCTTAATTAATAATTGTGTCTTATTTCTATTAATTTTTAAACCTGAAACACATCCATATTCTTCTATCAATTCTATTAAATTTGGGATTGATGTTATAGGATTTTCTACAATAAAAACCACATCATCAGCAAAAGCTTGAATTTTGTAAGTTTCTTTCCTAATCTCTAATCCTTTAATTTTATTATTTGCTCTTATCTTTATTAACAAAACTTCCAAAGTTAAAATAAACAGTAATGGTTAAAGAGGACAACCCTGTCTAACACCTTTGAAAATCTCAAAACTTTCTAATTGTTCATTATTCAATATAATTTTAGCTGTTTGATTTGAATATATCGCATCTATTATGTTAACGAATTTTGTTCCAAATTTCATTTTATTTATTTGCATTTTTATGAATGTCCAATCAACATTATCAAAAGCTTTTCTCGCATCCAAAAATACCAATGACATTTGTCTTTCTGGATGTTGTTCATAAAATTCTAATGTATTAATAATCGTTCTTAAATTATTTTTTATTTGTCTACCTGGTAGGAAGCTGTTCGGATCTTCATGTATTATTTCACTTTAAAAGTCTAAATGCATAAATAGAAGTGAAAATTTTGTAACCTACATTTAATAAAGATATTGGTCTATAATTTTGTATTTTATCTTTCTCTGTACCTGTCTTATGTATTAAAGTTATTAACGCCTCCGACCAAGATCTAGGGGTTTTACCATCCATTATAATCCTTTTAAAAAGCTCTAACAGGTTCACAGTAAGTACATTACTTTCTATTTTATACAATTCAGCTGGTATAGTGTCCGGGCCTGTAGCTTTATTATTTTTTTGGTTTTTTAAGATTAACTGAAGTTCACCCATAGTGAATGGGCCATTCTACCTTCGTTGTTGTTCTTCTGACAGAATAGATAGATCTAATGAATTAAAAAAATTAAAAATCTCTTCTTTTATTTCTTCTTTTCTATATAAAGTCTTATAAAATTCCTCAACTATTTTTTATTTTCTCCTCTGTTCTAAATTTTGGCACTCTTTTGCTATCTACCAATTTCTTTATCATTTTTGATTCTCTCTTTTTCCTTAATTTGAATGCTAACCATCGTCCTGGGTAATTTGCATGTTCGAAATATTCTTGTTTTGCTCTTTTGATTTTTTCAGCTATTTGTTCTTGTTCTATAAGATTTATTTTATGTTTAACCAGATCCCTTTTTCTTTTTATCTTTTCATCATATGAATTATTCTGTAATGCTATTTCTAAATCCTTTAGTTCTTTTTCTAATTGTTCATATTGTTTCTTTTTTTCTCTATTTTTTCTTGCAGTATAAGAAATTGTTACATACTCCTTGTCAGTTTGAGGATGATGAAGAGCTTGAGGACTCTGATACAGATAGTGTTTATGAATTAGTGGTAGGCCCTGGGTTACAGGTATTAGAACAGGTGGGAGGCCAGCCACAGGATGTTGCTATAAGTCCAGAATCTAGTGAGGAAGAAACAGACATTCGCTGGGTCAATCCTCAATTCAGAAGGGTTCAAAAACGCAAGGAACAGGTGTTAGGAAAAAGATATTAAGGGGAGGAATGGGTTAAATACTGGAGTGATGTATTTGGTACATCAGGGGGCTAGTGGGGAAGAAGGGTGGAGTTTCAATGTTGTAGTTCTAAAATGAAATGTGTTTCCATTTCGCTCCACATTCGCTAAAATGTTTAAGGACAAGACTATGAAATGTTTGAAATGGCAACTAATACCGGGATCTTTTTATCACATGTGATGGACATGTGCAGAAGCAAAATCATTTTGGACTAGAATACAGACATGGGTTGAAAAAAAAAGATAGAACACAAGTTAGAATTAAAACCTGAGGGGTTTTTTTGTTAGTCATTTTGCCAAATAACTTTGGTAAAGAAGATATATATTTAATCGTACAAGTGATAACAGTGTAATTAGCTTCAAGGCAGGATTAGACAAATTCATGGATGCCAAGTGTATCAGTGGTTTTGAAACGGATGTCCATGTGCCACCTCTATGTTGGTTGAGGCAGGCAGGATTTTCTTGAGTACCATTTGTTGAGGGTCAGGGGAAAGGGAGGGTCTTGCCTTCTCTTTCTGCTAAAGATCCTCATGGGCAATTGGTGGCCCACCATGGGACACAGAATGCTGGACTCGATGGGCTTTGGCCTGATTCAGCATGGCTCTTCTTATGTTCTTAGCAGCAAGGATTGCATTTCCACAAAATGGAAAGGATCTAAGATCCCAATGGAAGAAGATGTACTTTAAAAAAATTGAGACTGCACCCAGATGAACAGAATGACAATAAAACTTAAAGATAGAGAAGAATATGAATATTATAACGTTTGGATGAAGTTCTATAATTGGATAGAAAATGAATATAGTTAGAAATTGAAGTAAAATGAGCACAAAATTAAAAAATTAGGAGTGATAACCCAGATGACAAAACTAGAATGTAAGGGAATGGTAATATTAGTGTGAAAGTGTATACCAACAACTAAAGGATAACGGTGATAAATATTGTAAAAATTCTATTAGGGATGGGAAACTAAAAGAATATAATTAGTTAGTAATATATGATTAGTTTGTTTAATATAAAAATTATTAGAATTAAAATCATGAAGTGAAGGTTTAGAGCTGAGGTCTAGCTGGAGAATTCTGGGAGTTGAAGTCCACAGATCTTAAACTTGCCATTTAGAGGGAGAGAGAGGAAGTAGGTGGAGAGGTAGAGGAGGGGTGGAGAGAGGAAGGAAGGATGGAGAGAGGATATGGAAGGAAGGATGGGAGAGATGGAGAGAGTTAGGAGGGGAGTGAGAAAGAGAAACATGAATTTATTAATATGATGGAGATGTTGATATGAATATAAAAGAGACCAGCTAAAAAGATGTAATATATGTCATGGATAAGTTTGTAAGCTGTATGCATTAATCTATGTATGAATATGGAGCCAATAAAAATAAAAATAAAATAAAAATAATAAAAAAGGAATGCCAGCCTTTCCTTTTCCTGGGTCCCAAACATTGCCCATTCGAGCTTTGTAGCTCTGATTTGTGTCCTGCTGAGAAAAATTATTCTGCATTGCAATTTGGATGGGGATGAAAGGGCTCTTTTATCAAGTCCCTGAGCTTTGCCTGCATCCAGGAAATTTTGATGTTTTTAAGGTTGTCAAGGATTGGCAGATGCAAATTCTCTGTTCGCAAACAAAGACAGCAATAATATTTGTCGTTGCCAAAAGAAGAAAAAAAGAGATATTCAGTCTGGGTGGGTTTTTGTTTTATTTTTAATTATATTGTTTAAGATGGAGGGATGTGGTTTCCTAAACTGTTGATGTTATGATCTGTGGGTTGAAGGATAAAATAACTGAGTAAACACCTTTAATTTAAAGGAAACATGACTTGCTCTGGGTTAGGCAATGATCTCATTTAGAGTCGTAGCAGGCAGATCCCATTTTTTAAAAAAGTAAAAATGACAAGCCAACGAGGGCAGATTCTGACAGTCCGAAGTCTTGGACTTGATTGTTAAACATTTTAACCTTTAAAGTCCTATGTGAATTAGGGCCAAGGCAGGGATGGGCTAGGTGCCAGAACGCCGGGAATGCCATTCACATGGCGGCAATGGAGCGTGTAGCTTAGCTTAACAGCGTGATTCTGGTAAAAATTACTGGGTTTATTGCTTCTGCACATCCTCCTGTTAGTTCATTTTAGAATTACAAGCAGGGAAATCACCACCCTTTCCCAATAATATCTTTAAACCTTGGACTTTCCAAATGATGCCTGCAAACTATTCACTCCACCCCATTCCACTTCTCTTTCTCTTCTCCTGAGTCTCGGCTCCTCATCTCCTACCCAACTGCTCTACAGATTCCTATTCAGCTAAATAATAATAGAATATGATTCTCCCACTACTGCTGAAGGAACAACTTCGTTGCAATAAAACTTGCATTGGGAAAAAAATAAAAGGAAAGTAGCCAGTTATAAAGGAGTGCAAAATGTGATGTTTGCAATGAAAAGAGGAAAGTCTTTCAAATAGTTTCCCCTTTTCAGGTCTTAAAGGAGGGAAGAAGCATTTTCAGTTACTTTAAAAGTTTGTTTGAATTGCAGCTCTCCATTAATATGCAAATAAGGGAAACATCTGAACAAAAACAGAGTAAAATAAGTAATATTTTAAACAAAACGAGTAAATATAGAAAAATGTACATTGTAAATAATGCCTTGGGTAGCATGCACTATTTAAGGTTTTAAATACCTGTACAGGGTTTTTTGGAAGGAATTTCATTGATTTATGCTATTCCAGATAACCAGCAGCTAGATGGCAGCATTGGATAAATAATAAAATAAACTGTAATTGCTATGGTTCTCTTTTTCAGCTAACATATTCAGTTCAAAAGAAGTTTAGAAAAGCCACAACAATCCAATCCAACACTAGATGGCTGTAGAAAGGTTCCAAAGATCTCAGTCTTTGGTGCCATCTAGTGGTTCTCCCCTGTTTTGATGGCCAAAATCTTTTATTCCAGTTTTTCCCAATTGATCTCCTTCAAATGTATCAGGCATGAGTACTCATCACTTTAACTCAGAAATAGTGGGATCTAAAATCCAGAAAATTTGAAAAGAAACAACCTGGTGAAGCAGTTTTTTCCTGATATATCCTAAATTAAGACAACAACTTTCTCATTATGGTTTGCTTCCTGTCTGGCTAGATTATTGCCCAAATTTACTTCTTTACGTATCATGCGATAGGGATTAACAGATCTAGTCCAACCCTCCGCTCAAGCAGGAGACCCTACACCATTCCTGACAGATGGCAGTTCAATTTCTTCTTGAAAGTCTCCAGTGATGAAACTCCCACAACTTCCGAAGGCAACTTTTGTTCCATTGGTTGATTGTTCTCACTGTCAGAACGTTCCTCCTTATTTCGAGGTTGAATCTCCTTGATCAGTTTCCAGCCATTATTCCTTATCTGGCCTTTGGGTGCTTTGTAAAATAGTTTGACCCCCTCCTCTCTGTTGCAGCCCCTCAAGTATTGGAACACTGCTATCATCTCTCCCCTTCTCTTCGCTAGACTAGCCAGACACAGTTTATCGTATGTTTTAGCCTCCGGTCCCCTAATCATCCTGGTTGATCTTCTCTGCACTGTTTCTAGAGTCTCAACAACTTTTTTATAGTGTGATGTGCAAAACTGAATGTAGTATTCTAGGTGTGGCCTTACTAAGGCTTTATAGAGTGGTATTAGTACCTCACTTGATCTTAATTGTATCCCTTTTCCAAGATGGCGCCAATGGAGGCTGCCTTGGTGAAATGCTCTCAATTTTTTTTTTCATTTGCTACTATTCCCTGCAATTCTCAACAGATTTCATACTCAAGAGACCATCTGCTAAGAATTAAGGAACATTTCTTTAAAAGGTATCTTTTTCTTTTAGATACACTGAGAGCATATGCACCAAAGACAAATTCCTGGTGTGTGCAATCACACTTGGCCAATAAAGAATTCTACTATTCTATTACTACTATTAATAGTTTTATTTAAAAAATCTTTAATAGAATCTCATTGTTCCTATCACCTTATTCTATTGTATTCTATTCTACTCTATTCTATTCTCTATTCTATTCTATTCACCCTGCTGTTCTATTCAGCATTATACACGTATACGGTTTTGGGTCAAATAGACCCAAACAGAACAGCAGGTTAAAATCTTGATTTTAGCTACTGTAGCCACCTATTTCATTAGTAAACTGTATGTGAACATGATTATAATGTCATCATAAACAAATGAAAAATGAAATTAAAAATTTATTTTTATTTTTTCAGAAAAAGGTAACTATACACGTGTACAGTTTCGGGTAAAATAGATCTGAACAGAACAACAGGGTTAATGCAATTAATTGGCTTTTTTGGCTGACACTGCACACTGCTGGCTCACATTTAGTTGGTTGTCCACTAAAATTCCAAGATCCCTCTCACAGTCACTGCTATTAAGCCTGGTTTTTCTTACTTAAGTGTAGGACATTACTTTTCTCTATTTTGAATTTCATTTTGATAGAACCCATTTTGCTAGAGCCCAGTGTCCAAGAATGTCAAGATCCATCTGGTTCTTGAGCCTATCTTCTAGGCTATTAGCTATACCTGCCAGCTTAGTATCATATGCCAATTTGGTAAGTTCCCCTTTTATTCCCTCATCTAAGTTGTTTATGAAGATATTGGAGAGTAATGGGCCTAAGATGGAACTTTGTGGTACCACACTGCTTACTTGTCTTCACGTGACCAAAATAGCATAGGTCTTCTCAGTGATGGGCTCCTACGGAACGGTCAGCATTTCTGGTAGCAAAATTTGGAGCTCCATCCAGAGCACCCAATTTGCACTGAAAGATGTTGAAATAAAATGCAAAAGCCATGCTCACAGTGTGGTAGTAAAAGTTTTGGTAGCCCATCACTGGGTCTTCTGCTTAAGAGAACATTGGACCACAAGATCTCCAAGGCTATTTCCAACTATATTATTTGGTTATTATTCTGTAATTACAATTGTAAATGTCATTTAATGCCATCACTTGCCAGGATTGGCTAGGAAGTGAAATTTAAAAAAAAAACCTAGATGGGGCTTCTACCTTATGGTGACAATTATCCTGCTTTTGGTAGGCTCCCTCCCACCTTGAACGCTTTTTTGCCTTTACCCTAAATCAGGAATATCTAGCACAAAGAAAAATGCCACAATGATACTGTTGGAAATGAGGAGGAAATTATTCAGGTCATATTATCAGACCTCATTTCCTCCAGGCTACAAACTGTCCTGCAGTTTCTCTAAAGCTATCAGAAGATCAACCAAGATATGCAGAGGGAGGGTAGGCTAGGTATGGGAAGAGAAAAAATTGACAAGGAAAAAAATAGGAGAGATCCTCCATCTGCCTCCTTCCTATAACTAAGTCTAATTTATTTTAATACAAATCTGAGCTGGGTAAAATCACTTTCCATACCTGACAAGAAATCACTGGGGAAAGATAAGCTGGTGGAGAACACAGAATGGGCACGGGGACTGTAATTGGATGCAGAGATGACCTTAAAGAAAATATATGGGAACTATTAATCAAATGTAAACTAGCCAAGGAAGACAGGAAAGTAAGAGACAGAAACTCAGCATTGACCTGGATTGACTCTTGGATATAAAAGTGAGGGAAAGAGGGAGGTGGTTTGGCTTTCCAGATTCTGTTATTAAAATCTATACCAATATAGGTGAGTATTTGTAGCTCAATGTTGAAATGTTTTCATTTTTGTTTGTATGAAGGTTATCTGGAAAGTAAGGTTACAAGGCATGTGGTTTATTGTGGGATGAATATATATCAATTTTCATTTTCATAGGGTCTTAATTGGCTTTTTAAATGATTTTATTAAACTTTTGGCAACATAAATTACAATGGTTATCCGGAAAGTAAGATTACAAGGCATGTAGCTCTTGCGGGGAATGTTCGCGGGGGAAGTAGGCAGGGGTGGGCAGCAGGCAGGACGGGGTGGAACGCAGTTCCACTGGTGGAAATGAAGCTGCATGCACAGCTCCAGCTGACCGGCGGCAGTCACTTCCGGGATTACTGGTCTCGGCAAGGCTCTCCTTTTTTCCATGTTGCTGCTGCTGTGCGCTCCTCGCTGTTTTCCTCTTTCCTCCTTCCTGGCTTCGGACAAGCTTCCTTCTCTCCTGCCTGGCTCCCCTCCAGCCTCACTCGGCCACCTCCCAAGGCCAGGAGAGCCATGCTGCGCCAAAGCAGTCTGGGCTGTGGTTTTTTTCCCCTCGCGAAGCCCTCACTCTGCCCACAGCTGAGATGAAAAGGCATCATGCGGCAATAACAGTTCACTTGAATGATGATGATTGGCAAGCCACTCCTACCCAGTCATATGACCATCAAGCCACACCCACAAAATAAGCCACACCCACAGTGCGGCAGTAAAACCTTTGGCTGCCCATCACTGGAAGTAGGTATTACTGTCATGTAGCGGGAAGCCAGTGGTAGAGAACGAGCAGTGCCAGTGGTCTGTAGATCATTGACTGGCGTTGTGGTGAAGGTTAGAGATGAGCGTCCTCATTCCGTTTCCCTCCAAGTGCGAAGTGCTCACTGTAATACGCTATTTGAATGCTAAGGGCATGAATACTCCTGCGATGGGTGCCCAAGATTTGTGCGCGATGGAGAATGGGCATGGTGCCACTGCATTGATTGATGTTTGCTCTCTGGAGTGTGATGATAAGCCCAAGTTTCGTCTCCTGTCAATATACAGTTGAGAAAAGCCTCACCTTCAATGTCGAAATGGACAAGAAATTCTCGGGTGACATCACCTAATTTTGTGCACTTCAGTAAGTATCTTGGGCACCCATTGCAGCAGCATTCATGCCCTTAGCATTCAGGTAGCGTATTATAGCGCATGCTATAGTGCGCTTAAAAATGGGATGCTGAAGGAGAAACGCTGCCCTCTCCCGCCACCAAGAAGCAGCAGCACTGCTGCTGCTTCTTTTTGGGTGCCCAAGCTGGCCAGGCGCTCCGGACTGTGGACGCAGATCACTGTGGGCTGGAGGGCTGGGCCACGCAAGAATCCCACTCAGGTGGGGTGGGAGGGAAGCCCCAGCCAGTGCTGGTTGGGAGCTCTGCTCCCTTAGGGGAGCTGTAATAACTGAATTTAAACATGCCTAGGATAAACATATATCCATCCTAAGATAAAATATGTGAAATAATACAAGGGCAGACTAGATGGACCATGAGGTCTTTTTCTGCCGTCAATCTTCTATGTTTCTATGTTTCTACCATAAGATATATATTTTTGATAGTCAGTACTCTGTTCAGAGAAAATGCAATAATAATAATAATAATAATAATAATAATAATAATAATAATAATTGTAATATGCCCTGGGGATTGTAAAGATATTTTATATTTCATATAATTTAGATGTGCTTGATAAGTAACTGCATGAATAGCATAACTTTTAATGTTTTGTTTGTTTCACTAAGTAGCTTGCTCTGCCAGCGTTATGGAGTGGGGGGAGGACTGATGATGTAAGCTAGTTGGGTAATGAGAGAGCACCAAGGACCCCACAATTCCTCTTTCTCTTCCTCCTCCTACTCTCCACAAACCTTCCTTCTAGCACGGATGATGTTACTTAGTTGGCCAATGAAGACATCGAAACGTCAAGGACCTCAACACTTCAACCTGAGCTACAAATATTTCCTTCTATTGGAATTGTTTCTTGTTAAGAACCCCAGGAAGCTAATTAGGCCAAAAGATAGTTACTTACAGAACTCAAATAAGTCACAACAAAGGTGTTCATCCATCCAACATGAATTTCCTTTGAAAGTCCAATCGGAGATAAAGAAAGAGACTGTACAAGGTATGAGCTTCAGATAGAGTTGCGGTTGGCTGATCACTTGCAGTAGGCTCTAGAATATTCTGCCAGATTCCAAAGCATTATGACACTCAATCTATGAGATCAGGACACTTGTCAACCCCTTCTAGTACATAGCAGCACACTTTGGAAAAGGGGGATTTATTTATTTTTTTTATTTATTTTGTCAAGTACATATTGGTAATATACATAGATATAATGTTATTTATATACATGAGATGGGTACTGATAAGAGGGGACATTAGGACAAGGATGGTAGGCATGTTGGTGCACTTATTCACGCCCCTTACTGACCTCTAAGGAATTGGGTGAGGTCAACAGTGGACACTTTAAGGGTATAGTTTTCTGGGTTTGGTGATGAAACTACAGAGTCAGGTAGTGAGTTCAAGGCATTAACAACTCGGTTGCTAAAGTTGTATTTTCTACAGTCAAATTTGGAGTGGTTCACTTTGAGTTTGTATCTGTTGTGTGCTTGTGTATTGTTGTGGTTGAAGCTGAAGTAGTCGTTGACAGGAAAGACATTGTAGCAGATGATTTTATGAGCTATGCTTAGGTCGTGCAGAAGGCAACATAGTTCTAAGCTTTCTAAGCCCAGGAGTTCAACTATGGTTGCATAAGGTATTCTGTTGCTGGTAGAGGAGTGGAGGGATCTTCTTGTAAAGTATTTCTGGACACTTTCTAATATATTTTTAGCCAATATGTTGCGTGGGTTCCAGACGGATGGGCTGTATTCAAGGATTGGTCTGGTGAAAGTTTTGTATGCTCTGGTTAGTAGTGTGAGATTACCAGAGCAGAAGCTACATAGGATTAGGTTAACAACTCTTGAAGACTTTTTGGCGATGTGGCCTTTGACACTTAGGTCATTTGATATGAGCATTCCAAGGTCTTTGACAGAATGAGGGTGGTTTCAACATAGTTGTGAACTGCGTTAACACAGAGTGAGGCTTGACATGCCAAAATAACCTTCAGGCCCTGTGCTGACCATTTGTCAACTAATAGGCACTGCTCCAGGTGCTAAACAGTTTCAACTTGAAAAAAAAACCCCAAGCAAATGGGAATAGAAAGGGACCATTTTATATGATTCAGTCTAACCCCCTGCTTCAAAAATCCAATTTTACTCAGCCCTGACAGATGGCTCTGCAGTTTCACCTTCAAGACATTCAATCAAGGGAACTCATTATTTGTCCTGCTGTCCATCCATTAGGAAATGTTTTCAAACACTTAACTAGAATCTGACTTTCTGCAATTTAAATCCACAATTCCATGATTTCCCTTTTGTTACAAGAGAGATCATGTTTTAACCTCTTCCTGTTGCTCTTTAAAACACACTTTTGGTGGCCAGAGACTGATAGTCAGTTTAGCAACCTGACTCAACAGTGGTAATTGTGAGAGAGATCTTGGAGTCCTAGTGAGCCAGCGGTGTGCTGCAGCTGTCAAAAAAGCCAATGCAATCCTAGACTGCATTAACAGATAGAATCAACATCACTTAAAGTATTATTACTGCTTTAGTGTTACTACTGACTTGGCAAGTACAGTGGTGCCTCTACCTACAAATGCCTCTACTTATGAACTTTTGTAGATAAGAACCGGGTGTTCAAGATTTTTTTGCCTCTTCTCAAGAACCATTTTCCACTTACAAACCTGAGCCTCCAAAGCTGTAAAGGCAGGGAGAAGCCTCCGTCGGGCCTCTATCTAGGAATCTCCTGGGAGGAAACAGCCTCCACCCTCCCTGTTTCCCCAATCGCACACATTATTTGCTTTTACATTGATTCCTATGGGGAAAGTTGCTTCTTCTTACAAACTTTTCTACTTAAGAACCTGGCCACGGAACTAATTAAGTTCATAAGTAGAGGTACCACTGTACTAGAATACTGCATCTAGTTTTGGTTGCAGAAAGAGTGCAGAGAAGAGCAACAATGATTAAAGGACTAAAGGATAAAACATACCAAGAACGGTTGCAGGAATTGGGTATGTCTAGTCTAGTGAAAAGAAGGACGAGGGGCAACATACAGCAGTCTTCCAATATTTGAGGGATTGCCACAAAGATCAATCTGTTGTCCAAAGTGCCAGAAGGCAAGACAAGAAGCAAAAGGTGGAAGCTCATTAAAGATAGATCCAACCAGGAACTAATGAGAAATATCCTGATAATGAGAACAATTAACCAAAGCTTGCCTGGCGGAGTTGTAGGTGATTCATCACTGGAGTTTTTTTTAAAAAGAGTAGACAACCATTTGACTGGGATGATATAAGGCAGTGATGAACCTTTTTTGCTTGGGTGCCAAAAGGGAGAGCGCATGAGGGATAGCGCATATGTGCGTGCCCATATCCATAATTCAATGCCCTCCCCCCATGCATGCATGCACAATCCACCCCTGCTCACCCCCCCCCCCCCCCCCACTGAAGTAGCTGGACTTATAGTAGGCTCACTGGGCCATTTTTCACTCTCCCCAGGAAAGTCTCCAGAGTAAAGTGACCAGATTTTAACATTGGCAAAGAGGGACACCATTGACCGGGATGGGGGTGCAAGGGATCTTTATTAAAAAATTGGTCTATATGGAACAAACTTTTTTTTCTTTTTCTTTCGATCTCTTTTCCTCCCTCCCTTTCTCCCCCACCCTCTTTCTTTCTCTTTTTTCCTTCCTCTCTTTTCTCTCTCTCTTCCTCCCTTTCTTTCTCTCTCTCCCTCCTTCCCCCCATCTCTCTCCTTCCCTTTCTATTTCTCTCTCCTCCCTTTCTCTCTCCCTCTCCCTTCCTTCCTCTCTTTTTTTCTCTGCAACTTTTCCACTCCTTCCCCTTCTAGCTACTGCGAGGTAGGCGGCCCTGAAATTGCTACTTTTCGGCTTCGGCCACCTTGCAAAAGAAACGTCCCGCGCCGCCCCCACCCCCGCGCGTGTCTTCAGCCTCAACAAAACTGGTGGCCGTCACCCTCCTCCTCCCACTGCCCCCCGCGCCGTTTCCCTCCCTCGCTGAAAACGAAATGGGGGGGGTGGGCAAACTACGGGGGACCGGCCGTTGTTGAAAGTTTCCCTCCAGAAAGCCACCCAAAGGGAGCAATAGAGCGCAAGCAGAGGGTACGTCAGGCGGGGGGGGGGGAGAAGAGGGGCTCGAGGCTTCAAGACTCTCAAGAACAGCCGAGGTTGAGGAGGGAGGGGGGCGAGGTTTCCTCCGACCGGCCGTCCATCCCCCTCCCCCGCCTTGAGAGAGAGGGAGGAAATGCAGGCAAACCAAAAGCCAAAGGAGAAAAACAAATGCCCTTTACTGGTTAAAGGGGAGGGGGAAACCTCAGGGCCGCTCCAGAGCTCAGGGCCGCGGTGCCGGCTGCTACGGTGGCCCCTGAGCACCATGTCGGCTGGCAGTCTGCAGAATAGCCCACCCCCAAGCGCTGCCTTTGACCAACCAAGCCATGGTCAGCATCAATGTTCCCTCTAATTTTTTTTCAGTGTGGGCGGAAAAGTATAGTGTCTGAGCGGCAGTCCCTTCGAGACTGGGCGGCATAGAAGTCAAAAAATAAATAAATAAAACAAACAAACAAACAAACAAACAAATAAATAAATAATATATTTTAAATTCATGATTTTATTTTCTTTCTCTCTTTCTCTCTTCCTTACTCCTATTCTTTCTTTCTTTCTCTCTTTTCCTTCCTCTCTTCCCCCCCTCTTCTTTGTCTCTCCCTCCCTCCTTCCCTTTCACTCTTTCCCTCTCTTCCTCTTCCTCCTTTCCTTTCTATTTCTCTCTCTCCCTTCCTTCCTTCCTCTCTTTTTTCTCTCTCTTTCCCTCTTCTTTTTTTTCTGCCCTGCAACACCGCTCACGTGCACAAATATGTTTTCGGGGCCAGAAGCGCAGGGGCTTCCCGGGAAACTCCCTTTTCCCACCAGGGACCGGGAGAAGGTGGCTGTTAGATTTGGGGCGAAAAGGCTTGGAACCAGCAGCAGGAGCCCCACCATCATACAAATCCAATCAATCAATCAATCAATCAATCAATAAATAAATAAAATCAGCCTGAGCAATTCGCATGACGAAGTAGGAGCGGGAGGGCGTTGTGCACTGGGCAGTAGCCATGGGGCGATCGGCTGCAAGCAGGAGCTCCAGGACCGAGGCACCGGGGGTGGGTCGCCGTACATTGCTGGCGCTGTGCTGGGTATGGGCACAGGGCTGGCACTGGCCCGCTGGCTGGGCCGGGATGGAGGTGCCAGCCCCATGCCCAGCGCAGCGCCAGCATATATGGCGTCCTGCAACACGTCCAGCCGCTGCCGTTGGTGCCTTGCAGCCAACTGCCCCGCCCCCGCCCCGTGGCTACTGCTCAGTGCTGCTGCTGCTGGTGCCCTCCCGCTTGACCCATGCTTGGCGGCGCCACCTTCGCTGCTTGCCCTGCTGCCCCGTGCCCGCCAGAGTTGCCTGGTGCGGCCGAAGTGCAGGGCGGAGTAGGCAGCGGCGGCTGCTGCTGCTCCAGGCCCGCCTGCGAGCTGAGCTTCCTTCGGCTTCGTTGGAGGCGGCAGCTGAGCTTTGCAGCTTTGCCTTCAAGGAAGCCGAAGGAAGCTCAGCTCGGGGGCGGGCCTGGAGCAGCAGCAGCTGCTGCTGCCGCCTACTCCACCCCGCCCTTCAGCTGCACTGGGACCAAGTAAGCCGAGGCTAGGCCTGTTGCCCCCAGCTCCAAGGGGCAGCCCCCAGCGTGGCCCAGCATGGGGCCTGGTTGGCAGACGAGCATCGGGAGGGTCTCACCATCACCTGGCCGGAGAAGAGCTCCCCTCCCCTCCCCACAATCCGGGACGGCGCGCCTTCAACAAGTTAGTGGGTGGGGGGGTCCTGATGGCTGCGCAGGAACAGGAGGGGCAGAATTGAAATATGCCCGTTCCCTCCTGCTCTCCCCCTCCCGCCGCTGGCCATCCCCCTCTTCCATTCCAAAATTGGGACATTTTGGAAACCCGTCGGGACACGGGACACGTGGAAATCGGGACATCTGGTCACCTTACTCCAGAGCCTATGGAGGGCAAAAAAGGGCCCAACGGGCCTACTGGAAGTTTAGAAACATTCAGAGGCTTTCCTGAAGTCATTGGAGGGCAAAACATGGCTCAACAGGCCTACCAGAAGTTTGTTTGTTTGTTTGTTTGTTTGTTTGTTTGTTTGTTTATTTATTTATTTATTTATTTATTTATTAGATTTGTATGCCACCCCTCTCCATAGACTCGGGGCGGCTCACAACACAATAAAACAGTTCATGACAAATCTAATAATTTACAATTTAAAATATTGGGTTGGAAAGATTCCACAAAATGGACATTACAAAATTGGTACTGGTACATGGTGGACCACATACACTTCGAAATTATGGAAATAAGATTAAATAATTTTGATGAGAAGAAATTGGAGAAGCTGATGGTACGATGGAATAAGGTGAAAGATTATATGTTGAGTAGAATCTGTGATGTAAATGTGAAAAATAAACTGCAATCACTCTTTTAGTAATATTTAATGCAAGATAGGAATTATAGATAAACAAATCATTATAGATAAACAAATCAAAATCTTTGAATCCTCTTGTAAGGGTGGTGGGGGTGATGGGGGTGTCTTGTTGTTAGGTGAGGGGCACATGTACTGTGCACTGTTATATGTTTGTTTTATGTAACTATTTTATAAAAATCAATAAAAATTTATTTAAAAAAAATATTTAAAAAATATTCACTTCGATAGTTCTGTTGGGTCTGTTTTCCGCCACCCACAGGTTCCGGAGGCTTTCCTGAAGCCTGGGAAGGGTGAAAAAAGCCCCTCCAGCCTTCCTGAAGGCCCAATATCAGCTGACCTGCGTGCTGGAACTGATATAGGGCAACACCTTGTGTTCCCTCAGATATGACTCCATGTGCCACCTGTGGCACGTGTGCCATAACTTGACCACCACGGATATAAGATCTCTTGAAGATGTCTCAGGTCCCTTCCAACCAATCACAGTATACATTAGTATTGCCAAAGGAAGAAGAATTTGACTGTCACCTGACAGACTTGCTGGGATGTCTGTGCAGATGCAACTGCGCAGCTGAGATTCCACAACTGCTAAGTTTTGCTTTCCTCAGTCTCAAAATATGACATCTATTTTCACCCACAAAGCAAGATACCCAGGGCTGAATGTGCGAAGTTTGCATTGCACAGCAATAAACTGGCTGTGAAAGGAATGTTGATGTTTATTTAACCATTGCTGCCACTGAAAGGGCTCATCCTTCTCTTTGTTTGCTTGGAAGGAACAAATCTGAATTCCCTTTAGAGAGCCGAGCTGGGAAACTAACTGGAGCAAAGCAACAGTGTATGGCACTGCCCAGAAATGCAAGGGCACGACAGACATCCAGGCAAGCCAAGACAAATCTCACCCTGGAAGGGCAAGCAGGCAAGCTATCAAATCTGAAGTGCAAAAATCCAGATGACCACCAGAGGACAAAATATGATACACATTTTGGTGTCTCTTCATTGCCCTCTAGTGGTGCTCTAGAGTTGCACACCTCTATTTTTATATAAGCAGTTCTTGACCTGCAACCATTCATTTGATGACAGTTTGAAGTGGCTTATGAGCTGTGCTCATTTTATGGTTGTCACAGTATCCTCAGAGTTATATGATCAAAATTCTTGCACTTGGCACGAATTTTACAACAGATGCAACATCCCAGGGTCACGTGATCACCATTAGTAACCTTCCCAGTTGGCTTTTGACAAGCAAAGCCACTGGGGGGGAGCTGGATTTGTTTAATGACCACATGTTTCACTTAACTGTACTGATTCATTTAACAACCATGGCAAAACAGGTAATAAAATAATGAATTATTCACTTTAAAAAGGTTTTGCTTAATAACACATATTCTGATGCTAATTATGGTCAGAAGCAGAGGTGGGCTGCTAAGGTGGAACGGTGATGTGTTCTCGCCCCTGTGGCTCTGAGTGCTAGTGGAGTCCAGCGCAATTCTATTACTGTACCTGGCCCATAGACGCACCTACATGTCCGCGCATGATTTCGCTCTCTGCCCAGGTGCAGTAGCAGAATTACGCTGGACTCCGCTAGCATTCAGAGCCACGGGGTCGAGCACACGTCACCATTCCACCTTAGCAGCCCACCTCTGGTCATAAGTCTAGGACTACCTGTATAAATATTTCTGGAATGAAATTATCCCAAATTATCTCCACAAATTATCCCAAAGAATTATCTTTCTATCCACCCTGCTACACATGCGCAACAACACAGAGAGCAGAGTAGAATTCAAAGCTTTATACTTCCTGCTGTTTTGTATATAGCAATTAGATCTATACAAACCAAACTATTCTGGTTCTCCTTTGTTTATGCACCCTCTATGTCTCCTCCACCACTTAAAGAGAGATAGGGCCCCATTTTCTTGCACTTATCTTGAACGGTATGAAGCTGTCCTTCTCCAAGAGACCATAAACAACTCCTGATCAATTACAGATGAAGCAGGTTTATTCATAAGGAGCAGAAAGACCAAACTAGTGCCAGAAAACCATCATGAATCACATCCTGACTTAGTTCATTATGTTTCTTAGACAACATCCTAAATGTGAGGAAAGTTATTTAAACAGCTGTTCTGGGTTAGAACATTTGCATTAGCCAATTTGGATGAATCCGGGTTTTAAAGAAGAGATTGTCAGGGTCCCAAGTAATACGCCCATAGTAGTGGTAGGTTCCTACTGGTGCACCCCAGAGCTCTGTTTTGGTAGGGCCCCGTGATTGCGCAATTTGTGCACAATGGCTCCACTGGTCCGTCATGCAGCGCCATCTCTCTTTTTTGAATGTTTGGCTTTATTTTGCATGCGCAGAAGCAAAATCTTGTGAGGGGATTCAATTCAATTCAATTTATTAGACTTGTATGCCCCCCCCTCTCCGAGGACCCAGAGCGGTTCACCACGTGCAATACAAACAATATGAATACAAATCTAATAGTTAAAAACAGTCAACTAAAATCCCATTATATAAAAAACAGTCAGTCTACTCAATCACACCCATACATAACATTGAACGGTCAGAGAAAGAGGGGGCATGATCTAGCTGCCCCATGCCTGGGGACATAGATGGGTCTTAAGGGTCTTGTGGAATGTGGGTGTTCGTGTGGGCATGATTTTGGCAATTTTTTGCTTCCTGTGCATGCGCGGAAGCAAAATTGTGTGAGGGGATAACCATGCGCGTGCACATGAGCATAGCAACCATGTGCAAATGTGAATAATCATGATGCGCACACAGTGCAACGGTAGGCAGGTAAGAGCAACCTGACTCTGGCCCATAGCAAACAAATGGATATATCATATTGGCACTGGCTAGTGAAAACTGACTCTTAATGTTCCCATGGCTTTCACCTAAATAAAAGTTTTCCCCCTTTTCCAATCAGTCACATAGTCCAATCAAGGTTCCACCTGGTTGCCTGGTAGCTTCACTCTTCCTCTCTCTGGCCACCTGTGAGAATGTCCTTGGTTCCCAGGAGAAAGTATTTTGTTTTGGCTACAGAACCTCAGCTATCTCTATTCCTCCCCCCCATTTCTCAACTCCAATTTGGCACAGATACACAGATTCTCTCCCCCTCCCCTCCCCACCTCACCACACACAATTTCAAATATTCCTGCTTGCTTCCAAAAGTAACAGAAGAAGCTTTTTGCATGAAAAGTGAAATGTTTTTAAGGAAAAAGGTGAGGGTGGGAACTCAGCCCATCATGTGGTGCTTGGGTCTCAAACCTGGGCTGCTGGTTTTCCAGCCGACAAGCCCAGGGAGTCAACTTCTGAGCCTCTGTACCAAGCCATCAGGAAGAAGATAACAGATAATCCTCTCTTTCTAGCAGTTGAGGTGCCTAGCTTGAATGTAGAGAACATTCAAAGCACACAATTCTCATGCTTGAAGATTGAAGTGGCTCATCAGGATTAGATCGCTAGTAATCTCTGTGAATACTTTTCTTTAAATCCTGCTTTTTACTGGAGTAACCCCAAGTCAATTGGATGACCCGTTATCAGGATTTGCAGCTCAGAGTTTGCAAACTCTTTATTATTGCCCCACCCACCTCAGAGAAGGTCTGGATCTTTCCCCTATTCTTAAACACAATTCAATGAAAGAAAAAAGTCCATTTGGAACAATTCAAGTTTATTAATTTATAAAAGAGATAAAACATGTATATAAATAATGGTTATAAATATGCATCTTCACAAAAGTAGAAGGGGTGGAAGAGAACCAGGCAGGCTAAAATGTGTCTTAGTTAATGCTAAACAAACACGCTACACTGATTTTCCTTGTCCTTAAAAAAAAAAAAAAGACAGAGAGAACCTAATATACAAATAAATACATAGCCTTTATCCAGAGGTGGCTGCTAAGGTGGAAGGGTGACGTGTGCTTGCCCCCATGGCTCTGAGTGCTAGCAGAGTCCAGTGCACTTATGCTACTGCACCTGGGCAGGTAGAGAAATCGTGCAGACATGCAGGTATGCCCATGGCGCACCTGTATGTCCATGTGCAATTTTGCTATCTGCCCAGGTGCAGTAGCATAGGTGCGCCGGACTCCACTAGCACTTAGAGCCACGGGGGCGAGAACACATCACCGTTCCACCTTAGCAGCCCACCTCTGCCTATATCCCAGGTATCTCTTCACAGAAACAAAAAGATATTTTTCTTCCGGAAAATTAATAAAAATACAAGAAAAGTACTGTACACCTCTTTAAACTTGTGCCCTTTCCTAGTGATGTGTTTCATAAAGAGAGAGACTGCATGACCTCCCAAAACTTATCTGCTCATTAAATTATAAGAAGATGGCTGGAGAATTCTGGGAGTTGTAGTCCACACACTTAAAAGTTACTGAGCTTGAGAAACATTGGTTTACACAACCCCAAACCCCCAAAGTTTAACTTCAAACCCTTGCCATTTTCATATGGCCTGAACCAACAAACCAAATCATGGCTCCGTGTGTTAACCAGGCTGACCCAACCTGGTTTTTTTGGCAGCAGCCAAAAAGATTAATATATTAAGCTTTGGGTTGTATAAACAGGAGGCATAGAATAAAAAATCATGGGAAGTATTAGTACTACTTTATAAAGCCTTAGTAAGGCTTAGACTACTGCATTTAGTTTTGGTCATCACATTAAAAAAAAGATGTTGAGGCTTTGGGGGGAAAAGTGCAAAGAAAAGCAACTAAAATGATTATAAAAGCCTGGAGACATATGAAGAACAGTTGCAAATTAACAGATTAACAAAATTGGAAGGGACCTTGCAGATCATCTAGTCCAACCCCCCTGCCCAAGCAGGAGATCCTATATCTGCCTCTACCTAGGATCGAACTCATGGCTTTGGTCAGTCCAGAGAAAAGGACTGGGTGACATGATAGCAGTGTTCCAGTATTTGAGGAGCTGCCACAAAGAAGACAAGGTCAACTTATTCTCCAAAGCACCCAAGGGCAGGACCAGAAACAATGGATGGAGGATGGAGAGAAGCAATCTTCATAACACTGAGAACAATTAACCAGTGGAATCACTTGCCTCCAGAAGTTGTGAGTGCTTCATCACTGAAGGTTTTTAAGAAGAGACTGGACAATCACTTGTATGAAATGATATAGGGCACATAATACAGGTGGCACATGAAGCCATTTTGGAAGGCATGCAAGGTGTTGCCTGATGTCAGTTTCAGCGTGCATACGTGAGCTAGACAGCTAATTTTCGGCCTTGGGGAAGGCCATTTTGCCCTCGGGAGGCTTCAAGGAAGCTTCCTATAGCCCTGGAGTGCAAAAAACAGGACAATGGGAAAACCCAAAGTCAATTTTTCTGAACTTCCATTTTGTCTGTTTGGCCATTTTGGGTCCATTTTTTCACCATCCCAGGCTTCAGTGAGGCATGGGGATTTTGTGCATGGGCCGCACAAAGGGGTACATATGTGTGGGGGCAGACAATGGGTGTGGGCATGTACATGCATGCTAGCATATGCATACACACCCTTTTGGCACGTGAATCAAAAAAGGTTCACCATTGGCTGATATAGGTTCTCCGGTTGGAGCAGGGGGCTGGACTAGAAGGCCTCCAAGGCCCCTCCCAGCTGATTCTGAATGGGTGAATTCTCACAAGATGCTTAACTGCCAAGGCCTTCACTCTGCTCGAGAGCTGCTTCCAAGGGGGCTGTGCCAACTCAGCTGTGAGTCCGGAACCAACCCGACTGGCTGTGTTCGCCGAACACTTTCCATGCCTGGAGGCTATAGTTCATTTTTGCTGTGGGAGCATAATCAGGATGGACTGCTCCCAGTTTAGCTGAAAAGCATTGCTTAGCAGTTCTGTTCCACTACAAGCAGAATATTCTTTTAAATTTTAATTTATCCTTTGATAAAATGATCCCTGGAGATGTGGCAGCCATCGGAAGGTAATTTAATAAGGCACATAGCTCTCGCAGAGAATGTTTGCAGGGGAAGTTGGTATTACTATTGTGTAGCTGGAAGCCATCGGAAGCAAAAGAGCAGTGCCAGTGGTCAGTGGATCATTGACTACAATGGTTATCCGGAAAGTAAGATTACAAGGCATGTAGCTCTGACGGGGAATGTTTGTGGGGGAAGTAGATAATACTATCAAGTAGCGGGAAGCCAGCAGAAGCGAATGAGCAGTGCCAGGGGTCAGTATATCATCGACTGGCATTGTGGTGAAGGTTAGAGATGAGCGTCCTCATTCTGTTTCCCTCCAAGTATGAAGTGCACGCTGTAATACACTACCTGAATGCTAAGGGCATGAATGCTGCTGCGATGGGTGCCCAAGATTTTTCTCACCAATTGCTGAGTTTTGAATTTTTTTGGCTGAAGGAGAATAGGTATGGCAGCACTGCGATGATTGACGTTTGCTCTCTGGGGTTGGGTGATAAGCCCATAATGGGGAAATGGAAGTGGGAGAGCTGTGTGCCTCAAAATCAAAACAAGGGGGCCTGGATTTGATTGCCATCATGCCTTTGAGCCAGTGGTGGGATTTGATTTTTTTTACTACCGGCTCTGTAGGTGTGGCTTGGTGGGTGTGGCTTGGTGGGCGTGGCAGGGGAAGGATACTGTAAAATTCCCATTTCCTCCCCATCCGCAGGGACTCAGGAGGCAGACAATAGATGGAGGTGGGACCAATCAGAGGTGGTATTTGCCAGTTTTGTGAACTACTGAAAATTTCCTCTACTGGTTCTCCAGAACTGGTCAGAATCTGCTGAATCCCACCTCTGCTCTGAGCAATTGAACCTCAGAAGAGTTTCGCAATGTTAAATCTACCAAAGCTAAACTTACCTCTGGGGGAAAAACCTTATTTTTTTCTTATTTGGAAATACCTCAGAGATTACTAGCAATTTTATGTTTGTTGCTACTTTATTTCTGGGGGGAAAAGCCCCTCTTGTGTAAATTGGTAAAGGGCTTCATGTAGTTTTAAAGTAGGAAAAATTATAGGGAAAAAAGAGGCGCTTGGTCACACCCAACTGTGGCTCTTCCCATTTTATACCTGCACCTTTCCCACTAAGGCCTTTGGTCTGTCCTCAAAATATGACATGACCAGGGGCAGGAGTGGGTTCCTACCGATGCGGCCCAATGATTGCACAATTTTAGCGCAATGGCTTTGGTGCTGTCTTTGCCAGTCCATGCACGCCGCCATCTCTTTCTAATTTCTAGTGATTTTTCAGCTCTTTGATTATGCGCAAAAGGAAAAACGTCCCTCTGCGCATGCGTGGAAGTAAAATTGCGCTAGAGGACACACACGAAACATCACAATGCGCAGCAGAGCACCAGTAGGAAGGTAAGAGAACCTGCATAAGACCCTCACCTCACCAACTGGCCACCCCTGGGTTTACCTTTGCAGGGATCCATCTCTTTCCTTCTCATTTTTCCAATAACAAAGAACCACCATTTCTGAAGTAGAGATATTAAAAGGACTAGCACAGATTTATGCACAGAGCAGCAAAGTATGCTGGGCGTGAGATGAATCCTTTTCTTCTTCGTTCTGTCTCTGTCTCCCTTTTTCTTTCTTTCTTTTCTTTCCAGGGTGCCATCAAACAAAACAAGCCCGCAGTCCTGCTGTGGACCCATCTATTTCCTCTCGCTTTCCTTCATCAGAATCTCCCTCAACAATCCCCCTGTTCGGATTTCTCAAGATACAAAACTTTCAGCAGTTCTTGCAGTTCAGTCCCGCACTCTCGATTTTCACACATTTGGTTGAGCTGAGCTGCTCCCGCGCTGAATATTTTCCACTTTTCTAAAACAACCAATTAAAAAAAAAAAGCAATGAGCAAATCCAAGAGAGAAATGCAAATGGTAATTGGAAACATTGAGGGTCTGAACTAATGAGGGGGTGTCGTGTTTTCATGCCCTCCCCTATCAGCTTTACATTCCAAAAACATCTGGTCCGTACTGGGTCAAAACTTCCTGATTCCAACCTAAATAAAAATTCACATGCACATAGGAAGCAATCGGTTTTGTTAAATTTAAGTGGGGAATGCAAACAGAATAGATCCTGTGCCAGGTTCCATGGATGCCAAACGGAACTTTGAAATACAGGTGTATTTATTTTCAAAGCTAATTAAATTCCTCTTTTGTTTACAGAAGTATCAGCCATCATCATCATCATTATCACCATGACATCTCCAATGTAAAATACCGGTAAGTTCTTATTTCTCCTCCTTCAGCAAAAAGAATTTTAGGCATAGAAGAATATGGCCCATTGCAGCCAAAAGGGAGAACTGAATGGCAGATCCTGCCTCTGGTTCAACTTTTATGTTATGTTATTCAGTTGCTACGTTGTGTCTGACTTTTTGTGCCCAAATTTAAGTTCATTGTATCAATGATCTCATCTAATCATCCCTTCCTCTGCCATCCCCTTGCCCCTTTGCCTTCCATCTTTCCCAGATATCTGGGTCTTTTTCCATGGAGTCCTCTCTTCTCATTAGGTGGTCAAGGATTTCAGCTTGAACTTCAGTATCTGTCCTTTTAAAGCAGTGCTTCTCAATTATTTTCTGTTACACCCCCGCCCCAGGAAGAAGTAAACATTTCATGCCCCCCCCAACTTTCCACCGGGATGATTGTTTGCAATATTCGGCACGTTTTTGCTGAAAAAACTCAATGGGTTTATCAGCATGATTGGGGTGCATTGTGTTTAAGTGACACCTTAATTTATTTGGCTTCATGCTGTCTGTTGACAACATTTTTAGACACAGTAAACATACCGGTCTTTCCTCGTCTCCCACCATAGTCACAGTGAAGCCAAGCGCTATATACGCTTCATATTTCCTCATCTTAGCTTTCGGGAGACTTACATTTGTCTCATTATCTCCCTCTCTCTCCTCCTTTCTCTTCATCCCTGTTAAATATTATTTCATGGTGTCTCTTAAGGGTTTGTTATCTGCACTTCATATCTCCTGCTCTGTGCTGTGTGCTATTGTTCAATGCAAAAAACCTCTACTCCCTACAGCAAAAAAAGCATGTACCCTGGGGTCACACATGCCCCCGCATTGTTCTGCACCCCCCCAGGGGGAGCTGCCCCCACTATTTGAGAAATAATATTCAGTGGGTTGTCTTACATGGCATTTTTCCTACACCCAATTTACAGTATCCTGGAAACAGACAGACAGGCCAAAGTTCATTGCTGTTGGGGATTCATTTTGCTGGTTTTACCAAACAAACTTTTCTTGAAAGACCAAAATAAAATTTCTGTCTGTCTATCTGACTGACTTCTTCAAAAGTTCTGAGAATGAAAAAGAAACAGGCAGAGAAAAAAAGAGAGAGTCCCCTTTAACGCTTAGCTTTCAGTCCAGATTCTGAATCTCCTAGCAATCATGTGTAACAAATCAGAGGCCAAAAAGAATCAAGCAATTGTTTTTCTAGAATAATTGATTGTATAAACAGCCCCTTGATTCACACTAATGAAAGGAGGGGGAGAATTTCTGCAGTCCTGGAATTTTCGAGCTGTAGCCAAGTGGTAACTTGAAACCAAAAAAAGTCAGCTGATTTGTTTCAAGTGCCGGTTCTTGTACATGTTACATTCCATAATTATTAAATCCAAATGTCTCTGAGGAAAAAAGAGTGCATTTAATCTGATGCAAAGATTTAAGGATGTACTCCTGCATATGTTTATGTGACAAGAAAGTTTCACTCCAGCATCAAGCTAAACTACAGTTAATTGGTTAAACCCCAAGTTGCTGAGTTTGCAAAACATGGTAATAGTATGGTAATAGCAATAGCAATAGCATTTAGGCTTATATACCGCTTCACCGTGCTTTACAGCTCTCTCTAAGCGGTTTACAGAGAGTAAGCATATTGTCTCCAACAATCTGGGTCCTCATTTACCGACCTCGGAAGGATGTAAGCTGTACAAGTTGACATCCTCCAACAATGAGGTTCCTCTAGAATGGACATTTTAAAAAATTGAATAAATTACATCATGTGCATTTTGTGGGACCTTAGGTTAAGTCTAAAGAAAGTTTCTACAATTTAGTAAGACCACGCCTAGAGTAGTTTTGGTCACCACACTATAAAAAAGATGTTGAAACTCTAAAAAGAGTGCAGAGAAGAGCAACAAGGATTATCAGGGGACTGGAGACTAAAACAAATGAAGAATGGTTGCAGGAATTGGGTATGGCCAGTCTAGAGAAAAGAAGGACTGGGGGTGAGATGATAGCAGTATTTGAGAGGTTGCGACAAAGAGCAGGGGGTCAACTTATTTTCCAAAGCACCAGAGGGCAGGACCAGAAACAACGAATCAAGGAGAGAAGCAACCTGCAATTAAGGAGAAACTTCCTTATAGTGAGAATGGTTAACCAGAGGAACAACTTGTCATCAGAAGTTGTGGGAGTTTCATTACTGGAGGTTTTTAAGAACAGACTGGACACTCATTTGTCTGAAATAGTATAAGGCCATGATGGCAAACCTGTGGCACACATGCCAAAGGTGGCATGCGGAGCCATATCTGCCGGCATGCGAGCAGTTGCCCAAGCTCAGCTCCATTGTGCATGTGTGCGCTGGTCAGCTGATTTTCAGCTTGCACAGAGGCTTTGGGAGCGTGTTTTCAGCCTCCAGAGGAGCAGGGGAAGACATTTTCGCCCTCCCCAGGTTACAAGAAAGCCTCTGGAGCTTGGGGAAGGCAAAAAATTGGTCCTATTGGGCCCACCAGAAGTCAGGAAACAAGGCAGTGGAGAGTCATGCGCGGGAAATGGGGCAGCACATGCACAGGGGACAGGGCACATGGAGGCATTGGATTATGGGTGTGGGCATGCATATGCGCGCAAAAGCATGTGCATGCATTTTTTCGTCAGCCGAGGAAAAAAGGTTCGCCATCATTGGTATAGGATCTCCTATTTGAGCAGAGGATTTGGACTAGAAGACATCCAAGATCCCTTCTTCTTCTATTCTGATTGATTAATTTTGACAGAAGGAAGGAAGGTTAGGTCTAGGACTTTGTATACAGCTTACATTGAGTGATCAGTTTTCCACGTGAATTATTATCTGTTTATCTATTGTCACTTATTTTGTAAAATATTTATTTATTTATTTATTTAATTAATTAATTAATTAGTTGGATTTCTATGCCGTCCGTCTCTGAAGACTTGGGGCGGCTCACAACATATGAAAAACAGTAAATTACAATAAAATTAATCCAATTAAATTAAAACTACATGGTTAACAAAAATCCCTAATTGTATTAAAAATCAATTCCAGTCATTCATACAGCAATCATACAATCATTCGTTGGCCAGGGGCTAAGATCTAATCACCCCAAGCCTGGCGGCATAAATGAGTCTTAAGACTTTTACAAAAGGCGAGGAGGGTGGGGGCAGTATGGATCTCCGGGGGGAGCTGATTCCAGAGGGCCGGGGCCCCCACAGAGAAGGCTCTTCCCCTAGGTCCCACCAAATGACATTGTCTAGTTGAGGGGACCTGGAGAAGGCCGACTCTGTGGGACCTGACCAGTCACTGGGATTCATGTGGCAGTAGGCGGTCCTGCGAGTAATCTGGTCCGATGCCATGTAGGGCTTTAATATGATTTTTTAAAAGCTATGTCTTTGTTTAATGGGGGATTCCACCCTTTGACTTTATCCACACAGCATGTTTGACCAGAATTCACCCATTTCTTGAATTTGCACAATCAACTGAACCCTAAGTTGGCCCAATAAGTGTCTATTTGTATAACCCTAAGGCCTAGCCAAGGTAAAATAACCAAGTATGGCATATGGTATAACAGCATAGCTTAGTTTATCTCACATGACAAAGGGGAGAGCGTGAGAACAGCTTCTCCAGGTATGGGTACTCGTAAAAAGTTTGATTTCGACTTGAGAGATGTCAAAGCAAGATTTTACTTACTCAGAGTTGTCCTCATGATCTGTCGGAAATATGTCAGTTCTCTGAATTCCTCCTTGGGCATGATGTTATGAACGTTGCTCAGGATACCTATTGCAAAGCCATTGGAAGAATGCAAGCAGTTAGGAAAGGCTTTCCACTGTACGCAATAGGAGCACTGTGGCTCGATTGGTTGGGACACCAGGCAGGAGATTGGCAAAGCCACATTGGAGACCTGGTTTATGCCATAATGCGGGGTTAAGCTCCCATCCTTCACTCCAGCCAGAGGTGGGCTGCTAAGGTGGAACGGTGGCGTGTGCTTGCCCCCGTGGCTCTGAGTGCTAGCGGAGTCCAGTGCAATTATGCTACTGCACCTGGGCAGGTAGTGAAATTGCACATTGTATGGTGCAGCCGTGGCGCCTCTGTGTGTCCCTGCGCGATTTCACTACCTGTCCAGGTGCAGTAGTATAATTATGTTGGACTCTGCTAGCACTCAGAGCCATGGGGACAAGCACACGTCACCGTTCCACCTTAGCAGCCCACCTTTGACTACAGCTCCTGCCAGGGACGTGAAAGGAGCCCTCCAACTGGGTATCCCCAGGGCAACGGTGAGCCCCTTGGGAGTTGGGCAAATCCCAAAAATAAATACTAATCCCAAGACTTACAAAGTGGCGCTCAAGGCGTCAAGATGCGCGTATCATGCCGCCTTGATTGCATCAGCGGAATCCCACCCGGCCGCTCTGTTTAGGGTGACCTGCTCCCTTCTTAACCAGGGGGGAGTTGGGGAGCCCTTGCAGAGTAGTGCCAAGGATTTTAACACGTTTTTCGCTGATAAAATCGCTCGGATCCGGGCGGACCTCGACTCCAATTGGAAAACAGAGTCGGCTGACAACGAGTCAGTTGAGGTGACTGGGGCCCGTACTTGTCCACCTGTCTGGGAAGAGTTTGATCTGGTGACACCTGATGAAGTGGACAAGGCCATTGAAGCTGTGAGTTCTGCCACCTGTTTACTGGATCCGTGTCCCTCCTGGCTGGTTTCGGCCAGCAGGGAGGTGACACGAAGCTGGGTCCAGGAGATTGTCAACGCTTCCTTGGGGAGGGGATCCTTTCCATCATCCTATAAAGAGGCGCTCGTGCACCCCCTCCTCAAGAGGCCTTCCCTGGACCCAGCCGTACTTAATAACTACCGGCCAGTCTCCAACCTTCCCTTTATGGGGAAGGTTGTCGAGAAGGTGGTGGCACTCCAGCTCCAACGGTCCTTGGAAGAAGCCGATTATCTAGGTCCCCAGCAGTTGGGTTTCAGGCCTGGTTACAGCACGGAAACTGCTTTGGTCGCGTTGATGGATGATCTCTGGCAGGCCCGGGACAGGGTTTATCCTCTGTCCTGGTGCTTCTTGACCTCTCAGCGGCTTTCGATACCATCGACCATGGTATCCTTCTGCACCGGCTGGAGGGGTTGGGGGTGGGAGGCACTGTTCTCCAGTGGTTCTCCTCCTACCTCTCCGGTTGGTCGCAGTCGGTGTTAGTGGGGGGCCAGAGGTCGACTCCGAGGTCTCTCCCTTGTGGGGTGCCTCAGGGGTCGGTCCTCTCCCCCCTGCTACCGTGTTTCCTTGATAGTAAGACACCCCCGATTGTAAGACGTATCGGGGGTTTCGGGGGGTCGGCTAATATAAGCCGTACCCCGAAAGTAAGAGATATGTCTTACTTTCGGGCACCGTGCCCGCGCGCCCGCACACCACAAAATACCCCCCGCGCGCGCTTTTCCAGGGGGGCGGGGAGGCGCCGGCAGTAAAAGGCGCTGCCCCCGCCCGCCCGATCCGCTCCCTCTCATCTTCCGCCGAAAGGCAAACGGCGCGCCCCGCCGCTTAGGCTTTTGCTGCTTCTGGAGGGGTGGGCGCCGATGCCGAAAGCCT
Organism: Erythrolamprus reginae; assembly: GCF_031021105.1. Classification (NCBI taxonomy): domain Eukaryota; kingdom Metazoa; phylum Chordata; class Lepidosauria; order Squamata; family Dipsadidae; genus Erythrolamprus; species Erythrolamprus reginae. The sequence goes on from NC_091957.1 coordinate 30,906,031, forward strand.
CAGCGCCGTTTGGCTGCCGGGGGGGCGGGGAGGAGAAAATCCTCCCCCCCTCCAGGAGCAGCAAAAGCCTAAGCGGCGGGGCGCGCCGTTTGCCTTTCCGCATCGGCGCCTTCCCCTCCACGAGCAGCAAAAGCCTCAACGGCGGAGCTGAAAGGCAAACAGCGTGCCCAGTCGCTTAGGCTTTTGCTGCTTCTGGAGGGGTGGGCGCTGATGCCGAAAGCCTCAGCGCTGTTTGGCTGCCCGGGGGGGGGGGGGGGCGGGGAGGAGAAAATCCTCCCCCCCCTCCAGGAGCAGCAAAAGCCTAAGCGGCGGGGCGCATGAAAAAGATGCCGTAACTTACCATTCAGACATTTCATCTCTGGTTCTTCACTTTCTGGTTGCTTCTTCAATCTCTTTGCTTTCCTCCTCTTCTTGCAGTAGAACATGAGGCCCAAAACAATTATTATATATGCCACTGCAGCCCCCTCCACGAGCATCAAAAGCCTCAATGACGGAGCTGAAAGGCAAACAGCGTGCCCAGTCGCTTAGGCTTTTGCTGCTTCTGGAGGGGTGGGCGCCGATGCCGAAAGCCTCAGCACCGTTTGGCTGCTGGGGGGGGCGGGGAGGAGAAAATCCCCCCCTCCAGGAGCAGCAAAAGCCTAAGCGGCGGGGGGCGCCGTTTGCCTTTCGGCATCGGCGCCTTCCCCTCCACGAGCAGCAAAAGCCTCAACGACGGAGCCGAAAGGCAAACAGCGTGCCCAGTCGCTTAGGCTTTTGCTGCTTCTGGAGGGGTGGGCGCCGATGCCGAAAGCCGTGGAGTATAAAAAAGCGATTGTCGAAGAATTTTCGACAATTTTTTTTCAATATAAGACATACCCCAAAAGTAAGACATAGTGGGGCTTTTGGGGATAAAAAGAAAGTAAGACACTGTCTTACTTTCGGGGAAACACGGTATTTAATATCTACATGAAACCGCTGGGTGAGATCATCCAAGGGCATGGGGTGAGGTATCATCAGTACGCTGATGATATCCAGCTTTACATCTCCACCCCATGTCCAGTCAACGAAGCAGTGGAAGTGATGTGCGATGTGGAGGCTGCCGGGGCCTGGATGGGTGTCAACAGATTCAAACTCAACCCGGATAAGATGGAGTGGCTGTAGGTTTTGCCTCCCAAGGACAATTCCATCTGTCCTTCCATTACCCTGGAGGGGATTATTGACCCCCTCGGAGAGGGTCCGCAACTTGGGCATCTTCCTCAATCCACAGCTCACATTAGGGAACCATCTTTCAGCTGTGGCGAGGGGGGCGTTTGCCCAGGTTCGCCTGGTGCACCAGTTGCGGCCCTATCTGGACCGGGACTCACTGCTCACAGTCACTCATGCCCTCATCACCTCGAGGTTCGACTACTGTAATGCTCTCTACATGGGGCTACCTTTGAAAAGTGTTCGGAAACTTCAGATCGTGCAGAATGCAGCTGCGAGACCAGTCATGGGCTTACCTAGGTATGCCCATGTTTCACCAACACTCCGCAGTCTGCATTGGTTGACGATCAACTTCTGGTCACAATTCAAAGTGTTGGTTATGACCTTTAAAGCCCTTCATGGCACTGGACCAGAATATCTCCGAGACCGCCTGCTGCCGCACGAATCCCAGCGACCGATTAGTTCCCACAGAGTGGGCCTTCTCCGGGTCCCGTCAACTAAACAATGTCGTTTGGCGGGCCCCAGGGGAAGAGCCTTCTCTGTGGTGGCCCCGGCCCTCTGGAACCAACTCCCCCCGGAGATTAGAACTGCCCCTACCCTCCTTGCCTTTCGTAAGCTCCTTAAGACCCACCTTTGTCAGGTGGAGAAAAGAATTGGTCACTTGGAGGACAAAGCTGCTTCACGTTACAGAGGGCATGATGAATCAATCACACATCTGGAAATGCAACGTGCGTCATATGGACTTCGATTTCAAAACGTAATAGAAGAAAAAGATGAAGATTTAAAGGCCATTATGGCTGACATTATTGGGAAAATCCTCCAGATGGACCCAGATGACATAAAAAAAGAAATCGATGAAGTCTTCAGAATTTCTAACAGCTATATTCGCCGTTTTAATCTTCCACGCGAGATTCACATCAAATTTGTAAGAAAAAGCATGAGAGATGATATATTGCATTGGTCAAGAGCGGGACAACTACAACACCAAGGTAGAGAAATAAAAATATTAAAACAAATTCCGAGACGTGTTCGAGAGACTAGAAGAGACTATCATTTCTTGACCAAACTTCTGATTAAAGAAAATATAACTTTTCGTTGGCTTATTCCACAAGGTCTATCATTGACATGGAAATCAACGAGATATAAATTGGAGAATCTAGACCAAGCAAGAGACTTCTATGAAAACAGTGGAATATGCGAAATGGAACAGATAACAAAAGAACTGGAAGCAATGCAGGCCGAAGCCATGGGGGCACTTGCACAAGTGGAGGACCAGGACCAAGGGGCCAGAAGAAAGCAACCTCAACGCGAAACCAAGAAATACAACAAATGACTACATTGAGAGATTTAAAAATCTTTTCAGTAAATGTTAATGGACTTAATGAACCAAAAAAAAAGAAAACAAATGTTTTCCAAAATTAAGAATCAAAAAGCTCAAATTGTGATACTCCAAGAAGTACATATAAAAAAGAGTAATCGGAATTTATTGTTAAATAATAAAATTGGAAAGATATATGCTGCATTAGCAGACCAAAAGAAAAGAGGAGTGGCAATGTATGTTGAGAGTTCTATAAATTCCAAACAACTATATAGTGATGATGAAGGTAGAATTTTGATTGTCCAGATTGATATTGAACCCAAATCGCTTGCTATTGTTTCTATATATGCCCCAAATGATGACCAAATTGCATTTTATGAAAAATTACATCAAAAAATTTTAGAATTAAATTTGGAAAATATGTTAATTATTGGAGATTTTAATGCCATAACAAATAGACAATTAGACCATTCGGGGGTGAAGAAAAGTTGTAAAAAGAAAAAAAAGAATTTATTGCCCTCAACTTTTCAAAAAATGAAAGCAGAATTGCTATTGAATGATATATGGAGGGAAAGGCATCCCCACAGTAGGCAATATACTTTTTACTCAAACCCCCACAAAATTTGGACTAGAATAGATATGGTGTGGGCTCCCAAAACAACAGCAGAGTATATACAAGACGTAGAAATAGATGTTAATACTTGGGGAGACCATAATCCAGTTATAGTCTATATGAGAAATATTAAAAAACATCGTAATTGGCAAATGAATAGAAATATTTTGAAAGAGAAAGAATATAAAGAATGGATTGAAAAGGAATTAAAAATATTTTTTGAAATTAATAAAAATACAGACACCACCCCTCAGAACTTGTGGGATGCAACTAAAGCATACATAAGAGGATTAACAATATCCTATACTGCAAAATATAATAAAGAAAGGAAAAGAAAATATGAACAATTAATAAATGAATTAAAACAACTAGAGTTTCGATCACAACAAAACGTGAAAAATAAAGACTTGGGGGAAAAATAAATTTAATTAAACACAAAATTAGATTACAAGAACAAAATCAGATACTGGAAAAAATAAAGAAAGCTAAGCAACAATATTTTGAACATGCCAATAAATCAGGTAGATGGTTAGCATATAAACTGAGAAAACAGAGACAATCTAAATTAATTAGACAATTAGAAGATAAAGATGGAATAATAAAATATGATCCAGAGGGAAAAGCAAATATAGTTCAAAACTTTTTTAAAGAATTGTATAAAGATGATAATATTGAAGAAGAAGCCGTATTTAAATACTTAGAGAGTGCAGAGTTACCACAAATAACAGAAGAGCAACAAGAAAAGATGGAGAGTCCAATAACAATGGAAGAACTCCTTATAGTTATTAAAAAGCAGAAAAACAACAAAGCCACGGGACCGGACGCTATCCCAGCAGAGTGGTATAAAATAGAAAATGAAGTATTAAGAAATAATATGCTCCAAATTTTTAATGAATGTAGAGTGGATGGTAAAATTCCTAAATCATGGTCGGAATCTTTGATAACTTTAATTCACAAACCAGATACACCAAAAGAAAAAATTAAAAACTATAGACCAATATCTTTATTGAATGTAGACTATAAAATTTTTATAGCAATATATGCAGATAGATTGAAAAATGTGATAAATAGCAAAATTCACTCAGACCAAAATGGTTTCCTTCCAGGTAGACAAATTAAAAATAATCTTAGAACAATTATTAATGTATTAGAGTACTATGAGCAACATTCAGACAAAACATTATCCTTAATGTTCTTAGACGCTCAAAAAGCTTTTGATAACGTGAATTGGACATTTATAAAGATGCAATTAAATAAAATGAGATTCGGCCCCAAATTTGTTAATTTAATAGACGCTATTTACTCAGAACAAACGACAAAAATTATATTAAACAATGAACAATTAGAAGCGTTTAAAATAAATAAAGGAGTGCGGCAAGGATGTCCCATATCACCTCTTCTTTTCATTATGACTTTAGAAGCACTCTTAATAAAAATAAGATCAGACCCAAAGATAAAAGGTTTAACAGTTAGAAAAGAGATATACAAAGTCCAGGCCTTTGCAGATGACTTGACTTTTATAATGGAAGATCCGTTAGTCACAGCACCAAGATTAATCCAAACAATAGAACAATATGGTAAGGTGGCAGGTTTGAAAATAAATAAAAATAAAACAAAAATTATAACTAAAAACATGAGTAAAATACAAGAAAGTAATCTAGAATGTATTACTGGAATGCAAATAGTTAAAAAAGTAAAATATTTGGGAATATGGCTAACAGCCAAAACAATAACATTAAAAAATGATAATTATATAAAATTAATTAATGAAATTAAAAAGGATCTAGAAATATGGAACAATTTAAAAATATCATTTTTGGGAAGAATTGCTACGATCAAGATGAATATCTTACCTAAGGTATTATTTTTATTTCAAGTGATCCCAATTAATCCAGGGGCCAACTTTTTTAAAAACTTAACAAATGTGGTTAAAAAAATTTTATGGCAAGGGAAAAAGGCAAGAATTAAGATAAATATGTTAGAAGACATAAAAGAGAGGGGGGGTTTTGCGCTCCCAAATTGGAAATTATATTATCAGGCAGCCGCTTTAACATGGATTAAAAATTGGATAACTTTAGAGGACATGAGAACATCAATATTAGAAGGACATGACCTCATGCTTGGCTGGCATGCATTTGTGTGGTATGATAAAGATAAAAACTTTACTTTAAAAGACACACGCTGAGAAAATACTTATTTGATGTCTGGAAAGACATAAAGAAAAACCACTTTTTAACAATTCCAGATTGGGTTACCCCCTTGGATGCAATAATACATCCAAATTCCATTAATGATACAAGAAATATAAGATATAAAGACTTGTTAGACAATCAAATGAAATTGAAATCTAGAATTAAACTACAAGATGAAGGGATACAAATTGATTGGTGGCATTATACACAGATTAGATCCAGATACCAGAAAGATAGTACACTCTACATATTTAACAAAAGTAAAAACCTGTTAAGTGAGTTAATCACTAAAAACCATAACAGAGTAATTGGAAAAATATATAAATATTTGATTACCCAAAAGAATATTGAATTAACATTAAAAGATAGTATGATACATTGGTGTAGAAACATAGGTAAAGAAATTGATTTAGATACATGGGAGAAAGTTTGGATGTGTAACTGGAGAATGACAAAATCAGTTTCTTTGAAAGAGAACCAAATTAAAATGTTTTATAGATGGCATCTCCCACCAAGTAGATTAGCAAAAATGTTCCCAAAGACATCACCTCTGTGCTGGAAATGTAAGAAAGAAATAGGATCCTACTACCATCAATGGTGGACATGTAATAAAGCTAAAATGTATTGGAAAATGATAGAAAAAATGACAAAAGAAATTACAAAGCAGAAAATAGATTTCACCCCGGAGTTTTGTTTGCTAGGAATTACTAACCAAAATTATAAAAAAGAAATTTTGTACTTGATTATACATATTTTTACAGCGGCAAGGATTATATACGCGCAAAACTGGAAAGGGGAAAATATCCCCAAAGAAGAGGGAGTTATTGCAAAAATATTAGACTGCGCGGAAATGGACATGATGACAAGACGCTTGAATGAACAGGAAGAAACCAAATTTTACGCAACATGGAACAATGTTTATGAATGGATAGATAAGAATAAAAAAATAAAGAAAGAAGAGTAGCAATAAGTATAGATATCTTAGATGATTTTTCCTTATTAAGATTTATATTAGATCTAGTTTATATAGATAGAATAGAAATTTGTTTTTTCTAAAGATTTTTCTTGACTTGAAATTAATTAGAAATTTTTATATGACATTAAATTTTTTTACTAGATATTTTTTGTATTAGTAGTATTGAATTAGATATTCAATTGTGTATTCCTTTTTCTGTATCTGCAATTATACTTTTGAGAAGAGCAGGGATGATACATCCCTACATTGTATGTTAAATGTTTGTAAGTTTGTTTGTCATTTTAAAGAAAATTAATAAAAATATTTGGAAAAAAAAAAAAAAGACCCACCTTTGTCGTCAGGCATGGGAAAACTGAGACATCTCCCCCGGGCATATACAATTTATAAATGGTATGTTTGTATGTATGTATGTGTGTTTAGAAAATGGGGTCTTTTAAATATTTTTAAACAGTAATTTAGATTTGTTGTAAATTGTGTTCACTTTGTTGTGAGCCGCCCCGAGTCTGCGGAGAGGGGCAGCATACAAATCTAAATAATAAATAAAAAAATAAAAAAATAAAATAAATAAAATAAAAAAATAAATGTCACTGGCTAATCCTTTTAACTTGAAAGCGCCCTGGGTGCTTCCAACAGGAGTGCAAAAACTGAACTCAATTCATTTTGACTTTTTTAAAATGGAAAATTCTTTTTTAAAAAACAAAACAAAACATTTTTTTCCTAATATAATCACTCGACACAGCTACCAACATTTTCTGTATTGGGAGCAGCACTTTTTGTAACCCTGAAGATACACCGTGAGTGATCTGCCTCAGTGGATCCCCAAAACTTTATTTCCTCTCTTCCTTATAGGTTTCAAGAATTCAGCACCTCTCTTAACAGTCCATGTGTAGACCTCCACTTCTGAAGTTTCGTTTTTTTCCAACGCTATTTTTCGGACGATTCCTTCAGGAGTGCTGAGAACACCTTCGTAAACTGTCTCAACACTGCAGAAGTAGTCTTGGTCATCAGGGAGTTGACTTTCAATTTCTGCTGTTAAGAGAAACAAACCATAGTTTATATTTTAAGGATCTAATCTACCTCACCAATATTTTTGTGTTTTATTCCAAAGGAAACCCTGTTATATTCAATGGGAAGTATGCTCAGGGACCTTACACCAGTTTACAGTTTCTTTATTACCTGAATTACTATAATGGGCAGAAGGAATAATCTTTGGAACAGGAGAAAGAGACAATAGACAAATAAAAGAAATCTGAGTCTGGGACAGGAACGTAATTTTTGAGAGAGTATCTTAGACATGCCTCTCATGACAATAAGATGGAGAAGGAAATTCAATCAGATTTAACAGAATAACACAGTTGGAAGGGACTTTGGAGGTCTTCTAGTCCAACCCTGCTCAAGTAGAAGTCCCTATGCCCATGATGGCAAACCTATGGCACACTTCCCACAGGTGGCACATGGAGTCATATCATAAAGCACGCAAGACGTTACCCTATGTCAACTTTAATGTGAAGAGTGAAGGACCTCAGTGGCGTAGTGCTTAGAATGAAATACTGCAAGCTACTTCTGTGATCACCAGCTGCCAGCAGTTTAGCAGATCAAGGATGACTCAGCTTTCCATCCTTCCAAGGTCACTAAAACGGGGATCCAGATTGTTTGGGGCAATATGCTTACTCTTTGTAAACTGCTTAGAGAGGGCTGTAAAGCACTAGGAAGTGGTATATAAGTCTAAATGCTATTGCTATTACATGCGTGGGCTGGCTGATTTTCAGCCTTGGGAAAGGCCATTTTGCCCTCTGGATAGTTCAGGGAAGCTTCCCTGAAGCCCCGGAGTGCAAAAAACCTGCCCAACGGACAAACCGGAAATTTAGAAAATGCACTTCTGGTTTGCCTGTTGTGCTGTTATTTGCACTCCGCAGGGTTCAAGGAATCTTCCTGAAGCCCCGGAAGGGGTGTGGACCCGTGCACTCATGCAAGCACACCCACACACCCTGTTTTGGCATGCGAACCAAAAAAAGGTTCGCCATCACTGCCCTATACCAGGGGTAGGCAAAGTTGGCTCTTCTATGACTTGTGGACTTCAACTCCCAGAATTCCTGAGCAAGCTCAGGAATTCTGGGAGTTGAAGTCCATATGTCATAGAGTAGCCAACTTTGCTTACCCCTGCTGTATACCATTCCAGACAAATGACTGTCCAGATTCTTAAAAGTCTCCTGTGAGGCAGCACTACAACTTTTGAAGGCAGATATTTCATAGGTTAATTTTTGTCACTGATTTATTGCAAGATTCTCTTTCTATAACCTTGTAATAAAAGTAGGATTAGCTTGCATGCCTTTGTTTCCAAGTTAGGTTTATCTTGGAATGCTGACAGTTATAAGTCATTACAATATTCCTACATTTTTCCAGATTCTGATACCATTATGAACTATGTACCAAAATTCTCTTTAAAATGCTCTATACTCTTGGAGGGGTCCACCAGCCCTGTCCTGTTTCTGAGTCATTTTCCTGGCTTGGAGAGATAAAACATCCTTTGCTGTTCCATAAATACTGAAATTGCAGTCAATTTCCAGTCTTGTTTAGCTGCTGAATGTGGAGGGCAGACTGTCTTAGCCTTAGAAACATTGAGTCAGCTCCAGGAAATTTGCTTCTGTTGATCCTTTTCATATTTTATGTTAGTTTCCTTGTTTTAATTTGCAAACTTGCAATAATAGTTAGAAACAACAACTCTAAGACATCTCCATGCATAGATTATTTTCTTGAGAATCAGCTTTCAAATAAATGGACGTGTTGGCCTAATTTCAATATCCTTTTGCAAGAAATTGCTATGCAACTTTAAGACCTGTGGACTTCGTGGCTGGCTGGGGAATTCTGGGAGTTGAAGTCCAAAGGTCTTAAAGTTGCCAAAGTTTGATATTTCTGCTTTAGACCTCTAATAAGACTGACCCTTACAGTCAGCTACTTGGGAGCAGAGAGAGAAGAAAGTCTTAGCAAGAGAGAGAAAGTCTTGTGAAGCGGGTATCTGCAGCCGTTTGCTTACACCCCAAAATTATTTCTATCCTATACAACATGTACCCTCCATAATCCAATACAACATCGTCAACCTACCTGTACAAACTTTACAACATCTCCCTTTAATTTTCTTCGGTTGTTCACAGGAATAGTGATAGGGACACTGGATTGGTTTACATTCTGGCTTAGTGCTATTGCAAGTACACAAGACACATTCTGCAGGACCGAAGAACGGGATAACTGGATGCCAGGTTTCTCCATGTGAGTAGGTTCTTCTATTTGAAATGCACACTAGAATTAAGAATGGATGCACATCTTAGATATTGGATTTAGTTCACTCTATGCCATTTCTCTCACTAGTAACTGAATAGGAAGGGGCCTTAAAGGTCTTCTTGTCCAATCCTTTGCTCAAGATCATATAACAGTGATGGCAAACCTTGTTTTGCTCGGGTGCGAAAAGGGAGCGCGCACAAGGGATGACTCACCTGTGCATGCTCACACTCATTGTTCTGCCTGACCAGCCTCAAGCCATGATTAACGGTCCAGGAAAGAAGGTCAGACACACACGTGCATAGTTAGTCAGCAAACTTGTATTAAACAGAAAAGAAAAGGCTAAAGAAAACTGTCCTTATTTTCAGGAGTAAAACACAGTTTGAGTTGAACATGCAGCTAGATACAAAGTTCATGAAAAAGCAAACAAATACCAAAGTCACGTAGCATAAATGTTCCAAGAGTTCTCTGAATTATCACGGCACAAAAGCAGCAGCTTGTCCCAGAGTTTTCAACTCCCACAACGCTGAGTTGAAATCCAAGAGCAGAAACTTCAAAGCAGGAACAACAACGCCACTCAAACCACCCAGATAAACAGCTACAGTTTGCCTTGGCCCCTGTTCCCTTTTTATGCCTTTAGCCCTCATTAAGGGAACCACACCCAGCCCAGGTGCGCCTATCATGCCTTATCATACTTCTTAAACCGATCCCTTCTTTGTAAGGCTCTTCGGTTGCGTAAATTAATATAATGCCCTGAGTGAGGACAAACTGTCCGAAGAACTGCCAGCCAAATCCCCTGAGCTGTCTGCTAAATCCTCCTGGCTCTCTGCCACATCTTCCTGACTGTCAGCCAGGCTTCACAGTCACTGTGTGCCGCGTCTCCCCCATCTGTGGGGGCAGCGGCTGGCCCAGGCCCAAACACAACACCCATAATGAAATGCCCTCCCCCCATGCATGCATGCACAATCCACCCCTGCTTCCCTCTGCACTGATTCTGGACTTATGGTAAGCCTGTTGGGCCATTTTTCCCTCTCTCCAGACTTCAGGAAAGCCTCCAGAACCTGTGGATGGCAAAAAAAATGCCCAGCGGGCCTACCAGAAGTTTAGAAACATTCAGGAGGTTTTCCTAAAACCTGTGGATGGTGAAAAACAGCTCAACAGGCCTACCAGAAGTTTGTTCTGGTAGTCCCGTTGGGTCCATTTTTCACTATCCACAGGTTCCGGAGGCTTTCCTGAAGCCTGGAGAGTGCAAAAACAGTCCCCACGAGCCTTCCTGAAGGCCCAAAATCAGCTGGCCAGCACACTCAAACTGACATAGGGCAACACCTTGCATGCCCTCAGATGTAGCTCCGCGTGCCACCTGTGGTTCGTCAATATGGCCCTATAACATTGAAGACAAGTGGCAGTCCAATTGCTTCATAAAAGTCTCTCATGATGGAGCAGCCACAATTTCTGGAGGCAAGCTGTTACACTGGTTAACGGTTCTCACTGTTAGGAATTTTTTCCTTAGTTTGTGATGTAGGCTTAAATTCAGAATAATCTAGGGGTTCTGTTGTATGGGAAGACCTGAATCCAGAATCATTTTGAATCTGGGAAACATGGTGTCAAAATTTAGAGGTTGGTTGTTTCACTGGTACAAAGAATATACAATGGGAAAACTCAAATGGATCAGATAATTAAAGTGTCACAAGAATTTTGTTCCCATTTGGGAAAAGGGAGAAATATGTGGGGTTCTTGGTGCTCTCGAAGCATGGTTGTTTTCTTGTAGACATTTCCCAACTAGGTAGTATCATCAGTGCCAAAAGGGAGTGGAGGTCCAGCACTGATCATGTTACCTAGTTGGGTAATAAAACGTCCACAAGAAAACAACCAAGCTCAGAGGGCACCAAAGGCCTCTCATTTCAACTCTGATACCCAAATATTCTCCTCAGGGGAGGGGGAAAAATCACCTCAGCCCCTGAAAACTGCAGCTAAATAGCACATCTGAGAAATGTGCTATTCATTTGCAGGTTGTTTTTTTAATGTACCAAAACAAATCAATTAGAAACTGCTTTGTTGCTGCCTTTTGTGTGTGAACTGAGAAGAGTTTGCAGTGGATGGAGATTTCTTGCTCTGAGACACGAAGCGTTCAACATGAGACAACCATCATTTCATGATTGTTCAAGGTGGATATTCAAATGTCTTTCACCAACATTCCTTCAGTTAATCAAAAACTGTGAAGATTAGTTGGTCCCATATCAAAGATTTTGGGGGCCATTTGGAAGGTCTGTGGATTGTTGATTTTGGGCCAAGTGGCTTTTGTAACTTCAGATTCTCCCAGGTCTCCCCCTCAATTTCAGCTGTCTAAATCAGGGGTGTCAAAGTTGATTTCATTGAAGGCTGCATCAGGGGGGTGTTTTACCTCAGAGAGGTGGGTGTGGCCAGCTCAATGTCACTCATGTCAGGGGCACCTGTGCTGGCCAAGTGCTAAGGCAGGATTTCCCTCAGACCCTCCCTCCCTCTCATTATAAACTCCTTCCTTCCTTCCTTCCTTCCTTCCTTCCCTCCCTCCTTCTCTTTTTACCTTTCCTCTTCATTCTCCTTTCTTCTTCCTTCCCCTCTTTCTTTCTTTTTCCCTCCTTGCTCTCTTACGGCCTTCCCTTATTTTTCTTTGGCTTTCTACTTTTCCTTTCTCCTTTCCTATCCCTGCTTGAATGCTCAAATGCAAAAGGGGAAACATCTCTCTGTTTTCTTGTTAGTTTGTTTTTCTAGCCCTCTGCCAGCAAAAACAAAAATCATGGAACCCATTTTTAGCCAGGGCAGCCTCCTGCAGCCCCGCTGAGAGCAGAAACGAGCTCCACTTTTGTTGGCAGAGGGCTGCAGGCAGCCATCTCAGATGAAAATGGAGCCCAGGAGGGCTGCACACACTTTCCCCCTGACGTCTGTTTTCACCAGCAGAAGCACTGCAGGTCAGTCCTTTGCTGTTTCCAAGGCAGCCCTGTGGGGCAGATCCAGTCCTCGGCCCTTGAGATTGACACCCTTGCCTAGATGAAATTCATGCAACCACCATATGTGGACATTTAAAGATGGGCTTCCTCTTTGGGTACTCACTGATGTGCATAAGACTGGGCTTCATAATGTATGTTGATGAATCTAATGAACTGAAGGGACCTTCTCCCAAGTGACACATAGACATTGTTATACATATACATGTACACATTAAGAATTTGCAGAGAGGGGCGGCATATAAATCCAATAAATCTAATCTAATCTAATTGTCGTAAAAATGTGAGTTCCAGGTATAGTTATAGATAAAGAAGCAATAGACATCATGATCTCTGGAATGTTTAAAAAAATATTTAAAGCTACGAAAAAACTATTAAGCTTTCATCAGCCCTGTTGACTTCGTCAGGGTATAAAATCCCCATTGAAGAGATGCTTGCTTTTATATAATGCCGCTCAATCTAGTCCTTGCATGTGTACACCCTCTCTTCCCTCCTGTATTAACATTGTTGTTTCAGCCTTTGTCATGGTGACAAATGCCAATGCGATTTCTGTTGCCTCTTTCCCCCTTGTGTATTGCCTCTTTCTCTCCTTGGGGGATAAAGCAGGGCTATCAGGCATTGCTTTGAAGGCATTTCTCCCTGCTCCCTCATTGTTATTCCTCTCCCTTTTAGGCACTATTACATATGAAAGGACTAAATTGAGTCCTTCAACAGGGATTTTATAGTCTAACAAAGTTAGTAGGGGCTTATGAAAGCAGTAGATTCGCCCCAAATTGTAAAAACGTCTCTTGAGGGCTGGCCAATCCTAACTTAGTTGGCTAGAAGTATACAAGCTATAGCAGAGCTATACAAATATCATATTGTGTCTCTTTAAAATGCCAGGAATCCTGGAAAGACCTTAACATAATATTTATCACCCATGTGCTACTGTCTGTGCAATGTTATAAAAGACCCTGGGAATGTCTGGAGATTCTCAATCATCCAGGTCATGGTTGTCTCAAAGATGCTTCTTCAAAAGGTAATCAGGCCAGTTTTCCTTTAAGACATTTAGCTTCTCATCCAAGAAGCTTCTTCAGTTCTGACTGGACAAAGCATTTTGAGTCAAGCCCTGGGAATGCACAGGAGCATAAATGTACCATCAGAAGGAACTCTGTGAATCATTTATGTCTTTATAGAGTTGCAGACACTTGGTTTATGTTCATATGCCTTAAAGTCCTGGTAGTATTCTATTTCTGAAACTCTGCATCTGATACATAATTTTTGGCATTTTATCAGCCTCTGCAGCATGGTCTTTGCTCAAGGCCTCGACAGATTGTCATCCGGAATATATGGACAGTAAAAAGTTGCAAAAAGAGCTGGCCTGGCTAGACTTCTTCAATTCTATGGCCTCTGGGGACCCTTTGGCAGACTGCCAAACAATCAGAAGAAGTATGAGGGGGAAATATTTCTGTACCTTGTCCAACTTTCTCTTGATCGTTAAGGATGATCTGTACAAGGGTGCTGAGTTTGGGTGAAATATTTGGCTGAGGCCTGAAATTAGCTCTTCCCATAAGGGGCTGGTGGATGATGGCGGCTGGCCTAGGACTGCTGGTTGAGGATCCAGGCTGGGAGGGAGGAGAATGCCTCTGGGGAAAAAGAAAGAAAAGATTGTCAGAGTTGGAAACGTGGAAGAACCAGCTGCTAGAAAGGTTTCTTAATAAAGACACTACAGCAGGAGTTTCTTCAGAAGATTCTTTCCTTCTTCAGTAATAGTATCAAAAATAACTATTCACTCTATACAAACCACTATATTAAACAACAACCAACCTTGATCACAGCAAACTACACTATACTACCAAACCAAACCACACTGGACCAGACCACACCACACCAAACCATACCCTTACAAAGATGTATTACAATATATACAAATATTGACCAATCAGGTTGTGGAACAGATTGCATCATTCTTCTGATGCACCATGACTCAGCATTCACTCTACTTTATAGTAATTACAGCAATTCCACTATACTTGCAATATTACATTAGGTTTAAATCCTGATAGAGATAATTCAGGAAAACAAAGCAGGATAACAGAGTTGGAAGGGACTTTGGAAGTCTTCTAGTCCAGCCCCCTGCTCAGGCAGGAAACCCTAGTACAGTGATGGCGAATCTCTTTCGGTTCGCATGCCAAAAGAGGTGTGTGTGTGGGTATGCTAGTATGTGTGCACATGCCTACAGCCCAGTGATCATCTACCAAAATTTTTACTACCACACTGTGGGCGTGGGTTATGCATTTTCTTTCAACATCTTTCAGTGCAAATTGGGTGTTCTGGGGTGGAACTCCATTTTCGCCACCCCACTGCGTTCCCCCACATCCAGGCAGTAGCCCACCCCTGATTATCTACTATATAAAGTGTATGTGCACACACACACGCACAGCTCCTCTAAAATTATACACATTCAACCCCATTTACTGTGATAGGAAAAACATACCCAGAACCCAGAAGGGAAAAAAAGAAAGGAAAAAAAATCAAAATTTTGCGACTGGTACTGTGTACTTGACCAAAATTTTGCTACCGGTACTGCGTACCTGACCGTACCCATAGGAGCCCACCACTGCCACACCACTCCCTCCACATATGCACCCTCCTGTGCTGTCCCCCACGCGTGTACACAGACCTTTTTGAAGCCTGGTAGGCAGTGATGGGTTAATACCGATGTGATCCGGATTGCTGCACAGGTAGGAACACACTGATGCAATTTTTGGTGATTTTCCCCCCAGCATCTCCATGTCAAAAGAAGCCCTCCGCCCGCCCTCATCTTAATGTCTTCGTCCAAAGCACAGCTGAGAAGCTCCTTCTCAAAAGAGGCCAGAAAAAAATCACCAAAAATTACATCAGTGGGTTCCTACCAATGTGGCACTCCACTCTACAGCTGGAGCCGAAACATGGAAAAGTTTTATGTGACCTTCCATATGGCTCTGCGTGCCACCTGTGGCACATGTGCTATAGGTTTGCCATTACAGCCCTAGACAATTTCAGACAAATTGTTGTTCAACCTCCTCTCAAAACCTTCCAGTGTTGGAACATTTAGAAAGGGAGTTTATAAATGGGATTATGAAACTAGGCATATAATTTATCTTAGTCCTGCCCAGGAGCTGCATACAGTGTGACATTCGCTATAATTTTTTAGATTTTGAAAGGCAAGAAACCACAGAGGTTTAGAACATCCTCCAACTTCTCCAAGAACCTTTCATCTTTTGAAACAACTAGATTGAATGCAGGCTTCCAATTAAATTCTTTTGTTTTTGTTTTTCTGACATAATCCACAGAATCTACTCACAAAGTTACATCCTCGACTCCATCTCTATCCAAAAAAACAGGTTTATTTTTTAAAAAGTGGACAAAGGAAGCAAATTACAAAGATAGGAAAAATCTTGTTTTACAACCTGAGGTTAAATTACTGTTGAATACCATTAAAAGGGTTGATATCCCCAAGCCTTTATAATTATGCAATTGAACGGTTTGAATTTAGTTATTTGTATTAAAACCAAAATTCATAACAATCAGTTATGCTGCTGGACTGAAAACCCAACAGCTCGCTTTCCTAGCACAGACATCAGAAACAAGCAGTAGCAGGTTTTTCTGAAAAAAACCCCACCCATGGATTACATTCTAGCTTGTTTGCATTATAGTGACTCATAGGCTGTGTTAGGAGAAGCGACCGTATTTTTCAGAGTATAAAATGCACCAGAGTATAAGACACCCCTTAGTTTTTGGGGAGGAAAAAAGAGAAAAGAATCTGCTTACCAGATATTCATCTGGCTAGCATCCTTAGTCTGGTCATTATTATTTTATTTCCTGATTAGGGCTTTAAAAAACTTTATTTGGAGATGGTAAGAATGAAAGAGCTTGCAAACCAGTAAGAGCTGGGAAAATCATTAGCACCTGGTTAGGGCTGGAAATAAACATTTGGAGCAAGTAGAACAATGAAAAAAAAACAAACTGCAAAGGCTTAGGACTTGAAAAACATTCTTCGCAAAGAGTAACAATGAAAGAGCTTGTAAGAGCTGGGAACATTGTTAGCACCTGGTTAGGGCTGGAAATAAACATTCGGAGCAAGTTAGAGCAATTAAAACCCCCCTACAAAGACAGGGTTTTGAAAACATTCTTCACAGAGAGTAACAATGAAAGAGCTTGTAAGCTGGTGAGAACTGGGAACATTGTTAGCACCTGCTTAGGGCTGGAAAGAAACTTATTCAGAGTAAGTTAGAGCAATGAAAAAAACCCTGGAAAGACTTAAAACTTGGAAAACATTATTTGCAGAGAATAATAATGAAAGAACCTGCAAGGTAAGAGTTGGGAAGATAGTTACTAACCCTAGTTAGGGCTGGGGGAAAAAGCTACATTCAGAATATAAGATGCACCTGAATTTTCAGCCTCTTTTAGGGATGAGAAAATGTGTCTTATACTCCCAAAAATACAGTAAGTGCTAAACGGTTTAGTAGAATGAAGAAAGACTGAACATTTCCAAAGTGGAATGAAGAGCAGTAGGAGACATTCTAGTGAAGTGGGAAAAATAATATTTAATTCATCATGTTGATCACTCAGTTGCTAAAGATATCCTGATAACATTTTTTCCTGCAACAGAATCCTGCTAGGTTCTCAGGTTGAGAGAAATACAACCACATTGCAATTATAATAGTTTTGCCTGGGATCATGTATCTTCGGTTCACTGGAGATGCTGTTGAGACATGGTCACTTACAGCGCCACGGATGGCCGGCTGACGAATGAGGTCATCATCCAGACCACTCAATGAGTCTTTATCTGTATAAGAAACAACAGTGTCAGAAAACCCTGGGAACCCTTTGTGATCGAGCACTTGTCAAAGGAGGAGTGGGGAGGAATAAACACTGCTGGCTAGCCCAATGAAATCTACCTGGCAAGAAGTAAATCTGTGTATTCCCATTTGGCTTTGGGTTCACCCAAAATGTCCATCACATCCTGATGGGATTTCAGAAGCCCAATCAAGTTTTGCCTTTCAATAATATTGAAAGTTCAACAAACTTCTAAATTCACAATATGCAAGTTTGTCTCTCAACATTCTCAAATGTGTGATACAAGGCTTACATTGTTGTTATTTTTCCATCATAGAGGATGGAGAAGTAATTAATTTTGGCTTTGACCAGGAACTCAAGCTGCCATTCATAAGCACATTTTATTAGGAAATGCAGTTGTGGTTCTAGATTTATATAATGTCCATTTATTGACAGGTTTCCTCCCTAAGCTACTCTTTCTCTGTATTAGTGTCCATAGAAAAAGTCCCCAGATTAATCTTCCCTGAGAACTAGTTTGATGTTTTAGTTAAAGGAAGCAGGCTAGAACCCAGGAAAGCCAGAGTTCGAGTCCTGCTGTGGGCATGGTCATGTTAGTGACCTTGGGCCAACCACTCTCTCTCAGCCCTAGGAAGAAGACAATGGTAAACCACTCCTGAAAAATACAGTGGTACTTCTACCTAAGAATGTCTCTACTCACAAACTTTTCTAGATAAGAACTGGGTGTTCAAGATATTTTTGCCTCTTCTCAAGAACCATTTCCCACTTACAAACCTGAGCCTCCGAAACTGTACGCAGAAAAGACAGGGAGAAGCCTATGTGCGGCCGCTCCAGGAATCTCCTGGGAGGAAACAGGGACAGAAAAGGTGGGGAGAAGCCTCTGTGTGGCCCCTTTAGGAATCTCCTGGGAGGAAACAGAGCCAGAAAAGGTGGGGAGAGGTCTCCGTGGGGCCTCTCTAGGAATCTCCTGGGAGGAAACAGGGCCTCCACCCTCCCTGTGGTTTCCCCAATCACACACATTATTTGCTTCCTATGGGAAAAATTGCCTCTCCTTACAAACCTTTCTACTTAAGAACCTGGTCACGGAATGAATTAAATTCGTCACTAGAGGTACCACTGTATTGCCAAGAAAAGTACAGGGATTTGTCCAGGAAAGTGCCAAGTGTGATAACTGACCCAAAGGCATTAAATATATATTACCCTTCCTTAATAAATTAATATATGTTAATTTGGTAATATGAATATATCAGTATAGATTAATACATTGTATTGTATTATTATATTGTAGTATATTATACCATACTATATTATACCATATTATATTATATTATATTATATTATATTATATTATATTATATTATATTATATTATATTATATTATACTATACAGTAGTCCCTCACCTATCGCTGGTGTTACGTTCCAGACCTGGCCGCGATAGGTGAAATCCGCGATGGGGAATTTATCGACTGATAGTACTGATAAGTATTTATATTGTAATTGTTTGGTAAGTTTTCATTGTTTTAAGTGTTTATAAATCCTTCCCACACAGTATTTATTTTAGATACAGTATTTAAATACAGTACAGTATTTACAATTTTAGATTTATTTATTTTTTTGAAAAACATGCCGATCGAGTTCGGCGGGCTGTTTAAATCTGCCAATCGGCTTCCTCAGAAACCCGCGATGAAGTGAAGCCGCAGTAGGTGAAGCGCGGTATAGCGAGGGACTACTGTACTATATTACATTACATTACATTACATAATATAATAATTATATTATACTCTAGTCTACTAATTAATATTTAAATGCATTCTCAGAGGCTTTTTGCACATGAAAGACAGTTCAAGAATATTCTGACCTATCAACAAATTGAAAAATGTGAGTAAGTTGCTCACCAGGAAATTTTTTACCAATGTATAACAATTTATCCTCTGAGTGTGTAACCTTTTAGTTGGATCTTCAAGAGTTTTACTACTATGTTCCCTTTCTAAGCCTGAATCCAAAATATAAGGCACAAGACAGAGGGGAGCCCTTTTCAATCATGGCGACAGCAATAGCATTTTGGCCTATATATTGCCCCTATAGCGCTTTATAGCAGGCTTCTAAGCAATTTACAGTGTCGGCATTTTGCCCCTAACAATCTGGGTCTTCATTTTATCGATCCTTCTCGGAAGGAAGGAAGGCCATGTCAACCTTGAGCTGCTCGGGATGGAAGGCAGAGTCAGCCTGCACTCAACCACTGGTTCCTAATCATAATACTGGGACAATGAGGTTGGTGCTGGAGGGGATACTGTTACCTTTGCAAACTTGACAGCACGAGTCCGACGTGGACACTGGAGAAGCGCAAGTGACATTGGGACAGGTCTTGATGGCACAAACTATCTTTCCTTCCTGCAGTAAAGAATCCAACAAAAAAGAAACTAGGTTGTGATACTTTGCAGATACAGGGTTTCCCAGGCTTACAATAAAACAATACAAAGTCCATTTTTGGGGGGGGGGGGGTACTTTCTTATTTTGGGAATTGTTTTAAACTGCAATGAAGATTAACAGAATCAACCACCTCTTGCAAAAAAAAATCTGAATTCCCCAGAAGAAAATCTACTTGACTTCTTCATCAGCAGAAATGAACAAAAATGAATCCTTTAAAATTTCGCCAGCAAAAAAATGGGCACGGCAACAAAAGAGCAAAGTGAAATTACTCAAGTGATCTACAGTGGTACCTCTACTTATGAACTTAATTCGTTCCGTGATCAGGTTCTTAAGTAGAAAAGTTTGTAAGGAGAAGCAATTTTTCCCATAGGAATCAATGTAAAAGCAAATAATGTGTGCGATTGGGGAAACCACAGAGAGGGCGGAGGCCCTGCTTCCTCCCAGGAGATTCCTAAATAGGCCCCAAGGCTTCTCCCCACTTTTTCCAGCCCTATTTCCTCCCAGGAGATTCCTAGAGAGGCCCCACAGAGGCTTCTCCCTGCTTTTTCCAGTTACAGTTTTGGAGGCTTGGGTTTGAAAGTGGAAAATGGTTCCTGAGAAGAGGCAAAAAAATCTTGAACATCCGGTTCTTATCTAGAAAAGTTCATAAGTAGAGGCGTTCGTAGGTAGTGGTACCATTGTATTAATATAGCTTTCAAACTGTATTTGCGGAAGTTTGAAGCTCTTTAGAAGTTAATCCAAGGTTCCAGGGTGGCAGAATGGCTTTATTTGAATTGGAGGGTCAAAATCAAAGCTAGGAATATGCATGAGGGGCTGCCTTTGTCCTCTTTCTCCCATACATAATCTCTGTCTGAGCTGTTTCTAACTCCTCCTCCCTCCTGGGAATCCAGACTACATTCCATCATACATGGATATTGCTGAGAATTCTTTCAATTCACAGCATATGGACAGATTTAACCATAGTTTCAATTTGGAAAATGTGACAATCCTAAACCAGGCCAAGTCCCAAAACGCCAGGGAATTTCCAGAAGCCTGGGTATCTGATAAAGTGGCCATCAACAGACACATAAAGAACATCTATAGACCAAATGGGGGTTGCCACTACCACTGCTCCAGGTGTGCTGTGCATACAGTTTAGGGTCTTTGGCATGTGCACTTGTGAGGGGGCGTGCGCGCAAGTTTTCGCATGCATGGAAGCAAAAAATTGCTGAAATTTTGCACATCCATCCCCCTCATGAGATTTTGCTTCCTGTGCATGTGCAGAAGAAAATCTCACTAGAACGTGTGCGCGCGCATCCCAGAGATCCGAAGCTGCGTGCATAGCTCCAGTTTGACTACCGGCATGGTGTCCTCATCCGTACCGGTAGGAACCCAATACCATGCAAAAGAGACAACCAGCCGGCCCAAAAAGGAACCAAAAGACCCACCAGTAATCAGCACCCAGATCAGCATCGGTTAACTCCAAAGTTAACTTCAGACCGATAATCAAGGAAACAGTATCCCAATCAAGAAATTGACAAAAGGCCATCCCTAAGCAGCCCAACCAAAGAATCTCTAGGACCGCCCCCACCACACAGTCAGGCAAGTCAACAGATATAAACTGACAGCAAACAGCAGCACTACTTACTACCAGCAGCACTGATGATGTTACCTAGTTAGGGTAATCAAACGTCTGCAAGCAGGCTCAGAGTGCACCAAGGACCCCTGAAACCAACAGTATTTACCATAAAATAATAACCGAAGTTCAGAGAGCACCAGGGAGCCCATAGTTCAATCCTAAACTACACACATTCTTTTCCATCAAAGCCAACTGTGCTTGGCAGAAACCAGGGTTTTACTCACAGTACAATTGCAGTGCTCACACTGATTGGGTTGTCTGAAGGGCCCTTCTGTGACAAACGTCTCATCATGGTGAAGGGTCCTGTTGCAGTCCTTGCCAGTGTTTCTGATGTTTGAAACAATGGGTCGATCTGGAAAAGAGAACAGCCAATGGGGGGGGGGGGGGGAAACCAACAAAGAGATTCAAACAGGGCAGATTCAAAAGGGGAAATATATCTGTCTCAGGATAATGTTGCAGGATCCAGTCTGGTCGGTCACCAAGATGAGAGGTTTAGTATTCAGAGAGTTCGGACTCATACTGAAGCCCGTTCTCAGAGTATTTGTCTCTACAGAATGTGTGGTTTGGGCTATTCATTTATGTGGTGCCTGATTGTGTGTGGCTTTTTATTTGTGCATATAAGCAAAAAGAATCAGAACAGCAAATACAAGCTGAATAAACAAGACAACCCTCACTCCATGAAAGACCTTGGAATACTCATATCAAATGGCCTAAGTGCCAAAGCTCACTGCAACAACATTGCCTAAAAGGCTTCAAGAGTTATTAAGCTAATCCTACATAGCTTCTGCTCTGGTAATCTCACACTACTAACCAAAGCATACAAAACTTTTGCCAGACCAATCCTTGAATACAGCTCACCTTTCTGGAACTCACACCGCATTTTGGACATGAACACTCTAGAAAATGTCCAGAGATACTTTACTAGAAGAGCCCTCTACTCCTCCACTCGCAACAGAATATCCTACACAACTAGACTTACAATCCTAGGTTTAGAAAGCTTAGAACTCTGTTGCTTTAAACACAATCTAAGCATAGCCCATAAAATCATCTGCTACAACGTCCTTCCTTTCAAGGACTACTTCAGCTTCAACCACGATACACGAGCACACAACAGATGCAAACTTAAAGTAAACCACTCCAAACTCAACTGCAGAAAATACGACTTTAGTAACTGTGTAGCTGATGCATGGAACTCACTACTTGACTCTGTAGTATCAACACCTAACACCAAGACCTTATCTTTAGACTATCCACTGTTAACTTCTCACTATTCCTAAGAGGTCTGTAAGGGGCGAACCTCAACATGGTGGTTGTCAGCCAAGATGGAGAATTGACTGAGCCAGTGTAACTGAGGTCTGCCAAACAACAATCTGGCAAGCAACCAAGTCACATCGAAAGAAGCAGTCATCAAGATGCTACAGAGACTTTTCTCCACGCACAGCTTGATGGTGAGATCAGCAAAACAAGCCATTTCACACATGGGCCCAGGCGACTGGCAAACTCAAATCGATAAATTTTTATTAGAGCAGCATATTACTCCTAGCACCACCACTTGTAGAAGCCCATCCGAACTTCTAATGGGTCACCAAGTATGATCCCATCTATATCAGCTACACCCTAACTACTCTGCCGAGGCCCCAGTAGACTCCCATAGTCAGCTCCAACACTTTAACATAGGTTATCAAGTATATACACACATCTATGCTGGGAGTCCTCTCTGGGTTCCTACCATGATCACAGAGATCACCCGCCCTCGCTCTTTCCTTACTGAGTAGAGCTCGAGGACAGTAGAAGCTGGAGGCGCCATGTTGACCACCTCTGAGGCTGACTCAGCTGCTCCACTCCTAGGCTACTTCTGAGCCAATGCCTAACCAACAGGAGCAATCACTCACTCCTAGGAGAGTCTAACAGTCCGAAGGCTTACCTAATGACGCTCATGCTAAGAGGCAAGCTGAAGAAAATGTAGAATCCATAGAAATTCATCACAAATGGACTGTTTTTGCTGCTTTTGTTATTATTGGACAGGGCAACGGTCAGTTGGTTCCAGTGGTGGGCTCCTACGGGTACCGTGAGGTACACAGTACCGGTAGCAAAATTTTGATATTTTTTTTCTTTTTTCCCCTTCTGGGCTCTGGGTATGTTTTTCCTATCACAGTAAATGAGGTTGAAATCAAATCAAATCAAATCAAATCACAAACAAATTAATTAATTAATTAATTTGCATAAGCCACGCCCACAGTGTGGTAGTAAAAATTTTGGTAGTCCATCACTGGTTGGTTCCCTTCTGGCATTTTCAGCTTTGTTGCACTAGAGATGCAAATTACCTGGACACTTTGGACAGCATTTTGAGGGATCATATACTGGGGTGGAACACCGCAAGGTTGGACACTTGACTTTCATACACAGCACGTTCCCCCTCTGAAGAAATCAAAGCAGAGAAACAGACCTTCCGTAAATACATTTAGCAAGCAAAGTGGCTGTTTACTTGCGCAAAGAACTGCTCCCCCAGAGCCAAAATGCTTCACTTAGCTTTCTGTTGGTGGTCCCTGCTTCTGAAGACCCTTGCTGGACACTGGCTTTGATCGGCTTTGAGAGGCTCATTCATTAATGTTAAAATGGCTACCTGTCTGATCTCTGCAGTTAAATACAGGTGATCCTCAACTATGGGAAGTGAAGTAGCAACACAATTGTTAAATAAAACTGGATTCCCCATTGACTTGTCAGAATTTGGTTATCACTTCAGCCCAGGATGCTGTAACCATCATAAATAGGAACCAGTTGCCAAGCATCCAAATTTTGATCATGTGACATGAGGATGCTGCAAGGATCGTGTGAAAAACAGTCATAAATCACTTTTTTCAATGCTGTTGGAAATAAATGGTGCAAGGAATGAATAGAGGTCAAACACGATTGGGGCAAAAGTTTAGCTGTCCCTTCAGGAAAAACCTCTTAATCTCATCCAACTAGCTGGTGGGGTGAAGCAGCTCATCATGCCCGAAACAATGTCAAATTTCAGCCATCTAACCTTAATCTTGAGCAGGAAGGCAAATCTTCCAGATTTTGTATAGTCCAAAAATGCTGAAATGGCATTAGAACGGGCAAGTTCAAGAGACTTTGTTGAGTGCAAGTTTTTATAGGATGGGAAAAGGGGAGGTGGGGTGGTGGCTTTGATGTTTAGGTCACAACCAAATTTACCAGTCAGGCTCAAGACCAAGAATGACATAAGTTGCATTTCTTATTGTTTCACGCCTATAGACAAAATTGTGCCAGACTAAGATTCTTCTTTCTGCACCTACAATATACTCTGTGACTTATTATGGAGGGTCTGTCTTCATCCTCTTTCTCACACACAGGATGTCTGGTAGTGGTGAAATCAATTTTTTTTACTATTGGTTCTGTGGATGAGGCTTTGTGGCTGTAGCTTGACTTAGTGGGCACGGCAGGGGAAGGATATTGCAAAATCTCCATTCCCATCCCACTCCAGGGGAAGGATACTGCAAAATACCACGAGAGGTGGTACCACGAGAGGTGGCATTTGCCGGTGGCATTTCTGCTACCGGTTCTGCAGAACTTGTCAGAACCTGCTGGATTTAATCCCTGATCTCTGGGCTGAGTTGCCTCTTATTCCTCTGGAATGGACCTCCTCCATCTTGGAAATTACATCTCCTCACGACATTCCATCATAACATCGGCTCCCTCAGCCACCATGTGTAGACTTCAACTCCCAGAATCCTTCAGACATCACATCAGTTCCTGGAATTCCACAGTCAGCCTCTATCAGGCTCAAAACTAGGAACCATCCTTCTAAGGTGAGATCTTTACTGTTTCACACCTATAGGCAGAGGTGGGCTACTGCCCGGACAGGGGGGAACGCAGTGGGGTAGCAAAAATGGAGCTCCACCCCAGAGCACTGAAAGATGTTGAAAGAAAATGCAGGGCATCCTGCATAAGCCGCACCCACAGTGTGGTAGTAAAAGTTTTGGCAGCCCTTCACTGCCAATAGGCCAAATCTTTCCAGACTGAGGATTCTACTTGCTACCTCTACAACCGAGGTCTCCAACCTTGGAAACTTTAAGACTAGTGGACTTTGCTGGGTTTGCTGGCTGAGGAATTCTGGGAGTTGAAGTTCACAAGTCTTAAAGTTGCCAAGGTTGGAGACAATATACCCGTGATGGTGAACCTATGGCACATGTGCCACAGATGGCATGTGGAGCCATATTGGGGGCATACGAGACTTTGCTCTGGGTCAGCTGATTTTTGGCCTTGTGAAAGGCCGTTTTGCTCTTTGGACCCTTGAGGGAAGCTTCCCTGAAGTCCCAGAGACAAAAAAAAATAGCCCAACGGAGAAATCGGAAGTTCAGATAAAAGGAATTATAGTTTGCCATTGTTCTGTTTTTTACACTCCAGAGGTTCAGGAAGCTTCCCTGAAGCCTCCAAAGTGCAAAAAACAGCCCAACGGCAAACCAGAAGTGTGTTTTCCTGTACTTCCGGTTTGCCGTTTGGGCATTTTTTTCACATACCAGGCTTCAGTAAAGTGTGCATGCGTTGGGGTAGCGCAGGGGTGTGTGTGCACATACGTGAGGGTGAGGGAAGGGGTATGGGCATGTGAACACATGCTAGGACCCCCCCACATACCCTTTTGGCACGTGAACCAAAAAAGGCTCACCATCACTGAAATATTCTCTGGGAACTCATAGGGAGGGGCTGTCTTCACCCACATGATCTCTGCGCTGAGTTGCCTCTTCTTCCTCTGGAATAGACACCCCCTCCCTCCTGGAAATCTACCTCTTCACTACACCCAAACACATTACCTCTGTGCAGATGCACTCGAAGCAACGGACAATTCCATGGGGTTCAAGCTCAGGATTCCATATGTCTCCTACTTGATGCTTCTTATGTTGAAACATGCAGAAGGTTCCTGAATTTGCTAAAAAGAAGGGAGGTAGAGAGAAAAAATGAACTGGTGACCAAGAGCAACGAGAGTACAGTTAGTCCTTGACTTACAATGGTTTGTTTAATGAACTGCCCAAAGTTGCAATGTCACTGGGGAAAAAAGAGTGACTTATGAATGTTTTTCATCATCTCTACTAATGTATGAGCAAGGTTATGCACACACAGAAATGTTTAGATTGAGATTAGTTGTGAATACCTACTCAGCCAAACACAGAAATGCTAACTTGAATTAACATTTACTTTGAGAAATAACATCTTCAGATAAACAGTCTAATGTCATAAACATAATAAGTCAGAATAACAATCCAAATATTACCAAGTACATAGTCTTTCTTACCGGTCGTCTTTGTCATAATCAGCAAAGGTATCAAGCCTAAACATATTTTAGCTATAATACATAACTACAATACATAGAGATTGCATAACTAACCTAACAGTGAGTAGCCATTAACAGTGAATAGCCAGACAAAGAGAAACAGAGAAAACTCCAGGGAAATAAGTTGTGAACTCTAGCTCCCTCTTGTGGCAGTCTGCAACACCTGCAGCCAATATATTGCCAACCCAACAGTTATGGGCATACTGTGGTACCTCGGTACTCGAACGCTTTGGTTCTCGTACATTTCGGATAACGAACAAAATTTTCGGCAAAAATTTGCTTCGGTATCTGAACAAAAATTCGGATACCGAACAGCCAGAGAAAATTTTGTTCATTATCCGAAATGTTACTGCCGGGGGCTGCTGCAATCCCAGCAGCTTCAGTGGGCTGAGGAGTTCTATAATTCCTCCAAGCTGCAGGAAGGGTGGGGGCGGCTGCAATCCCGGCAGCTTCGGGGGGCTGAGGAGTTCTATAATTCCTCCAAGCTGCAGGAAGGGTGGGGGCTGCTGCAATCTCGGCAGCTTCGGGGGGCTCCTTTCTTCATTGCTTCCTCTTATTACCTGTAAGCAGCTGCAAAAACTTTCTCCTTCCCGGCGGCGGCTTCCCTTCGAGTAGCAACAGCGCCGGGAATGTCACGTGATGAAGGGGAGCCGCCGGAGCCGTCTCAGCAGTTGCAGCCGCTCCAGCAGCTTCCCTTCATTACGTGACGTTCCCGGTGCTGTTGCTACTCGAAGGGAAGCAGCCACCGGGAAGAAGAAAGTTTTTGCAGCTGCTTACAGGTAATAAGAGGAAGCAATGAAGAAAGGAGCCCCCCGAAGCTGCCGGGATTGCAGCAGCCCCCACCCTTCCTGCAGCTTGGAGTACCGAATTTATTTATCCCATTCGAAATAAAGAAAATAGATTTAATTGGTTCCCAACGAGTTAACAGGGGCTGGGAACCAATTAAATCCATTTCCATTATTTCCTATGGGATAAATAAATTTGGTACTCGACCAAATCGGTTCTCGACCACACTTCTGGAACAAATTGTGGTCGAGTACCGAGGTACCACTGTAGTCCTAAAAACCTCCATGGTCACATGAACATAATCAAAATTGAAACCTTTGGCAACTGGTTCATACTTATGACTGCTGTTGTGTCCCAAGGTCATGCTTCTGACAAGCAAAGTCCACGGGGGAGCCAGATTCACTTAACAACTGTGTTACTAGTTTAACTGCTAGTTAAGTTATTCACTTAATATTTGTGGCAAGAAAGGTCATAAAATGGGGCAAAACTCACTCAGCAACTGTCTCATTTGGCAACAGAACGTTTGGGCTCTATGGTAGTCATGAGTTGAGGACTACCTGTATTTAATTCCTCTAGGAAAGATGTACATCATTATTGTAGTTACCATATTTCTTTTGGCATATAAGATGCACTTTTTCCCCCACTATAAGAGATTGGAAATGTCGGTGCATCTTATACACCAAATACAGCCATTTTTGGCTTCCAAAGCTCTGTCCCCATGTCCCATTTTTGGAAAACATGAGCCCACTTTTTTGCAAAAATGGGATGCACAGATGGTTTGGGAGGCCTGCAGAGTCCTCCTGGGGGCTGGGGGAAGGCAAAATCCACAAGCTTTGCAAAAAAAGGGTAATTTTTGCCAAAATGGGGTTGTTCTTGCCTTCCCCCAGTCCCTAGGAGCACTCTGCCGGCCTCCCAAACCCTCTGCCCACCCTTTTTTTGCAAATAATGGGGGGAAATGGGCCATTTTGGTAAAAAACAGGCCAATTTGTGCAAAAAATGGGGTACATAGAGGGTTTAGGAGGCTTGCAGAATGCTCCTAGGGACCAAGGAGGGCATTTTTTTCCCTTACTTACCTCTTTGAAATCTTGGTGTGTCTTGTACACTGGTGTGTCTTATAGTCCAAAAATATGGTAAAATATATGGGATATACAGTATATGGGACATATATAGGACTGTTATTATTTTATATTTAATCATGCTGGATTGACTTGTTAGCTTGATTATGAGCTTTGCAAAATCCGCCCAGCATAAGCACCTCTTCTAGCAGCATGTATGTTAAAAATTTAGTGAATCCCAATCTATTGAATTTTATAAAGTTTATTCTCTTTTGACAAGTGTTAAGCCAAATGCCCCTAAATCCTGTTGGCGTTTGAGGTCACTCAAGACAGTTGGAAACATAGCTCCTTACTACACACCTTGGCTTACTTTCAGAGCTGTTTGGCTGAAAGCGACCTGCTTTCTGAATCTCATGGCTCCTCTGGGTGATTCTTAAACCAGCTTTCCAGTTTCCAAAAACTATTTGAAAGCACCCAACTCATTCAAACTGGATCACAATTTCACTTATTTTTTGGGTTTGCACAATAAATGGACTGATGAAATAACCAAGACACTGAGTTCTAAGTTTTAAAAAAATTTAAGCATTGTTAATATTAGCCTAGTTTACATGTTATGCTGAGGCAGACATTTAACTGACCTGGTTAAGTATGAATGCAACCCTTTGTTTGCCCGGGGATTTGTTTCTGAGAAAAGAAGCTAGTTTTGTGATGAGAAAATGGGAGTTTATATAACACCAGAAGAATAGTTGCAAATTAAACACACTTAGCAATCAACCTGTCTACCCATCATGGACTTCTGTGCTCCACTTCTCAACTGAGAAGATCTATAACAAGAACGTTGTTGAGATGGGCCCTTCAAATCTGGTCACCTCAATCAACTTTCCATCCTGCTTTGAGAAGAAAAAAAGATCCAAGGGAAGTTTGGAGGCTCATTCATTTTGGATGAGTGCAAACTGAACAAAGTATTCATACCAGCAAAGCAATGAACTGGAAATGCCACTCAGAGTCCATTGGCCCTGCTTGGAGCACAGCTATCTGCACACCTCAGCCGAATAAATAAGCTTATCTGGACCACCACACGTCCAACTCCCCCCCCCATGTCCTTACTGCCCCCACCCTATTGGCTTTTCGTAAGGCCATGAAGACCTGGCTTTGCCGGCAGGCCTGGGGGCCAAGACTCAACAACTATCATGGCCAAATGGTATGAAAGTTATGTATGCATGTTGATGGGTTAGCTTATTAGGGTTTTTAATTAATGTTTTATACTTTAGAGTTATATTTGACTTCTTTTTATTGTTTTTACAATTTATACTGTTGTAAGCCACCCTGAGTCCTTCGGGATTGGGCGACATAGAAGTCAAATGAATGAATGAATGAATGAATGAATAAATAAACCAAAATAAAAAAAATAAAAAAATAAAATACACAAACAAATAAATAATCCTTTTCCAACATACCAATCAAAAGAAAGAGAACTATGGATGTGAAATGAAAGCAGAAAGAAAATCTGGATCTCTATTGCCTTGATGTGGGAGTCGACTCCAAAATCTCTGGAAGATATCTTGTTATAGGACTACAGTACATGGTATGCCTGAAAATCTTTCCAAGTCTGGCAGTCTTTTCAGTATAGGTCAGTGGTTCTCAGCCTGGGGGTCAGGATCCCTTTTGGGATCGAACAACCGTTTCACAGAGTTTGCCAAGATCGTGGGAAAAGACCAATTTCCCCTGGTGTTAGGAACTACAGCTTCTATTCTGGCACCTTGGAACATATTTTTACAATCCGACCAATCAGGGGTTTACAGTGGGGGTGTCCCTCTGACCTTCCTGCTAATCAGCTTAAAGCTTAAAGCTCTGTTGGGAGAATTGACGCTAGACTTATGGTTGGGGCTCATCACAACATGAGGAACTGTATTAAGGGTTGCAGCATTAGAAAGGTTGAAAACCACTGGTATAGGTGGTCTTCATCAATTTTGAGCCCAAAATTTATGTTGTTAAATTTGATAAGTTAGTTTTGCCCCATTTTAGAACTTTTCTCACCACATTTGTTAAGTGAATTACTGCAGCTGTTAAATTAATAAACTGGTCGTTAAGTGAATCCAGTTTCCCCATTGATTTTCTTGTCAGAAGGTCAACAAAGGGGAATCACATGATCCTGTATTTCACATAATGCCCTTTATTTGCTGCTTGAAATTCAGTCGTCATTAAAATATTAGCTAATGTAATCACCTGGGTTTGTATTAGAGTAAGCCAAACATTAGCTTTTATTATCTGAATGCCAAGCCCAGGATTGTAATTGATTTAAGCCTGTTGGATGAACCCAACTTGAGCTGACATCTGGAAAGAAATCCTTTAAAAAAAAACACAACTCCTTGACAGATTGTAAACATGACTGATTTTGCATTTATTCCAACAGATCACTTTGACCTAAATGGTTTCCATTCTTTATGTTATTATTTATTTTAGTTCATACAGAGTTTTTTTGGTTTGGGGTTGTTGTTTTTTTGGGAAAAGAAGAAGATTTTCCATGGGGGTGGGGGTGGGAAACCTAATTGTGGAATATTTTGCAATGGAACCAAAATAACCCCACAACCCACCAAAAAACCCAAAAATGAAATTCAGAACATTTTTTCCATTTCATTTGAGAACATTTGTTTGGGAAAATATCCCAT
Source organism: Erythrolamprus reginae (assembly GCF_031021105.1). Taxonomy (NCBI): domain Eukaryota; kingdom Metazoa; phylum Chordata; class Lepidosauria; order Squamata; family Dipsadidae; genus Erythrolamprus; species Erythrolamprus reginae. The sequence goes on from NC_091957.1 coordinate 30,937,278, forward strand.
TCACATTGCTGTGGCTGGATGGAGACCAGAACATGTTGGTGGTGACAACGGTCTTGGTCTTGGGTTGGATATCCAGAACCAACTCTGTTGCCATTAATTTTTGTTAGGTTTTGGGGGGAGGGTAAGGCAGTGGTGGGGAGCAGGCAGGATGGGAAGGAACACAGTTCCACTGGCGGAAATGAAGATGCGTGCACAGCTCCAGCTGATCGACGGCTGGCACTTCCTGGGTTACTGGTCTCGGCTGGGCTCTCCTTTTCCCCCCTGCTACTGCTGCTGCATCTGAGCTCCTTGCTTTTTTCCTCTTTCCTCCTTCGTGGCCTCAGATGAGCTTCCCTCTCTCCTGCCCAGCTTCCCTCCAGCCTCACGTGGCCACCTCCCACCGGAGGTGCAAGCAGAAGTCGAGGGTGGAAGCGGCGCTGGCAGCATTTATGCTTCTGGAAGCACCCGTTTGCCTGGCTACCCAACCTGAGGTGGGGGGGGCGACCCAAGAAGGAGAGCGCGGGAAATGTGAAGCAAATTTTCACCCCAACGAGCGACACTGGTGAGGTTGTAAGTCGAGGACTTAACAGTTTACTTATATGATGCTGATCATTCAAGCCACTGCTACCTGGTCACATGGCCGGCAAGCCACTCCTACCCAGTCACATGACCATTAAGTCACACCCACAAAATAAGCCACACCCACAGTGTGGCAGTAAAAATTTTGGCTGTCCATTACTGGGGTAAGGTATGCAAAAGCATGCAGATAATCCTTTAACATTAGTTTGAAGAAAGCAGCAATTCCACAATCATGAGCAATGTAGCTTGATTAAAATTCTTTTAATTAATGATCATAAGAAGAACCGCTCCTGTGGATTATCATTGCTCTCCAATTAGCTCACAAATCACATGCATGCATGGTAGGCCTCAAAGGTTTATTCTGGATGCTTTCCCACATCCAAGAATTAATTACGGCTTCCGACAACGTACTGCTGAAAGCATACTTACATTTTCCTGGTGCTGTTTTACTTTCCTGCATGAAAATGAGGCAAAGCAAGCAGGCACAAATCAAGTGGCTGTGTTCCAAATTCCACATTTTCTTCATGCTGACCATCGAGGACATGGAAATAGAAAATTCGGTGATGTAAAAGTGCAATGCGGTTCTAGGAGAAGAAATATAGTCTTATTTAGAATGGACCCTGCTTTTCAGAGTGAATTCTTGCAACAGAACTGGGCTCACATGAGAAATGAGTTCAACCGGGCAAATGAGACCAAAACTGGTCTTTGTTCTGGTGCAAAGTTCTGAAAAGGGCATTTTGCCAAGTTGATATGTGTGCGTTGAGAGTTTTTATGTCCTGCAGTGTGTTTTGGAATACAATATGGAGCATGCTTGCACTTCATGCTACTCCCACCACTACCTAGGGCAGTGATGGCGAACCTATGGCACGCGTGCCAGAGGTGGCATGTGGAACTATATCTGCTGGCACGCGAGCCATTGCCCTAGCTCAGCTGCAACGTACATATGTATCCCGGCTAGCTGATTTTTGGCTCACACAGAGGCTCTGGGAGGGCATTTTTGGCTTCTGGAGGGTCTCTGGGGGGGGATGGGGGAGGGCATTTTTACCCTCCCCCGGCTCCAGGGAAGCCTTTGGAACCTGGGGAGGGTGAAATACGAGCCTACTGGGCCTACCAGAAATTGGGAAATAGGCCGTTTCCGGCCTCCAGATGGCTTCCAGGGGCAGGGGAAGCTGTTTTTGCCCTCCCCGGGCATTGAATTATGGGTATGGGCACTCACGCACATGGAATAGCGTGTGCGCACACTCTTTTGGCACCCGAGGAAAAAAAGGTTCGCCATTACTGACCTAGGGACATTGGGGAGAAATTAATTTAATTGGCATTGGAATGGAAGATTTATCTAATTTTACTTTTGAGGCAGAGCCCCAATGGGTATGCAGCAAGCCCTGGAAATCTTCTGTTCTCTCTACAATATTTCTAATGTTTGGAAATAACGAATTGTTAAAATGGAAAAGAAATCTATGGTACCTCTACTTAAGAACTTAATTCGTTCCATGACCAGGTTCTTAAGTAGAAAAGTTTGTAAGTTGAAGCAATTTTTCCCATAGGAATCAATGTAAAAGCAAATAATGCGTGCAAACTCATTAGGAAAGAAATAAAAGCTCGGAATTTGGGTGGGAGGAGGAGGAGGAAGAAGAGGAGAAGGACAGTCACTGCTGAAGGAAGAAGGTGAGGTGAGGGGAATAAAAAAAATCCAAACCTTTAAGGCTTAAAAAAAAAAGAGGGACTCTGAGGCGGCAAGGAGGAGCACACGCCTCCCATATACCCGGCATGAGGCTGACTCTCATACACTGTGCCAGAGAGAGAAACCCAGGGGGAATGGCAGGAAACTGGCCGGGCCTTCGTGCTGCTCTCAAATTTCCTGGGAAAAATTTTCAAGCTCGGTTTGTTAAATAGAAAATGGTTCTTAAAAAGAGCCAAAAAAATCTTGAACACCCGGTTCTTACCTAGAAAAGTTCTTAAGTAGAGACTTCTTAGGTAGATGTACCACTGTATTTTGGATAAATGATGAATAAAATGCATTCAACTTGTTTGAAAACTGGGTTTATGGACCATGAAGCCACAATATGCCTGTCCGGAGAAATCTGCATTACCAGAACATAGAATAAGAGAGTCGGAAAGGACCTTGGAGGTTTCCTAGTCCAGCCCCCTACTCAGGCAGGAAACCCTAGACCACTTCAGACAAATGGCTGTCCGGTCTCTTCTTGAAAGCTCCCAGTGATGGTGCACCCAGCCATTAAAAAAAAACCCATATGATTTTTTTGTTAGATTCAGACATCATGCAAAATATAATTCTAATGTAAAATTGCAAGAGTTGGGTTTATTCAAGGAACTAAATTGAACTAAATAATTTCTATTATTGATTTTATTTATTTGTCAAACATTTTATAGGATATTATGGCTTCAGTTGGTGGATAATCACACCTCAAATCTAAACAATTGGAATTTCATTGTAATTTCAAAGGCAGAAATTTCAAACAAACATATCTAAGTTGAACAGAGAAGCCTTCCTTATCTATATTGAATATCAGCTTCTACCCAAGTATTACCAGTTTCAAGAAAGATGGTCTAAATACAGCCACAGGAAAGCAAGTTGAAAGCAAATTATTTGAACAAATCTATTTTTAAAGAGCAATGAAGCAGCTGTTTTGGAATATCATCTTTTCATTCCAATGGCTCAGAAGGAAGGGTAGCCTGAGGTCAAATATGTTGCAAGAACCCACATTTCCAGGACACACAGCTGGAACTGCGCATAACCTTTTTAAAATTTGAACTTTCCATTTTGTCAACAAAAAGCCATAATATTTTTTAATAAGCAACATAATAACATAAGAGCCATGCTGAATCAGGCCAAAGCCCATCGAGTCCAGCATTCTATGTCACACAATGGTCCACCAATTGTCCATAGGGATCTTGAGCAGAAAGAGAAGGCAAGACCCTCCCTTTCCCCTGACCCCCAAGGGAATCCTGCCTGCCTCAACCAATATAGAGGCGGCACTTGGACATCCCTTTCAATAACCACTTGGCATCCATGGATCTGTCTAATCCTGCCTTGAAGCTATCAAGACTGACAGCTGTCATGACCTCTTCTGGAAATGAATTCCATCAACCAAAGACCCTCTTGGTGAAGAAATATTTCCCTTGATTTCTCCTCACTTTTTTTTACCTATGAGCTTTAGGGAGGGCCCCCTCGTCCTAGTATTGTGTGATAGAGAAAGGAATTTTTCTCTATCCACCTTTTCTATCCCATGCATGATTTTATACCCTTCGATCAAGTCACCCCTTAAACGCTGAGACATGCACTCTCTGCCTTGTCCTTGCTAGGGAAACATTTTTTTAAAAAAATTGGGGTCTGTTGTTGTAACTATTTTGCTCTTTCTATTTCAGATTCTCTTTCCTTTGAGATCCACTAAAATCCAGCCTATGCATCTGCTTTCAAAGTGGGATTGAAAGGACTGGAGAGGACAGCAAAAGCAGAAGGGCATGATGGGAAAATCTTCAAGAGTTCCTGTTTTATGCCTCGTCCAAAAAGCTTCTTCAATTCTGAAGAAGAACCGAAGAAGCTTCTTGGATTAGAAATTAAATGCGCTCAAAGAAACAGCCAAGGAGGTCCAGTTGCCTTTTGGAAAAGCACCTCTGGGACTGCCATGACATGGGTGATTTGAGATACCCTTGCAGCTCTGCAGGTTTTCCTGTTACTCTAATCCAGTGTTTCCCAACCTTGGCAACTTGAAGATATCTGGACTTCAACTCCCAGAATTCCCCAGCCAGCAAATGCACATGGACCACTCCGGTTCTCTCAACGTCCACAATTCTCCCCTGTACTTCCAGCTGGTGCTGAACAAAGGATGACCTTGAATCCTCTGGAAAGAATATACTGTGGCTAGTATCTTTCCCTCACATGCAACCACAATACTATTCCACTTGTGGCAGGCCAAAGTCTCTTACTCAAAAGGATGGCTTCAGCCTGACACCACCATCTTCCCCACTACAACTCAGTAGTTCATTTACTCTCCCCATGCTGGCTGGGAAATTCTGGGAGTTGAAGTTCAGATATCTTCAAGTTGCCAAGGTTGGGAAACACTGCTCTAATCCACTGTCATTTCTCTATGCTTGCTTGCTGCTTGGGCACCGATTCCATACAAGGACAGAAAGAGATTGTTGGGGGGGGGGGGGGGAAGCAACAGCCACCATCCATCACTTCACTCCATATTTAAATATTTTATAAGCCCCCAGTTTCTCAACCTCAGCAACTTTGAGATGCACAGACTTCAATTCCCAGAATTCCTCAGCCAGCATGGGGAGAGTAAATGAATTACTGAGTTGTAGTGGGGAAGATGGTGGTGTCAGGCTGAAGCCATCCTTTTGAGTAAGAGACTTTGGCCTGCCACAAGTGGAATAATATTGTGGTTGCATGTGAGGGAAAGATACTAGCCACAGCATATTCTTTCCAGAGGATTCAAGGTCATCCTTTGTTCAGCACCAGCTGGAAGTACAGGGGAGAATTGTGGACATTGAGAGAACCGGAGTGGTCCATGTGATGAACTTGTGGGTGTGGGGAAAAGGAATGAACCTTAACCTGGGTGGAGAACTGTAGGGAAAGTTAGTACCGGGAAGACTACAGTTCATAACTACTATGGCTCTGTCAATAAATTGGAACTTGGGAGAAGGCCAAGCTTCAGACTCCGATTTATTTCTCAGATGCTATTTGGAATGCTGACAGATGGACTAAGAATAGGATTACCTTCTCTTTTTTAAAAAAAGTTTATTTATTGGTTTTTACACAAACACAAAAGACTAAAACAAATATTGTTCACATTTGTCATTTACAGATCATAAACCATTGTATTACACTCCTTATTAACACATCTATATACAATATAGATTATTCAAAGGGATAGGATAAGTGTGGTAAGTAAAATAGATTAGTAGTAGTTAATTATACTTATAGGTATATAAAAATATCATTGAGTAGCCTTAACAAGTAGATCCAGATGTTAACATGTTAACATGTTACTGCTTATCCATTTGTATTTATGTTCCCTTATGCATTGTCTGTTTCATGTATATGTATTTATCTATTTTATCAGAACAACTACATTGTGTCATATTACCCTTTTTCTTTCCTCCATCCGTTTATACCAATTTTCCATATCTCATCAAATTCTTTGCTATTCTTTGCACCCTTGATTTCCATGGTCCATTTCTGCACATTTGTAAATCTTGTCTATAATGTTGTTTTCTAATGGGATCTTTTTGTTTTTCCATAGTTGGGCATATGATATTCTGGCCGTGGTTATTATATGCATCATAAGTGGATGGCCTACTTTCTCATTCTTTCACAGCCAGAGAGGCTTTGGGGGACTTCAGGCCACCTTCTCTTTCAGTTCAAGAGCTAGGTGGTGTAACCAGGAAGCTTCTGGGCCCAGGATTTAATCCCTTCTTGGCCACAGGGGCCAGTCTTCCTTTCTCAGATCCAGACTTAAAGTAGTGCACAAAGAAGATGATGAACCAGGAATTAGAAAACCCAAGGCTGTGGCTTACTGTCTCTTGTTAGGACTCTTGAAGAGCCTTGAAATAAGCTCAGTGTGTTTCATGCCAGCTCAGATGTTTCTGCTAGGGCTGGTAGAAATGTTCATCTAAGCCAAGAGTCCCCAATCTTGGTAACTTTAAGACTTGTGGACTTCAATTCCCAGAATTCTCCAGCTGGCGATGACAGCTGAAGAATTCTGGGCATTGAGGTCCACAAGTCTTAAAGTTGCAAAGTTTGGAAAGCTCTGATCTAAGTGGATGCCAAATAGAAAGATTTTCTTATCACAGTATAGAAAGATGTTAATGTAAACTTCAAAATCTTCTAAACTGTGGTCTTGTAAGCCGTTTAGCCATAATCTTCTTGCAAGCAAAAGGTTTCAAGAAAACTCCATTCATAAAACCTGTGCAGCCAAAAACCAATGAGAGGAACGGTGGCGCCGAGGTTAGAATGCATTTCTGCAAGCTAATTCTGTCGATTGCCAGAATTTGATGCTGACTGGCTCAAGGTTGACTCAGCCTTCCATCCTTCTGAGTTTAGTAAAATGAGAAGCTACTTTGTTGGGGGCAAGATGCTCACTCTGTAAATTACTCAGAGTATGCTATATAGAGCCTCAGTGGTGCAGTACTGTAAGCTACTTCTGCTGATCACTGGCTGCCAGCAGTTTGGCAGGTCGAATCTCAGTAGGCTAAAGTTGACTCAGCCTTCCGTCCTTCCAAGGTCGGTAAAATGGGGACCCAGATTGTTGGAGGCAAGATGCTGACTCTCTGTAAACTGCTTAGAGAGGGCTTTAAATCATGGTGCAGCGGTATATAAATCTAAATGCTATTGATATAAAGCACTATGAAGAGGTGTATAAGTCCAAATGCTATTGCTAAGTGCTATTTAATTTTGACTACAAAAACTCTGGAGAATTTAGTCATATTTGAGCTGGAACTGGGTTATGTATGCACGAACAGGGAAGGCAGAAAATATTTTATTTATTTGTTTGTTTGTTTGTTTGTTTGTTTATTTATTTATTTAGTTAGTTAGTTAGTTAGTTAGTTAGTTAGTTAGTTAGTTAGTTAGTTAGCATGCCGCCCCTCTTGCCAAATCTTGTTGAGCCACTTAAATGCTCTTTGTGGATATGGATAATTTCCTATATTCCAATCAACTTTCTCATACCCGAAATGAAGGCAGGAAAAAACTCGGCCTCATTTGTAACCAGAAAAGGATGACCGAAATGAGGCAAACATTTAGGGATCCTCTAAGGCAGTGATTTTCAACCTTTTTTGAGCCACGGCACATTTTTTACATTTACGAAACCCTGGGGCACATTGAGCGGGGCGGGGGGGGAGGGGGGGGCTAAAAAAAGTTTGGACAAAAAAATTCTCTCTCTCTCTCCCTTCCTTCCTCTTTCTTTCTCTCTCTCCATCCCTTTCTTTCTCTTCCTTCCTTCCTCTCTTTTTTGCTCTCTTTCTCTCCCTCCTTACCTCCCTCTATGTCTTTCTCTCTCTCTCCTTCCCTCCCCCTCTCTCTCTCTCTTGCTTTCTTTCTCTCTCTTGCTCTCTCTCTTGCTTTCTTTCTCTTGTTCTCTTTCTCTCTCTCTCTTGCTTTCTTTCTCTCTCTCTCTTGCTTTCTTTCTTTCCCTTTCTTTCTCTCTCTGAGCTTCGCAGCACACCTGACCATGTCTCGCGGCACACTAGTGTGCCACAGCACACTGGTTGAAAAACACTGCTCTAAGGGGCTTAATATCTTTCCTCCAAGAATTCCAAATCTCCCCAAATTCTGCTGATTTTGGGGGGGTGCCTGTTGCATTATCTTTGCAATTCTCAAGACAGATACTTAAGGTGATTTTGCCTTTTAAATTCAGAAAAAAAAGATCCAAAACTTTAGGCCCCACCACTATCGTGTTGCTACTGGTATGGTTGAGGACGGCGCACCAGTAGCGAATGTGGCACTGCGCACACAACTCCTGTTGTCCTGTGTGAATGCGTGCGTGTCCCAGTGTGTCTTTGCTTCTGCATAGGAAGCAAAATCTTGTGAAGGAATGTGTGTGCACATGAGATTTTGATGGGTTTTTTGCTTCTGCGCAGAAGCAAAACAGTTACCAAATCTCACACGTGTCCCCTCGCAAGATTTTGCTTCCTGCACAAACACACTGAGACATGTCAGCATGCAGGACAATAGGAGCTGCGCATGCAGCACACCAGTAGCGGTAAAAACGGGACTCCACCCCTGGGCCCCACCCACACAGTGAGGTCATGCCAATCTCCACCCCTGCAAGTGTCAACGACCAGCCTCCCAATTCCTATACAGGAAGTCCTTAACTTACCATATTTTGTTTAGTGACTGTTCGAAGTGAGAATGGGGCTGAGAAAAGGGACTGACAACCATTTTTCACACTTACAACTGTCGTGGCATCACTGTGGTCAGTTTTAATTTAATATTACATTGTATGTTTTATTTTATTTTATTTTTTTTGGTTGTGAGTCGCCCAGAGTCCTTCAGGAGTTGGGCTGAATTAAATTAAATTAATAAATAAATTTTCACAGTTAAGACCTTTGAAGCATTCTGATGATCACGTGATCAAAATTCAGATGCTGGGCAACCGGTTCATATTTATGACGGTTACTGTGTCCCAAGGTCATGTGATCCCCTTTTGAGACCTTCTTACAAGCAAAGTCAATGGGGAAACTAGATTCACTTAACAACCATGTTCCTAAATTAACAACTTCAGTGGCTCACTTAGTAACTCTGGCAGGAAAGGCTGTAAAATAGGGCAAAAATTCATTTAACAAATTTTCACTTAGCAATTGAAATTTTGGGCTCAATTTATGATCTTAAGTTGAGGACTACATGCAATTTATTTCCCCAAATGTCACTAAAATGCAAGGGGAAATTCTAGCATTTGCTTATATGAGCCTTATTTAAGAGGTCTTCCAGGATGCTTACTGCCTTCTTCAAATATACTGCTGGACTAACGTTTACAATGAAAAATAGCAAGAACCTTTCCTATTAGCCGTGTGTTGTCCATAGGCTGAAGAACTGAAGATAGGTTGAAAAAAATGATCATTTGTTTCTTTAAAAAAAAACAACCCTCCTCTTTGTCTGCATTGTGCTCATGGCTACAAGGAGCAACAGACTGAGAAGAATGTGCAGCATTCAAAATCCCAACTCAGCCATCCAACACCTTGTTGCTGCTCCCAAAATTACAACATTCAAAACTCAAGGCACTTGTCCATAGGAAGGAGAATATCACCTGCATAGCAACTCTCTGCAGGTTATCTGTCCGTGAAAGCAGCCACATTCTGATGACACAGAACAATGACAACATTCATTCATTCATTCATTCATTCATTCATTCATTCATTCATTCATTCATTCAATTTGATTGCCGCCCTTCTCCAGAGACTTGGGGTGGCTCACAAGATACAATGTAAACAATGCAACAACAAATCTAATGAATTAAAAATTACAACTAAAATCCCAATATATTAAAATCAGTCAGCCAATTCATTCACAACCACACATATCTGATGTCAAAAAGCTAAGTCAGGTCTGATCTGATTAGATAGCTAGATCATCTTCATTGTCATTTGTTACTGTGGGCACACTGGCACACATTAAAAATGAAATTCTGTTGCCTGCTCTCATTAGTGTACACATAGTTAACACACATATACACATGATGTTATGCATGCATACATACATAAATACATATATACATACAGTGGTGGGTTATGAGCGGGAACGCTAAATTGCGCTCGCTGCCGCGGCTTGTAAGTTCTTGCAGGACCAGCACAATTTCACTGTTGCACCTGTGGAGGCAGCAAAATCGTGGACGGAGCTGCAGATAAAACCTTACCGAAACACGGGCGCAATTTTGCTACCTCCACAGGTTCAGCAGCAAAATTGCACTGGCCTGCAAGAACTTACGAGCCACGGCAGCGAGCGCAATTTAGCATTCTGGCTTGTAGCCCACCGCTGTATACATACATACATACATACATACATACATACATACATACATACATACATACATACATACATACAACAAAGAGAACAGGTTGTGAAAAGGATGTGTTGCTTATATACCATGACCTGGATAGAAGGAAGCAAACTACCAATAATTATCTCTGCTGTCCTCACCACTCCCTACACTGCCTTCCAGTCATGCCTCCCAACCAGCCTGTAGTGCACTATGACAAGATGCTTTCCATCCTTCCTCTATACAAAGTGATAAGGACAGTGGAAGGTAGACGCGTGACTGCAGCAAATGCAGGCATTGCTGTATCTACTTCACTAGTGTCTTGCTTTTGAGCGACCAAGCCAGCCTACTCATTAGTTGCCCACCCAGAAACTTGTAATGGGAAAGGACACCATCAGGAAATAGCAATAGCACTTATATATCGCTTCACAGCGCTTTATGTCTGGATATATGCAGAGTAACGCAGGAGGACTAGATAAGATATCAGAATAAAATAGACTAGACTAGACTAGACTTTTATTGGCCAAGTGTGATTGGACACACAAGGAATTTGTCTTGGTGAATATGCTCTCAGCGTACATAAAAGAAAAAGATACATTTGTCAAGAATCATGTGGTACAACACTTAATGATTGTCATAGGGGTCAAATAAGCAATGAAGAAACAATCAATATTAATAAAAAATCTTAGGATACAAGCAACGTTACAGTCATACAGTCCTAAGTGGGAGGAAAAGGATGATAGGAATTATGAGAAAAACTAGTAGCAATAGAAGTGCAGATTTAGTAAAAAGTCTGAGAGTGTTGAGGGAATATATTGTGGCAATTAAGGAACCAGATAAATTTATTATTAATTGGACTTTTATGCCGCCCGTCTCCGGGGACTCGGAAATGATGAAGACACATTTGTAGAAAACAATAGTTTTGCTCTTCAATGCAAAATATCTTCTGCTTCAGTCTTCTATATACAGGAACTTTACATTAGCTATATTCAGCTTACTTACAAGTAGATGCGAAACCAGATACTAAAGCAATCCAGGTTTCTTCATATTACTATTACTACTCTACTCAATATTTAACTCATGCTCAAACTGCTCCAGCCAGCCAACTAATAACCACCACCATCCACAGAAAACAACAGCAGACGGAAGGTGAAGTTGATTTGCATCTTATAATGCTCTGGCCCAATCAGGTTGCAGTTCATACCCAATTTCTCAGCATTAACATGCTTACATTCTTAACCTGCCATCGCTCGGCGAAACCTCTGGGTTAGCGCAGGAGTTAATGGCCACCATGACAGCCATGGACCTGACTCAAGTAGTACAGGGTCCGACTCACGAGGGGGGACACGCACCCGACATGGTATTCCTCTCTGAGCAATTGAGTAATGGACTGAGACTAAGGTGCTTAGATGTGTTGCCTGTGTCATGGTCAGACCATTTTCTATTATGGCTTGACTTCCTGGCTCCAATCCTTCCCCGCAGGGAGGCAGAACCGATTAGACTGTTCCGCCCCAGACGCCTGATGGACCCAGAGGGCTTTCAGAGGGCGCTTGGGGTTATTCCAGATGCACTCATCCACAGTTCGGTGGAGTCTCTTGCTGAGGCCTGGAACAAGGCTGCAGTGGAGGCTCTTGACCGGATTGCGCCATTGCGACCTCTCCGCGGCACTAGACCCCATAGAGCTCCATGGTACAACGAGGAGCTCCGGGAGTTGAAATGCCAGAAGAGACGTCTAGAGAAGCGATGGAGGAAGAGTAAGTCCGAATCCGATCGAACACTTGTAAGAGCTTTTATTAAGACTTACAAAGTGGCGCTCAAGGCGGCAAGATGCGCGTATCATGCCGCCTTGATTGCATCAGCGGAATCTCGCCCGGCCGCTCTGTTTAGGGTGACCCGCTCCCTTCTTAACCAGGGGGGAGTTGGGGAGCCCTTGCAGAGTAGTGCCGAGGATTTTAACACGTTTTTCACTGATAAAATCGCTCGGATCCGAGTGGACCTCGACTCCAATTGGATAACAGAGTCGACTGACAACGAGTCAGTCGAGGTGACTGGGCACGTACTTGTCCACCTGTCTGGGAAGAGTTTGATCTGGTGACACCTGATGAAGTGGACAATGCCATTGGAGCTGTGAGTTCTGCCACCTGCTTACTGGATCCGTGTCCCTCCTGGCTGGTTTCGGCTAGCAGGGAGGTGACACGGAGCTGGGTCCAGGAGATTGTCAACGCCTCCTTGAGGAGGGGGTCCTTTCCGGCTCCTTATCAGGAGGCACTTGTGCGCCCTGTCCTCAAGAAGCCTTCCCTGGACCCAGCCGTGCTTAATAATTACCGTCCAGTCTCCAACATTCCCTTTATGTGGAAGGTTGTTGAGAAGGTGGTGGCACTCCAACTCCAGCGGTCCTTGGAAGAAGCTGATTATCTAGGTCCCCAGCAGTCCGGTTTCAGGCCCGGCTACAGCACAGAAACTGCTTTGGTTGCATTGATGGATGATATCTGGCGGGCCAGGGACAGGGGCTTGTCCTCTGTCCTGGTGCTTCTTGACCTCTCAGCGGCATTTGATACCATCGACCCTGGTATCCTTCTGCGCCGGCTGGAGGGGTTGGGAGTGGGAGGCACTGTTCTCCAGTGGTTCTCCTCCTACCTCTCTGGTCAGTCGCAGTCGGTGTCAGTGGGGGGTCAGAGGTCGACTTCTAGGTCTCTCCCTTGTGGGGTGCCTCAGGGGTCGGTCCTCTCCCCCCTGCTATTCAATATCTACATGAAACCGCTGGGTGAGATCATCCAAGAACATGGGGTGAGGTATCATCAGTATGCGGATGATACCCAGTTGTACATCTCCACCCCATGTCCAGTCAACGAAGCAGTGGAAGTGATGTGCCGGTGCCTGGAGGTTGTTGGGGTCTGGATGGGTGTCAACAGACTCAAACTCAACCCGGATAAGACGGAGTGGCTGTGGGTCCTGCCTCCCAGGGACAATCCCATCTGTCCGTCCATAATCCTGGGGGGGGGATTATTGACCTCCTCAGAGAGGGTCCGCAACTTGGGTGTCCTCCTCGATCCACAGCTCACATTAGAGAAACATCTTTCAGCTGTGGCGAGGGGGGCGTTTGCCCAGGTTCGCCTGTTGCACCAGTTGCGGCCCAAACTGGAGCGGGGCTCACTGCTCACAGTCACTCATGCCCTCATCACCTCGAGGTTCGACTACTGTAATGCTCTCTACATGGGGCTACCTTTGAAAAGTGTTCAGAAACTTCAGATCATGCAGAATGCAGCTGCGAGAGCAATCATGGGCTTCCCTAAGTATGTCCATGTCACACCAACACTCCGCAGTCTGTATTGGTTGCTGATCAGTTTCCGGTCACAATTCAAAGTGTTGGTTATGGCCTATAAAGCCCTTCATGGCACCGGACCAGATTACTTCTGGGACTGCCTTCTGCCGCACGAATCCCAGTGACCGGTTAGGTCCCACAGAGTTGGCCTTCTCCGGGTCCCGTCGACTAAACAATGTCGTTTGGCGGGACCCAGGAGAAGAGCCTTCTCTGTGGCGGCCCCGACCCTCTGGAACCAGCTCCCCCCGGAGATTAGAACTGCCCCCACCCTCCTTGCCTTTCGTAAAGTTCTTAAGACCCATCTCTGCCGTCAGGCATGGGGGAACTGACACATCTCCCCCGGACCTATACAGTTTATACATGGTATGTTTGTGTGTATGTTTGTTTTTAATAATGGAGTTTTAGCGTTTTTTTTAAATTCTTAGATTTGTTCTTACATTGTTCTTGTAACACCCCGAGTCTACTTAATGATCTGAAAACTCTCCAGTTTCCCATCAGGTTTTCTGAACTGAAAAAAGCTGGACCTGAGAGGCATTTTGGTGCAGTGGTTGAGGTTCTACCCTAGAAATTGGCAGACTGTGAGTTCTAATCCTGCCCATTGGGCCAATCATCAGGAGACATGAGTTCTAGTCCCGTCTTAGACAGGAAGGTCATCTGGGTTAGTTTGGGCCCATCACTCCCTTTCAAAATCTAATCAATAAATAAAATAAACTGGTCTCATGGACTAAGTTTGTAAAATATGCTTAGCTGGAATGTGGTTGGCAACATTTTCCCCTCCAGTGGTTACACAAACAGAATCCATCTGCTGAGCCCCATGAGACTGGCAATTTTTAACAAAAATTGAGCAATGGGGAGGGGGAGGATTTCGGAGAGATGCTTCCCCTGTGGGGATGCAAGGCTCCGATTCACTGCTGGTTTCACATGTGACACCAAACTTTGATTTCTTGAATGCGTAATACAGTGGTACCTCTACTTAAGAACTTAATTCATTCCGTGACCAGGTTATTAAGTAGAAAAGTTTGTAAGTAAAAGCAATTTTTCCCATAGGAATCAATGTATAATGTAAATAATGCGAGCAAACCCATTAGGAAAGAAATAAAAGCTTGGAATTTGGGTGGGAGGAGGAGGAGGAAGAAGAGGAGGAGGAGGACAGTTGCTGCTGAAAGAAAGAAGGTGAGGTGAGGGGAATCAAAAAAATCCAAACCTTTAAGGCTTAAAAAAAAAAGAGGGACTCTAAGGCAGCAAGGAGGAGCATGCGCCTCCCATACACCAGGCGCGAGGCTGCCTCCCATACACTGCACCAGAGAGAGAAACCCAGGGGGAATGGCAGGAAACTGGCCGGGCCTTCGTGCCGCTCTCAAATTTCCTGGGAAATTTTTCCGGGCTCGGGTTCTTAAGTAGAAAATGGTTCTTGAGAAGAGGCAAAAAAATCTTGAACACCCGGTTCTTATCTAGAAAAGTTCTCAAGTAGAGGCATTCTTAAGTAGAGGTACCACTGTATTCACATAATATTCTAAATTCTAACTTAAAACAGGTTTAGAACAGGAATCTCCAAATGTGGCAACTTTAGGATTGTGGACTTCAATTCCTAGAATTCCCCAGCCATTTAGGAACCTTCCTCAAAGAAAAAAAATGCAGTCCACTTGCTTTTTGAAACAACACCTTTGTGACAACTGTAACCTGGATGACTGAGAATTGAAGTCCATAAGTCTTAAAATTGCCAAGTTTCAAAATCCCTCCAAAATATTCATTTCAAGCTGGGCATGGATCTTTAGCTGAGTAACCAGTCGAACCTGCTTAATACAGTATAGAAACATAGAAACATAGAAGATTGATGGCAGAAAAAGACCTCATGGTCCATCTAGTCTGCCCTTATATTATTTCCTGTATTTTATCTTGGATCTATGTTTATACCAGGCATATTTAAATTCAGTTACTGTGGATTTACCAACCACGTCTGCTGGAAGTTTGTTCCAAGCACCTACTACTCTTTCAGTAAAATAATATTTTCTCATGTTGCTTTTGATCTTTCCCCCAACTAACCTCAGATTCTGCCCCCTTGTTCTTGTGTTCAATTTCCTATTAAAAACACTTCCCTCCTGAACCTTATTTAACCCTTTAACATATTTAAATGTTTCAATCATGTCCCCCCTTTCCCTTCTATCCTCCAGACTATACAGATTGAGTTCATGAAGTCTTTCCTGTTAAGTTTTATGCTTAAGACCTTCCACCATTCTTGTAGCCCGTCTTTGGACCGGTTCAATTTTGTCAACATCTTTTTGTAGGTGAGGTCTCCAGAACTGAACACAGTATTCCAAATGTGGTATTAGAGTGGGGAGTACAAGGGAATCTCAAGGCTACAACAATGTTACTCAAAGTTGGCAACTTTAAGAGGTGTGGACTTCAACTCCCAGAATCCTTAGAATTTTAGGAGGTGAACCCCATACATGTCAAAGTTGCCAGTTTAGAGAAACATTGGGTTCTAGGTCTGACTCAAATTCTTCAGAAAAAGACCAGGTGAAGACTTTCTACACAAGAAAATCATTACGGACCTTTCCAGGACCAGTTGTGCACCAAAGTTTGCCAAACTTGGGTTAGGGTTAGGATTTTGGACTCACTAGACCAGTGATGGCGAACCCATGGCACGTGTGCAACGAGTGGCATGCGGAGCCATATCAGAAAGAATAAGAGGCATTGCCCTATGTCAACTTCAGTGTGCATGCACACACTGGCCAGCTGATTTTCAGCCTTGAGAAAGACCGTTTTCGCCCTTCGGAAGCTTCAGGGAAGCTCCCTAAAGCCTCCAGAGTGCGAAAAACAGCCCAATGGGCAAAACCCAAGTCAGTTATTCTGAACATCCGCTTTGCCCATTTGGCCGTTTTACACTGTCCCAGGCTTTAGTGTGCACTTACCTGTGGCAGTGTGCATGTGCGCATGCATCTGCAGGGGGCAGCAAAAGGGGGTTGTGCGCATCCACAGGGGGAGTGAGTGTGGGCTCATCTGCCCACACTAGTGTGTACACCCACAGCCTTTTGGCACGCGAATCCAAAAAGGTGGCAAAAATGGCACGAATGGATCCATAATAAAAACCAAATACAGTGATACCTTGTCTTACAAACTTAATTGGTTCCGGGACGAGGTTCTTAAGATGAAAAGTTTGTAAGACGAAACAACGTGTCCCATAGGAATCAATGGAAAAGCGATTAATGTGTGCAAATTCACCCCTTTTGCCAGCCAAAACGCCCGTTTTTGAACCTCATCTCCAGACTGCCGTGTTTTTGCGATGCTGCAGGGGAATCCCAGCAGGGGATCCCAGCAGTGCAAAAACGGGTGCTTCGCTGGCAACGGAAGTCCGGAGGTGGGGTTTCCCAGTGAAGAGAGCATCAGTGAAATTGCAGCATCGCAAAAACACCAAAGTCCTCAAAACCCCACTTCCTGACCTCTGTGTTTTTGCGATGCTGCGATTTCACTGAGGCTCCCCTCTCTGGGAAACCCCACCTCCGGACTTCCATTGCCAGCAATGTGCCTGTTTTTGCGCTGCTGGGATTCCCCTGCTGGGATTCCCTGCGGCATCACAAAAACACGGAAGTCCAGAGGTAGGGGTTCCCATGGAGGGGAGCCTCAGGGAAATCCCAGCAGCGTAAAAATGGGTGCTTCGCTGGCAACGGAAGTCTGGAGGCGGAACATCCCAGCGGCGGCGGTGGGTTTGTAAATAGTTTGTAAGAAGAGGCAAAAAAATCTTAAACCCTGGGTTTGTATCTCGAAAAGTTTGTATGACGAGGCGTTTGTAAGACGAGGTATCACTGTATAACAATACAGAGTATCAGTGTGTATATATAGATAAAAAACAAATATAGGAATATAAAAATACATAGACTAATGAAACAACTATTTTCGTTCGATTACCACTCTCTATAAAATCTAGGGTATTTAGGCTTATTTTCATGTATGTGAACATATATAGTCTAATATAACACTAAGTATAAGAAATGACGATATAAGATGTAACAGATATGGAGTATGACCTGTTTAACAAAATATATATGATATATATTCTTTTTTCTTTTTTAAAAAAATCAATAAAAACCTATTTAAAAAAAACAAAAACAAACAAAAAAGATTCACCATCATTGCACAAGATCCAGTCAAATTGTTCTCTCCTTTTGCTCCAAGACTGATTAAAACTAATCTGCTTTACTTTTGCCAAGCATAAATGCTGTGAACCTGTGAGGAACATCATCATCATCATCATCATCATCATCATCATCATCATTATTATTATTATTATTATTTAGATTTAGATGTTGCCCCTCTCCGAAGACTCGGGGCAGCTTACAATGGGTAAAAAAGGTAATAAACATCAGGATAAAATTAACGTTAGATTAAAGTTACATTTAAAAGGTTACATTTAAAAAACTAAAAAACCTATTAAAATACATGCAAATCTATTCAAACAAGCTCATTATACGTTCACTGGCTAGGGGGCAGAGTCTAATAACCCCAAGCTTCGCGGCATAGGTAAGTTTTTAGACTCTTTCAAAAGGCAAGGGGGGTGGGGCAATATGAATCTCCGGGGGGAGCTGATTCCAGAGGGCCGGCCCCGCCACAGAGAAGCCCCTTCCCCATGGTCCTGCCAAGTGACATTGTCTAGTTGATGGGACCTGTAGAAGGCCGACTCTGTGGGACCTAACCGGTTGCTGGGATTCATGCGGCAAGAGATGGCCCCGTAGGTTATCATCATCACTCAAGATCACCTCCAGCTGACTACATAAATAATCAAAGAAAGTGACCCACTGCAGGAATAAGAAAAAGGACCCTCACCTTTGCCACAAAGAGCAATTTGATATAGTGGTGAAAGCAGCACACTAAAAGTGGGAGAGGATGAGTTCTAGTCCTGCCTTAGGCATGAAGCCACATCTGGGGAACTTTAAGCTAATCTTTCTCTCCCAATCAGAGGTTCCTCCCAGTTCAGACCAGTTCTATGGCCTGGGTTGCTGGAACCGGCAGCGATCCAGGCCTCTCACACTCCCAAACCAGCTCCCTCAGCAGCACCATAGGTTCTGCCATCTTGTTTTTTCCTTCTGTGCATATGCAGCTGTTTTTTGGCTTCTACGCATGCGCAGACCAGAAGCCTGCTATGTGATTTGGGGCCAGTTCCTTTCTGAGCCTCAGGAAAGGAAAGACCAGGGCAAACTACTTTGAAATATGTTGCCAAGAAAACTGCAGGGACTTGTCCTGGCAATTACTAGAATCAAGACTGAATCAAAGCCCACTCATCCCCCAAAATCAAAGCCCACTCATCCTCCACTCCATGCAAAATAGCGCGTGCGTGGGAAACCTTCATTCACTCTTTGCTCCTCTCTACCCACTCAATTCATTCAGTTTTTTGGGGGGGGGGAAAGAGATCTTTAATTTAAAATAACTGTCTGGTTTGGTTCTGCAATCGACACAGACTTTAGTGGATAATCAGAACTGCAGAAAAAACAATTGCTGCCAACCTGCCTTCCATTGACGATCTGTATACTGCACGAGTCAGAGAGAGCGGTGAAAATATTTACTGACCCCTCTTATCCTGGACATAAACTGTTTCAATTCCTACCCTCAAAATGTCGCTACAGAGCACTGCACACCAAGACAACTAGACACAAGGACAGTTTTTTCCCAAGTGCCATCACTCTACTAAACAAATAATTCCCTCAGCACTGTCAAACTATTTACTAAATCTGCACTACTATTACTACTAGTTTTTTCTCAACATTCTTATGACCCATTTCCTCCCACTTATGACTGTATGACTGTAACTTTGTTGCTTCTATCCTTAAGATTTTAATTAATATTGTTTCCTCATTGCTTATTTGACCCTTATGACAATCATTGTGTGTACCTCATGATTCTTGACAAATTTTGTTTTTCAAAGTTTTGGTTATATTAATTGGATTTTTAAAGTTATGTATACTGTATATTGTTTTTCGACATGTTGTGAGCCACCCCGAGTCCTCGGAGAAGGGTGGCATACAAATCCAATTAATAAATAATTAATAAATAAATGTATATTTTCTTTTATGTGCCCTGAGAGCATATGCACCAAAGACAAATTCCTTGGCCAATAAAGAATTCTATTCTATTCTGTTCTGTTGTATTAGCTTTTAAACAAAAAACTGACTCTTTTATAATTGCCAAAACGTATCTATGTACTATAGAAAACAATATTAGAGGAGACCGTGGTTCTGGATGAAATCCAGAAATAACTTTTTCTCTTTATATCTAAGCATCAACAATTGGAGGAATGAATAGTTTAGAAGGGGGCGTATCACTCAGGAAGAACATGGTAATAATTTGAATGAAATAACTGAATGATGTTACCAAGCATGAGGAATATGAAAAAAATGCAGTTTGGTTTATTATTATTATTATTATTATTATTATTATTATTATTATTAATTAGATTTTATTTTTATGGTGGTAAGGGCCCCCAGTTCTATTTAAGTAGGTTGATGTGGGGGAGGGATAAGCAAAATATTGATTGGCAATATGCTCACATTATTATGACTTTAGTATGTTTCAGCCAACTTTGAAACTGAACAATCAAAAACCTGATCTGCTTTAAGAAAACATGCAGAACCACAGATAATGTTCACACAGTGGGCTAAAGAATAACATGCTTTGCTTTTGTTCTGATGTGGTTTGTGAATCCAACCACTACGGTCTGGTTAAATTAGAGTTTTTAGTACTTTAGGTCAATCCAATCCGCCCTTACTCAACACATCATAGTTAACGAAGTTACAATTTTAAGTGGCACGAAGCCCAGCCAAACTCAAGTTGTATTTTTTAATGAAAGGATTTATAATGGGAAAATAATATTTAGGATAGACTCAAAAAAGATTTTGCTACATTTGTGTGTCTTTGTTGTGTTATGAGGTTGAGATTCTTTCTCTCTGGCATGTTTTGGTTCCTCGGAAAAATATGCAAGTGATACACAGATTGTTAAAAAAGAAGTATATTGGAATTTACGTCTTTTTTAACAATCTGTGTATCACTTGCATATTTTTCTGAGGAACCAAAATATGCCAGAGAGAGAAAAAATCTCAACCTCATACCAACAACTTCACCCAAAGGAATAGAAAAATGTGCAATAGCTCAGCAATAGTAAAGATAATTCTAGTTCATGTGTCTACTTTGAAGTTGTTTGCTCACATTGGGGTATGCACAAGACTGCATTTTGATATTTTCTGTCCTGTTAAGTCAAGGTAGTCCTTCACTTAAGACTACAGTTTAGCCCAACATTTATATAGTTCAGGTATTTCTTAAGTGAGTTTTGTCCCTTTCTTGCCATAGATAATAAGTGAATCACTGCAGTTGATAAGTTAGTTACCTGGTTGTTAATGAAGCTGGCTTTCCCATTGACTTTGTGAAGTGAGAAAAGGACTTTGGGACACAGAACCATCGTAAATACGAACCCATTGCCATGCATCTGGATTTTGAACACATGATCATCGGGATACTTCAAATGTCTTAACTGTGAAAATTTATTTATTTATTTGAATTTGTATGAAGGACTCTGGGCGACTCACAACCAAAAAAATAAAAAATAAAACATACAATGCAATAGTAAATTAAAACTTAAATTAAAATTGATCATGCGTCTTGTTTCAGTGCCATTGTAACTTTGGACAGTCACTAAATGAATTATCATAAATTGAGGACTAACTGTAGTCTCCTGCAATCAAAAAACCAGGAATCTGCTAGCACCTTTTGTAACTTAACAAACTTGATTGAAAGGCATCTGTACTGGTGCAGTGGTTAGAATGCAGTACTGCAGGCTACTTCTGCTGCCTGCCTGCTGCAATTTGGCAGATTGAAACCCACCATGCTCAGGGTTGACTCAGCCTTCCATCCTTCCGAGCAGGTAAAGTGAGGACCCAAGATTGTTGGGGACAATAGGCTGACTCTGTAAACTGCTTAGAAAGGGCTGTAAAAAAAAAAGCACCATGAAGCAGTATATAAATGTAAGTGCTATTGCTATCCCCTCTGGTCAGCTTGCAGTCTTTTAATAAAAAGCGTCAGTTGTAAAAAATATTACCAGCCGCCTGATTTTTGAAAACAGTCCTAAGCACACAGACGCAGCAGGAGATTGTGTACTCATTCATGAGAGGAGCTAAATTGAAGTCACACACACACACACACACACACACACACATTCTGGTCAAGCATAATGTGCAAATCTATTCCATGCTGAGTCTGGGATCACAAATAAAACTGGATTACTAACTCCAGTAACTACTAACTGCCCAATTCCTTTTCTTTGAGTGTAGAATAGTGGCTCAATGTATAGCTTACCAGGTCCTGTGAAGCTACTCAACTAATTTTACCACCTTATCATATATTTTCTTTTCAAAATTAAATGACCTACTGCCAATTCAATAATGATTTTTAATCCAAAGTTTATCGAAGGTGAAAGTTCTCTCCCAAAAGAATGGATGTCTTCTTTAGAATCACTACTGATTCCCCAGCAACCCTCTCTCTGGTTTAAGAGGAGTAGAAGTCACTCTTTCTCTTGGGTGGAAATGGGGGGTTTTATGGAAGTCGGGAATTTTGGCTCATTTTCTGCAGTCTTCTCAGCCTCCCTAAGTTGTGCTCATTGGTGAACTATAACAAAAGAGAAGAATAGAGAGAGAGAAAGGAAAAAAATGACTGGGCAGAAGGAAAGAAAGGGAAGGAAAAGGAAAGGATAAGGGAGCAAAGAAAGGAAGGAAGGGATGAGGAAGGAAGGAAGGAAGGTGAGAAAGAAAGGAAGGAAGGAGAGGAGGAAACAAAGGAAGGAAGGAAAGAAGGAAAGGAAGGTGGGAAGGAAGGAAAGGAAAGGAAGGAAGAGAGGAAAGGAAGGAAGAAAAGGAAGGTAGGAAGGAAAGGAAGAAAGAAAGGAAGGAAGGAAGAAAATGAAGGTAGGAAGGAAAGGAAGAAAGGAAAGGAAGGATGGAAGGGAGGAAAAGAAAGGAAGGAAAGAAAGAAAGAAAAAAGAAAGAAAGAAAAGGAAGGAAGGAAGCTCTCTCTACTCTTAGTTCATCACCTTCCTACTCCACCATCAGTTCATCTCTAACCTCCTCAGGCAGGCTGGGGAATTGAGCCATGAAGTAATGTTTTTTTTAAAAAGGACAGAAGGAGGAAGGAAAAAGAAAGAAAAGATGGAGAGAGAGAGAGAAAGAAAGAAAGGATATAAGAAAAGGAGGGGAAAAGAGAGGAAGGAAGGAAGAGGGAGAAAAGAATCCAGAAAAGAAGAGGCAGGAACGAGAAAGGCAGGCAAGAGAAAGGAAGGAAGGAGGATGAAAGAGGCGGAGAACGAGGCTGCGCTCACCTGCCCAGGCAATACCGAGCGACGCGTCTCTCTCGCTCTCTCCGGCCAGCCGCCTCGTCCTCTGCTCGCCCGGCGCCTTTCCCGGAGAGCCGGCACGGCTCGGGCTGCCTCTCGCCTCGCCTCTCTGGCCACGGGCCGCCCGAGCACAGCTGCAGCTCCTCCGGAACCGGCGCGCACTCGCCCGCAGGGGGCAGAGATATAGCGGCGCGGAGGCGCCCACGCCCCTTCTCCGGCCGCGGTGGGGTTTCCAGAGTGTGGGGGGAGGAGGAGGAGGTAGAGGAGGAGGAGGAGGGACACCTGCATCGGCCTGCCGAGGCGCTCCGACGGCCCGGCTCCTCCCAACCCCGGGGTTGGCCCATCTGCCGGCGCGGCCCTCTGGCTGTGCGCCTTCTCACGCGACGCTTGGCTGGTGAACGGTAACAAGAGTTGGAAGGGGCCCTAGGAGGTCATCTAGTCCAACCCTGCGTGAGAGCTGCACAAGGGATCCGAACCGTTCAATTGCCCACCTTTCTGATCCGACAAGCTCTGAATGTCTGAATGGTCAAACATCTGGCAACTCCAAAGCTCAACCAACATATGCTCTGTCCTACACATTGGCAAAAAGAATCAGAACACCCAATACAGGTTGAACAAACAAGACCTAGCAGACAACCCTCACTCCGTAAAAGACCTTGGAATACTCATATCAAATGACCTAAGTGCCAAAGCCCACAACAACAACATTGCCAAAAAGGTTTCAAAAGTTGTTAACTTAATACTATTTAGTTTCTGCTCTGGTAATCTCACACTACTAACCAGAATGTACAAAACTTTCGCCAGGCTAATCCTTGAATACAACTCAAATGTCTGGAACCCACACTGCATTTTGGACATTAATACATTAGAAAGTGTCCAGAGATACTTCACTAGAAGAGCCCTCCAGTCTCAACAAACTACTCTAAGCAAACTAGGTTTACAATCCTAGGTTCAGAAAGCGAAGGAATGACGTCGTATTAAACATGAGCTAAGCATAGCCCATAAAGTCATCTGCTACAACGTCCATCCTGTCAGCGACTACTTCAGCTTCAAGCACAACAATACACAAGGACACAACAGATACAAATTCAAAGTAAACTGCTCTAAACGCGACTGTAGGAAATACGACTTCAGTAACTGAGTAACTGATGCATGGAACTCACTACCTGGCTCTGTAGTATCATCACCTAACCTCCAAAACTTTACCCTTAGATTATCTACTGTTGACCTCTCCCGATTCCTAAGAGGTCAGTAAGGGGCATGAATAAGTACACCAGGGTGCCTTCCGTCCCCTCTACTTATTTTTTTCTCTCTCTCACTAGTATCATATATGTAAACATTGTTATCACTTTTTATACCACCAATACGTACTTGACAAAAATAAATAAATAAAAATAGAAAAAAATAGCCACTGAGCCACCTGAGGGGCTGCTGCGCTGCCTTCCGCCACCTGCCCATCCAAAGCCCCTCGAATTTCACCTGTCTCCAGAGACTCTGCTCCCCCAAGCAAAGGGGATGGGCTTCCCCCCAAGGCAATCTTTTGGCTGGAGGTCCTAACAAAGTCCCCAGATGAAAACCAATAGCGGGTTGCTACCGTTGCAATAGCAGACTATGAACCAGTAGCAGCTACCAGATTGTGCAATTTGCACATGCCAGTGGCTGTCCTATGAGTGCTGCCATCTTTTTTCATATTTTTGTCTTCATGCGCATGCACAGTAGCAAAATCTCGTAAGGGGACATACGCGTACATGAGATTTTGGTGATTTTTTGGTTCTGCGCATGCGTGGAAGCAAAAAATCACCAAAATCTCACACTTGTTCATGTCCCTGTTCAAGATTTCAGCACATTTTTGCTTCCTGTACATGTACAGAAGCAAAACATGCTGGGGACGCGCACATTTAGCACGCACACGCATGCAACACAGCCGAAGCTGCATGCACAGCACACCGAAAGCAGCAGTAGTAGCAATCCACCCCTGGGGAAAACCTTTATTTATTAATTAAATTTATTTATTAAATTTATATGCCACCCCTCTCCAAAGACTCGCTGGGTTCAAGCTTCCGACACCCATTCTGGGCTGGAAAAATAACCTTAGACCTAGAGGGTCTGGAGGAAGAGCGGTAACCAAGGCAACAGTAAGATAAAATTAATCAGGTTTCCACTAAAGAAAAAAATTGAGTTGAGAAAGCATCTTGGACACGATCCTCCTTTTATGAAGATACAGGAAGGGGGGGGGGAGGAGATGGACTTGCAAGATTTTGTTACTGTAACTACAAATAAAAAAGTATAATGATTTTGCAGGTACAGTGGTACTTCTACCTAAGAATGTCTCTACTTACGAACATTTCTAGATAAGAACTGGATGTTCAAGATTTTTTTTCCCTCTTCTCAAGAATCATTTTTTACTTACAAACCTGAGTCTCTGAAACTGTAACTGGAAAAGGCGGGGAGAAGCCTCTGTGGGGCCTCTCTAGGAATCTCCTGGGAGGAAACAGGGCCAGAAAAGGCGGGGAGAAGCCTCTGTGGGGCCTCTCTAGGAATCTCCTGGGAGGAAACAGGGCCAGAAAAGGCGGGGAGAAGCCTCTGTGGGGCCTCTCTAGGAATCTCCTGGGAGGAAATAGGGCCAGAAAAGGTGGGGAGAAGCCTTTGTGGGGCCTCTCTAGGAATCTCCTGGGAGGAAACAGGGCCGGAAAAGGCGGGAAGAAGCCTCAGTGGGGCCTCTCTAGGAATCTCCTGGGAGGAAACAGGGCCGGAAAAGGTGGGGAGAAGCCTCCCTGGGGCCTCTCTAGGAATTTCCTGAGAGGAAACAGGGCCTCCACCCTCCCTGTTGTTTCCCCAATTGCACACATTATTTGCTTTTACATTGATTCCTATAGGAAAAATTGCTTCTTCTTACAAACTTTTCTACTTAGGAATCTGGTCATGGAACGAATTAAGTTCATAAGTAGAGGTACCATTGTATTTGGTTCTTAAGTTTGAGCTGCACTGCAGGGCTGACAGCCCCCTCTCCATTTCTTTGTAGTCATCTAGTCCAACCCCCTGCCCAAGCAGGCGACTCTACATCTGCTATGAAGAACTTTCTGCGTATCACCGTCCTTCTATCTGCAAGATCTACCTCTCTGGCATAGAACATAGAATCATGGGGCATGAAGACACCTTGAAAAAAAGGTGTTGAGTTTTTCATGCCCACTGTAGCACTGAGGCAGCAACACGATGTCTGGAGTAACTCTAAAACATGTCAACCTGCAGGAGCCCTTGCAGCCTTTCTCAAAAGTCAGGTAAACTAAAGGTGCCTGAATAGGTGGACATAGTCAAACTAGCCAAGCACAAAGAACTGGCTCTCTGTCTGTCTGTCTGTCTGTCTACCTACCTACCTATCTATCTACCTATCTATCTAGTCAAGTACGTATTGGTAGTATACAAAGATATAACAATGTTTATATTATTATTATTATTATTATTATTATTATTATTATTATTATTATTATTATTATTATTAATTAGATTTATATGCCGCCCCTCTCCATAGACATGATATACATGATATTGATACTAACAATGGAGAAACTTGAGGACAGGGACAGTAAGCATGCTGGTGCACTTATGCACGCTCCTTATTGGCCTCTTAGGAATCGGGAGAGGTCAACAGTGGAAATTCTAAAGGGCATTTATTATGGAAGAGGGTTTAAAGCATACATGAAAATTGATATGGAGGAGATTTTGAGAAAATTGAAACATTATGATCTAATTAATTTGATGTGATTAAGAATAGTAACAGCCTAAAATGTATATTGGCTAACAGTTTTTTAAAAATTTCTTATCATATAAGGAATTGGAAAAATTATTTTTTGGTTCAGATGTCAAATGGTAAGGAGGTGGCATTGGTTAATCTATGTATACTGAAATTGCAAAAATGATATATTGTAATGTAATTTAAAATTAATGGCATCTAAAATTAATGGCCATCTACACGTGATTGGAGAAGAAAAAATAATAATTTTTTTACACCCCTCCTCCCCCCCCCCCAAAAAAGTGGACAGTCTAAGGGTAAAGATTTGGGGGTTAGGTGATGAGACTACAGAATCAGGTAGTGAGTTCCATGCATTAACTACTTGGTTGCTAAAGTCGTATTTCCTACAGTTGAGTTTGGAACGGTTTACTTTGAGTTTGTATCTGTTGTGTGCTCGTGTGTGATTTTATTGTTCTCTGAACTTGGTTGTTTTCTTGCAGATGTTTTATTACCTTATCAGTACTAGGCTGCTGATGATAGCACTGATCTTACCTATTTTGGGTAATGAAACATTTGCAAGAAAACAACCAAGCTCAGAAAGCACCAAGGACTAAGTTCTTTTCCTTCTATGGTTCTCCCCTACTCCACAAACCCCACAGCCTTCTGGCTGTGGTGACTGGCTAATGAAACATTTCCAAGGAAACAACCAAGCTCAGAGAGTGGCTGAGCCCAGCTGAAGAAGAGTTCATATTTATATTACAAGGGTTATCCAGAAAATAAGGTTATAAGGCACGTAGCTCTCGCAGGGAATGTTTGCGGGGGTAGTTGGTATTACTGTTGTGTAGCGGGAAGCCAGCAGAAGAGAACAGGCAGTGCCAGGGGTCAGTAGATCATCAACTGACATTGTGGTGAAGGTTAGAGATGAGCGTCCTCATTCCATATCCCTGTAAGTGCTAAGGGCATGATAGCTTCTGTGATGGGTGCCCAAAATGTGTGCACGATGGCTGCCCAAGGTTATGTTTGTAAGTATGTTTGTATGTTTATCTCTGTTTTGTTTTGTTTTTCATTATTAAAATTTAATTTTTTTAAAAAAAAGAAAGCTTCTGTAAAGGGCACCCAAGTGGTTAGAGTGCAGTATTGCAGCTAATTCTGCTGACAGTCCGATTCTCAGCAGCTCAAGGCTGACTCGGCCTTCCACCCTTCTGAGGTCAGTAAACTAATGGCATGAGTGTTGCTGCGTTAGGTGCCCAAGATTTTTCTTGCCAATTGCTGAGTTTCGAATTGCAGATCAGTCGATGATCTACTGACCCCTGGCACTGCTCGTTCTCTTCCTCTGGTCTCCCACTACATGATAGTAATACCAACTTCCCTCGCGATCATTCTCTGCGAGAGCTACGTGCCTTGTAACCTTACTTTCCGGATAACCCTCCTGCTACACGATAGTAATACCCAGCGATGGACTACCAAAATTTTTTACTACCACACTGTGGGCTTGGCTTATGCATTTTGTTTCAATATCTTTCAGTGCAAATTGGGTGCTCTGGGGTGGAGCTCCATTTTTGCTACCCCACTGCGTTCCTCCCTGTCCGGGCAGCATCCCACCCCTGATTATCTACTATATAAAGTATATGTACACACATGCATGCACAGGAAATAAAAGGAAAAAAAATCAAAATTTTGCTACCGGTACCATGAACATTCCCCGCAAGAGCTACATGCCTTGTAACCTTACTTTCCAGATAACCCTCATAGTACTGAAGATGAAAGTAATTTCACAACCATAAGAACAGAACGGGAGGTCTCAACAGTGCTAACTCAACATGGCCAGCTGGGAGTGGCCTTGTCTCCTTGGAATCCTTGCTACCAATTCGCTGCCATTGTCTCTTTACAGGACCTGTCAACCCCATTCCCACCCCCTTGCTTCCCAAAGCTGCCATTATTTTCAGAGCAAGACACTGCTCAAACATTAGACAAGTGTGGCTGTAAAAAGAAAAATATGTGCAGGGTGGAAGGGGCTTCCCAATTTGACATCTCATCCCCCACTTGCGCCCCCCCCATGCAGCCCTGCCAATCACTACTCCCCTCTGACAATCCACAGGCTTGCCTGCTTGGCTCTTTATCCGGTGCCCGCACTGAATTATCTCCTCAGTGAATTCATGATGTTGAAATGTCCTGTAAAGAGATGGCAGCAGCGAGGGCTCCGAGATAGTGAGAAAGACTGCCCCCAACTGGCCATGTCGGAAAGTACACCAAGAGACCTTATGAATAGAGACAGTTAATGATGACCTTGATGCATCTCTATCTTTGCCCCAGGCTTTTTGAGAACTTCTGCAGCAATAACAGATCCTTTGATGCATTCACCACTCTTGCATTGTCTGGTCAGTAAATATAAAGCTGGGAAATAATTGAGCTTGGCCTGAAGCCAGCATAAGCTTAATTTCTTGGGATCCCAGCAATTAACTAAAGCCTCCAGAGCTTGATTAACTCTGGCATGGCTCAGCAGGAGGTCACTGATGTGAAGGGCCAAAGGAAGGAGGAGCCAGACTAGGACTCGTCTCGCTTTTCCATACATTTCATTCACATCTTTTAATGGCACCCGAACCATCACGCTGATGTTATGGATCGGTGGCGAATTTGGAGTTAAGCATTGCCCATTTCACAATAAATGTTGTGTGGCCATTTTTGTTAATGCTCAAAACAACAGCTCAGAGACTTAACAGTGTGATTCTCATTTCCAAAATCGATGCGTGTAGGAATACTATCTCAGTTGTTAATTATAAAGTTTCTTTTGTATTCTGAATCAGGTCCCTGTTCTTACCCAAGCCAATTGTTTTATATCTTAGTCCTCATAAGTAATACAGGAATAGTAATAGAGATATACACTGTATTTGTTTGTTTGTTTGTTTGTTTGTTTGTCCGTCCATCCATCCATCCATCCATCCATCCATTCATTCATTCGACTTCTATGCCACCCAATCCTGAAGGACTCAGGGTGGCTTACAAAATAATATAATACAAATACAAAAAGATACAGAGGAATAAAAAGAAGTCGAATATAATATCTAAAACTAAAATCCTGTAATAAAAATCCATTTGTATAAAAACAATCATAATCACATGCATACAGATCATTCATATAGTTTGGCCATGAAAGATGTACAATTCATGGTCCCCCAGGCCTGTTATAGAGCACTGCATACCAAGACAACTAGACACAAGAATACTTTTTCCCCGAATGCCGTCACTCTGCTAAACAAATAATTCCCTCAACACTGTCAAACTATTTACGAAGTCTGCACTACTATTACTACTAGTTTTTTTCTCAGAATTCCTATCAACCATCTCCTCCCACTTATGATTGTATGACTGTAACTTGTTGCTTGTATCCTTAAGACTTTTATTAATATTGATTGTTTCCTCATTGCTTTTATGACCTCTATAATCATTAAGTGTTGCACCTCATGATTCTTATCTTTTCTTTTATGTACATTGAGAGCATCTGCACCAAAGACAAATTCCTTGTGTGTCCAATCACACTTGGCCAATAAAGAATTCTATTCTATTCTGTTCTCTTCTCTTCTATCCTATTCTAATCTTTTGAGCAGGGAGTTGAACTCGAAGACCTCCAAGATCCCTTCCAACTCTGTTACTCTGTTAATCCCAAGGTTCGTAATCTCAACACATCGGGATTGTGTCCCTTAAAGATGCTAAGAAAGAGCAAGGGCTGGAAAATATTGTCCTCATTCTGAATTAGTACAATATGAAAAGATTGCAACATCACTGCATTTTCCTTTTTGATCCATAACATCCTGGAATGTAATTTTCTGGACGAAGAAGATGCTTAAGTCAAGTGCCTCAATTATTGTGTTTTTTCACCAACTGCCTGTACCGTGTTTGCTAATGTTCAAACAGGAGGTCCTCTAATCCAATCCACATGGCCAATGTAGGCTTTCCAAGGCTTGCATTTACCATCTGTTAAAAACCACGTTTCAGGCCACTTTCACCACCTTTTCAAAGCCAATGTCCTCTGCTGCATTCAATGCTGGGACATTTTTTTCTCTTAATATCTAACAGGAATCTTTTTTCCCCCTACAGTTTCCAACCAATATTTTCGTACTCGCTTTGGATGGAGCTTCAAGATAATTTGGAAGGCCACCACCAATACTCCTCCAAATTATTCTTCTCCTTGACAGAGATTGCACTAGAACCGTTACCTAGCAAAAGGGGTTGAAACTTTTTTTAAAGTCCAGAGTAAGGTAGTCCTTGATTTATGACCACAATTGAACTCAAAATTTATGTTGCTAGGTGAGACATTTTTTAAGTGAGCTTGGCCCCATTTTATGATATTTCTTGCTAAAGTTGTTAAGTGAATCACTGCAGTTAAGTTGTAACAGAGTTGATTATGTGCCATCAAAGTATTTTTCAAGCAATGGATTCTCTTCATCATATTTTAAAATAGTTTTTAATATTGTAAGCAGTCCAGATGAATGGCTAATAAATTTTACAAATAAAGAAACAAACAATCTGTCCCTAATCTGGGACTTCCAGATCATCCAACACGTGAGACTTTCAAAAGGAGATTGGACTGCCATATGTCAGAAGTGGTGTACGAACTCCTGCTTAAGCAGGGGGTTGGACTAGATGACCTATGAGGTCCCTTCCAACTCTAGTAATCTGTAACCCTTTTTCTTATTCCTGAAAGTAGTAATATGGCAAAGGTTGGCATAAGTACCATAAACTAGTGGTTCTAAACCTTTTCTTCACCACAGACCTCCTTTAAATACCTATTGGAGCCACTGACCATGGACCCCCAAGATTTAACTGAAGATTTAAATCATAATATTTTTTAAAGTATTTGCAGACTCCCTGTGATGACATCATGGTCCCCCGGGGATCTGCAGATCACCGGTTGAGAATCACTATCCAAACCCTTTCCCCAAATAGATTGTGGTCCTCCTCAAAGCTTCCTTTACTCCTGGATTTTGTAGAATGGCAGATTTTATTTACACCATATCCAACTTTCTTCTTCAAATCTGGTGGCCAGAGCAGAGTATCCTATGTGCCAGCAGCTCAGAACAAAATTAGTTCAAGCAACCGAAGACTTTTTTTAGGTCCCACCAGCTCAGAATTGCAAAATAAGTTTCTCAACCTAATGAAAAAATGTCCCAAGAAAAAGGCTGAAAAAAAATGTTCCTCATTGCCACTTGCTACACTGGTCCCAGAAACATGCCTCTTTGGGAGCAAGAACATTTCATCACATCTATTGGACATGATTTTTCCAGCAGCTATCACGGAAACAGGAAACCATTATTTAGACCAGATCTGAACATTTGAAGAAAATGATTTAAAACTTTTACTCTTAGGTCAAAGAACCCTGTAGCTCACTATGCATGATCACCCCAAAGAAGACATTAATATGACATGTTCTCTTAACAATAACAACAACAGAGTTGGGAAGGATGTTGGAGGTCTTCTAGTCCAACCCCCTGCTTAGACAGGAAACCCTACACTACATCTGTTATCCAACATCTGATTAATTGTTCTAACTGTCAGGAATTTTCTCTTTACTTCTAAGTTACTTCTCTCCTTATTTAGTTTCCACCCATTGCTTCTTGTTCTACGCTCAGTTGCTTTGGAGAATAGGTTGACTCCTTCTTCTTTATGGCAGCCCCTGAGATATTGGAACCCTGCTATCATGCCTCCCCTGATCCTTCTTTTCATTAAACTAGCTATGCCCAGTTGCTGCAACCATTCTTCATATGTTTTAGCCTTCAGTCCCCTAATCATCTTTGTTGCTCTTCTCTGCACTCTTTCTAGAGTCTCAACATCCTTTTTGCATCGTGGTGACCAAAACTGAATGCAGTATTCCAAGTGTGGCCTTACCAGGGCCTTATAAAGTGATATCAACACTTCATGTGATCTTGATTCTTTCCCTCTCTTAATGCAGCCTAGAACTGTATTGGGTTTTTTGGCTGCTGCTGCACACTGCTGGCTCATATTTAAATGGTTGTCCACTACAAGATCCCTCTCACAGTTACTACAACATATACTGTACCTGTGCATTTTGTTTTTCTTGCCCAAATGCAGAACCTTACTTTTTTCACCATTGAATTTCATTTTGTTAGATAGCACTCATTGTTCAGGTTTGTCAAGATTCTTCTGTACCTATCTTCTGGAGTGTTGGTTTTCCTGCCAGTTTAGTGTCATCTGCAAATTTGATGAGTTCCCCATCTATTCCCTCGTCCATGTCATTGATGAAGATATTGAAGAGTACTGGGACTAAAACAGAGCCTTGGGGTACTCCACTGCATACATCCCTCCATGTAGATGTCCATTGAGCACTACACGTTGAGTGTGGTTGGTTAGCCAGTTTTGAATCCATCTGGTGGTTTTGCATTTTTCTACTTTATTTAGTAGTAGGTTACGGTCTGTCAAAACCCTTCTGAAATCCAAGTAAACCACATTGACAGTATTCCCCTGGTCCACTAATTTTGTCACTTTGTCAAAGAATGCAATAAGATTAGTCTGCATGATCTGTATTTGACAAACCCATGCTGGCTTTTGGTTATTCCTTTGTTTGCTTATAGATGTTCGTTGATTCGTTGCTTATCTTTTTTAAAATCTTCCCTGGCATTGAGGTCAGGCTGACAGGTCTGTAGTTTCCTGGATCTGGTGGTTTTTTTGTTTTTTGTTCGCTTTTCTTGAAGATGGGAACCACATCAGCTCTTTTCCAGTCATCTGGAAATCTACCTGTCATGAGGACATAATGTGCCACAAACAGCTTTGAGTTAATTTTTAATTGCCACAAATGAAGACTAAGGGTTAGTCTTAATTCATGGCAAAAATACGGACATGTGCATGCCCTTGCCTTTTTCTGTTCCTGTATTCCTTAGGCCTGAGAGAGGGACTAGCCCAATGTCACCCAGTTGACATTTTGTTTAAGGCAGGATTAGAATTTATAGCCTTTCAGCTTCTATCTTGTGCCTTTCATTGCTTACCCAACCTGGCTCTGAAATATGAGTTCTAACCTGGTTGCAATATTCCTTACGTTCTATCGCCTTCTTCAATCTGGTGCCCCCCGCCCCCAGATCACACCTTCTGGAATGTCACATCCTACATGGCTTAGGACCAGATTACTTATGGGACCGTCTCCTGCCTCATGTATCCCAGTGGCTGTTCAGGTTCCCACAGGGTTGGCCTTCTTCAGGTCCCATCAACCAAACAATGTCGCCTGGCGGGTGCTGAAGGAAGAGCCTTCTTTGTGGCAGCCCCGGCCCTTTGGAATCAACTACCTCCAGAGATTCGCACTGCTCCCACCCTCCTGACTTTTCATAAGGTTTTAAAAACTAACTTTTGCTGGCAGGCTTGGGGTTGTTGAGCACTGGCATCTTGCTCTGGCCGAATGTATGATTGTGATAAATAAATGTGGATGAATTGTTTTAATAATTGGGATTTAGATTAGATTTTAAGATTTTAACTTACAAGTTCTATTTGTATTTATTCCTGTTTGTAAATCACCCTGAGTCTACGGAGAAGGGCGACCTAGAAATCCAAATAAATAAATAATAAATAAATAATAATAATAAATGTCCTGGATTTGGGGACCTTTAGAGTTGCAGTCCCAGTTATCCAGAAGGGATCTCCTTGTCCTTTTCATCTTACAAAGCATCTGGTTTTTGAATGGAGTCCTGGAGGGCAATAGAGTTTTACGGGAATTCAGTGGGGATTGAACGGGAAACCTCAACTCCAGTAATGTTGCATTTTAAAAATGTCCTGGTTATTTGGAATATTTGTCATTCCTATTCACCCTCCCTCTTCTTTTATTGAATGCCTTTTATTCCAGCTGGTTGTCATTGAATGTTTCCATATTTTCTCTTCCCTTCTCCATCCTTTATTCCTTTTGGGCCATCAGTTGTTAGCCAGGATGATTTTTAACAATAACATCCTGAGAGTTTTTCCATGTTTATACATAAATCAGGAATGGAAAATAAAGGATCCCGAAGGACAGGACATCTGAGGACATTCTCCTAAATCACATTCAAAGCCCTGATGTTTGGGGATAATCAATGAAATATGTTTATTTTCCCCTCCCAGCGATTGGCAAGAGAAATGAGGATTTGGAGAAACTCACCTAATTAAAAACCCCATCCAGGCTGCCAGAAAGAGAGACTTTTTTTCCCAAAGGTTGGACTGTGAATACCTTACAGGCTTCATTCTTGTAAAGCGTGATGAAGCCAGCTGACTCAGCTCATTCTACCTCTGGAATCGTGGATATAGCAAGAGAAGCATTATACCTGCCTGCTTATATAGGTTGAAGACAATGCCAAGTCTTTTAACTAGGTTGGTTGAAACAGAAGGAAACATTCCATGGACCTTTAAGACTAGGGAGAAAATGGTCTCCCTCCATGCTTGCAATAACATGTTTTTAAATAAAAAGTTTTTTAATTTTTTTTCTCCAAAATGGCCATTTATGCATCGATACATATACCTTAAAACCATATCAACAAGGTAATAAATATAAAACTGGAATACCCATCACTGCAATGGAATTGCTTAACCCTCAATACACTTGTACTATAAACAATACGGAAATCACCGATCCCTCCATTTTTCTTGGATCAGCTGCAAATAACTCTTAATTCATTCTTTAACTCAAGAGCCTCATTCATACCTTTTAGAAAATGATCTTGTTAGTTTGGGGTCAGCGGAAAAAAGACAATATTATAGCTGAACTTCAACAGTTTAATCAAGAATATCATTTATGGTACAATTGTTTTAATCCTATTTAATCCTATATATGGTGAGTAGAATCTGAGACCAAGCTACAAGAAACAAATTGGAATCACTTTATAATATGTAAATAGATACTTTGCTCTTGGGTTAAAATGGTTTATACAAGAAACACCCCCGATTTGGTGGTGGGGTATGAATGTTTGTCTGGTGGTGGGCACAATACACAAAACACTTGTTTTATATTGTGTGAGTCTTTATATTGTAAAAAATCAATAAAAAACATATCAATAACATACATACTTGTGCATTTTCTTGATACAATCAAGCAAAAATAAATATCCTATTTTGCACCTACTTTTTATTATCATTTATCAGTCTGTACATCTTCTTTTCCATTACACTCCCCTCCCCCCATCTCCATCTCTTCCATCTACCTTTTTACTCCTTCTCTCCCTTTCTACTTTCTCCTTTACCTTATAAACTTTCCCGAATGATTATAATCAGTAGTGGGTTGTTACCAGTGAAGGGCTACCAAATTTTTTACTACCACACTGTGGGTGTGGCTTATGCAGAACGCCCGGCATTTTCTTTCAACATCTTTCAGTGCAAATTGGGTGCTCTGGGGTGGAGCTCCATTTTCGCTACCCCACTGCGTTCCCTCCCGTCCGGGCAGCAGCCCACCTCTGGTTGTTACCAGTATGGTAGAGGATGGCGCACTGGTAGCTTGCATGTACACATCCCAGCATATTTTTGCTTTGCGCGCACATGCAGAAGTAAAATCTCATGACGGGACACGCAAGAGATTTCGGTGGTTTTTTACTTCTATGCATGTGCGGAAGCAAAAAATCACCCTAATCTCTCTCATGCGCATGTCCCCTCTCAAGATTTCAGCATGTTTTTTCTTTCTGCACATATGCAAGAGAACCACATGCAAGAGAATCAAAGCCGCACCTAGTGGCAGTAATGGGAATCCAGCCCTGGTTATAATCGCAGTGCTTATTATATTTATGATTGATAAAATATCTCCATATGTATTTAACCTGTCGGTGTCTAGTCCTGCCTTAGGTGTGAAATGCAACTGGGTGATTTTGGGGCAATTACTAGAAGACTGAGTTCTAACTTCACCTTAGACACGGAAGTCTTGTAGGAGACATTGGGCCAATTGCTAGGAGACAATGAGCTTTAGTCCTGCTTTAGGCAGGAAAGTCTACTAGGTGACATTGAACCAATGGCTCCATCTTTGCGGATTCCACTTATCGGGATTCTTGTGAGAAACATAGGAGGAGATGTAGGCGCCCATGTGAGAAACATAGGAGGAGATGTAGGCACCTGTGTGAGAAACATAGGAGATGTAGGCGCCCGCGTGAGAAACAAAGAAGGAGATTTAGGCACCCGCGTGAGAAACATAGGAGGAGATGTAGGCACCCACGTGAGAAACATAGAAGGAGAACTATTAGAACAAATATCTAATAAATTACAAAATGATAGGCTGGATATTGAAAGATAACATGATTAGCTGGTGTAAAAATTTTGGAAAAGAAATAAATTTGGAAACATGGTAAAAGGTATGGATATATAACTGGAAAATAACAAAATCAATTTCTTTTAAAGAAACCAAATTAAGATGTTTTACAGATGGCATCTTCCACCATCTTGGATTTCAAAGATGTTCCCAAATACTTCTCCAATTTGTTGGAAATGTAAAAAAGAAATCGGTACATATATTCACATATGGTGGACCTGCCCTAAAGTTAAGATCTTCTGGAACAAGGTAGAAAAATGATTAAAGGAAATTACGAATAAGAAGATTAAAAAACCTCCAGAATTCTTCCTACTAGGCATTTGTGATACCAAATATAAAAAAGAACTATATTATTTAATAATTCATATCTTAGTAGTGGCAAGAATTGCATTTGCGCAAAAATGGAAAGAAAAGGAAATACCAAAAGATGAAGATGTATTTTAAAAAATTATGGAATGTGCAGAATTAGATATGATGACGAGATGGTTAAATAATCAAATGGAAACAGTTCTATAAAATTTGGGAGAAAGTATATAATTGGTGGAATGTTAAAAAAGACTATTAATAATGTATAAATAAATTTTATAACATTTGAATTTATTAAATTGAATAAATGATATATTGTAATTTTAATGATAAGCTATTAACCTTATTAATGGATTTCAATTATTTTAATTATAACAAACAGGTTGAAGTAGATGTTATAGTATATAGTATATTAAGAAATTTAAAGGATAAGGCTGTCTGCTTGATTAATTGATTTTAATTATTTTAATTATATTATTAACATAGAAATAAAGAAGTAGATTCTAAATTGTATTATTATATAGTATAGTATATTAAGAAAATTTGAGTATAAGTTTTTTTGTTTAATTAACTAATTTCAATTATTTCAATTATATTATTAAAATGAAAATATAGAAGTAGATGTTATATTTATTTATTTATTACTTAGATTTGTATGCCGCCCCTCTCCGAAGACTCGGGGCGGCTCACAACACGTGGAAACAAATCATAAATAATCTAACAAATTTAAAATTAAAAGATTTAAAAGACCCCATATACTAACAGACATACACACAAGCATACCATATATAAATTAAACATGCCCAGGGGAAGATGTTTCAGTTCCCCCATGCCTGACGGCAAAGGTGGGTTTTAAGGAGTTTACGGAAGGCAGGAAGAGTAGGGGCAGTTCTAATCTCCGGGGGGAATTGGTTCCAGAGGGCCGGTGCCGCCACAGAGAAGGCTCTTCCCCTGGGGCCCGCCAACCGACATTGTTTAGTTGACGGGACCCGGAGAAGGCCCACTCTGTGGGACCTGATCGGTCGCTGGGATTCGTGCGGCAGGAGGCAGTCTCGGAGATATTATAGTAGTATATTAAGAAATCTTATAGAAAAGTTTTTAGTATATTCAAATTGATTTTAATTATTTAAATTACAATGTCAAAATGGAAATACCGAAGTAAATGTTATAATATAGTAGTACTGTATACCATAAATTATTTTTCTGTATTGATCTAAATCACAATTAGACTTTTCTTTTTGGTATTAGCAAGACTTCTATGCCTAGCGGAACAATGGTAGCTCCTTTAAACGTTAAATGTTGTTTGTATTGTTTGTCTTAAAGAAAAAACAATAAAAATATTTTTTTTTAAAAGAGAAACATAGGAGGAGATGTAGGCGCCTGCATGAGAAACATAGGAGATGTAGGTGCCCATGTGAGTTACATAGGAGATGTAGGCGCCTGC
Source organism: Erythrolamprus reginae (assembly GCF_031021105.1). Classification (NCBI taxonomy): domain Eukaryota; kingdom Metazoa; phylum Chordata; class Lepidosauria; order Squamata; family Dipsadidae; genus Erythrolamprus; species Erythrolamprus reginae. The sequence continues at coordinate 30,975,757 of NC_091957.1, forward strand.
ATGAGAAACATAGGAGATGTAGGCGCCTGCATGAGAAACATAGGAGGAGATGTAGGTGCCCGTGACACATCTACATGTCTGTGCGTGATTTTGGTAGCTGCCTAGGTGCAGTAGCAGAACTGCAATGGACTCCGCTTGCACTCAGAGCTACGGGGGCGAGCACACGTCACCGTTCCACCTTAGCAGCCCACCTCTGCATGACCAATATCAATTAAGAGAACAAGGTAGAAAAAACAGAAGCCAGATTTCCTCATTCTGTTACTCAGCTTCCCACTCAGATGTAGAAAACACTCTCTTTTTTAGGCACCATGACACCATCTGTGCCTAAAGGGAAAACATCATTGAGGAAAAGATTGAAGAAATTCTCAAGCATCCCGAGAATGCGGTAAAATAACAGGAGCGTCTTCTGCAGAGGGAGAGAAACCCACGGCAAATGCGCAAGACCAATTCTGGCACTCCGTTAATGGGAGCTGACTGGGAAAGCGGCCAGGCTCCTAATATGCAGCTTTCCCTCCTGCACATTACAAGAAGGAAATTCCATTTTCGAAAGAAATCTTCTGATAGTGGGTTGCCAAGCATGAATACCTGATGTAGGCTGGACACTAAAGCATGGAGGGTTTCTGTGTCCTTCTTTCCCAAATAACTCAAGATTTATTTATTTATTGGATTTGTATGCCGCCCCTCTCCGCAGACTCGGGCGAGCGTGTACTTCTTTCCTTCTATTTTCCCCTGAACAATCTTGTGAGGTGGGCTGAGAGACAGGAACTGGCCCAAGGTCATCCAAGCTGGCTTTCATGACTGGGTGGGATTTGAACTCACAATGTCTTGCTTTCTAGCCTGGTGTCTTAACTGCTAGACCAGTGATGGTGAACCTTTTTTCCCTCAGGCACCAAAAGTGTGTGTACGCGTGCTATCATGCACGTGTGAGTGCCTATATCTGTGCTTCAATCCCTGTGGAGGTAAAAACGGCCTCCCCCACCCCTGCAGAGGCCATCGGAAGGCTGGAAACAGCCCATTCTCCAACTTTTGGTGGGCCTAGTTGGCCCATTTTTCACCCTCACCAGGCTCCAGAGGCTTCTCCCACCCCCCACCCCCCCGAGGCTCCCTGGGTGCTGAAAATGCCCGTCCAGAGTCTTCATGTGAGCTGAAAATCAGATGGCTGGCACACCCATGTGCACTGGAGCTGAGCTAGGCCACAGCTTGCGTGCCATAGGTCCACCGTCAATGTGCTAGACCAAACTGACTCTCTTTCTCTTTTATCTGGATTTAGGCAACCCTAATCTAGGTGACCTCTGTATTACATACCCTTAAAACAACTTAATGAAAGCCACAGCATTCAGAAGCATAGTTCCTCACATTGTATTGGATTAGTGAATGCTGCCTATGCTATGATAACCAGAATGTAGAAGAAACCATGGTTTGATGGAGCAGGAATTGGAATAAAGACTTAAGCATAGATGGGGGTTGAGAGACACCATTGCTACCTTACCTGATGTTAGGTGCTGCAGAAGTCAAAAGCCCATATTCTATTTTGCAACCAAGATTTAGCCTTTTGTCTTAGTGGCTGTCATACCTTCATTGTAATGACATTTTTCCTTTCTCTTTGCTTTAACACACCCATCAGTCAAAACGTAATGAAACCATTAACCATTTAATGTAACGGAAAAGGCAGCCAAGACTTGGAGGAAAAATCATGGGGAACCCCCTAAATGATTGGATTTTTTTAGCAATGTAGAAATCTGACTTTGTCCTGCCAGGTTGTTTGTCCATTCAAACTGAGGTTAGAGCTGTCAGTAAATGGATGATAGCAAAGCTGCTTATAGCTGCTTACAGGTAGTCCTCGACTAACAACCATTAGTGACTGTTCTGATTCACAGGCCTCTGGAAAATTCCAATCTCTGAATTCACTTATTTATTAATAAAAACCTCACTCTTTATTCAAAATCAAGCATACATGAATAAAAATGCAGGGTTAAAACAGCACAGAAGCAAATACTATCTCTTTTTGAGCCAACTTTGATCTATGTCTGAGAAGAGTGCCAGAAACTCATTCTTCATCTACATTCCTGAGATAAAGCCCCAGTCAGTTTACTGAAACAGGTCTACTTACCCAAAGTCTTTTATAACACAGTGTCCACTGTTCTGTTTTTTGCAACAGAAATCATGGTTTTAAAACTTTGTTCCAGCACAACCTCAGTTTCATGTCTCTTCCACACCCCATTTCCCACAATCCCATTCCTTTATAATGCCTGGAAATGACACCACACCCCAAAGAGGCTAAGACTGTAAGCTAATACTTTTTACTATGTAATTCCTCTCGCCTACTGAGCAATCTTCTATAGCGAGGGTCAATCTACTGGATTTCCCCTCTTATGTCTTCCTCATCCTCTGACTGGGACCACTCCCCCATTGTCACATTAGCCCCCTCTAGTGGTTCCTCAGGCTCACTCAGGTCACTTTCTCCCTCACCCTCACTCTGTGCATCAGCTGGCAACCCCTGTGGCCCTGGGTACCCAGAGGGGCCTGGCTTATCCTCCTCAGAATCTGACATGACCTGAGGTGGACAACGAACACTCACAACACCGACCATTCAAAGTTACAACAGCATTGAAAAGGGACTCGCAACCATTTTTCACCCCTATACCCATCGCAGGATCCCCAAGTCGTGTGATCAAAATTCAAATGCTTGGCAACTATTTGCATTTATGGGGTCAATAAAGGGTCCACGGGTGATCATCTTTTGCAGCCTCCTGACAAGTCAATGGGGAAGCCAGATTCACTTAACAACCATGTTACTAACTGTTGTGGTTGGCTCTGGCCCAGCTCCTGCCCCAAGGAATATGGAGGTGGATGTGGGGGAAACATTCACATGCCACAGGCCTGTTTTACTTCTGATAGAATCTCCTGACGAAGACTCCTCTGACAAAGGAAGCGTGAGTAGCAGGGAAGGGGGGAGTTTGGCAGACAGCCCAGGAGGAGATCAATCATCCTTATCATCCCTGGATTCTGAACAAGAACTTATGACAGATCCACACATGTATAGAGTGATGCATAGGAGAGAACAACTGAAGGATTATTACAGGAGATAAGTGAGGCCACCTGTGATTGGGTGGGGCTACTGTAATTAGTGCTACAGATAAAAAGAACAGTGTGCTGGTTTAGCCTTGTGGAAGTTTATCTGATTCATAATTCGTCAAGATCATGGTTTTGCTGTTTCCCTGTTCAAGGCTGTGTGTGGACTTTCTGGACTTTGGACTCAATTTCCCAGTTACTGGGTGAGAAATTGGATTGCATTTACCCTGTGCCTTGTGTGTACCAGAAAATCCCTTTGACATTTAAAAAGGGAGTTTTGTCTGCTTTTCTGTTGATAAAGACTTTTGGTTTTCCTTCTATCGTGTGGTGTGTGTCTTTCTGGACTAATTACCCTGTAATTACGGGCGGTTGGGACATGCCGGCAGAACACTAACTTAACAACTGTAGCCATTCACTTGATTTCTTAACTTTAAAAGGATTTCTGTGAATTAATGCAGGTGAAATGAAGGTCTTAAGCTCTTTGAAGCTAGCTTTATTCCAAATGTTTCTCTTCTACTAAGCAAGGCTTGAGTCTTTCAAGGGTCCTTTACAGCTGCAGAAATCAGGTTTCAAAATGACTGAAATTCAGCTTGAATTATTTTAGAAATGTATGCCAGTGAGACTTGGACTGCATGCAGAAGACATGCTAGGCAATTGAACCAGTTCCACATGACCTGCCTCCGTAGAATTCTGAGGATCCAGTGGCAGGATAAGGTACCAGACACAGAAATCCTCTCCGACCCTCTGGAATCAACTTCCCCCAAAGATCTCCACCCTATTGGTCTTCTGGAAAGCCGTTAAGACCTGTCTTTTTCAGCAAGCATGGAAATAAGATTGACTGCAAGTATGTATGTTTTTTTAAATGATATTATTGTTTTTTTATTGCATTATTGATTTTATTTCATATTTTTATTGATTTCTATTGCTGTTGTATTTATGATTGTTGTTAGCTGCTCTGAGTCTGTTTTGAAGTGTGCAGCATATATATTCAACAAACAAACAAGTAAGTCCTATTGATAGTACTATTGCACATTTGCCCATCCTCCTTTGGGTGCATCAGAATGTGTAAAGGAATTAATTTGAAGAAAATGCTAATTAAGGCTACCCTACCACATATTCTGACCAGCTGGGTGGGGTGGTGGAGTTAGGAGGCAGGCGAGGAATGAAAGGGGGGAAGGCTAAGAAAAATCTTACAGCCCCCAGCAGCATCTTCTGCCACTTACAACAATGAAATAAGCTCAGGGACATGACCGCAGAGGTGGGCTGCTAAGGTGGAACGGTGACGTTTGCTCGTTCCCCTGGCTCTGAGTGCTAGCGGAGTCCAGCGCAATTCTGCTACAGCACCTGGGCAGGCCACCAGAGCAGGCTTGCCATCAATTCCCACCCTGCTAACGAAAGCCCAGACATGCTGGGCAGGCCATGTTTCACGGATGCCAGACCATCGGATCCAAGGGTGGGCTACTGCCCAGACAGGGGGGAATGCAGTGGAGTAGCAAAAATGGAGCTCCACCCCAGAGCACTCAATTTGCACTCAAAGATGTTGAAAGAAAATGCATAAGCCACGCCCACAGTGTGGCAGTAAACTTTTTGGTAACCCTTCACTGATCGCATCCCTAAACAGCTCCTCTATGGTGAACGAGGAAAGCGATCACATGGGAACAAAGGAAGCGATACAAAGACACGTTGACAGCCTCCTTCAAGTCCCTCGGTATCGACACCACCTCCTGGGAAACCCTGGCACAAGATCCACCCACATGGCGCATGCTGATCCACCAAGGCTGCCAGACATCTGAGGCCAGAAGAACATTCATAGCAGAAGGGAAGCGAGCACTCCGCCAAGCCAGAGCTGCAAATGCTGCGACAATGGTGCCCACACATTTCTGCCCAACATGTGGCAGAACATTTCATGCCTGTATAGGCCTTACCAGCCACCTGCGGACACATCGCGTACAGCCCACAACCCATTAGATGTCAAGGTCCTCTTCGGACATGATGAATGATTATCATCATCAACAGCTGCAAAGATCAGGTTTTCAGAATGACTAAAATTCAGCTTCAGTTATTTTAGAAACGGGCTGGGAGGTTGGGGTGTCTGCTGGGTGGAGTAGGAGCGACTTATTTGCCAAGTTCACTTACTCCAGAGCAGTTTATAATAAGAACTAAAAAAAGGAAAGAGCTCCTGGCACCCAAAGCTCCTTTTAATCATCTATTTAACAGCATGTTGCTGGGTTAGCAAATGCAAATGGATCAGCAATGCAAATTGACTACATACACAATGTAGTTTAAATACATAAACAATGTATTTAAAAGTGTACAAACCAACCTACCAAAACCCCCATACCATTTCCATTATTCCTTAAACTTGTACTGTACTTGGGCCCTTGGCTGCCCTCTCTTTTCATCACAAGAGAGAAGACTGACCCCTAGTGGAGGAAACTCTGCATTACACATTTGAGATTTTTGACCAAAAGAAAAAACAAAAAGAAATAATCCCGGGCTGGAGAGGACAACCAGATGTTCTCAGGAAGAGGTTTTTTTAATATTGAGGTAGACAATCAAATGTGGCCACTAAATCATTGAGGTTATGAACATCAGCCTGAGAGAACAATTTCTCTTTTTGGCAGTATTTGGCAGATGTTGGCTGGGGTATTCTGGGAGCTGAAGTCCACATGTCTAAGCCAACAATATCAGGAAACACTGCTTCATGGTAAGATTACAAGATTTGGACAGCAGAACTGCAGGTGTCCATTAGGTGGCAGAAGCAATAAGGTGCTTCTGTACCTCTATGCTGCCATCTACTGCCTGGCAGGAATTCTGCAGCCCAGATCCACTAACTCGAAATACCAAGAGTCCAGGACAGATTTCTCTCTTGCAAATCTTTTTCTTTCTTTCTTTCTTTCTTTCTTTCTTTCTTTCTTTCTTTCTTTCTTTCTTTCTTTCTTTCTTTCTTTCTTTCTTTCTTTCTTTTGTATGCCACCCCTCTCCGAGGACTCGGAGCGGCTCACAACAAGAAACAGTACAAATCCAATACTTAAAACAAATTAAAACCCTTAATATAAAAACAATCATACATCTCATACAGATCATACATAAAGCGGAAATGGCTCAGGGGAATCAATTTCCCCATGCCTGATGACAGAGGTGGGTTTTGAGGAGTTTGCAAAAGGCAAGGAGGGTGGGGGCAGTCCTAATCTCTGGGGGGAGTTGATTCCAGAGGGTCGGGGCTGCCACAGAGAAGGCTCTTCCCCTGGGTCCCACCAGACGACATTGTTTCATCGACGGGACCCGGAGAAGGCCAACTCTGTGGGACCTAACCGGTCGCTGGGATTCGTGTGGCAGAAGGCGGCCCCGGAGATATTCTGGTCCGATGCCACGAAGGGCTTTATAGGTTATAACCAACACTTTGAATTGTGACCGGAAACTGATCAGCAACCAATAGACTGCGGAGTGCTGGTGTGACATGGGCATACCTGGAGAAGCCCATGATTGCTGTTGCAGCTGCATTCTGCACAATCTGAAGTTTCCAAACACTCTTCAGAGGTAGCCCCATGTAGAGAGCATTACAGTAGTCGAACCTCAAGGTGATGAGGGCATGAGTGACTGTGAGCAGTGAGTCCCAGTCCAGGTAGTCCCGGTCCAGGTGAGCAGTGAGTCCCGGTCCACCTGGGCAAACACCCCCCTCGCCACAGCTGAAAGATGGTTCTCTAATGTAAGCTGTGGATTGAGGAGGACGCCCAAGTAGCGGACCCTCTCTGAGGGGGTCAGTAATTCCCCCCCCGGGTAATGGATGAACAGATGAGATTGTCCTTGGGAGGCAAAACCCACAGCCACTCCGTCTTATCAGGTTTGTGTTTGAGTCTGTTGACACCCATCCTAACAGCCTCCAGGCACCGGCACATCACTTCCACTGCTTCGTTGACTTCGGTTGGGTTGACAAAAAGAATTATTATTGACCATACCAATTGTGGAATTCTGAGAGTCCACCTATCTTGAGGTTTGAGAAACACTGATTTTAAAGTATGTCTAGGGCTGTGATGACCACTTATGGCATGTGTGATCACAGGTGGCTCGCAAAGCCATATTGGAGGGCACATGAGGTGTTGCCATATATCATCTCCAGCACGCATGTGTGTCCTGGCCAGATGATTTTTGGCCTTGGGAAAGGCCATTTTACCCTCCAGAGGCTTCAGGGAAGCTTCCCTGAAGCCCCGGAGTATGAAAAACAGCCCAACGGGCAAACAGGAAATTTGGAAAACAGACTTTTGGTTTGTCCATTGTGCTATTTTTTGGACTCCGGGGTTTCAGGAAGCTTCCATGAAAACTCTGGAGTGCATAAAACAACAAAATGGGCAAACTGGAAGTCCGTTTTTCCAAACCTCCAGTTTGCCTGTTGGGGTGTTTTTTCACAGTCCCAGGCTTTAGGGAGGCCTATGCATATTCATTCATTCATTCATTCATTCATTCATTCATTCATTCATTCATTCATTCATTCATTCATTGGATTTATATGCCGTCCCTCTCTGGGGACTCAGGGAGGCTTACAAAATATAAAAAGAACAATACGAATCCTAAATCCAATTAATATAAAATCACTTATCTAATCTAAAATCCCCATTATATTAAAAATCAATCCTTCCCACTCAACAGCAACATACATTATCATTTGTTGGCCAGGGGGCTAGAGTCTAATGGCCCTAAGCCTGACGGCATAGATGAGTCTTTAGACTCTTACGGAAGATGAGGAGGATGGGGGCAGTATGAATTTCTGGGGGGAGCTGATTCCAGAGGGCTGGGACCCCCACAGAGAAGCTTCTTCCCCTAGGTCCCACCAAGTGACATTGCCTAGTTGACGGGACCTGGAGAAGACCAACTCTGTGGGACCTGACCGGTTGTTGGAACTCATGCAGCAGGAAGCGTCCCGTAAGTAATCTGGTCCAATGCCATATAGGGCTTTATACATCACAACCAATACTTTGAATTGTGTCTGGAAACCAATCAGCAGCCAATGCAGTCCGCAGAGTGCTGAAGAAACATGAGCATTTCTGGGAAGGCCCATGACCACTTGTGCAGCTGCATATTGCACGAATTGTAATTTCTGGACACTCTTCAACAGTAGCCCCAAGTAGACAGCATTGCAGTAGTCGAACCTCGAGGTGATGAGGGCATGAGTGACTGTGAGTAGAGACTCCCTGTCCAAATAGGGCCTCAACTGGTGCACCAGGCAAACCTGGGCAAACACCCCCCTTGCCACAGCTGGACGATGATGTTCGAAAGTCAGCTGTGGATTGAGGAAGATGCCCATGTTGTGGACCCTCTCTGAGGGGGTCAAAATTTCCCCCCGCAAAGTAATGGATGGATAGATGGAGCTGTCCTTGGGAAGCAGAATCCACAGCCACTCTGTCTTGTCGGGGTTGAGTTTGAGCCTGTTAACACCCATCCAGACCCTAATAGCCTCCAGACACCAGCATACTGTTGAGGGCCCAGATAATCGGCATCATCCAAGGACCGTTGGAGCTGGAGTGACACCACCTTCTCAACAACCTTCCCCATGAAGGAAAGGTTGGAGACAGGATGATTGTTGTTAAATACAGCTGGATCCAGGGAAGGCCTCTTGACACAAATCTGGATAGGTCAACCATGGATAATCCAAGGGTAAAGTGTTGGGGGTTTGGGGATGACACTATGGAGTCAGGTAATGAGTTCCATGCTTCGACAACTCTGAAGTCATATTTTTTACAGTCAAATTTGGAGCGGTTAATATTAAGTTTAAATCTGTTGTGTGCTCTTGTGGTTGAAGCTGAAGTAGTCGCCGACAGGCAGGATGTTGCAGCATATGATCTTGTTTAAGGTGTCTTAGTTCTAGGCTTTCTAGGCCCAGGATTGAAAGTCTAGTCTTGTAGGGTATTCTGTTTTGAGTGGAAGAGTGAAGGGCTCTTCTGGTGAAGTATCTTTGGACATTTTCAAATGCCTCCTTGTAGGGAGCCGGGAAGGACCCCTCCCTCAGAGAAGCATGGGTAATCTCCTGGACCCAACTCCGTGTCACCTCAACATTGGGGAAGGTTGTTGAGAAGGTGGTATCGCTCCAGCTCCAACAGTCCTTGGATGAAGCTAATTATCTGGGCCCTCAACAGTCAGGATTCAGGCTTCGGTTGTGCTGATGGATGATCTCTGGCAGGCCCAGGATAGGGGTTATCCTCTATCCTGGTGCTTCTTGACCTCTCAGTAGCTTTTGATACCATTGACCATGGTATCCTTCTGCACCCTTCTGGAGGGGCTAGGAGTGGGAGGCACCATTTTACAGTGGTTCACCTCCTACTTCTTCGGTCGGTCACAGTCGGTGTTGGCATGGGGTCAGAGGTTGACTCCTAGGTCCCTCCCTTATGGGGAGGTGTTTGTGGAGATAGTTGTTAAATACAGCTGGATCCAGGGAAGACCTCTTGAGGAGGGGGTGCACAAATGCCTCCTTGTAGGGAGCCGGAAAGGACCCCTCTCTCAAGGAAGTGTTGGTAATCTCCTGGCCCAAGCTCTGTGTCACTTCACTGCTGGCTGAAACCAACCAGGAGGGACACGGATCCAACAAACAGGTGGCAGAGCTCACAGCTCTCATGGCCTTTTTCACTTCATCAGCACATGCACGAGACAAGGGGGATTGTGTGCATGCATAGGGGACAACATAAGGAGGTACGGATGCTTGGGGGAAGGGAATGGATGTAGGCATGTGCGCACATGCTAGCACTTGTACACACAATTTTTTGGCACATGAACCAAAAAAGATTCACCATCACTAGTCTAGGGCTTCTTTATTATCCAAGACAATGTTCCCTTCTTCCCCTTACTTTACAAAAAAAAATGCTTTAAAAGTTGTTAATATAGAACAGATTAAGAGTTGGAAGGGACCTTGCAGGTCATCTAGTCCAACCCCCTCGCCCAAGCAGGAGATCCTACATCTACCTCTACGTAGGATTGAACTCACAACCTCCTGATTGTGAGGCAAGAGCTCCACTTCTAGGCCACAGAAGCTGGGTTATATGTATCAATATATGTGTCAATGCAGGAAAATTCAACACACTGAAATCAGTTTTAGGATTTAGTTGGATGGAAGTAAAGGTCTCTGAGTTCTTTTCAGATTGGAGCCCTCAAACATGTAGTATCGAGTACAATGATACCCAAGGATCCTTAAAAGAGCTTGATGTTTAGAGGTCCAGGTTTTAAAAAATGTATCATTTAAGTAGTAATAGGCACATAAGTATATCCTGAACACTAATGTAACTCTGCACTTATTCCTTAGCTAAAAGTACAATCATATGCTAATGATAAACCCTCAAATCTATGTATTCCAATTAGCGCCAGATGGTGGCAGAAACAGCTGGTGTCCTTTATATGTTCACAGGGATTTGCACCAGCTGTTGCACCTCTATTCCTGAATGTCTTTCTGCAACTTACGCTTTGTTTTAATTTATTTTGGTATTCCAGGCCTGGTCCAGCCTCACGAACGCAGCAGTTGCTACATCGGCTTGGGAATTAGCCTCCTGACACAGGGAGATTTATTTCCTGAACTTCAAGAGAATTGGCCTATTAACCCACATGGCTTGGTCATGTCCTACGGCAGGTTTTGGGCTGACGTTATTCACAAGATCAGACCTGAGCATTTGATGGCCTCCAGGCCACATCCGGCTCTTTGGATTACTTTTTGATTATATCAGAATTGATGATTGGTTTTATTGATTGGTTTTATTGGGATTTTAATTGTTGTATAGTTGTTGCAATTGTTAATTGTTAATTGTTTAATTGTTGTATATTTTTATCACTGTATGCTGCCCAGAGTCCGTCAGGAGTTGGGCGGCCTATAAATTCAATAAAATTTAAAACTTAAACTTAAAACTTTTATTTTATTTTGAAGGTGACCCCCATCCCCAATTTCCGTGTGTGCATGCTTATGCTGCTTCGTAGCCCTGTTAGTTTAGCACAGGTGGGTTCCATGTACCTTCTCCACCAGTTAGCATCACAACGTTTCGCGCACACATCCCCATAAGCGATTTCACTTCTGTGCATGCTCAGTAGCAGGAATCAGCCCGAAACACAGCTGAGGAGCCGATCAGCTGTACTTCGGGCAAAGAAATAAAGGTCAGTAATAAGGTGACCAATTTTTTTACAATGAAAAGGAGGATGAAAAAATGTAAGAAAAAAGTACAACGTAAATAAATGAAACATTTATGCCATTATGAATAAAGAAAATTAATAATTAAAACTAAAACTTTAATAACAAAAGCGATAAAACTTTACTAAATCTATATTTAAATTATTTTATACTTGTGTTGAAAACAGGGTTGTATAAAATTGAATTAATGAAACATGAATTGTACTTACCTGAGTATTATTGCTTTTTATATTAAGAGTTTTAAATTGTTTTAATCATTGGATTTGTACTGTTTTGTGTTGTGAGCCGCTCCGAGTCCCGCTCCGAGTCTCCGGAGAGGGGCGGCATACAAATCTAATAAATAAATAAATAATAAATAAATAAATAAATAAATATCTGTTAAAAATTACACACTGAAACTTCTCTTGGGACATTAACCATTTGGTTTTTGAAATCTAAGGCTTGTTTTGAGACTAACATGCTACAGTTGACTGCAGAAGTGGGCTTCTATGATGGAATGGTTACGTGTGCTTGCCTCCGTGGCTCTGAGTGCTAGCAGAGTCCAGCGCAATTCTGCTACTACACCTGGGTAGGTAGCAGGTAGCACACGTAACCGTTCCACCTTAGCAGCCCACCTTTGGTTGACTGTATTATGGTTAGCTGCAAACCATAGCTAGTGCAGCAAGCACATAATGCTAAGCCAATAATCCCTGGTTTGCTCTAGCATGGAACCACTGGTAACATATCCAAGACACGATGACATCAGTAGCAGGTTCCTATTGGTACGGTCAACGCCATCATCCTGGTAGCAAAAATTAAGCTGTGTGTGCGGAAGCAAAAAATGAGGGGAAGCAAAAAAATCTTTGAAATCTCAGACATCCACTATAATTTAAAAACAAGAATTGAGGTTTAAAGGGAAAATGTTTCCATTTCTTTGCAATTTCTGTTTGGTCTGTCTTAGAGAATCCCATGTTCTAAGAGACATTACCAGGGGTGGGCTGCTGCTCAGGTGGGGGGGGGAATGCAGTGGGGTTGCGAAAATGGAGCTCCACCCCATAGCACTTAATTTGCACTGAAAGATGTTGAAAGAAAATGCAGAGTGTCCTGCATAAGCCACGGCCACAGTGTGTTAGTCAAAATTTTGGTAGCCCTTCACTGGACATATCAGTACCTTAAAAAAAATAATTCAGTTATTCCTCCTTGCCTTTCTTTTCTTGGTTGCTCTTTCATGAACAGGTAGTCCTCGATTTACAATTCATTTAGCAACCACTCAAAGTTACAACAGCTCTGAAAAAAAGGGACACAATCATATTTGACACTTATGACCATTGCAGCATCCTGTGGTCATGTGATTTACATTCAGATACAACTGGTCCATATTTATGACGGATGGTTGCAGCGTCCCCTTTTGCAACCTTCCATCAAACAAAGTCAATGCGGAAACCAGATTCACTTAACAAACTGGGTTACTAAGTTAACAACTGCAGTGATTCAGTTAACCAGTGTGGCAAGACAAGTCATAAAGTGGGGCAAAACTCGCTTAAAACCCGTCTCACTTAGCAACATAAATTTTGCACTCCATTGTGGTGGTAAGTTTAGGGCTACCTGTAATTTCTTTGACTTGGCTGCTTTGTTAATTAACAAAAAATAAATAAAAATAAAACAGTGGAACTTTAAAAACTTGGGCATCATGGCTAGCTTTATCCATCTTGGGTTTGCCCCTAGCTTCCTAAACGAGCCCATTTCCCAGACTGGCGAAACCGATGGACTTCAACTCCGGGGACGCACAGCAATAAACCACGAAATAAGGCCATCCTGGTTAACCAAAAAAAAAAAGGGGGGGGGGAAGCACATGATGTAAAAATCTTCCTTTGGCCGGCAGTGCAACGTCTCGTGAGAAACGGAGACATTCAATCCCGCGTGAACGCAGTCTGGGTCTCAGCCAATGCAAGAGGCGAGGCTGCGGTCCGGGTGCAAAGCCCAGTCCGGGTCGTAGTAGTTGCACTCCGCGGGCAAACGCGACCCCTGCGCTCACCCGCCGCAGCAACCCCCGCAGTTTACCGACTGTCTCAGGTGCGCAAGGGGGATCCTGACCGCTGCGCTTTTCCTCAACCAGAAGCAGCTGAAATGCGCCGCGTTCCGCCCCAGTCGCCAAGCAGGAGAGGCGAGCAGGTTTGTTGGGCTCGCAGAGTGGGGGCATTTGCTGGAAAGGAGGGTCTTTGTGGAACCTGATTGGTTTCTTGGAGCGATGATGGTGGTTCTCTGGGTGAACTCTGGTTTCGGTGCCTGCCAGGGCTGGAAGTTGGGTTTTTGCCTAAAGTTCTTGCTGTCGGGATCCCTTCCCACTTTTATTTCTTTTTATATATATATTGTTATGTACATTAAAAAATAAAAAAAATACAATACACACACACACACACACACACACACAAATAGAAAATACCAATACACAAACATTAAACAACACACTAACATTTTACAACATACCATTTAGGGTTCTTTTGCAGCAACTCATATCAACCATTTATACCAGTGGTTCCCAAACTTGGCAACTTTAAGACTTGTGGACTTCAACGCCCAGAATTCTCCAGCCAGCATAGCTGACTGGAGAATTCTGGGAGTTGAAGTCCACAAGTTTTAAAGTTGCCAAGTTTGGGAACCACTGATTTATACTAATACTGTTTGTATACCTTACATATTTCTCTATTTTTTATATATGGCAATAGCAATAGCATTAAACTTATATACGGCTTCACCGTGCTTTATGGCCCCCTCTAAATGGTTTACAGAGAGTCAGCCTATTGCCCCCAACAATTTGAGTCCTCATTTACTGAGCTTGGAAGGATGGAAGGCTGAGTCAACCTTGAGCCTACTGAGATTCCATCTGCCAAACTGCTGGCAGACGGTGATCCCCAGAAGTAGCTTGCAGTGCTGCAGTCTAACCACTGCACTACCCTGGCTTTTACATATATAATTTCCTTTAGTATCTTTTCTTTACAATTCAATTACTACAGATATACTCACAAATTATATACAAAATGCCATTTCTATTAATGTTGAATATTAACATTCCTATATACAGTACAGTATTTTATTTATTTATTATTGTTGTTTGCCCCCCTTCTTTTTAACCAATCATAAAACAAGTTCCAAATCCCTTCCCACTTTTAAACCCTCCCAAGAGAGCTTTTGTTGCAATTGGGTTATATGGATCGATATTTACCATATTAAAAATTAAGACTGATATATCCGCTACGGCTACTCACAATTGTTGGATGGTGTTTCAATATTGTGTTATTTTTCAACATAAACTGGGAAATAATTTTGATTTCAAGGATCCCTGAGTGATCTGCATCCCACATCAAACTGGCTCACCAGCAGCAAATGGAAGCAGCTAGGTTCTCCCAATGCCCTGAGGTTGGTTACAAAATGTAAGGGTTGCTCTTTCATAAATGGGACAAAACAAATATTTATTTTATTTTATTTTTTTATTTATTTTGTCCAATACACAATAATACACAATGAAGGTTATAGAGGATATAGTAGAGAAGAAATATGAGGTATAGGAGAGACTATAGGAGAGGGGCCGGAAGGCACTCTAGTGCGCTTATGTACGCCCCTTACTGACCTCTTAGGAAGGATGTTTTGGGTAGAGGAGTGAAGGGCTCTTCTGGTGAAATATCTTTGGACATTTTCGAGGGTGTTAATGTCAGAAATGAAATATGGGTTCCAAACAGATAAGCTGTATTCTATGATGGGTCTGGCGAAAGTTTTGTAAGCTCTGGTAAGTAGTGTGAGATTTCCAGAGCAGAAGCTACATAGGATTAGATTAACAAATCTTGAGGCCTTCTTAGCAATGTTGTTGCAGTGGGCTTTGGCACTTAGATCTTTAGTTATTAGTATTCCGAGGTCCTTGACCGAGTGGGGATTTTGCCTAGGAGGCGGAATAATCACTCGGACACCAGAGCTGGGTTATAATGGGTCACTTTTTATTGATTATGATAAAGACCTGCAGAGGTAACTAAGTGGGCGGAATTCACTGCCAAACATACCTGGGCAACTTAGGGCGAAGCTCCTTGCCAAGTA
The DNA here is from genome assembly GCF_031021105.1 of Erythrolamprus reginae. Lineage (NCBI taxonomy): Eukaryota > Metazoa > Chordata > Lepidosauria > Squamata > Dipsadidae > Erythrolamprus > Erythrolamprus reginae. Next base: position 30,991,052 of record NC_091957.1, read on the forward strand.
GTGTGAAGCTATTATACCCCTTCACTCAACTTTAGCCACGCCCCAGGCGTATGGGAGGGCTCACAAGTCATGACCCGGAACCGGAAGTTGCGTATAACTATAGGGCCCGATGCCCTGACCCGGTACCGAAAATGACATGTGTGAGCCCCAGGGGCACCCCTGCCGCAGTCCCCTGATTGGGTCGAAACTTGGGTTTCTTGTGCGGGGCTGTCCATCATCTTCCCAAAAAGATGCCCATAGAAGAACACGCAGTTGCATCAGGCATTCCCTTTTCGCCCATTTCTGCTAAACCCCGTGACCATAGGGAAATTAAAATTAATTGGCCTTTTACTATTTACATTCGTAACACCCCCTAACCAAATCCCTCCAGTCCTTCCAGTGTGGAGCAGGCGAAAAAACAGCCATGACATAAGGTGTCCTAGCTGCAAAAAATTCCTACTTGGCCCCCATGTGGGTGACCCTTTCCCAGCACACTGGACATATTTTATTTATTTATTTATTTATTTGTTATTTATTTATTTATTTATTTATTCCAATACACAATAATACACAATGAATGTTATAGAGGATATAGTAGAGAAGAAATACGAGATATAGGAGAGACTATAGGACAGGGGCCGGAAGGCACTCTAGTGCGCTTATGTATGCAGGGCGGGTAGGTGTCCGACTTGAGGGGAGATGCAAAGGGAAAAGGACTGGTATGGGGACGTGCTACCCCTTAAGTAGGCCTCTTAGCACCGCCCTCCACCCCCTTGCTTACGAGGACCCCGTAGAGGTAACTGGGAGGTGCCCAAAGGTGTAAATTATTGCAATCACCCCTCCCCTGAATAACTGGTGTCCTGTTTATCCAACCCCTTCAGTAAATGTCGGACAGCTGCTAAGGGCTGCTGGCCTTTCAAATCTGTGATAATTTGTTTATTAAGTTTGTATTTGAAGTTCTGATTCTTTTTGCCGATGTGTAGCATTTGCTTGTTGAGATTTGGAGTTGCCATGTGTTGGACCAGTCAGAAACCGAGTCTAGATCTTTTTGTAGAATAGTTGTGTTATCAGTGGTGTTGAAGAGTTTTACATCGTCTGCAAAAAGAACACAGTTGCTTGTGATGAGATCACCAAGGTTGTTGATGTAGAGAATGAAGAGCGTAGGTCCCAGTACGCTACCTTGGGGGACACTGCTTTTAACAGGGATGGGTGTGGATATGGAGCTTCCTATTTTGACCACTTGTTGCCTGTTAGACAAGAATGCAGTAATCCAGCTGTGGAGGAATCCTGAGATGCCATGGGATTTGAGTTTTTGAAGTAGTTTGTCATGGACCATTGAATCAAAGGCTTTGGAGAAGTCAATATAAATTGCATCTATAGATTTTCCTTGATCAAGATGAGTTGTCCATATGTTTTTGCAGTGAAGGAGCTGTAGATTGCAGGATAGTTTTTTTTCTGAATCCAAATTGTTTGTTAGAGAGCAGATTATTAGTTTCTAGATGGAGAGTAATTGATTGGTTTATAATTCATTCCATAACTTTACATGGGATGCAGCATAAATAAATTATGTTATAGCTTCTCTCTTGTGCTGAAGAATCAACTGCTGTTTCTTAGCATCCTACTGTTTTTCCAACTTGGCAACTTCAAGATTTGAAGTTTTTCCAACTTGGCAACTCTCAGAAGTCCCCAGGCAGAAGATGCCTGGATATCCATTCCCAATATTCTCCAGAATTCCCTGGCAGAACATCAATTGTGCAACACAATCCTGAGAATTGACATTGTAAGCTTCTCCAGTTGGAAAAAAACGCTGATCTGGAGTGTTGTGTGAACGGAGTCTCTAGGATCGTATGGACTGGTTCCAACAATATGGAACTGCATCCTATGTGTTTCTGTCAGAAACCAAGTCCCCATGAGTATAAGGTGACCAGATTTTAAAATTGGTAAAGTGGGACATCATTGATGGGGTGGTGGTGGTGGTTCTTGATTAAAAAATCAGTCTATGAAACAAACAAACAAACAAACAAACAAATAAATAACTTACCTATAAAGAGGGCTTTTGTTCAGTGGTGAAATCCATTTTTTTAACCTATCTGTTCTGTGGGCATGGCTTGATGGGCATGGAGTGGCTTGGTGGGCGTGGCAGGAGTAGGATACTTCAAAATCCTCATTTCCACCTCACTTTGGGGCCAGACAGAAGAGATATTTGGGGGGTTCTCCGAACTATTCAAAATTTCCACTAGCAGTTCTACAGAATCTGTCAGAACTTGCTGGATTCCACCCCTGCTTTTGTTCCTTTTTTGCTTTCCAGTGAGTTTAAATAAATGGCCCTTTATTTCATCTGTCCTGATCACACAACCAAATAGGGTTAGGGTTAGTGGTTGATAAATAGAAGTTTTGGTACCTGCACTGTAGTTACAATAACATCATTCCAATTGTTTCCACTTCAACAATTATATTAGACTTGATGTTCTGCTCTTCATTGGGTGTACTTAAGCAAAGGTCAACTGTCTGGGGTGCTTTAGGAATTTGTATTCCCAGACTAGTATACTTCATTTCTTAAACTGTCTTGCTGGTAATATTCTAAGTTTCCTACTTTGTCTAATTGAGAATCCAGCAATTGTTGGAAAAGTATATGAGTAACACTCTGACATCCTCCATCACCCATCCCACCCATTTCCCAGATAAAGTTTTAAAACAAAACAGCATCTTTTGTCTTTCGGCCCTATTCATGATGTGATTGTGTATTTCAATCTTCTCCTAGCCAGTGTGCTCCAAATAGACTGAGATAAAATCCTGGTCACCCCATTCAGCTTTTGGAACAGTTTGTTGTGATCCAACATAATTATAAGGAATCTGACTGGGAAAAAACATGCAGAGCTAAAATTAAGCGCCTACGCCTTTAAGAAACAGACACAGCCTGACTTTCTCTATTATGGCTCATTGCAGAGCATTCTTGTAGCTGTAGTTTCTTGTCAACTCAAAACAATTGGTGTCTCAGGACATTCAAACTACAATTCCTAGAATGCTAGGCGCCCGAGGGCACTGGCTCCTTGCGAGGCCGCTCTCTCTCTCTCTCTCTCTTAAGAAACTTTGCAACAGGTAACAGTTATGCAGCCCGATTATGTGCATCAAAAGTAAAGGTGATGCTTTCCAAAAATCGGGACTTTTTAAAAATGGATTGGGACGCGGGACAAATAGTTAAAAATCGTGACTGTCCCACTGAAAGCAGGACATCTGGTCACCTTAGTTTAGTAGAACTTGATGTAGAACATAACCTGTTTAGTAGAACATACGGTAATCTGTTCTTTTAACACAGCACTTCCCATGTTAGCATCTTCCAAAGGATGATGGAATTTGTCTGAGGAAATCTATGTACAGTAGTAGATTTCTCCACTTCCAAAACTATGTCACAAAAACTGTATTTGGTTTTGATCACCGCAATATTTTTAAAAAAGTTGAGGCTCTGGAAAGAGTGCAGAGAAGAGCAACTGAGATGATTAGGGAACTGGAGGCTGAAACATATGAAGAGCAGTTGCTGGAATTGGGTATGTCTAGTGAAAAGAAGGACAAGAGGAGAGCAGTGTGCCAATATTTGAGGGGCTGCCACAAAGAAGAGGAGGTCAACCTATTCTGCAAAGCGCCTGAACGCAGGACAAGAAACAATGGATGGAAATTAATCAAGGAGAAAATTAATCTCAGAAATAAAGAAACATTTCCTGGCAGCCAGAACAATTAACCAGTGGAAGAGTCTGGGCAACGATATGTCTAAAATGGTGTAGGGCAGTGATGGCAAACATCCATTCCCTGACACATGCACACCCACCCACACTGCCCCATGCGAATGTGCACAATCCTCCCACTTGCCTCCACGCAGGCACACAGACCTCACTGAACCTAGGACACTGAAAAAATGGCCAAACGGGCAAACTGAAAATTTGAAAAAATGGACTTCTGGTTTGCTGTTGTGCTCTTTTTTTTTTTTTTGGACTCTGGAGGCTTCAGGGAATCCCCATAATGCGAAAAACAGCACAACGGGGAAACTGGAAGTCCATTTTTCTGAAATTGCAGTTGGGCGGTTTTTCATACTCTGGGGATTCAGGGAAGCTTCCCCGAAGCCTCCGGAGGGTGAAATGGCCTTCCCCAATGCCAAAAATCAGCTGGCTTATGCGTGCATGGCCACTGGAGCAGACATAGGGCAATGCCTCGTGTGCCATCACTAGTATAGGCAGTGAAGGCCTACCAAAAAATTTACTATCACACTATGGACGTGGCTTATGCATTTTCTTTCAACATTTTTTAGTGCCAATTGGGTGTTCTGGGGGGGAGCTCCATTTTTGCTACCCCACTGCGTTCCCCCCCTGCCCGGGCAGTAGCCCATCCCTGGGTATTGTTCTGCCGGGCTCTATGGTATGAGTCTCCCGAAAATTCACGGGTACAAATTTCAGACACACACACGTTTGAAAGTTCAAAACAATGTTTTTTATCACAAAATTCAAAAGAAACAAAGCACCCTTTTTGTATTGCAAAGAGCACTCTTCCCCAAAACAACCTTGTCGGCTGTACAAGTCCCTTAATCAGTCCTTAAGTACTTAGTTAGTAGCTGTGAAGAAACGTCACAACCCTCTTTCTTCCAACGAAGTGAAACACACACACACTTTACTCTGCTTTGGTGTCAAAGGCGTGAAAAATCCACAAAGTTCAGACACAGCGAGGCACGATCCTGAAGAACTGTGATCAGATAATCTTCCACAACGGCCAAACTAGCACGCTGCTGTTTATAGCAGCAGCTCTAATTACTGGAGCCCCACCCAAACACAGGTGGCTTCTCTTATCTCCTGTAATATTTCCTCAATTGGTCTCTTCGATGCATAAGTCTGCGCCTGCGTGGGTCTAACACTTCGTCATCCGAATCGACCGAAGATAATGGTGATTGGCTTCCTGGGCTTTGTGCCAAGCCTCCCTTTTCCAAGTCACCCCCACCTTCTTCTTCGTCCAAGGAAACTGCACTCCCTGACTCTGCCGGCAACAAAACAGGCCTAGGACATGTTGATGTTTCCCCTGCCTCCACCTCCACATTCCCTGGGGCAGGAGCTGGGCCAGAGCCAACCACAACAGGTATAGGGTTGGATTGGAAGACCTCCAGGATCCCTTCCAACATAGGACTCTGATGGTCTATGTTCTAAAAGTTAAAGTGAGGATTTTAACCTTTGAGCCTCCTGTCTATTACTTTATTTTTGTCATTTTGTCACCACTGCACTGGTGTTTTAACCATCACCTCACTTTAATTTGCAAAGAACAAATCCCAGCAAAATCCTTGCAAAGGCAGAATAGCTAGCTGCTCTTCGGCTTTGCTACTAGTCAACTTTCCATTTATTATAATTAAACCCCTTAAAACATTTTTAAAAATAAAATATGTGAGGTGGAGAACCTGACTAGCACCATGAAAGGTCCATTGGCACACTAGTGACTCTTCTTAGAATTGGCAGCTCTTGAGTTAACATCTTTTCTCCAATTGCTTGGCAACTGGGCATGGCTAGTTTAATGAAAAGAAGGACCAGGGGAGACATGATAGCAGTGTTCCAATATCTCAGGGGTTGCCACAAAGAAGAGGGAATCAAACTGTTCTCCAAAGCACTTGAGGGTAGAACAAGAAGCAATGGGTGGAAACTAGACAAGGAGAGAAGCAACTTAGAACTAAGGAGAAATTTTCTGATAGTTAGAACAACCAGTGGAATAGCTGGTTGTTCCAAAAGTTGTGAATGCTTCAAAATTAGAAGTTTTTAATAAAATGTTGGATAACCATTTGTTTGAAATAGTGTAGGGTTTTCTGCCTAAGCAGGGGGTTGTTGTTGTTGTTGTTGTTGTTGTTGTTGTTATTATTATTATTATTATTATTATTATTATTATTATTTATTAGATTTGTATGCCACCCCTCTCCGAAGACTCGGAGTGGCTAGACTAGAAGACTTCCAAAGCCCCTTCCAACTCTGTTGTTGTTGTTATTGTTGTTATTATTTTTCTTGAAAATGTTTTGGTTCTCATCCAATAAGCTTCTTCAGTTCTGACTCTTCAGAACTTCAGCCCAGTTGTCTTTGGAAAAGACCCTTTTGATGCTTAACCGAGCCTGGAGTTCCTCCTTCACTTATGATTGATTTTTCACCCAAATAGTATTTTATTTGAATTAATTTTCGTAACCAGGTGCTTAATTATTTTTAGACTCCTTTATATTTATTGTTTTCTCTTATACACATATACATATATATAGAGGGATGCAATGTATATTTTATTCATTATTTGGCCTCAGGGTTGTAAATAAATACATTTGAATTTGGCCCGTCTTTGTCGTATCTAGAGAAGAAGCATTTGATTCCATGACTTGCTGCTGGGACGAAGTCTGACCCACTGGGACTGGATCAATATTTAAAGTTGTTTATTGCCTTTTGACAGCGTTTTTAAAAAGAAACCGCTGAATGTTCCAAGAGACAATTTATCACTGGACAAGATTGACAGTGAGTGTTTTGGCTGCATTCTGGAAGAGTTCAGGGTTTACCAGGGGATCTTTGCACAATAGCATTGCTACTCTTACTGAAAAGTTTGCCTTCAGCTACAGGGAGGTGCAATCATGATAATCTCAGATAGTTTTCCTACCCAGATGCTGTTTACCTTCATTATTTTAAATTACAAAAATTGTGGCAGTGACTCAAGGATACCTTTATCTGATTGAGCTTGGCTGAGAAATCTTATTTGGGGGGCCCTTGGCAACTTATTTATTTATCTATTTTCTCCAATACACAATGATGGTTATAGAGGATATACTCGTAGTAAAATATATCAAAGAAAGAATAGAAGAGAAGATTTATGAATAGAAGAAAAGATATAGGAGATATAGGAGAGACAATAGGACAGGGAGGAAGGCACACTAGTGCACATGCACACCCCTACTGACCTCTTAGGAATCTGGAGAGGTCAACCATGGACAGTCTAAGGGTAAAATGTTGGGGGTTAGGGGATGACACTAGAGTCCGATAATGAGTTCCACGTTTCGACAACGCGATTACTAAAGTCGTATTTTTTACAGTCAAGTTTGAGGCGGGTAATTGAATCTGTTGTGTGCTCTTGTGGTGTTGTGGTTGGAGCTGAAGTAGTTATTGACAAGCAGGACGTTGCAACATATGATCTTGTGGGCAATACTTAGATCAGGCGTCGTAGTTCTAAGCTTTCTAGACCCAGGATTATAAGTCCAGTTTCTTAGGGTATTCTGTTTTGAGTGAAGGAGTGAAGGGCTCTTCTGGTGAAGTATCTTTGGACATTTTCGAGGGTGTTAATGTCCAAGATGTGGTATGAGTTCCAAACAGATAAGCTGTATTCAAGGATGGGTCTGGCGAAAGTTTTGTAAGCTCTGGTAAGTAGTGTGAGATTGCCGAAGCAGAAGCTACGTAGGATTAGGTTAACAACTCTTGAAGCCTTCTTGGCGATGTTGCAGTGGGCTTTGGCACTTAGGTCTTTTGTTATTAGTATTCCGAGGTCTTTAACCGAGTGGGGGTTATCTGTGACTTTAAGACTTGTGGACTTCAATTCTCAGACTTCTGGAAGTTGAAGTCCACAAGTCTTAAAAGTTGCCAAGTTTGAATACCTCTGCCTTATCTGGTTTTGCCTGACTTCACTTAAGGTTTATATTTTTATTTTTATTTTATTTATTTATTTGTCCAATATACAATACATATGGAAGAGAATAGACATTAAGTAATATAAATGACGATAGAAAGTAAAAAGAAGAGAAGTAGATGGGAGGGAGAGAGTATATATGATATAAGAGATAAGGAGAGAATATATATAGATATAGATATATAGATATAGATAAGGAGAGAATATATATGACATATGAGATAAGGAAAGACAATTGGACAGGGGACAATAGGCACATCAGTGCACTTATATACGCCCCTTACTGGCCTCTTAGGAACCTGGAGAGGTCAATCGTGGAGAGTCTAAGGGAGAAGTGTTGGGGGTTGGGAGTTGACACTATCGAGTCCGGTAATGAGTTCCACGCTTCGACAACTCGATTGTTAAAGTCATATTTTTTACAGTCAAGTTTGGAGCGGTTAATATTAAGTTTGAATCTGTTGTGTGCTCTTGTGTTGTTGCGGTTGAAGCTGAAGTAGTCGTTGACCGGAAGGACGTTGCAGCTTATGATCTTGTGGGCAATACTTAAATCGTGTTTTAGGCGCCGCAGTTCTAAGCTTTCAAGACCCAGGATAGATAGTCTATTTTTGTAGGGTATTCTGTTTCGAGTGGAGGAGTGAAGGGCTCTTCTGGTGAAATATCTTTGGACGTTTTCGAGAGCTTCCCTCCTGGAGGAACTCAAGGGCTGTCTTTTAGAAAGGCTTTAAAACACAGACTTTTAGAAGGCAGCTTTTAATTGTGGATGGTATAATAGGTTTCAGGATTACACATGAATAAATCTTCTTTATTGAATGGAAAATAATAAGGAACCTCATTCAGGGCTCTTAAAATAAGTCCATTGCAATTAAACTAATGAGTTGATTCATGTTAAATGGTAATACCGGTAATAGTTAACCTTTTATGGGATTTCACAAACAAACTGTTTGCTGTGTAGGAAACAATTGGCTAGATATAAGAATGAATAAAAAGGATTATTTTTGTACTCTTTTAAAAGTAACTTTTGAAAGGCCCAGGAAATAGCAGAATCCAAAACAACAATAGCTAGAACAGATTTCAAAATATACAGATCTAATGACTGAACGGGGTAGATTATGGGGAAGATCTTGCAGAGTCATCCCTATAGTTATTGGTAGATTGAATTGAACAACAAGGAGATTAAACAAATATCTAACAGACAGACAGACAGGCCACAGTTGTTGGCTCTGCTTTTGCAGAACCATCTTCAGTTTTCTATGCCTCCCATCGAAATCTTGGCCTAGTTGAAGAATCAATTTTTTCAATGAATGGATCTAGGGAATTTCTCAATTATTTTCTCTTATGCCCCCTCAGGAAGAAGTAAACATTTTGCGCCCCCCACAACCTCCAATCTGGGCCCCAATGGAATTTTAGTGTTAATATTTATTATTTTACTTATTATAAGCTGCAAGCAAACTATTGGCTGGGGAAGGGTGCACTACCCACTTACCTGGGAGTAAATCCCACAGAACTCAGTGGAACTCAGTTTTTGGTTAGGGGAATCAATTGAGAGGGACCACACATACTCCCAGGGGTCACATACGCCCCTTGGCATTGCTCCGCGCCCCTCCAGTGGCCCTGCCTCACTATTTGAGAAACACTGATCTAGGGGAAGGTGGGAATTGGATAGATTTCTTCTTTCTTTCTCCACTTGTCCAGCCTGGTGGTAGCTGAGTGGGTTGCATAGAAGCAGAGATCGATACATCAGAAAACTCTGAGGACACAAGAGGCAGAGATTGGACTCAGTTTGACACTCTTATCTCTGATGATCCCTTGACCCATAGGTGCTTCTTCAAGAATCAATTGGACTTTCTGGTTTTTCTTTGAAGACCTTTCACTTCTCATCCAAGAAGCTTCTTCAGTTCTGAAGCTTTAGCAGAGCCCAAGAAGCTTCTTGGATGAGAAGTGAAAGGTCTTCAAAGAAAAACCAAAAAGTCCAGTTGAATCTCGAAAAGGCACTTTTGAGACAACCATGACCTGGATGACTGAGAATATCCATAGACAATTCTCCCTTACAAAAATTTGGACTTGTGGGTTGTCTTTGCATGGGCTTCTCTGTGTATTAAAATGATCTTGAGCTTCCTTTTGGTCCTCAGATGCTTAAAGGGAGAAGGAAGAGGTGAATCTACTCCAATCAAGGTTTATTAAAAGAAAATAGTAGATTAGCCGGTAAGTGAAGCCAACCTACATAGTTGTGTGAAATTTGTAGTTTGAATACTTAACCTAAAATATCTAACTAGCTATGGTCAGTTTTTATTAGATCCCACAGGGTTGGCCTTCTCGGGGTCCCGCTGACTAAGCAATGTCAGTTGGTGGGCCCATGGGGGAGGGCCTTCTCTGTGGCAGCCCTGGCTCTTTGGAACCAACTACCCCCCAAGGTCCATACTGCTCTTACCCTACTGGCCTTGCAAAAAGCCTTGAAGACCTGGCTCTGCCAACAGGCCTGGGGACTGTGAGAATTAACATCTTATTTCTGGCTGAAACATCTTTTGATTGGTATGTGTGATGGTACAATTGTATTGACTGCATTAGGAGTTTTTATTGTTATTAATTATTAAGAGGTTTTTATTATTTTTAGAGGGTTTATATTAAGGTGTTTCTGTTATTAATGCTTGAATTTGACTTTTTATTGTATTGTTTTATTGTTGTGAGCTGCCCTGAGTCCTGTAAGATTGGGTGGCACGTAAGTCAAATTAAATAAATAAAATTATTCTTTCCTTTAGATGACCTCTTTTATCCATTTAGCATACATTCGATCAGAGGTCTTCAAACTTGGCAACTTTAAGACTTGTGGACTTCAACTCCCAGAATTCTCCAACCAGCTATGTATATTTCATTTTATGATATTTTATATTATAATGTGGATTTTTATATATCTCTGTCACTTTTATCCTTTTTGTTAGATTGTTGTGCGCTGCCAAGAGTTGCTTTGTGTGATATGGGTGGCTATACGAATCCTATTAATAAATCCACAACTATCAGCCTTACCAGGTGGATCACACAGGAAATACAACCAGATCAGCTAATTTATCATAAGACTACGTTAATAGAATCTTGCAAATCTGAAAGTAAATCTGCAAGTCCCATCTCTTTTATCCCTGAGAAATTAGGAAAGGTCTCTTTTGAACCTTTGCCGGCTATCCAGTTGCAGGCTATGCATTCTATCTGCCCATTCCCTAGGCAGCATCTCTGGATACAGCTTCCTACATACCATTTCCATAGCACAGATACTCAGGCTCTAAATTTTCAAGCAATTGGCTTAGAGCCATTTGATTTAGGAGATTCCAAAATGCTCTTCTGGTACTAGGCGTTCTGGGGAATCCATATTATTGAACTGTGATAATCAGGACAAGCAATCACCACCATCTTTCTTGTCCTGTCATTCATCACCTTGTCAGCATTACAAATTAACATAACTCTCATCTATACAAGATATGTCTATAAATTGGGTGTCCTCAGATTGAACTAGCCATAAATAATAAACTCATTTCAGGCTATAACAAAACCACGACAGGATGTGAACTACTAATGTTTGAATAGTAAGAAATCAGATTTCAGACAGATGTCGTCATGAAGTCAGAGTAAGTTGGGTTGTCTTATAACAGCCAACATATTCTCTCAGGTAGCATGTTTGTAGCTTTATCAGTCTTCGCTTATATATTGTGTGTGTTGAAGCAATAGTTTTTGTTAATATTTAGTAGCTATTGATCTCTCTGTGAGGAAGAAAATGCAAAGAAGAGCAAAAAAAATGATATGGGGGCTGGAAGCTGTACTACCTGATGAATGATTGAGGGAACTAGGTATCACTAGTCTATGAAGAGAAGGACTGGGGATGGTTTGATAGCAGTTTTCTAGTATTGAAGAGCTGTCACAGAGAAGAAGGGGTTGATCTATTCTCCAAAGCACCTTAGAGTAAGACAAGAGATTGTGATGGTTTGCTCATGTCCTGCGCAAATAGTTATGGACTCAGAGACTGTGGAGAGGTGAGGCAGGCATCCTGTATTCCTGACACCTGAGAGTGACAGTGAAATTGATGAGGGGACAGGGTCAGAACAACCCAGGGCCTTCTGCACTGTATGACATGAGTGAGTCAGCAAATCCTGTTAGGAGTGATTTAGCATTTCCTGTGCTGAGTGACTCTGGGAAAAAGGAGGAGTCGCTTCTGGATGCCAGAGTTTGCAGGACATCTAGGGGACATGAATGGTTGGCTAAGAGGAGATTGACCCATGAGTAGTATTGCTGGCTATTGGGCCATGCCCTCATACTAATTAAGGGTGATGCATACCCTGCCTGATTGCAGAAAAAACGTTGTTCATTTCGGAACCATCTTGTCTTTTAATTCAGTTTTTGTTTCAAAAGAACACATGCTTAGCTTTGCGAATGAGCATCGGTCTTCCAGTTACTTTCTGAGAACTACACCTTGGAACTCTTGTTGCAACTGGCAATTATTACCATGTTTATCGTCACTCTGGGATTTTTGGCCAACTGATAAGACTTTTCTAGGTTTGCTTCCCTCTTTGAAAAGCCTCTTAAAAGACTCTTACACTACTGGGGCTTTTGTAAATATTAAATCCTTTTGTTAGACAATTTAGGTGTGTCTGATTATTGGGACACAGCACTAAGACAGAATAGAAGTAATAGGTGAAAGATTATTAAAGCGAGATTCAATCTAGAATTAAGGAGAAATTTACTGACAGCGAGAACAATTAATCAATAGAACAGCTTGTCTCCAGAAGTTGTGGGTGTTCCATCACTCGAAGGTTTTCATGAAGAAGCTGGACAATCATTTGTCCAGAAGAGTATACTTGAGCAGCGGGTTGAATTAGAAGACCTTTAAGGTCCCTTCCAACCCTATTAATCTATGTTCTATGTTGTAAACATACATGTGTACATTTATAAATAAATATGTGACTCTTTTCAGGAGTTAAATGACTATGAAGATTCTTAGTCAGCCAGATGGTGGTTGTAAAAACATCTTTGGGACTTTTTGGGTATTGTACAATGTTAGTACTATTTACATAACTAGTTGGGTTTGGCAATATATAAAATAAACCAACAATGTATGCTTACATGTATAAGAGCACTAATTGCTTTTAAGAGCCAGTATTACGGATTGCCATTAGAAGGAGCCAGAAGTGTGATTCTCTCTCTCTCAGCTATTCTCTGCTATTTCTGTTCTGTCTTTGTGACTGTGCTGTAGTAAGAACTGTGTGTTCAAATGATGGTTTATGTATTTGTAAGCTGAACAAGTAAGGCTTATAGTTTTGTATATGAATTGACTGATTTAACTGTGTATGACTAGGACTCTTCTTGACTTAGATATTTGCCAAAGTAAATAATATTTTATAGACTTAATGTATCTGGATTGTACTACTGAATTATTGCTTGCATCTCTGGACTATCAGCTGGATATCTGCTAGAGCTCCACATTTCCTCTGTGTACGTGTATCTTTGACAACTCGGGGATTACTCTGCACACCCGTTAACACACATAGTGACTGGTTTATCAAGCTTGAAAAAAGGAATTCATCAAATTTGTTTAAGGGATGAGACTCCTGTAAGAGTTAAATGATTATTTACTTACTTACTTACTTACTTACTTACTTACTTACTTACTTACTTACTTACTAATTTAGGATAGTAGTTTATATAAACATAACATAGAAAGTAGTGATAAAAAAGACAATCGAACAACAGGACAGGGATGGTAGGCACAATGGTGTGCTTATGCATGCCCCTTACAGACCTCTTAGAAAAATGGAGAAGTCAACTGTAGACAATCTAAGGTTGAAGATTTTGGGGTTGGGAAGAAACAGCGGAGTCAGGTAGTGAATTCCAGGTATTGATCACTCTGTGGTGAAGTCATATTTTCTGCAGTCTAGTTTGGAGTGGTTTAAATTTAGTTTGAACCTGTTACGTGCTCGTGTGTTTGTGGTTGAAGGTGAAGTAGTTATTAACAGGAAGGACATTTTGGTATATGATTTTGTAAACAACGTTAGATCAGTTCAGAGACAATGTAGTTGTAAATTGTCTAATTTCAGAATTTCAAGTCTGGTGGAGTAAGGTATTTTGTTGCAAAAGGAGAAGCGAAGGATTCTTCTTATGAAATATTTCTGGACACTTTCAATTGTATTAATGTCCAATATGCAATGTGGGTTCCATACAGGTGAGCTGTATTCAAGAATTGGTCTGACAAATGTTTTTTAAGCTCTGGTTAACATTTCAATGTTACCAGAGAAGAAGCTACCTAAGATTAGATTGACAACTCTTAATGCTTTTTTGGCAATGTTGTTACAGTGGGATTTAGGACTTAGGTCACTAATGGCAAATCTTTTTTTCCTCGGGTGCCAAAAGAATGTGCACACACACTATCATGTTTGCATGAGTGCCCACATCCATAATTCAATGCCTGGGGAGGGCAAAAACAGCTTCCACTGCCCCCTGGAGGTCATCTGGAGGCCTGTTTCCCAACTTCTGGTGGGCCCAGTAGGCTCATATTTCACCCTCCTCAGGCTCCAAAGGCTTTCCTGGAGCCAGGGGAGGGTAAAAACGCTCTCCCCCATCCCCCTGGAGGCTCTCTGGAAACCAAAAACACCCTCCCAGAGCTTTTGTGCAAGCCAAAACAACGGCTCATGTGCCAGCAAATATGGTTCTGTATGCCATCTGTGGCACCTATGCCATAGGTTTGCCATCACTGACTTAGGTCATTGGATATGAGTACTCCAAGGTCTTTGACTGAGTGAGGGTCGTCTACAAGTTCATTACCTCCAAGTATATATTTAGTATTCTGATTCTTTTTACCAATGTGTAGGACCAAACATTTACTGGCTGAGATTTGAAATTGCCAGTTGTTAGGCGGAGGTTGGTCTTCTTGGAAGATGCTGATTTATATTCACTGAATTCGTGGGGAATTCAAGATTGGATGATTGTTCTGGAAATCAGGCTGCAGGAAGAGGTGGTTCTGAACAAGATGGCCTTGCTGTCTTCTTTACCAAAATGCCAGGTGGTGGGAGAAAATCACCATCACCAAGAGCAGCAAAATTTGGAATCCCAGCACGCTATACAAAGTGTGTACTCACTTTTACTTGTCCGCCTGACTCTCAGGGCCCCAAAATAAATACAGACGTGTGTCTGGGTCAGAAGATGGAGAGGTGCTATTCAACTCCTGTAAAGAAAGAGGCCCATTCAAGATGTTGCCCTTGAAGTGTTGCCCTTGGAGTCAAGCTTCGTTCTATGAAGAGAAGAAGCTTTGTTGTTAGCTTAGAGGTATTTATTTTCTGAGAAGTGAGCCGGCCAGCCATGTCTGCTGCACACACAGTGCTCCTTGCCAGGAGTTCCCTACTAAGGGGCAGGGGGGTGGGAATCCCTTCTCCTTCTCAGAAAGGAGAGCTGTAGAGCACCCCAAGGAGGAGGATCTTTTGAAAAGACACCAACAAGCCAACTGACAGACTGGGTTCTTTTTTAAATGGGAGAACAGAGCAACTAATCAAAGAGGACTTTGTTAGCAGAGCAGAATAAGGTGGAATTAACATACAACACAGGTTTATTTTATTTATTTTATTGATTACATTTGCCAAACAAGTATAGAGTTACAGTTTGTATTAACATAACAAAGTATAAAGAAGTGATAAAAAGGATAATAGGACAGAAGGACAGGGACCGTAGGCACAATAGTGCGCTTATGCACGCCCCTTACAGACCTCTTATGATATATACACTTTTCTTATTACTCACTCAATTGAGGCTCTTATTTTATTTATTTATTTAATTTGACTTCTATGTCGCCCAATCCTGAAGGACCCAATTCCTCCTCATCTAAAATTTTCTATTAGTTTTACACAACATTATCAATTCTCGGAAATCTAAATAAAAATTCTTCCTCTCCATCTTACTATAAAAAGTTATATTACATCAATGCAAACATTAATAAAATCTCTTTTATCTAAATTTTAATATTGTATCATATAGCTAATAAAATTCTATATACTAATAAAACAAACTATTATAATACTGTATATCATCTACTTCATAAAATAAAGTTCTATATGTTTAAAGTCTAAACAATAAGTAAATTTTGTGTTATATCATTATACTGTATAGTACTACCACCAAATCTTCGGCATTTGGCTTCCAAAATTTAAATCAAATTCTCATGTTTCAATTTTTCCCAAAATTAACCAATTACTAATGCATACGTGTTTCTTAGTTTTCTATCCAATCATAAAACTTCCCCCAAATTTTATAATAATCTGAGTCTTGTTTATCTTTAACTTTCAAAGTCAATCTACTCACCTCTGCACAATCCATAATTTTTCTCAAAACTTCCCTTTCCGTTGGTATCCTATTCAATTTCCAACTTTGTGCATATACAATCATAGCTGCTGTAATTATATGTATGATTAAATATGTCTCTTCTTTATCAAAATTATCTGGTAAAATACCCAGAAGGTATATCTCAGGTTTAAATTCAATAGTCTTTCTTAAAATCTTCTGAATCCAATGTTGAATTCGTGTCCAAAATTTACGTACTTCTACACAAGTGCACCACATATGATTAAATGAGCCAGGTAACTCGCTGCATTTCCAACAGTTCATCAAAAATTTCTGAAACATTTTAGTTGCTTTTGTGGTGATGTAGCCGCCCCGAGTCTGCGGAGAGAGGCGGCATACAAATCTAAATAATAAATAAAAATCTATATAACATCTTATACATATTTTTCTTAAAAGCAGTTGACATTGTCATTTTATAATTTCTCTTCCACAATTGCTGCCAGCTATCTATTGTATGGCCTATATTTCTCATCAATTTTATCATTGTATCCTTCACCTGCTCAAATTCTAATTCAATCAATAAAAAGTATTTATAATTTTTTTTATCAAGTTAACATCCTGACCCAAGAGGATTTGATCTAATTCTGTTTTTTTGTAAATTAATACCTTCTGTTTTGACGTCTTTTTTCAATCTTGATTTTAACTGTAAATACATAAGCCAATCCAATTTTACACCTTGTTTTTCTAAGTCTTGATGTGGTTTTAACTTTCCTTTCTCTCTCTCTTCTCTCTTTCTCTCCCTCCCTCTTTTGCTCTTTCCTTTCTATTTCTCCCTCCTCCTTTCTTTCTCTCTCTTTCCTTTCTCTCTTTCTCTCCCTCCCTCTTTCTCTCTCTTTCCTTGCTCTCTCTGTTCTCTCTTACTCTCACTGTCTCTTTCTCTTTCTTTCTCTCCTGGGGCAGCCTGCCCCCCCCATGGGCTGGTGGCAGCACGTGCCGCCAGGATCCACAACCCCCCCAAGGACAGTTAGTGGGGGCCGGCGGTGGACCATGCTGCCAGGATCCACAACCTCCCCCCCCCCCCATGGACTGTTATCTTACATTACCCATTCGGCTGCCGGGGGAAGGAGAAAACCCGGGGTTAAAGGGGTGGGGAGGAAAGCGGGCCTGCAATTGGCCCCTTTTTTTCCGGCCTTTACTGGAGAGGAACTGTTGCTGTTGTATAGTTGCAGAGCAGCAACAGTTCTGCTAATTGCCAATTCCAGCACAGAGGTCGAACCTCTGTGCTGGAATTGGAAACTTGTGCGCTGTGGTCTGAAACCTCCTGCGCTACAGCACACAGCGCAGGTTAGAGGGAACGTTGAAACTGGCTGAGAAATTCTAGGAGTTGAAGTCCACCAGCCTTAAAGTTGCCAAGGTTGGAGACCCCTGCATTAAACACTGCTTTAGAGCTAGGAAAAAAAGCTTGAAGCTCCCAAAGATTACAGGTTGCCCATTTCTGCAGTAGAAGGCAGTTTTCTGGAAAAGGAGGCTAAGTAGCAGGATGATAAACAATAACAGGATGACTCACACATGTTTTTCTTGCCACCTCCTTAACTTCAGGCCAGCTTTCCAACCTGCAACTTGCGGGTGGAGGGGAAGAAAAAAATGGCCGTAACACAGAAACCAAAAATTGGGTGGTCCACTCAGATTCTTCTCTTAATATCCTTTCCTGAAGCTTAATGCCTGTTCTGCCTTCTTGTGTTATAAGCCCTGCCTGAAAAGACAGCAGCTTTGTAAAAGGACAAATACGTATATTGAAAATCTTTTCTTTCTTTCTTTCTTTCTTTCTTTCTTTCTTTCTTTCTTTCTTTCTCTCTCTCTCTCTCTCCCTCCCTCCCTCTTCCTCGCTCTCCCTCTCCAAGGGGGAAACCCATTTTCCTCACAACAACATCCCTAAAAAATGCCGGAAATGCGCCAGCGTCCTCCCATGAGATTTGTCTTCCTGTGCATGTGCAGAAGCCAAATCTCTCTCTCTTGCGCATGCATATGCGTTGGGGACACAGAGCTGTGCGCAAAGTTCCATTTTTCCTACCGGAATGCCGTCTCCCACTGTCGAACCAGGAACTCTATGTGATAGATTGGAGCTAAGAGAAAGGGACTGGCCCAAAATCACCCACCTAGGGTTTCAGGGCTAAGGCCGGGCGAGACTAGAATTCACAATCTGCCACAATAGCTCAGCGATGGGCTACCAAAATTTTTACTACCACACCGTGGGCGTGGCTTATGCATCTTGTTTCAACATCTTTCAATGCAAATTGGGTGCTCTGGGGTGGAGCTGGTGCCTCACCCACTTCAATAGAATAAACAAAAGAACATCTTTCCCTTTCCAGTTTTGCAGCAAAACGTTGCTCAGGTTGGACTTATTTATTGAAGCTTTATGTAAAAACCACAATCCTGGGGATTGGGGAAAGGGGCACAATTTTGAGAAATGCTTTGTGGAAATTGAAAAGAAGGTAATCATCAGCAGTTGAACTGGAGGAAGCCCATTTATTCCATTAAGAGGGAGAGACAAAAAGCAAATGAGATGGTTCTTTCCTCCTCCCCCCCC
The DNA here is from genome assembly GCF_031021105.1 of Erythrolamprus reginae. Classification (NCBI taxonomy): domain Eukaryota; kingdom Metazoa; phylum Chordata; class Lepidosauria; order Squamata; family Dipsadidae; genus Erythrolamprus; species Erythrolamprus reginae. The sequence continues at coordinate 31,009,587 of NC_091957.1, forward strand.
CCATTAAAAATCAAGGCCTGCAAGTTGCCTTCTCCAGCTGTCGGACACCCACCCCTACCCACCCCGTCATTGAACGCAACAATTCTCTTTATGTGGGTGATAATTAGAAGTCCTATTACCATGGAAAGGGGCCAACGTGTCACTAATGTTCTGGATGGCCTGGCATTCACAAAGCCCAGCGAAGCTTTTCCTTCAAGGCTGCGACCTTGAGAGGAGCAGATGGCGCATAGGAAGCCTGGGCTTGCATTAGCATGAGAATAGCGTGGGGGGCATGCGTCGCCTGTTGCCTTTAAGGCCACACGTTCTGTGGTCTTTTGCAGCCTTTTCGCTGTGGGCCCCAAGGAGGAGGAGAGCTTTTGGGATTTAATTTGGAGTGGCTGCCCATCTTTGCTTTACCATTTTTTTCACTTGGTGCAAATTGGTCCCTCATTTAAGACAGGTGTAAAAGGGAGTATCTGTATCTGTAACTCCCTTCAGAGAGAATGGATGCAATTTCCTTTAGATTCAGGCAGGGATCAAAGAGAGGCAGGAGAAGTGCAGAGTGCAGAGAAGAGCAACAAAGATGATGAGGGGACTGGGGGCTAAAACATATAAAGAACGGTTGCAGGAACTGGGCATGGCTAGTTTAATGAAAAAAAGGACCAGGGGAGACATGATAGCAGTCTTCCAATATCACAGGGGTTGCCACAAAGGAGTCAACCTATTCTCCAAAGCACCCATGTGCAGAACAAGAAGCAATGGTTGGAAACTAAACAAGGAGAGAAGCAACCTAGAACTAAGGAGAAAATTCCTGACAGTCAGAACGGCTGATCAGTGGAACAGGCGTTGCCTCCAGAAGTTGTGAATGCTCCAACACGAAGATGTGAAGTAGTGTAGGGTTTGCTGCCTAAGCAGGGGGTTGGACTACAAGGTCCCTTTCAACTCTGTTGTTGTTGTTGTTGTTGTTGTTATTGGCATGAAACATTTTCTAGTCTGACCCCCTGCTCAAGACCCTATATCAGTGAGGGCAAACCTTTTTTTGGTTCACGGGCCAAAAAGCGTGTGTGTGCTAGCATGTGTGCATGTGCCCACACCCCTTCCCTCCCCCTCACGCATATGCCCCCATGTTCTGCCCCTGTGCATGCGCACAGGACTCACTGAAGCTTGGGACGGTAAAAAACAGCCAAACGGGCAAAACGGAAGTTCGGAAAATGCAGTTCTGGTTTGCCAGTTGTGCTGCTTTTTGCACTCAGGAGGATTCAGGGAAGTTTCCTAAAGGAATCACGCGATGTCTTGTGTGACCTCCGAGATAGCTCTGTGCATGCCATAGGTTTGCCATCACGGCCCCAGGGGTGGGCAGCAGGCAGGACAGGGTGGAACACAGTTCCACTGGTGGAAATGAAGCTCTGTGCCCAGCTCCAGCTAACCGGCAGCAGTCATTTCTGGGATTACTGGTCTCAGCAGGGCTCTCTTTTTCCCCCGTGCTGCTGCTAGTTTGTCTGAGCTCCTTGCTTTTTTCCTCTTTCCTCCTTCCTGGCCTCGGACGATCTTCCCTCTCTCCTGCCCGGCTCCCCTCCAGCCTCATGCGGCCACCTCCCGAGGAAAAATGTGAGGAGCGCGCAGCAGCAACAGCAGGGAAAAAAAGGAAAGCCAAGCCGAACCATGCTGTGCCAAAGTGGTCTGGGCTGTGGTCTTTTCCCCCTTGCCCACAGCTGAGATGAAAAGGCATCATGCAGCAATAATAACCTTGTAATTATCCCTCGGCTTTCTGATATTGTTAAATCTCCCACTCCCATCCTCTTCCTCCTCTTCGGAAAGCGGCAGGGAGACCAGCACCGGCAGGAGTTGGAGGGAGCCCATTTCCTCCCCCCTCTTTTCTCAACAGCTGATTGGCACCTGTTCGCCTAGCTACCCAGCCTGAGGCAGGGGACGACCCAGGAAGGAGAGAGTGGGAAACGTGAAGCAAATTGTCACCCCAGCGAGCAACACTGGTGAGGTTGTAAGTCAAGGACTTAACAGTTCACTTGAATGATGATGATCGTACAAGCCACTCCCACCTGATCATGTGGCCAGCAAGCCACTCTTACCCAATCACATGGCCATTTAGCCATACCCACAGTGTGGCAATAAAAAGTTTGGCTGCCCATTACTGCACGGCCCTATATAGTATACCAGACAGATGGCTTTCAAATCTGTTCTTGAAAATCTCCAGTGATGGAGCATCCACAATTTCTGGAGTCAAGCCGTTCGATTGATTAATTGTTCTGTCAGGAAATTTCTCCTTAGTTCTAGGTTGCTTCTCTCCTTGATTAGTTTCCATCCATTGCTTCTCGTTCTCTGGTCACCCCTAGTCTCTGGAACTCTATAATCAGAGATTCAGCATTTAACAGAATAACAGAGTTGGAAAGGGACCTTGGATGTCTCTAACCCACTGCTCAAGTAAGAGACCCTATACCAAATACCAGACAAGTAGGGTTGTTTGTTTTTGAAAATCTCCATGACAGAACATCCACAACTTTTCGAGGCAAGCCATTTCACTGATTAATTGTTCTCATTATCAGAAAATTCTCCTTAGTTTTAGGTTGGATCTCACTTGAATGATCTTCCCTCCATTACTTCTTGTCCTGCCCTCAGTTGATTTGGGGACTAGGTTGGCCTCACTTCTCTGTGAGAGACCCTCAAGTACTACAAGGCTGCTATCTTCTCTTTGGCAGCCCCTCAAATGCGGGAGGGGCTGTTATGTCAACCATAGTCCTTCTCTTTGCTAGACTAGACATAGCAATAGCACTTAGACTTATATACCACTTCATAGTGCTTTTTCAGCCCTCTCTATGTGGTTTACAGAATCAGCCTCTTGCCCCCAACAATCATTTTACCCACCTTGGAAGAATGGGAGTCTGAGTCAACCTTGAGCAGGTGGTGAGATTTGAACTGCTGAACTACAGCCAGCAATTAGAAGAAGCAGCTTACAGTACTGCACTCTAGCTACTGTGCCACCAAGGCTCTTTAGACATTCTCAATTCCTGCAACTGTTCATAATTTGATTTAATCTTCAGTCCCATAATCATCTTTGTAGCTCTTCTCTGCGCTCTTTCTAGAATATCACGAAGCAGGTAATTTTTAGGCGGCATTGCAAATAGCCTTTGGGTGGTTGTGTGTTATGGGATGGGAGATATGGCTTTGAGTTTGATTCATTAATTGATTCATTCATGACAGAAGCGTGTTTCCTGTCTGGTTTACCTGAGATGATTGACAATGTCCCATATATTTTCCATAAATACTACAAATGCCCATTTGTAAATTCAGTCTGGATGGAGACGGCCTACTCTGACAGTATGACAGTCCCAACCCCCTTCCCTTTTTAAAAAAAATCTGAAATATTACAAAAGAACTAATGAGAGAGGACAGAGAACCGGGTATAGGTCAAGGATGTTGATGTTTCCATGGAGTTACAGAGATCCACGAATACCACCTTAGGGTTCCTCATAGCACCTCACTGTATTGTGTCAAGGTCAAAATAATGGCTGTGTCAGTCACAATGGTCGATTCCAAGAGATACATACCCAAGCTGTGGCATCTAGAAAGTTTAGGAGAAATATCTATTTTGATTAGCCATCCATTCAGATTAAAATCATACACACTTTTGGTTCAGGCTTTGAAAGTTTCTCCTCTCTTAAGTCTTCTGAGCCAGACATTACAGGTAGTCCTGGACACAATTTATTTCATCCATCCATCCATCCATCCATCCATCCATCCATGTGGCTTATTTCATGGCTGTGGCTTGATGGTCATATGACTGGGTAGGAGTGGCTTGCCGGCCATTTGACCAGGTGGGAGTGGCTTGAACGATCATCATCATTCAAGTGAACTGTTATTGCCACACAATGCCTTTTCCTCTCAGCTTGGGCAGAGTGAGGGCTTCGTGAGGGGAAAAAGACATCAGCCCAGACTGCTTTGGCGTAGCGTGGCTCTCTTGGCCTTGGGAGGTGGCCGCATGAGGCTGGAGAGGAGCTGGGCAGGAGAGAGGGAAGCTCGTCCGAGGCCAGCAAGGAGGAAAGAGGAAAAAGCGAGGAGCGCACAGCAGCATCAGGGGAAAAAGGAGAGCTGAGCCGAGACCAGTAATCCAGGAAGTGACAGCCAGAACTGTGCATGCAGCTTCATTTCTGCCAGTGGAACTGTGTTCCACCCCGTCCTGCCTGTTTCTCACCCCTGCTTTGTGACCTTTGTGACTTCTCATGTTTGACTGTAATTATATTCCTGAAAATGTTGGCGACTAGAAAAACTACCGTATTTTTCATAATACAAAACGCACCAGAGTATGAGATGCACCTTAGTTTTTTGGGGGGGAAGTAGGGAAAAGAATCTGCTTACAAGGCATTCATCTGGCTAGTGTCCTTAATCTGATCAGCTTCAGCACATTATTTTATCCCCTGGTTAGGGCTTTAAAAAACTTTATTCGGAGAGAATAACAACGAAAGAGCTTGCAAGCCAGTAAGAGCTGGGAACCTCATTAGCACCTGGTTAGGGCTGGAAAGAAACATTCAGAGCAAGTAAAGTAATGAAAAAACCCCTACAAAGATAGGGTTTGGAAAACATTCTTAGCAGAGAGTAACAATGAAAGAGTTTGTAAGCTGGTAAGAACTGGGAACATTGTTAGCACCTGGTTTAGGGCTGGAAAGAAACTTATTCAGAGCTAGTTAGAGCAATGTACCCTGGAAAGTCTTAGGGCTTGGAAAACATTCTTCGCAGAGAGTAACAATGAAAGAACTTGCAAGGTAAGAGCTGGGAAGATTGTTAGCAGCTAGTTAGGGCTGGGGAAAAAAAGCTACATTCAGACTATAAAACACACCTAAATTATCAGCCTCTTTTAGGGAACTAAAAGGTTTGTCTTATACTCAGAAAAATACGGTATATCAGGGTTTCTCAGCCTTAGCAACTTTAAGTTGAGTGGACTTCAGTTCCCAGAATTCTCCTGGCAGCCTGTATCCTATAGGACCATGATGGTGACCCTGTGGCACGCAGAGCCATATCTGAGGGCATGCAAGGCAATGCTCTGTTAGCTCCAGTGCCCATCTGCATGCTAGACAGCTGATTTTCAGCCTACTTTTCGGCCGTTTTCGCTCTCCCCAGGCTTCAGGAAAGCCTCCCGAAGCCTGGGGACAGTGACAAACAGCCCAATGGGCCTCTGCGCATACACACGATGGCAGTGCGGGGAGTTGTGTGTGTGGGCATGCATGTGCATGCTATTGTGTGCGCCCACCCCCTTTTGGCATCCGAGAGAAAAAAGGTTCACCATCGCTGCTCTAGGAGTTGAAATCCCTTCTCCTTGGCAAACGGGATGCCAAGTTTCCCATCTCCCTGTCGGTTGAATATTGCTTTGTAGCAGAATGAGATACAACAGAGGACAATGGGAGCTATTTTAATGTGTGATTTATAATACAGATGCACAATATCTGGCAGAGAAATTCATATTCAAGGTCAGGAATAATGGCTTTTCAATGCCATCTTTTATTCCATCTTTTGTGAGCCGCCCAGAGTCTTTCAGGATTTGGCCGGCATAGAAATGCAATACATTAAATTAAACTCTTCTAGCATTTTATCCTGCAAAGGCAGCTATCGCAAAACAGCATTTAAACCATGGGACAGGTATTAAACTGAAAGCTGAATTCTTTTAGCCCCCTGAATTCTATGAAAATCCAAGGTGAAACCTATTGTCTGCGTCTCTTTTCTTGTATGGCCACAAGAGCCCTGTTGAGTAATTGGCTTCCATGGTTTGGCCTGGTAGTTGGAACCGTCTGTCTCCTGCCCTTCAACATTGATAACAATGGGAAGACATTTTATTCAGTGTCTGGTTCTCATTTGCTAAACATATCCCTGAAGAGGGGCACAGCTAAATTTCAAATTTATTATTACAGTCATAGACCAAAACAAATAAAAGCATTTAGTGAATACACAATCAAAAGGTGTAGGATAAAATGATAAATAACAGATAAAATCCATGATAAAATCCAGTCTATCATTTATGCACTGTCAATACTACTAAAATTACAATCCATAAACTGTGAGGTCTGTATTCAGTTTGACACTATTAGGGAAAGGAATAAACAAGGTTGCCACATTTGTGATATAAATTAGCTAAGGTGTATTAGGCACTTAAAAGCTGTCCACACAAACACATATATGCATACACACATATACATATATACACATATACATATACATATATACACACATATACATACATATACATACATATACATAAGGGGCACAGCTATTTATTTATTCACGGGGATGGGGGGAATTGTGCGCATGTGTGTGTAGGGGTGCGCATACATTTGGGGAGGGAATGGGTGTGGGCACATGCTAATGCACCCTTTTAACATGCAAACCAAAAATGGTTCGCCATCACTGTTATAGGTTAATCATCAAATTACGACCACAACTGAGTGCAGAATTTCTGCAGCTAAGCAAGATGCTTGTTAAGTGACTCAACCCAATTTTTCAACCTTTTTTCCCCAAAATTACTGCAGTTGTTAAAGTGAATTGTGGGGCCATTAAACAAATCCGGCTTTCTCCCATTGGTTTTGCTTGTTAGAAGTCAGCTGAGAAGGTCTCACAAAGTGATCACGTGACCCTGGGACACGGCAAACATTGCAAACACATGCCAGTTGCCAGCGCTTGAATTTTGATTATTTGACCATGAGGATTGCTGCAACGATCATAAGTACGAAGACCAGTCTGAAGTCACTTGTTCCAATGCTCTTTGTAACTTTGAAAGTTCACTGAACACACATAGTTTTTAAGTCAAGGACTACCTCCAGGGATGGCAGGCAGGACGGGGTGGAACGCAGTTTCATTGGCGGAAATGAAGCTGCATGCACAGCTCCAGCTGATCGGCGGCTGTCACTTTCTGGATTACTGGTCTCGGCTTGGCTCTCCTTTTTCCCCTGCTGCTGCTGTGTGCTCCTCACTTTTTTCCTCTTTCCTCCTTCCTGGCCTCGGATGAGCTTCCCTCTCTCCTGCCCAGCTCCCCTCCAGCCTCCCAAGGCCAGGAGAGCCACGCTGCGCCAAAGCAGTCTGGGCTGATGTCTTTTTCCCCTCATGAAGCCCTCACTCTGCCCACAGCTGAGATGACAAGGCATTGTGTGGCAATAACAGTTCACTTGAATGATGATGATCGTTCAAGCCACTCCCACCTTGGCACATGGCCAGCAAGCCACTCCTACCCAGTCATATGACCATCTAAGCAACAGCCATGAAATAAGCCACACCCACAGTGTGGCAGTAAAAATTTTGGCTGCCCATTACTGTCACAAAGTAAACATCTGCCTCTCCTTTTTTTCCCTCCTGAGGTACAAGCAGAAGACGTGGGTGGAAGCGGCTTCTGGAAGCACCCGTTCGTGTAGCTACTCAGCCTGAGGTGGGGGGGTGACCCAGGAAGGAGAGCATGGGAAACACGAAGCAAATTGTCACCCCAGCAAACGACGCTGGTAAGGTTATAAGTCAAGGGCTTAACAGTTCACTTGAACAATGATGATCGTTCAAGCCACCTGGTTACATAGCCAGCAAGCCACACCCATAAAATAAGCCACACTCACAGTGTGGCAGTAAAACGGTTGGCTGCCCGTTACTGACTACCTCTATATAAGTTTTGAAAGAAAACAGTACATTTTTTAAGAGACTTCGGTGTAACTTGTTCCTCTTATGATCATATATTTAATCTTTTTCCTTTGCACTTCCTTTAAACAATCATCATTTTATCTTTTAAAGGCTTATTTTTATTACCCCAGCGTTGACATCTAGCCTGGAGCCAGCTTCTCTTATCCGAGAGATGATTAATTGCCAGACAAAGATGAGAATAAGATACTTGCACAGGGGGAGCGATTTTTTTGAAAATAATAGATTTTTTTTAAAATGACAAATGATTTTCAGCAGTGGGTTACCCTGGGGGAGAGTCACTTTGGAAAATAATGTAATGTTTCCGTTTTTTAAAGAAAATGAATATAACCCCCCTTCCCCTCCAGTTGCATTTCTAGTCTCATTATTTTTGTTCAGGGAAGTCCTTGACTTACAACCGGTCACTGAGTGACTGTTTAAAGTTACAACGGATGCTATATGGCCTACACACAATCCCTGTTTTAAGATTTGACAGCTGAGTCTTCCCCATCCTCTCCACCACCCCTCCCCCCACATGGCAAGGGGCATTTATTTCAGCTTTGCAGCAAAACCAGCCTGAAAAGAACCATTGGTTTGCTTCATGACCATGGTGTTCATTAAATGACCATCACAAAAGAGATCATAAAGTCTGCTTGATCACATGGGTGACCAAGATTCAAAACCATCACAACTTAACGAATGTGATGGGCCGGTTCCATTATGGCCATAACTCGAGGACTACCTGTAGAAATAGAGGCGTTTTACAAGTGAAATGCAAGAATCTTCCAATAGAGTGAGAAACAGGTTTATTAACTCTGTTCATGCAGCCCACTTAACCTGGTTGGTGAAAAACACTGTGGCATTTTCACAGATAGGTAATCTTGGTTACCGTGTTTTTCGGAGTATAAGATGCTCCCTTTTCCCTCCTAAAAGAGTATGAAAATTTGGATGCATCTTATATGCCATATATAGCCCTGCCCACCCTCTCAAATGGAGCTTTCGGAGACTGAAACAGTCTCTCAAAATGGAGCTTTAATGGGCTGAAAACAGCCTCTGAAATGGAGCTTTAAAGGGCTGAAAACAGCCTCTGAAACCCTTTAACATATTTAAATGTTTCGATCAAGGGGGGACATGATCGAAACATTTAAATATGTTAAAGGGTTAAATAAGGTCCAGGAGGGAAGTGTTTTTAATAGGAAAGTGAATACAAGAACAAGGGGACACAATCTGAACTTAGTTGGGGAAAAGATCAAAAGCAACATGAGAAAATATTATTTTACTGAAAGAGTAGTAGATCCTTGGAACAAACTTCCAGCAGACGTGGTTGGTAAATCCACAGTAACTGAATTTAAACATGCCTGGGATAAACATATATCCATTGTAAGATAAAATACAGGAAATAGTATAAGGCCAGACTAGATGGACCATGAGGTCTTTTTCTGCCGTCAGACTTCTATGTTTCTATGAAACCAGCCAGGAGGGACATGGGTCCAACAAACAGGAGGCGGAGCTCACAGCTCCCTGGCTTTGTCCACTTCATCAGGCATATTTAACTGCAGTTGTTTGGAAACAAAGGAAGGAAGAGTAACTATAATGGAGTAAGCTATCATACATGTAGTGCTTGATGTATGACAGTAATTGAGCCTGGAATTATGTTGCGGTCATTAAGCGGTTCACCATCTGACCATGCCCAATTTTATGACTTTTTAATATGGTGATCATTAAGTGAACACTGTACAGTGATACCTCCTCTTACGAACGTTATTGGTTCCGGGACGAGGTTTGTAAGGTGAAAAGTTTGTAAGACGAAACAATGTTTCCCATAGGAATCAATGGAAAAGCAATTAATGCGTGCAAGCCCAAAACTCACACCTTTTGCCAGCCGAAGCGCCCATTTTTGCGCTGCTGGGATTCCCCTGAGGCTCCCCTCCCCTCCCCACCTCCGGACTTTCATGTTTTTGTGATGCTGCGATTTTGCTGAGGCTCCCATCACTGGGAAACCCCACCTTTGGACTTCCGTTGCCAGCAAAGCACCCGTTTTTGCGCTGCTGGGATTCCCCTGCAGCATCGCAAAAACACAGAAGTCCAGAGGTGGGGTTTCCCATGGAGGGGAGCCTCAGGGGAATCCCAGCAGTGCAAAAATGGGTACTTTGCTGGCAACAGAATTCTGGAGACGGGGCATCCCAGTGGCATTGGCTTGGGTTTGTAAGGTGAAAATAGTTTGGAAGAAGAGGCAAAAAAATCTTAAACCCCGGGTTTGTATCTCGAAAAGTTTGTATGATGAGGTATCACTTGTTAAGATAATCAATTTTATTCAATGGATTTTTTTTGCCAGAAATTATAGCAAAAACCATAACAAATTATGGTAGCATGACCACTATTAGCTGATTGACAGATTAACAGAGTTGGAAGGGACCTTATAGGTCATCTAGTCCAAACCCTTGCAAAACTGGATGCAGTATTCTAGGTGTGGTCTAGCTAAGGCTTTATAGAGTGGTATTAGTACCTCACTTGATCAAGATTATATCCCTCTGTTAATGCAATTTAGGATTGCATTGGCTTTTTTTGGCTGCCGCTGCACACTGCTGGCTCATGTTTACCTGGTTATCCACTAGGACTCCAAGGTCTCTCTCATAGTCACTGCTATTAAGCCTGGTTTCACCCAGTTTATATGTATATTTTTGGTTTTGACTGCAGGATACTGTAAATAAGCTGATTATCAAGCACCCAAAATGTGACTATGTTACTGCGGGAGGTGTATGTGGCTGTTGATAATTTCAAAATTGGGTTGTAAGAGGTATTTTTGTCATAAGAATCTGTCGAAACTTTAAGCATAATTAACTGGCTGTAACTTGAGGACTATCTGCAATACCAGGAATTAGTTGGGGAGAGATTAGAATGCTACAAGTAGTTCTCTTCACTGAGCCCAAAATTTCTGTTGTTGTGTGAGACATTTGTTAAGTGAGTTTTATCTCATTTTATTACCTTTCCTGCCACAGTTGTTGATTGAATAGCTGCAGTTGTTGTTAATCACATAGTTATTAAATGAAGCTGGCTTCCCCATTGAATTTGCCTCTGAGAAAGTTACAAAAGAGGATTATGTGAGCCTGGGACACTGCAAACGTCATAAATACGAGTCAAAAAACTAGGCTCGAAGAGGCAGCATTAGATTAGTAACATAGCTAGATTAAAGAGTTGGACATACAGAAATGATATAAAAATAATGATTTTAGAAGGGGCACCGCTAGTTTAAAAGTATGGAATATACTACTAGTCTGTTAAACTTGAGATGAGCTAGGATAAGGAGCACTCAGGGCAAGGTAAAGATGGAGAAAGAGGAAGTTAGAAAGGTGAAAGGAGAGAAGGAATGGAGAGAATTAGATGGGGAGAGAATGAGTAAGAACGTAGAAGGAGGAGATGGAGATAGAGGGAGGCAGTGAAAGACTGCATAAATTTTTACTACCATGCTGTGGGCGTGGCTTATTTTGTGGGTGTAGCTTGCCAGCCATGTGACCAGGTGGGAGTGGCTTGATGATCATGTGAGTGTGGGATGACTTAAAGGTCATGTGACTGACTTAAAGGTGGCCAATTTGATATCACTCATGTCAAGGGTTTGGGTTCAGGTTCGGGTGCCTGGCCTCTCCTCAAAGAGATACAACCTCCCCATCTATTTACTATACTGATCATCCAAAATATACTATTTAATCCTATATGTATATATGCCATATGTGTACATACATAATACACACAGGCACACAACAATATACATTATCTGCTATATAAACGTACAGTTCTTCTAAAATTATACACATTCAACCTCATTTACTGTGATAGGAAAAACATACCCAGAGCCCAGAAGGGGGGGAAAAGGAAAAAAATTCAAAACTTTCCTACCAGTTCTGTGTACCTGACTGTACCTGTAGGAGCCCGTGATCACTGGAGGGAAGGGAGCATAACGGAATGAAGAAAAACAGACTGGTGAGCAGGAGTTGAAAATAAGTGCAAAATGAGACATTGATCTTTGACTGACTGAACCAAAATGTATTAATATGCATATTACTGATATATTTTAAGGTATGTGCATATTGACATATAAATGCAATTACGGAGAGAAAATGAAAAAAATAGAAATAAAAATGAGTCGATGGCCAGGTACCTGAATTTTGATCACATGAAAAATGCTTTATTTCCAAACCATAGATCCTTTCTCTGATGAAGATTGCCAAACTGTTATAATAAATAAAATAAATCTTCATAATAAAATAATCTTTATAATAATATATAATCTTATAATCTTGTTGTTCTGCCGGCGTGCCCCAACCGCCCGTAATTACAGGGTATTTAGTCCAGAAAGACACACACCACACGATAGAAGGAAAACCAAAAGTCTTTATCAACAGAAAAGCAGAAAAACTCCCTTTTTAAATGTCAATGGGATTTTCTGGTACACACAAGGCACAGGGTAAATGCAATCCAATTTCTCACCCAGTAACTGGGAAATTGAGTCCAAATTCCAAAGTCCAGAAAGGCCACACACAGTCTTGAACAGGGAAACAGCAAAACCACGATCTTGATGAACTATGAATCAGATAAACTTCCACAAGGCTAAACCAGCACGCTGTTCTTTTTATCTGTAGCACTAATTACAGCAGCCCCACCCAACCACAGGTGGCCTCACTTATCTCCTGTAATAATCCTTCAGTTGTTCTCTCCTATGCATCTCTCTACGCATGCGTGGATCTGTCATAAGTTCTTGTTCAGAATCCAGGGATGATAAGGATGATTGATCTCCTCCTGGGCTGTCCGCCAAACTCCCCTCTTCCCTGCTACTCACGCTTCCTTTGTCAGAGGAGCCTTCGTTGAGAGATCCTATTGGGAGCAAAACAGGCCTGTGGCATGTGGATGTTTCCCCCACATACACCTCCACATTCCTTGGGGCAGGAGCTGGGCCAGAGCCAACCACAACACTTGTATTCTCTATAATGGTTGTAATTTTATTTGATTGGTTCTCATTTCTTAAATAGATCTATCTGAACTATTTCTTCTCTTTTCTCAATCTTCATCCATTCCCAATGGGCTTCAGAAAGTTTGTCCAAACTGAGAATCTAAGCAGGCTCATCTACGACTAACATTTGGATGGGAGATTTGCTGAGACTTAAAGATAAGCTGGGATCTTATTCACTTAGGAAACAATTGCGATGTGGAAATTGATTTCATTCTGCTTAAACTCATTTGGCTTTCTTAGCAGTCTAATCTCTTGAGCTATCAGAAAGAAGAAAAGAAAGCCATGCAATGGTGCTTCTTAGGCTGTTTTAATTAACGATCCGTATATTTAATTAGGAAAACCCAGAGGAGGTATAGGATGGGGTACTAACTAGATTGGGAAGAATGCTAGTGAAAAGGATCCCTGAATGGCAGTTCATCAAGTCTTGAATGTCAGCCTGAAGGATGATGGGTCAACCATAAAGGCAGATTCAGGAGGGTTAGGTGCAGTAATGGGCAGCCAAACTTTTTACTGCCACACTGTGGGTGTGGCTTATTTTGTGGGTGTGGCTTGCCAGCCATGAGACCAGGTAGGAGTGGCTTGAATGATCATCATCGTTCAAGTGAACTGTTAAGTCCTCGACCAGTGTCACTCGCTGGGGTGACAATTTGCTTCACGTTTCCTGCGCTCTATTTCCTGGGTTGCCCCCCGCCTCAGGCTGGGTAGCTAGGCAAACAGGTGCCAATCAGCTGTTGAGAAAAGACTGGGAGGAAAAGGACCTCCCGCAACTCCTACCTGTGTTGGTCTCCCTGCCACTTTCCAAGGAGGAGGAGGAGGAGGATGGGAGGGGGTATTTAAAAATATTGGAAAGCCGAGGGAGAGTCACAAGGTTATTATTGCCGCACGATGCCTTTTCATCTCAACTGTGGGTGGAGTGAGGGCTTCGCAATGGGAAAAAGAGGAGGGGAGACTGGTAATCCAGGAAGTGACTGCCACTGGTGAGCTGGAGCTGCGCATGCAGCTTCATTTCCACTGGTAGAACTGCATTCCACCCCATCCTGCCTGCTGCCCACCCCTCAATGGCAGCCTCAATGGAATCACCATTTCAAAGTCATTGGAAGAATTACTGGTATCCTTCTGTACTGGCCAAACTCTGCTCCAAGAACTGCATCTGTTTTCAGTGACCAGAAGGACAGAAGCCTGAACAGGCTTTCAGGAGGCATCTAGAGGCAGGCTGATGTCTTTGAATTCTGCAAGGGTAAGGAATTACAGCTAGTCTTCGACTTACAACCTCAACTGAGCCCAAAATTTCTTTGTCTAAACAAGACAATTGTGAGGTAAAATTTGGTTCTTTCTTTACAGTTGTTAAACAAGGCAATTGGTAAGTACCGTATTTTTTGGAGTATAACATGCACTGGAATATAAGATGGGGGAGGAAAATAGGGGAGGGGGGATTCCACCTATCAGGTATTCATCTGGCTAGTGTCTTTAGTCTGGTCAAATTCAGTGCATTAGTTCGCTGGTTTTGAGCTTGCTTTTTATCCCCTTGTTGGAGATTAAAAACAGCTTCTAGAGCATAGTTGATTGTCAAAGAGAGAAGCAATGAGAAAAACAGGTGAAGAAGATCGCTTCACTCAGTAGTAGAAACATAGAAACATAGAGGTCTGATGGCAGAAAAAGACCTCATGGTCCATCTAGTCTGCCCTTATACTATTTTCTGTATTTTATCTTATGATGGATATATGTTTATCCCAGGCATGTTTAAATTCAGTTACTGTGGATTTATCTACCACGTCTGCTGGAAGTTTGTTCCAAGGATCTACTACTCTTTCAGTAAAATAATATTTTCTCATGTTGCTTTTGATCTTGTTAGGGCTGAAAAGCAGCTTCTAAAGCATAGCTGATCATTGGAGAGGGAAGCAATGAGAAAACCAGGTGAAGGAAAATCACTTCATTCGCTAGTGCCTTGTTAGGACTGAAAAACAGCTTCTGAAGCACAGCTGATCATCAGAAAGAGAAGCAATGAGAAAAGCAAGCAAACCGCAGATCACTTCACTCGCTAGTGCCTTGCTAGGGCTGAAAAATAGTTTCAAAAAAGCTACATTTAGAGTACAAGACACACCCAAATTTTCAGACTTTTTTTTGCGGGGGGGGGGAGTGCATCTGAAAAATACAGTAATCCTTAAGTGCCTCTGGCTTCCCCATTGACTTTGAGTGTCAAAAGGTTGCAAAAGGAGATCATGTGACCCCGATCATGTGACCCCGATCATAAATACATGGCACTTGCCAAGCATCCAAATTTTGATCATGTGACAACGGAGATGCTGCAAAATTTGTAAGTATGAAAAACGGTCACAACTCACTTTTTTCAATGCCATTGTAATATCTAATGGTCACTAAATAAATGGCTTGTAAGTCTAGAAGTGCATGTATCTCATTTTTTAACCTCCCCTATCCCATCTCTTTTGGCCCTGCTCACTCTGGATGCCTAGAGGTCCGACCAAATGGAGCTGCCAAAAAGTGCAGTCTGTGAATCGTGCTATAGCAACAATTGACAGCTTCTGGTTACATATTAGAAAAAGTCTTCTAATGAAAAAGCACTGTTTTTCCCTATAAATTTTATTAAAAGATTTAAAATGAAATTAAAAATGAATATAAAGAATGGAAAGAAAGGGAATGAGAGAAAAAGAAAAAGACAAAAGTGCCTAAGGGGATAAAGTGTCTGAAAAAGTTTGCAAACCCTAGGAAGCTCTGTAGCTATTCATGGTGCGAGGGACTTGCCACTCTAATATGGCTTTCACATTGTCCAATTAGGTGTTCTGTGTCTCTATGGCAACTCTTTCAAGCCCTTGCCAAACATCTGTTGAGATGACCTTGGTTCCCACAGGTCAATTTCTTGTTGTTATCTGGGACTAACATTCCAAACCTCCCCCCCCCCCCCCCCCGTAGTCTGTGGGAAGATGAAAAATGAAAAGATGTCTGCAGCAACATGGCCACATTTCATAGTTGACATTGTTATAAAAAAGAAAATAGAAAAAAAAGAAATGCTGCTCTATTATGTAATTGTTGTTTCCTCATCATCAAAATCACAAATCATATTTTTGGTTTTTTTCTGTTTCCTGCAAAAAACATACAAGGGTTTTTTAGACAGCCGTGAATGTAGATATTGCTTTTTCTCTTATCAGGGAAATAAAGTTAACTATTTCTGTAATTTTCATCATATTCTCCAACCATTAATGTAAAAGCAGTTTGGAAGGGCAAGGAATGATAAAAAATAGCAGGTGAGCTGCTCTTCATTGAATGGGTCTCTGAGGCTAGAGAGTCCTCTGTGATTTAATCCCAATTCTTATTATTTTTATGAAATTTAATTTACTGCTAATGTAGGGGTGGAGTGCTCCAATTTGTAAGAAGATAAAAGGAGGTTGAAAATCCAGAAACCACAGCAAGATCCAATGGTGCTGGGCATTTTTTATGCAGTTCCCAGTTTTTCATTCTGGGATAAGGTTTTGGAAAAGACCTTAGAAGAAACAGATTAAATGGATTCCTTTTAGTTGAGTTTAAGGTCTAGGAATAGTAGACCTTAGACACCACAGTTGATATTCACATTGTTGGAGCTGGGATGGGGCTGGTATGATTGTCCTTCTTGATCTCTCAGGGTCTTTTGACAGTCTCGATCATGGTATCCTTTTGGGCCAACCACAAAGTTTGAGCATGGGAGATATACATCGAAATAATAAATATGTTTGGTCTAATCTCATATAGCTATTGGAAATGGATTTCGGTCCGAAAAGAAACATTAACAATTTCTAGAGCACAATTTCATGAAAAATTTGATAGAACATTTTGAATGAATGCTAGCAACATATTTAATGCCCATTCTGAATTAACAAAAAGAAAATTGGTATATTTATGTTACCTGCTCTGGCCTGGCCATTAAATTTTTAGTACAAAGATGGCCGTAAGAAAGGAATTCAACAGCTTTTAAGTAAACACCAGCTTAAACCCAGAAGGTAAGAGGGAGTGAGAAAGAAACTAAAGATTGACCTGCCTTGATTCTCCCTGGTATAAGAAGTGGGAGAGAAGAAATTGTTGTTATGTCAGGCTTTCAGGTTTCTGTTATATCATGCAACAATAAAAGTGAGTTCCAGTAGTTTTGATGGACCAGACGCCTGATTGCTCAGGATGATGGCTGGTATTCCTACACCATACTGAATTGCAAACAACTTAGCCACTGACACAAGTGTGGCCAACTGATAAATTTAATTACTGTATATTATATGTCAACTGATAACTTAAGTACATGAAAATTTTCCAGGTGTTCACATTGAAATCAATTCTAGTTTGTTCTGTGGGACACTGGATAAACATGTATGAGATCGAGGTCTTGTAGAGTCTGGTGCTGACCGTGGTGCTAAATTCAGCCATTTTAATTCCTGCCAGCAATCCATTGGGTAGATGTGACTTGGATACAAGTACAAATTATTCCTGTTTTATCTCATTGCATGGGCAAACGGCTGGGGCTAAAAGTAAAGTCTTTTTGAGGTTGTCATTGATTCCTGTTTACTATATGGACTTCTCTGTACTCTCTTCTTGGCAAAAATGTAAAAGTAATTAATTATAGCTTTCTTAAAGTGTTTGTTGTACTAGCTGAGAACTCGAAGACCTTGTGATGGTCTTCCATCTTAATACTTATCAGACTATTCTAGATTTGAAAAGCTTTTTCAATCAACCAGAAAGCAAAGATGTAACATTTCTGAATTTATATATATTTTTTCTCTCAAATTATTCTCTGCTTTAGCAATAATCTCTAGAAGGCAATAATCATATAGCAAGTATAGACCAGAGATGGATTGCCAAGAAGGTCTTACCTATGAATTTTCATTGATGCTGGATCTTAGTTGCCAGGTTTATGCTCAAGTTAGGAATAACTTTTATCTCCAATGGGAAAAAATACTTCTCTTTCTATTCTATAATTTAAAAATTGAAGAGCTGGGAAAATTGAAAAATATTTACCATTTTGTTTACTTGCTTTTGGGGATGTGAACCTATAGATAAGCACCACCTGTCAGAAGCAAAAAAAGAGGACCAAATGTGAAGTTGCAGGTCAGAGGATTTATTTCTCAAGGCTATACACAAGAATCTACTGTAGTCAACTAAGGTTCTGTACTAAATTGACGTCAGATAAGGGTCAACAGAATTCAAGAAGGGTTGGACTTAGACATTTGTTAGAATGTAACGATTTTTTGCTGATGACTTATTTAACTCTGTCCCATAGCTCTGCCTGCTCTTCTCATACAGTACCCACCACCTGGTAGAAAGCAGAAACAAAATTATTCATCAATAAATAAGGATGAAGGACCAAATATTTCTTTTTCTTTTCAAAATAAATATTGGGGCCTCAGAGGAGGAGAACTACAGTATTTTCTCTTCTTTTATTGTTCTATTGCATCCTTTATATTAATTGAAATTATCTTACATTGCAGATAATATTACTTTAAAAAAAAATTCTATCAGTTTTAGAAACCATTTGGGGGAATAAAACTGGGAAGGAATAATCAAATAGTTTTTCTTTATCATTCATGGCTTATTTAAAACTATTAAGCAATATTTCACAATCTGCTTTATCCTAATTTTTCAAGGTCTTGGAGGGAAATGAGATTAGAAAACAGAACTCCCTTCTCTCTTTTTTCCCTTCCTGTTTCTTTTTCCTAACCTTCTTATCTCTATCTATGTAAGAATATTCTCAGAATCTGGAAAGGGGGTGGTTTAAAACATGGCAAATAAGGAACAGATGGTTATTTCAACCTTATCTGTTAAGTACGGCTTCTGTCTTTCAGGGAATTGATGAGAAAATTGGAGAAAGAAGTTTGCAGAGTTCCTACTTTAATGTAGTTTTCACTAAATAAGGATTGGAACATTCTTATCTAGTTTCCAAGATTCAGCAAACATACTGTCAGGTATGCCACCGTTCAAAGTCCAGGAAAGAAAGCTCTCAACTCCTTGTTGATAGAGAGGAGTACTTCTACTAGACAAGGTAAAGCTAGGTGACAAAAGGAAAGCAAGATTTGAGGCAAAAGGAGCGTAAAATGCATATACATAGTGTTGTGAGTGCTATTGTCCACCTCAGGTCATGTCAGATTCTGAGGAGGATGAGTCAGGTCCCTCCGGATACCCTGGGCCAGGGAGGTTGCCAGCTGAAGCAGAGAGCGAGAGTAAGGGAGAAAGAGACCTGAGTGAGCCTGAGGAACCACTAGAGGGGGCTGATATGACAATGAGGGAGTGGTCCCAGTCAGAGGATGAGGAAGACATTAGAGTGGAAAATCAGTGGATAGACCCTCGCAATAGAAGATTGCTCAGAAGGCGAGAGGAGTGGCATAGTAAAAGGTATTAGCCTCCTTGTAGTGTGATGTCACTTCCAGGAGTATAAAGGCAAAGGATCTTGGGAAATTGGGTGAGGAGTTTAAACGTCATTCAAGGAGAGAGGTGTGAGACTGGGGGTGTGATTGAACAAGGTTTTAAAACCATGATTTCTGCCTCCATAAAACTCATTCTCTGCTGGATGCTTGTGGCCAGCACTACGGTGAGCAAAATTCATATCCTTAAATTATAAATGGACTTTGTTATCTATGGAATGCTGATTAGGTTGAGTTTGGTGCTTTTCCCGGACATTGTTGACATTTAGCTCCAAAGAGAAATAACTCCTCTTTCCCTGGCCATTTAAAATCTGCTTTTCGTTATGTGTGTTTATATCAATAAAAAGTTTGATTTAGTCATAAAATAAAGGATTTTTGAGTTGGGGGTTTCGATCCGAGGGTCATGCACAGAACAGAAATAATCCCCAAACCCTCCCCTCATAACCCCATTGGACAAATCATCCAATCCCAACGTCCCAAGATGTCAGGTGGGTGCACCAGCTGTTTGGCCTTCCACATCTGGTCCATCAAAGCTGTTGACCTTGAGCAGGCTGTAAACTTGTCCACAAACCCTGGCAGTACATGATGAGAACTTTCCTCCCTAGGCCCCTAATCAAGCACCAGAAGAGACATCTTCACCGCGGCTTCCCCTCCCCACTCTCAAATACCTAACTGTCCCCCCACCCCCTGTTTCTATGGCAGCCGAAGCAACCAGGCAGTGTGTGAAGGCTGACACCTTCTTTTCATGAATATAATTTGATGGATGAATTGTTTGCTATTGTTATTGTTCAGTTACCAAGTAATGTCTAGCTCTTGGTGATCCCATGGACGATAGCACCCCAGGTCCCCTGTCCTCCATTGCCTCCCAGACTTGGCCCAAATTCATGTTCATTGTGTTGGTGATACTATCTGACCATCTCATCCACTGCTGTCCCCTTCTCTTTTTTGTTTTCTTTCTCTCTTTTAAAATGTCTATATTAAATTTTTACATTAAAAATTACACAATGACAATACAATATAAAACATACGCACATAAAAAAGAGTAAGTTCCATATTTACAAATCAATTTCAGATCTTAAGCACTCCACATTTAATGTAAATGCCAACGATCCTGTTGACCATTATTTATTATAGCTTACTTGTGTCATTCTAATACCATTTTACACATTTGTGTAGTTTGCTGGTATTTATAATTTGCATCTATTTCTAAATCAAGTTATTTTCTATAACTGTAAGTTAACTGTCTTTCTCAACATCAGGGTCTTCTCCAAGGAGTCGTCTCTTCTCATCAGGTGGCCAAGGTATTTGAGTTCAGCTTCAGGATCTGTCATTTCAAAAGACAACCAGGGTTGATTTCCTTTAGGGTTCACTTATTGGATCTCATTGCAGCCCAAGGGACTCTTTAAGAGCTCTGTTGTAAATCTTGGTTTTTGGGCTGCCTGCTGCTTTTAGGAATCTGACAAGCTTGGAGGAAAAAAAACTAATCCTGCAGAAGCTAAATACGTTTGGAGTGGTCCACATGTAGAAGAGAACCCTGGAAATTATGTCAGGTAATTTTTTTACTCTTCAATCATAAAACTTTGATGGGGAAATTTGCAAAGGAGGCAGTCACTCCAGAAAGCAGCGAGAAGGAAAAAAGATATCTTTCTGCTAAAAACCTTAGTAGTTTTCTAAATCTCCAGGGAGTTTTGCTTCAGAAAGTAAATATTGGTGCTACTTGAGATAAAAATGTTTTTCTTCTCCTTTCCTTGGATTGCTACATTGTGCAATACATAAGTGAAAAATTAGAAAAGTAAGATATTCCTTTGGCCATCAAATATCCATGGAGGAGAAAAAGGCAGAAATATTATTGTAATCATAATCACAATCATAATCATAATCACAACAACAAATAACATACTCAGCTGCTGCAAAAAGATTGCGCAGATTGACTACAAGCATAGACACGATACTGTGGCACAAATGATCAACTGGAACTTGTACCAGAACTACCATCTACCAGTGGCAAAGAATTGGTGGGATCATAAGCCCAAAAAAGTGGTCGAAAATGAACAAGCAAAACTTGTGTGCGTGTTTGTATAATTGCCTCGTTTGGGTGGGCCCGTTAGCTAGGCAGAACACTGTGGGACTTCCGACTGACCAAATTTTGGAACATAATACACCAAACATCATGATTGTGGACAAAAAAAAGTATGGATCATCGACATCACAATCCCAGGACACAGCAGAATTGAGGAGAAGCAGCTAGAGAGATTTACAAAATACGAAGATCTGAAAATTGAGCTGTATTGACTCTGGCATAAGCCAGTGAAAGTGGTCCCAGTGGTCCTTGGCATGTTGGGCACAGTGCCAAAGGATCTCAGCAGACATTTGAAAACCATCAGAATTGACAAAATCTCGATCTGTCAATTGTAAAATGCCACTTTACTGGGATCGGCACACATAATTCGCCACTACATCATGCAGTCCTAGGTGCTTGGGAAGCGCTCGACTGGTGATGAAATACGAAATCCAGCATAGTGATCTCATTGCTGTGTTGTATTGTTGATATAATAATAATAACAATAACAATAATAACAACAACAACAGTTGGAAGGGACCTTGGAGGTCTTCTATTCCAACCTGCTGTTCAAATAGGAGACCCTATAGAAAAGTGGCTGTTCGGGTCCCTTATTTAAAATCTCCAATGATTAAGCATGACAATTTTTGAAGGAAAACTGTTCCAATGGTTGATTGTTGTTATGTCAGGGATTTTCTCCTTACTTCTGTTGTGGTTGGCTCTGGGCCAGCTCCTGCAACAGGGAATTTGGATGTTGGCTTAAGAGAGTCCTCAGATTCCCAGAGACTTGTCTTATGCCATCAGCTTCAGACAGTGAGGATTCCTTGCCAAGGTTACACGCTGGGAAAGAATAATCAGATAGAGAGATGGATGCAGCCAGCCCATTAGTTAATGACCCCATTAGTGGGTCATTGGACTCAGAGGAGGAGGATTGATGGATAGATGCCAGAATGTGCAAGCTCATGGCTAGAAGGGGCCAACTGCATAGGAATCGTCAGAGATAAGGGAGAATATCTGTGGCTGGGGCAATTAGGCTAATGGGGCTGCTGATAAATTGCCAGCATTGCAGAGAGTGGAGATTATCCGTTTGGAGAAGGAGACGTCGTGTTTGCATTTTGTTCCTGGTTTTTCACAGACTCTTGGGGATATTTCTCAGCTAAGTAAAATCTTGTGGACTGACTGGAAGAGGTCTGGCTGTGATACTTCCACAGCTGCTCTTATCTGCTTGCTTGTTTTCTCACAACTTTCAAGGACTGTTATCTATAATTTGCTCAGTTTAAAGTGTTTGCACAGCTTTATTTTGGATAGGCCTTTCTGTTTACTTTACAACGGCGTGTGTGTTTGAATTTACATTTCTGACTTAATTGGAGCTCGTAACGTGAAGCCTGGCATAACAACTTCTAGGTTGTTTCTCTCTTTGTTCAGTTTCCATCCATTGTGTTTTGTCTTGTCTTCTGATGCTTTGGAAAATAGGTTGACACCCCTCTTCTTTGTGGCAGCTCCTCAAATAATGGAAAACTGCTATCAGTATGCCTTGTTCTCCTTTTCACTAGACTAGACATACCAAATTCCTGCAAACATTCTTCATATGTTTTAGCCTCCAACCTCCTAATCATCTTTCTCATTCTTCTCTTTCCAGAGTCTCAATATCCTTTTTCTATCATGGTGACCAAAACTGGATGCAATATTCCAAGTGTAGTTTTAGCAAGGCATTATAAAGTGATAGTATTACTTCATATGACCTTGATTCTATCCCTCTATTAATACAGCCTATTAAGCAAAGTTGGCAGCACACAAATCTAAAAAATAAAATAAACAAAAATGAAATGAAATTTGTCCAGGAGATCATTTACCCCACCCTGTGAAGTTTATAGTGTATTATTTAGCCTATTGCAAGAATTTCTCCTTTTCAATTGTCATTTCTCTAATGAGGAGCTAAAAAGGGTTTCTGTGCAGTGTGCTGAAGTTTGATTAAGGGAATCCCTAGGTCCAGGAGTTAATGAAGAGATCCCCCTTGGAGCTGCGCAGGAGATAATGCTGTCTGCTGCCGCCTCTGCTAAATTGGCACAAATTGACAGATTGCTGTCGGAAGCCTGATTTTATTTATTATGGTATTATTTATGTATGCAGGATTTGGGTTTGGACAGTCTAGGGCAGTGTTTCCCAACCTTGGCAACTTGAAGGTATCTGGGAATTCTGGGAGTTGAAGTCCAAATATCTTCAAGTTGCCAAGGTTGGGAAACACTGGTCTAGGGAAAGGAAGGACTAGTTGTAACACAATAGCAATATTACAGTATTTGAGGGGTTGCACAGAGAAGAGTTTTAAGTTAAGGAGTTTTTGTTTTAAGGGTTTTTTTATAGTGATGTTTTTATAGT
The DNA here is from genome assembly GCF_031021105.1 of Erythrolamprus reginae. Taxonomy (NCBI): domain Eukaryota; kingdom Metazoa; phylum Chordata; class Lepidosauria; order Squamata; family Dipsadidae; genus Erythrolamprus; species Erythrolamprus reginae. The sequence continues at coordinate 31,033,054 of NC_091957.1, forward strand.
GTTGTTTTGTTTAATTTTCATTTTGTTTAATTTCCATTGTTATGCATTAATATGTTGTAAACTGCCCTGAGTCTTAGGAGAAGGGCAGCCTAGAAATCGAACAGACAGACAGACAGACAGACAGACAGACAGACAGACAGACAGACAGATAAATAAGAGAGGGTCAAACTATTCTCCAAAGCACCTAAAGGCAGGAGAAGAAGCAATGGATGGAAATTAATCAAAGAGAGAAGCAACCTAGAACTATGGAGAAATTTCCTAACAGAGACAACAATTAACTAGTGGAGCAGCTTGCCTTTAGCCTTCAGAGGTTGTGGGTGCTTCATCACTGGAGGTTTTTAAGAAGAGACTGGACAGCCACTTGTCTAAAATGGTAGAGGGCAGTGATGGCAAACCTAAGGCACGTATGCCATAGGTGGCACACGGAGTCATCAGCGGGCACATGAGGTGTTGCTCTATGTCAGCTCCAGCTCACATGTGCCTGCTGGCCAGCTCATTTTTGGCCTTGGGGAAGGCCATTTTATCCTCTGGAAGCTTTGGGGAAACTTCCTGAAGCCCCAGAGTACAAAAATGGCCCAATGGGCAAACAGGAAGTCTGTTTTTTCAAACTTCCAGTTTTCCCATTTGGACATTTTGTCACTGTCCCAGGCTTCGGTGAGGCCTGCACCCATGTATGGGGGCGGAGGGGTGTTGTGTGCATGTGCAGGGGCAATGCAAAGGTGTGTGCCTGCATGAGGGAGGGAATGGGTGTGGGCACATGTGCATGTGCTAGTGTGCCTGATCACCCTCTTTTGGTACATGGACCAAAAAAGGTTCTCCATCTTTGGTATAGGGTCGCCCTGTTTGAGTAGGGGGCTTGGCTAGAAAACCAGCTCCAGATTCTATTCTACTCCATCCCATTCTTTTCTTTATAGAAGGAAACTGAAAGGCTGGAAGGAAGGAAGATTCTCGTGGCTTGCCTGCTTGTATTTGTGTTTGTGTGCCATAATCTACATTTCTCCAATTCTTTGTATTTCTCTGGGTCAGAGACACATGCACAGAAATACACAGCAAACAGTGTATATTATCTGTGCTGTTTGCTGTTTGGCAAATTGCTGAGAGGCAGAGGCCCTTTTTTGTTGTTTTCCTCCTCCTAAAGTTTAGGAGGAGGTGCGTCTTATACTCCGGTGCATATTATACTCTGAAAAATACAGCATATACAATTGAATAGAATTCTTTATTGGTCAAGTGTGATTGGATACACATTCATCTTCAGTGCAGAAGCTCTCAGCATGCAAACAAGAAATGATAAATCATGATCATCAGAAGATATGTTCATAAAGATATAATAATAAAATACAACACAGTGATAGTCATAGGATATTAAATAAGCAAATCATACTAGGATACTAAATAAAACAACTAATACAGTATTACCCCAAAATAGGTGTTCCTCAACTTACTACATATTTATATAGTAAGCATTTGAAGTTACAATGGAAAAAGTGATTTACAGCTAGATCTCGCTTGTGGAATCATTGCATCATCTCCAGAGTTATGTGATCAAAATTTGAGCACATGGCAACCAGTATATATTTACAATGCTTGCAGCATCCTGGGGTCATGTGGTTCTCATTTGCACCCTTCCAAGTTGGTTTCTGACAAGCAAAGTCAACAGGAAAGCTGGATTCGCTTAATGACTCTGTGATTCTTTGAACAACCGCAGTGATTTACTGAACAATCATAGGAAAATCATTCTGCTGTTTGAATCCCAGCGACCGGTTAGGTCGCACAGACCTGGCCTTCTCCAGGTCCTGTCAACCAGACAATATCATTTTGTGGGGCCAAGGGGAAGAGCCTTCTCTGTGGGGCCCCGGCCCTCTGAAATCAGTTCCCTCCACAGATTTGCACTGTACTCACCCTCCTCGCCTTTCGCAAGAGTCTTAAGACTCACTTATGTCACCAGGCGTGGGGCAATTAGATCTAGACCAGAGGTCCCCAACCTTTTTTGCACCAGGGACCGGCTTTAAGCTAGACCAGTTTTCCATGGCCCGGTGGGGGGGGGGAGCTAGCTGTCAGCGGCGCCGTAAAAGGGGCGATCAAGAGAGGAATGGGTGAATGAATGGACGGAGGGTGGGAAGGAAGGAAGGAAAGAGGGAAGGGACAGGAACAAAAGAAGGGTGCAAAGGAAGCAAGGAAAGGTGTGAAAGGGGAGAGTAAGAGAGGAAGGAGTGAAAGAAGGGAATGAGGGAGGAAAGAAGGGAGGAAGGAAAAGGAAAGCAAGAAATGGAGGGAGGAAAGGAAGGAAAGAAAGAAAGAAAGAAAGAAAGGGGGAAGGGACAGGAACAGAGGAAGGAAGCAAGGAAACTTATGAAAGGGGAGAGTAAGGGAAGAAGGTAGGAAGGAGAAAGAAAAGAAGAAATAGAGGAAGGGAAGGTAAAAGAGAGAAAGAAAAAGAGCAAGAAACAAAGCAAGAAAGAGAAAGAAAGAAAGGCAACTTCAAAGAAAGGCTCACTGAGCATCTCTCACTCTCTCTCTCTCTCTTTCTATCCCTCTTTCTTTCTTTCTCTTCCTTTCTCTCTCTCCTCTTCCTTTATCTCCTCTCTCTCTCCCTCTCTCTTTCTCTCCCCCCTCTCTCCCTTTCCCTCTCTCCCCCTTTCCCTCTCTCCCTCTCTTGCTATCTCTCCCCCCTTTCCCTCTCTCTTTCTCTCTCTCCCTCTCTTGCTATCTCTCCCCCCTCTCCCTCTCTCTTTCTCCCTCTCCCTCTCTTTCTCCCTCTCCCTCTCTTTCTCTCTCTCCCCCCTCTCTCTTTCTCTCTCTCTCTCCCTTTCTCTCTCTTCTTCTCACTTTCTCTCTCTTGTTTTCTTTCTGTCTCTTTTGCTTTCTCTCTCTCTCACTCTTTCTTGTTTTCTTTCTCACGCTCTTTCTCTCTCTTGTTCTCTCTCTTGCTATCTCTTTCTCTCCCCCCCTTTCTCACTCTCTCTTTCTCACTTTCTCTCTATCTTGCTGTCTGTTGCTATCACTCACTCTCGTTCTCCGTTCTTCTCAGCGGTGACGCGCGCACGCCCTGCCCGCCTCACCTTTGCGAGAGCACTTTCGCCCCGGGCTCTCAGCAAGGGGGTTTGCAGGAGAGGCGGGGCCGGCGAAGGTGATATTGAATGTCGGGGGAGAACGAGCGGTTGCACGCGCTCCCTATCCCCCTGCTAGCCCACTCGGAATATTCAAAATAAGAAAAGCCTTCGCCGGCAAAGGCTTTTCTTATTTTGAATATTCCGAGTGGGCTAGCAGGGAGATAGGGAGCGCGTGCAACCGCTCGTTCTCCCCCGACATTCAATATCACCTTCGCCGGCCTCCGCTGAGAAAAGCCTTTGCCGGCATTTCCTCTCGGCGTCAAGGAGGCGCAGCGGCGGGCGGAGAGAGGGAAGGGGGGGCAGCGGCGTCCCTCCTGGCCTTGGCGGGCCGCCCAACCCTCCCCACCTCCTGCAAACGCGGCGGGCGGCGGGGGGAGAGCGAGGAGCCGGTTCCGGCGGGTGCGGGGCTTGGCTGGCTGGCGGGGGGAGCGCTGCTGGTGGTGCGGAAAGGCCGAGGGGGCCCTGGTGCCGCGGACCGGCTGAAAAGCCCCAACGGCCCGGTCCCGGTCCGCGGACCGGCGGTTGGGGACCTCTGATCTAGACCCCCTGGCCAATAAATGTGATGTATGGCTGTGACTTGAATTTGTTTGATTGATTTTTAATATATTGAGTTTATGTAGTTATTAATTAATTAGATTTGTCTTTGTATTCACTGTTTTATATTGTATGTTGTGAGCCACCCTGAGTCTTTGGAGAGGGGTGGCATACAAATCTAAATAATAATAATAATAATAATAATAATAATAATAATAATAATAATAATAATAATAAAAAATTAATAATAACAACAACAACCACAATAATAATAATAATAATAATAATAATAATAATAATAATAATAATAATAATAATAATAATAATAATGGTCCTCAAATCAGCCACAGCTCACTTAACAGCTACCTGCCTAGCAGTGTAAATTCTGGTCCCAACACACATCTTTAAACAATTGATTCACTTTAACAACTGCAGTGATGTCTATGGGGATTCCCAGTCATCCCAGTCATTTTCAAAAGGCAACTGGACTTTGTTTTTCCTCGAAGAAGTTTCAAGGAAATGTTTAAGAAAAAATGAAGTTCCAGTTGCCTTTTGAAAAAGGATTTCAGGACAACTGTGACTGATACACTTAAACAACCATGACAAAAAAAAAGTAAACTTGGACACGACACACTTATCAACAGAAATTTTTATTTCATTTGTGGTTGTAAGCTGAGAACTCTGTGTTACTTTGACAAGCGGCATTATGTGAATTGGCCTGAACCCAACTAGTTGTCCTGAATGTTGTATCTTTCATTCTTGCTTGGAGTTGCAGGAGCTGGAATGCAACTCATCAGGAGATCTGGCTATGTAGACATTTAAATTTTATTGCTTTATGGATTTTTATTTAATTGAATTGTTTTATTGGCCATTTTCATTGGGTGTGGATGGCATGTTTAATTGGTTTTACTGTTTTAGCCACCATAAATTGCTAGTTTTTATTACGGTTTTATGCTTTTGTATTTTATTGTCTTTTTTTAAAAAGTTACTGTGCTGCCTTTAATGTTCTCCTATTTTAATTGCCTTTCAAAAGGGTTGTTGATTATGTGCCTTCTTCAAAGGTGAGAAATAAACAGAATACTAAATAAAGTTATTCTTTGGTAAGATGGGGGTGGCAATAAATTTTACCGAAAAAAAGAAAAAAAGAGCCATAAATGCATCTTTTCCACACTATAAGAATCTTTCAGGTTTCTGTTGCAAAAGACAATCTCTGTTTTCTGGACTGTCATGATTGACTCAGAACTTACAGGGTAGAATTTATCTTCCCACTTAGTTCCAAAATGATGGGTAGAAGCATCTGTTTCATTGATCTACTAATTGCTTCCTTCTTAGAAATAGGAGTGTAGACTTAGTGGAACAGGTGTTTTAAGGTACCTGACAGTGACAGAAGCAGCAGCCGGTCTGATGAATTTCAGGCTAAATGCCATGCCTGGTCTTGAAGTGACATTTTTGAGTGGCCAAGAGAAGAAGCTAAACGTGGTGGAATTAAGTGCGGTTGTAAATAGTCCTTGACTTACAGTTTAGTAACTGTTCAGAGTTACAACAGCACTGAGAAAAAAGGTAGCTATGTTTGGCCCTTCCTTGAAAGTACAAGTAGTCCTTGAACCCAAAATTTATGTTGCTAAGTGAAACATTTGCTAAGTGAGTTTTGCCCCACTTTGCAATTTTAATAGTTGTAGAGTGAATTACTGCAGTTGTTAAGTTAGTCACACAGTCGTTAAGGGAATGTGGCTTCCCCATTGACTTGGCTTATCAGAAGCTCTCAAAAGGGGGTCACATCATCATGGGACACTGCAACTGTCAGTCATTAAGCAGCTGAATTTTGACTGTAAGGATGCTGGTGGTCGTAAGTATAAAAAATGGTCATAAGTCACTTTTTTTCAGTGCCATTGTAACTTTGGATGGTCACTAAATGAACTGTTGTAAGTCGGGGACTATCTGTAGAGATAGTCCTCAAATATCTGCTGCAAACTCTGCATAGGTGTCAGTAAGGGCATCTGGCCAGAAAACGCTCATCTGTAGAGAATGACTTGCAATAGGACATTTTCATTGGGAAAACCTAGAATAGAATAAAATAGAATATAATAGAAAAGGAATGGGAATAGAATAGAATAGAATAGAATTCTTTATTAGCCAAGTGTGATTGGACACACAAGGAATTTGCCTTTGGTGCAGATGCTCTCAGTGTACATAAAAGAAAAGATACATTTGCCAAGAGGTATTGATTGTCGTAGGGTACAAATAAGCAATCAGGAAACAATATTAATATAAATCATTAGGATACAATAGAAAATAAATAAACCATTTGAGAGCACTTCATGGAGGCAGCGTTAGTTGACGCATCTTGGATTACTACTTTCAGAATAAAAGGATTATCCTGTCACCCAGAGCTAATAAAAGTTAGGCTTCTGTGCCTGATTCAAGCACAGAGTGGAGCTCAGTTAATCATATTTTTGGCGACATAATTACTTGAAAATTGCTTTCAGTGTCTTATCACTCCAAGAGAAAAAAGAAACAACTTGCCATACGTGAAATCTATAGAGATAACTGATATTCTGTATGAACTTGGAAAGCTCCAAAGAAATGCTTTTCGGGCTTTTGAGGATTTTTTATTCTTTTTCAGAACATCTTAGCAACGTCTCTTTAACAATGTCAAAAGTTCAATTGTGGTTTCCCACTGAATGTAAATACATTAAGAGCCATTGAATTCCAGGAAAGACGGATCCAAAGCTTAAGCATAATAGTCTTCGTGCATACCTGCTTTATTAATAGCAATAGTCACACAGTCACTTTGATGCAAACTTCACTTTTGGCTTCAAAGATCCTTTGAAAAGATAAACCCTGCATTCAGTGAGATCCTACTATAAAGGATCTATAATAATTTATCTGAATAGGTATTCACTTGCTTTCCTTCATTCTAATGTTGGGGAACCAGTGGCTTTCCAGAGGTTTAGTATAAGTAATTCTGAATATTCGTTAAAGGTAAAAAGCAGGATGGTCCTTGTTCTCCCCTCCCAATCTGAGGCTGCATTAGTGACCACAGAAGAGTCTTGGATTAACTGATGTGGTCTTCCTTCTCTTACGCAAGCAGCCTCATTTTCCCTGAACAGCTCTCTTTTCTTTGAAGCCCATTTCCATTCCGGATGTAAAATACCACCCAAAATGATGGAAAGAGATAATGGCCTTTAAAAATGTTCTGTTGTTAAAAAATTAGCTTTTAACCAAACAGAAGGGCTTGTAGAAAAAATAAACTGGATAACTACCTGGCTCCAAGTATCAACATCACCAATTTTTAGTCTATTTTAAAAGAAGAATTGGGCACACTGTTCATTTATACCACTCTCAGTGGTTATATTACAATAGCAGTCAATTTTATATGACATAACACCCCCCTCCCCCCCAAAAAAGCAGCAATTGGTGACCACGGAGAGATAGTAGCTGCTGTCTCTCACCTTCATCACTGCCAAATGACTGACATCTCATCCTTTCTCCTCCAAAACATCCATCCGCCACTCCTCAACTGACAAATGACAGAATTCATTTTAGTTTTAGAGACTTGTCAAATAAAATATCAGGCAATGTTCAAATGCCTGCTCATTCCTATAATTTAAGGACAAAGATTGCTTATAGAATAATAAAGATGATGAAAAACATTATTGATGTTATAAGATGTTGTGATTCAGCCTGAGGCTCCTCAGGGACCGGCTGGATCTCTGCCGGATCCATGCCCAGAGGAGGAGGACAGTGAACAGGAGGGGGAGGACCAGGCAGACGGGGGAGAGGAACATCAGGAAGAGGAGGAGGGAGAGCAGCCTGAGACCCCCGGGGGGGAGGAGGCTCTCCCCAGCTAGTAGCCTGGATTCATTGGATGAAGACGCACAGGCTATAATAGACATGAGGCAGCGACGAGCAGCTCAAAGACGGGGCCAATTAGAAAGGTATTTCCATCCATGAATTGGTGACAGCTGGGTTTGGGTGTGGTTCTCCTCAGCAGGGTTGAAAAGGCAGGCCCGCCCTTCCAGTCTTGTGGAGAGTTATCAATTGGGAGTCCTGTGACCTTGCTTCGATCCTCGGCATCTCTGATCTTGGCTTGTGGCCTAGAAGTCTGGAAGACTTGGGGGAGGCGTGGGTTTTATTATCTCCAGCGTTGTTTTTGCCAGCAAGAATCCTGTTTTATTGCCTGGCCTTTGTGAAACCTCTTTGAAGCTTCATAGTGTTCCTGTCTGTAAGAACAGTTTTTGTTACCTCTGTTTGCTTTGAATTATATAAACTGCCTTTGCTTTTTACCAGTGTGTCTGGCTACTCTTTTTGGTTGGTGTTGGCGTCTGGGGGGACCCAGACAGAACAGTATAACTCACCACCAGACACCTGGTGTACAGTTTGGGGGGTGGTTTGTTTGTTTATTCTTCCTGCTCTCTGCTGCTGGTTCCTTGTTTGGCATTTTTGCTTTTTTGGGTTCCTGTTTTTGCCTTCCACCATGGCTGTTTCTGCAGCTGACATGCAGGCTGTGTTTGATGAGTTGCGCAGTTTCCGGCAGATGCAGTTGCCTCCAAATACAGGTATCCAGGTCTGATATGGAATTGATAAGAATTTGATCCCTGAATTTGAAAGATACATCATTACAGGATTATAGTATAACAAAGTTGGAAGGGATCTTGAATGTTTTCTAATCCACCCCCCTGCTTGAGCAAGTGACCCTTTATAAATTCTGGACAAACGGTGGTCCAGTCTCTTCATGAAAACCTCCAGTGACTCCAAAACATCTGGAGATAAGGCCTTCCACTGATTAATGGTTCTCAGTAACAGGAAATTTCTCCTTAATTCTAGGCTGCATCTCTTTGATGAGTTCTTACTTCTTATCTCTAGTCCTTAGGTAAGTTCTAAGTTAAGTAATGTTCTAAGATAGGTTCTAGATAACCTTGGGAGAATAGGTTGATCCTTTTTTTCTCTGTGATAGCCCCTCAAATATTGGAAGACTGTTTTCATGTCAGCCCTGTTCCTTTTCTTCATTAGACTAATGATATCTAGTTCTCCCTACCATTCACCATATGGTTAGCCTCCACTCCCCTGATCATCTTTGTTGCTCTTTTCAGAACTTTTTTTAGAGTCTCAACATTTTTTGCAATTGTGGTGTCCAAAACTGGATGCAATATTCCAAGTGCAACTGCATTTCAACCCAAACTGATTTTTGAAATCTGTCTGGTTAAATTTGTAATAAGTATAAACAAACACCAAAAAAAGGAAGGAAGAGAAGAAGGAAGGAAGGAAGGAAGATGAGGAGAAAAGCAGCATCAGTAACAATTATATTTTGAGCATTAAACAATAAAGGCACCAAATGAAGAAGGCAAAATGTGTTGTAGGCAGATTGTATTTTCCTTAAGCAGGTATAACTGAAAAGAATGTCAGTTCCCTGCATTAATATGTAGGAATAGAGAATTGAAATAACTGAAATAAGCTGTTATTTTAAGATGCTTATTCTCTTTCTTCTTTGGGGTGCAATTATATATACATATTTTAGATTTACTTGTGTCTTTTCCTGCCATAAGAGACTCAGGCTGCAAACTGTGCTGTGAAGATTCGGGTCTTCCTGTTTGCTACATTTAATTTTTCAAGCTTCTGTAAACAGATGTGTTCAGCAAGGAGTGAAACCTTAGCTATAAAAGAGCATCTACTTTGTCTTCCAACCATTTCTATTTTGGACCTCTTCTTGAAATCAAAGAACCTCTTTAAAAGGAGAACTGTCATCATTGAATCTATCACTTTATTTTTATTTTTTTAAATTAAATGACAACTAAGGGAGGAACTGCCAATTTCTGGCAATGGGTAGGGGCAACCATTTAATCTTTTCCACCTTTGTTCCACTGGCATATCTCCAATTTGGCTATTGGAAAAATAATTCTGCATTTACTAATGTTCTCCCTTTGGAGGGAAATTGTAGCCAAGGTTGCGTTTTGAAAAGGGAAAAAGAAAGGGGTTCTCCATTTGCAGAGAAATATGATTTATGAATGCAGTGAGGGAAGAGGATGCTGTGTTTCAGGCTGGTACAACTAATTCTGAATTGTTGATGAAAAATTTACTTTAACTTTCATGGAAGAAGCAATTATGACTCCAGCAGCTATTATGGAATATACTTCCTTTTTATCTAGGAGCTAGTTATATGAAGGAAAAGAATACTTTCCGAGATTTACTCTAGAAAATCTTTCGTTGCCATGGTAATGATTCCTCGTTGCTTTTGGAAAAGATAATCAGGTGGGACTTGGTTAGTACTGAGAAAGAAGACCACCAGGAAATGCTAGAATTGTAACAAGGATTGGGAGATTGGGAAATTATCCTGGAAGATAGCTGTGGAAACTCCACCCATCATTTCCTTTTTACAACCCCTTCCCATATTGTGTCCAAAAAAGCTACATTGATGTGAATCTAGGACAACTCGCCATGGTCAGTTTACCCTGGGACAATTTAATGCCATGTTAATTAATTAATTAATTAATTAATAATAATAATAATAATAATAATGTAGTAGATTTGTACTTTTTATTATTGGTGAGCATGTTTTTGTCAAGATTACAGTCACTTTTGCATTTCTGCATTGACTTTATTTCATTATTATTGGTCATGGTTCCATCAAAATTAATTTAACATTTGCATTTGTTAAATTGTCCTGTGACGAGTTGTTCCCTTCTGCCCTAAAGTCACCAGCAGTTGAGATGATGCAGATCCATTAATTGATCCACTGCAGGATGCTAGAGATAGATGGTGCTTCAGCTATTCTGCCAGTAGCCTGTCTACCAATGCATAAAAAGAAAGAAAAATAAAAGTGTGGATGGCTATAGAAAAATAAAGGTGGAGTGTTAAGTGTTAAGGAGTGTGCAGAGTTCCCCTTGAGTTACCAATGATGCACAGAGGAAACGTGGAGGTGGCAGATATCCAGCTGATAACCCAGATATACTAGTAGTAACTCAGATAACCAGATACATTAAGTGTATAAATATTATTTACTTTAGCAAATAGCTTAGTCAAGAACAATCCATCATACACAATTATGGTAAAAATACTCTCAATACATATACAATATTATAAGCCTCTCTCAATACACATACAATACTATAAGTCTTACTTACAAAATACATTAAACCATCATTTGAACACAGTTCTACAGCATAGTCACACAGACAAACTAGCAGAGAATAATCAAGAGAGAGAGAGAGAGAGATGGACAGACAGACAGAAGCTTCTGGCTCCCTCTTATGGCTAACTGCTACACTAGCCCTTAAAGCAATAGTGTTCTAATACATGTAAGCATACACTGTTGGTTTATTTTATATATTGCCAAACCCAACTATTTATGTACAGATGTAAGCCAGAGAGTAGGGTGGAAAGATAGAGGAAAATAGGCAGGATGCAAAAGTGGAAAGGAGCAGATAGGGAAGGAAGGAGAAGTGGGAAGGGAAAGGAGGAGAAGGGGACGGAAAGAGGACAAGTGGGAAGGGAAAGTGGAAGAGGAAGGAAAGGAAGTGAGAAGGGAGGTTTGCTCAAATTGGAGCAAATGGACAAGGCAGATCAATCCTGAGTCCTGAGTTCCATGGTCAAACTCTTCCCCCCACCCATATATATCATTAGTCCTTGATCTCTTCTAAATTAATTGTTGTTCTGATCAGTCTGGCCACGTTTAGTCTTGTTTGGCTAAGGCAGTGCTTCTCGGTTATTTTTTGTTGCTCCCTCCAGGAAGAAATAAACATCCCCAAACCCCCAACTCGCCGCCGGGACGATTGTTTGCAATATTCTGTACGTTTTCGCTGAAAAAACTCAAGCAGTTTATCAGCATGATTGGGGTGTAATGCATTTAAGTTACTCCTTAATTTATTTGGCTTCATGCTGTCTGCTGCCAACATTTTTAGACACAGTAAATATATTCTTCATCTCCCACCATAGTCACAGTGAAGCCAAGCGTTACATACACTTCATCATATTTCCTCCTCTTAGTATTCAGGAAACTTAGCTTTGTCTCATTATCTCTGCCTCTCGCCTCCTTTCTCTTCATCCCTGTTAAATATTTTTCCATGGTGTCTCTTAAAGGTTTGTTATATGCACTTGGTTTGGTAGGAAAAAACCCTACTCCCTGCGGCAAAAAAAGCATGTTCCCCGGGATAGTGGGCACCCCATTATTTCAGAAGCACTGAGCTAAGGGCAGGATAGAAGACACACATGCTAAGTCGATTGTCCCAAAACAGCCAGTTCTCCATACTGAGAGCGCGGATCCAGCAGTCGCGTGGGTTGCTCGCTGTCCAATCTGTCGAGGACCAAGCCTGCTGGATCCGCCCCTTCCCCAGAATTAGCTCGGTCCTGCGATCCAGCAGGACACATGGTGGCTCGTTCCTCTCGAAAAACACCTTCCTTTCGTCCTCTTTCTATCCAGATAAGTAAAATTTTAATTCTGTATTTTACTTAGAGCTTGCCTTGGTTTGCACGCCAGCCTTACCGGGCTCGGCGCCAAGGGAGAAGCTGTGGTGCGGCTACAGTGGGTTTTTTCCAAAATGCCCTGCTCGCGCTGCTGCCGGATTGTATTTTTTCTTAAATCTAATCGGCCAAAAGGTTTACTGGCAAGCTAAAGATTGTACTAAAAAAAGGCTTTGTTTCCTCCTGCTGTGTGGGACTATTAGCAAGCTTCCCTTGATTGTCCCCCGGACTTTAGCTTCCCTCCATTTTGCAAATTTGTCAGAGTGGTTTATTTTGGCACGAAGGCCCTCAGCGCCCAGTAAAAATTTTGGCACTTGCGTATCGCCTACGTGCGTCCCACCTGGCGCCATTAAGTCTGCCACATGGCCCTGGAGTAAGCTGTGAGTCCCTCAGGCCTTTTCTCCCTGGCTAGGCCTCCAAACCAGTGTGCCTTGGTTTACTTTGTTAAGGTTAGCGAGGCTTGCCCTTCTGCGCTCCCTGGCACGGACTCTGGTACCAACCAGATTGACTGTGAGTTGCAGACGCTCCTGGGCCTAGGAGCAGGGCCCCCTTCCTCTTGGGAACGTTGCCCTAGAAGCTTCTCCCACTAAATTTTGGCTCAAGTCTTGTACCTGTAGTTTGTTCAGGCCATGACTTCGTTTCCCAAGTGAGGCACATCTAAAGGTCCCAGAGAGGTTAGGCCTACTGGCGATGAAATTGATAATATCCCCCAGGCCTCTTCCTCCTCTTCCTCAGGAGCCCCTATAATGGCTAGACCCACCAGGGCTGAGAAGAGAATGGACCAAGCTCTGCAGAGAATACATGAAAAATCGGCTAAACGTTTAACGGTGCAGACACATTAGCCCTGACTCCCCAGAGGCTTCTAACCTGCCTCCCTCCGGGGTCCCTGTGCTTTCTCTGGATGAGCCAAACCTAAACAGACCCCAACCTAACTTATGGGGCTTAGGTCCAGAGGAGCCAGACATTATGGAAGATCCCTCCGAGCCAGATCCATCCCAGGCCTACAGGGAATCTCCATCTTTACCTGCTATCATTACTAACCTGCCTCCAGAGTTTCAATCTATGTTTTCTGCCTTATCTAAAGCCATTGATGCCAAGCTCTTGGCTATCAATGTGGCTTCTCACTCTCGTCCCCTTCCACGCGCCCCTCGGCCCGTGAGTTCTCTCTCATCCTACAGAATTCCAATCAATGAGGATTCAGATTCTTCTCAGGATGAGAACGATGATATGGACGTAGAGGATAAAGATGACCCATTCCATTGCCTGTCAGAAGATGAGGAATTTCAAATCAAGATTCCAACCCCGGCTGCAATTTTTCCATTTCAACTCTTCAAATCTCTTCTATTCAAGGCAAGAGTTTCCACAGGCTTAGCTGGGCAAGATAAACAATCTGTTCCTTCCACAGATCCTCCTGAAGAAAATCTACCTTACTTCATGGAGGAACAGGAAGACAATGAGGTCATCCCACTGCCCAAATTGTTTAAAGATGCTCAGCTCAAACAGTGGGACTATCCAGCCTTTGGCTTTAACCCCACAACTAAAGACAAGAAATTATATAAATTTTCTCCATCTTATGAAGATCTTCTTGTCTGTCCTAAACCTGATGAACTGGTAAAGACTCTACATTCTGCGGCGGCTATGCCCGGTGAAGCAGAGGAGGTATTAAAACCCGAAGACAAGCGTTTAGAGCAAATTCTCAAAAGATGCTACTTCATGGATACCTGGGCTATTAAGAGTGCAGCAGCAGCATCTTTCTTTTCTAGAGCTATGCTTTTATGGCTTCAACAGCTCCAGCAGCATATCCCCCCTGATGATCTAAGGGGCCAACAGGACTTCAATAAAGTTTTTGCAGCAGCCCAGTATGTAGCTGATGCTACCTTGCAATCATCTAGATTTGCAGCCAGGTCAGTAGTGGCCTCAACGACGGCCAGAAGACTTCTATGGCTCTGCCCTTGTCAGGCAGGAATGAGATAAAAATGGCAGCTGGCCATGGGTCCTCTAAAGTGTGACCACCTATTTGGCGACCTTCTGGACCCACTTCTCACTGAAACCACTGACAGAAAGTTTTGGGGCCCACCAACACGAAGGCCATCAAAACTCAACCCTTTCGACGTCCCAACCATCAACAGGATCAAGGGTTCGCCTTCCAGAGAAACTCAGGTCAGTATTCCCCTTGCTTTCACTCCCAAGCTGGCAGAAACCCCAGGGGTAGAAGATCCCGTTACCAAAGAGGTTCCTCCTCAACCAGAGCTTCCAGAAAGCCCAGATGGTGAGTCTCATTCCACTCCCATGGGGGGGCGCCTGCCCTGGTTCTCCTCCAGCTGGCGCTGTTCCTGTAAGGACCCCTGGGTTATTGCCACTGTGGAATGGGGTCTTCAGTTAGAGTTTATTGCCATACCCCCCAAACGTTTCATTTCTTGTCCATCCCCCAGGTCCTCTCCATCCTGTCTCCAGATGGAAGAGGCTATTCAATACCTGTTGTCTATCAGGGCTATCCAACCTATTCCCTCCTCTCAAAGAGGTCAGGGCTTCTACTCCATCCTCTTCATGGTCCCTAAGACATCTGGAGGTTGGAGAGCCATCTTAGATCTTAAAAAATTAAACCAGTTCATTAAATATTGGAAATTTAAGATACATTCCTTGTCATCTATCTTAGCCGCTATCCATCCTGGGATCTTATGGAAGCATATCTACATATGCTACATATATCTACATATTCCTATTGCCAAAGGTCACAGAAAATTCCTTCACTTTGCCTTCTAGGGCAAGCACTATCAGTATAGGGCCATGCCCTTTGGGCTCTCCTCGGCTCCTAGAGTCTTTACTAACCTCCTAGGAGCCCTGGCGGCTCACATCCGAGCCACGCCCATTCATATTTTATGCTACTTGGATGACATATTAATTCACAGTTCCTCTAAGGAGGACACCTGTTCAGACCTCAACATTGCTATATCTATCCTACAGGCACCGTTCCCTGTAAGCTGCGCGCGTGCCCCAAAATACCCCCCGCACACCCTTTTTCATGGGCGCTCGCTCACCATCCCCCTACCAGCCCGCGGGGGGGCGGGGGTGGGGAGGCGCCGGCAGTAGAAGGCAAGGGAGCCGCAGCCGCCCCTGCCTCCCCACGGTGCCTCCGGCCCCCTCGGCCTTTCGGCACTGCCCCCCGCCTGCCCAATGCGCCCCCCGCCTGCCCAATGCGCCCCCTCTGCTCTTCCGCCACCTCCTGCCTTTGGGCGCGGCTCCTCCCGCACCAGGAATGCACACCCTGCCCGTCTCACAGTCCCTTTGCCGAGAGCACTTTCATCCCGGGCTCTCAGCAAGGGGGTTGCAGGAGAGGCGGGGCAGGCGTTCCAACAGCGGAGGCTGGCGAAGGTGATATTCAATGTCGGGGGCGCGGGGGCGCGCGGGCGGGGGCGCGCGGGCGGGGGCGCGCGGGCGGGGGCGCGCGGGCGGGGGCGCGCGGGCGGGGGCGCGCGGGCGGGGGCGCGCGGTCCCTATCCCACTGCCAGCCCACTCGGAACATTCAAAATAAGAAAAACCTTCACCGGTGAAGGCTTTTCTTATTTTGAATGTTCCAGGCGGGCTGGCAGGGGGATGGGGAGCGCGCGCAACCGCCCGCGCGCCCCCAACATTGAAAATCACCTTCGCCAGCCTCCGCTGTGAGAAGGAGAGAGAACAAGAGAGTGAGAGCAACAGACAGCAAGATAGAGAGAAAGTGAGAAAGAGAGAGAGAGAGAGAAAGGGGGGAGACAAAGAGATAGCAAGAGAGGGAGAACAAGAGAGAGAAAGAGTGTGAGAAAGAAAACAAGAGAGAAAGAGTGAGAGATAAAGCAAGAGAGAGAGAAAGAAAACAAGAGAGAGAAAGTGAGAAAAAGAGAGAGAGAGCAAGAGGGAGAGAGAGAAAGAGAGATGAGAGAGGAAGGAAGAGAGAGAGAGAGAGGAAGAAAGCAAGAGAGAGAGAAGAGTGGAAGGAAGAGATAGAGAGAAATGATAGAAAAAAGGGGAGAAAAGAGAAATGAGAAAATGATTGAGGCAGAGAATGACAGGAAAGAGAGAGAAACAGAGAGAGAAGTGACTCTTGATTTAAAGCATATGGTAAAAGCACTTAAATAATAACAGAGAAAAAAACCCCCAGCCCTCACCTGTTTTTATTAATACAGTGGTACCTCGAGATACGAGTTTAATTCATTCCGGACCTGGGCTCTTAAGTCGAGCAGCTCTTATCTCGAACGACTTTTCCCCATAGGAATTAATGTAAATAATTTTAATTGGTTCCAGCCCTCAAAAAACTCACAAAGTTAGTCTAAATTATGCAGAAAGACATGTTTTTAATGAAGAAATGTACATGTACATATAAATGAATAATGAAGTTTCTTTCACTTAACTTGTAAACTTTCTTAAACTTTTAAATTTACATATGTTCAACTTCTCTGCCACCCAATCCTGTAGGACAGAGGTCCCCAACCCTTTTTGCACCAGGGACCGGCTTTAAGCGATCAAGAGAGGAATGGGTGAATGAATGGACGGAGGGTGGGAAGGAAGGAAGGAAAGAGGGAAGGGACAGGAACAGAGGAAGGAAGCAAGGAAACTTATGAAAGGGGAGAGTAAGAGAGGAATGAGTGAAGGGAGGGAGGGAGGGAAGAAGGTGGGAAGGAGAAAGAAAAGAAATAGAGGAAGGGAAGGTAAAAGAGAGAAAGAAAAAGAGCAAGAAAGAAAGAAAGAAAGAAAGAAAGGGGGAAGGGACAGGAACAGAGGAAGGAAGCAAGGAAACTTATGAAAGGGAAGAGTAAGAGAGGAATGAGTGAAGGGAGGGAGGGAGGGAAGAAGGTGGGAAGGAGAAAGAAAAGAAGAAATAGAGGAAGGGAAGGTAAAAGAGAGAAAGAAAAAGAGCAAGAAAGAAAGAAAGAAAGGGGGAAGGGACAGGAACAGAGGAAGGAAGCAAGGAAACTTATGAAAGGGAAGAGTAAGAGAGGAATGAGTGAAGGGAGGGAGGGAGGGAAGAAGGTGGGAAGGAGAAAGAAAAGAAGAAATAGAGGAAGGGAAGGTAAAAGAGAGAAAGAAAAAGAGCAAGAAAGAAAGCTGCAAGCACCCCCCCGAGCCCCCCAGGCCGGCTGCAACCTTTTAAAACACGCGCGCCGCTTCGCAGCTGTCTCCTGAAGCCGAACGCGGAAGTTAGCGTTTGGCTTCAGGAGACAGCTCCTTGGCGCTTGTATCTCGAATTTGGGCTTGTAAGTAGAACAAAAATATCTCTCCCCTCCCAGCTCTTATCTCGAGTTGCTCTTAAGTAGAGCAGCTGTTATGTCGGGGTTCCACTGTAGTTATGTTTTTGTTTTTGCTGGTTGTTTTAGTTTTAATAGTAATGGATTTTGGTTTTTTTAAATTATTAATTTCTTTTAATAAAAAAGAAGGGATTTTTTCCTTATTTATTTATTTGTTTGTTTGTTTGTTTATTTATTTATTTATTTATTTATTTATTTATTGGATTTGTATATAACATCTGTCCGACGCATTTTGGAACTGGCAGCCCTTTCGATTCGGCAGGATTTATGCCAGTTCTATGCGGGCAAAATAGTCCTGCACCTGGACCCCACTTTTCTACCCAAGGTCAGTTCCATGTTCCACAGATCCCAGGACATTGTGTTGCCTTCCTTTTGTTCCAGCCAGAACCATCATTTAGCGGCCAGATGGCACACCTTAGATCTCACCAGGGTGCTGAGAATCTACATCCAACGGACGAGAGCCATTTGAAGGTCTGAAGCCCTATTCGTGGCCTACCATCCCAGATCCCTGGGATCCAAGGTATCCTCAACTGTAATAGGTCGTTGGATCCGAGGGACTATCTCAAAGGCCTATGAGTCAGCTTCCCTCACCATACCTAGAGGTATCACAGCACATTCCACAAGAAGTGCAGCCACATCCGCATGGGCAACTCAAGCTCCATTGGAAGAAGTCTGCAAAGCAGCCACTTGGGCCTCTCCAAACTCTTTCATAAGACATTACAAAATTGACTCTTACGCTTCAGCGGATGCTGCCTTTGGCAGAAGAGTCCTCCAATCCATTATCTCTCATGATAGCGAACTAATCCCTCCCTAGGGACTCATCTATTGGGTATGTCCCATGTGACTGCTGGACCCACTCTCTCAGTATGGAGAATAGGCGCTGATTGCTTACCTGAATGCCTCTTCTCGTACGATGAGCGGGTACAGCAGTCACTTTCCTCCCTATTCCGTTCCTTTCTAACTATGGTTATTCTTTTAACCTGTATCTTTTCCTATCATGAGAGTTGAACACTATAGAGCCACCACAATTGAGCCTAAGTTTACGGATTTGCGAATTCTGGGGAAGAGGTGGATCCAGCAGGCTTTTTAAAGACTAGGCTTGGTCCTCAATGGATTGGACAGCGAGCAACCCACGTGACTACTGTACCCGCTCATCATACGAGGAGAGGCGTTCAGGTAAGCAATCAATGCCTATTTTCTAAACAGGATTTTTAAACAGACGGGCATCTTTGGCAAGGCAATAACTGATGGCATGATAATCATATTATCCTTTGCTCATGCTTTATGCCTTTCTCCTGTTGGAGTACAGGCCTCTTTGGCCAGATGAACATCACAGAGCCGGGCGCTGTGAAAACAAGCTTCATTTCCAAAGCTGCCACTGAGCAAAACTCTAAAGGGAAATATCTGCAGGGCTTCGAGCTACATTAATTGAACAAGCTGCCACTGGGTCTCCGTTGAGCTGATGGTGGAATTGGAAACCCAGAAAGTTCAGCTGGGATTTTGACAGAACTTTATGACCTCATTGGTGACATACACCACTTTTTTTTTCCAAAGGATCCCTGTTCCTTAAGGACTGCCTGCAAGAGAGCGAAGGCAGAGAGGAAGATTTGGTCTCTTGAGTTTTAATTAAGGAGGTATAACATTCCCAACCTGTTGCTCTTTATTTCACAAGAAAACAGAGTTGGAAGGCAAGAGGAACAAAGAGCTCCAACAGCAACATTTCTTTGATTTCTCTCTCTCTCTCTGCCTCCCTTCATCTCTCCCTCCCTCCCCCCTCTCTCCTTCAAAGTTTGGATGATTGGACAGTCATCTGCACCTCTATACTGTCTGGTTTGGTTCTGCAACACAACAAGACTGACACAGACTTCAGAGGAGAATCAGAACTGCAGAAAAAACAATTGCTGTCAACCTTCCATTGAGGACTTGTATACTGCACTAGTCAAAAAGAGGGCTTGAAAATATTTACTGACCCATCGCATCCTGGACACAAACTGTTTCAACTCCTACCCTCAAAACATCGCTACCGAGCATTGCACACCAAGACAAGTAGACACAAGAACAATTTTTTCCTGAATGCCATCACTCTGCTAAACAAATAATTCCCTCAACACTGTCAAACTATTTACTAAGTCTGCACTACTATTACTACTAGTTTTTCCCCCATCATTCCTATTACCCATTTCCTCCCACTTAGGACTGTATGATACAAACTTTTACATTTTCTTTTATGTACATTGAGAGCATATGCACTGAAGACAAGTTCCTTGTGTGTCCAATCACACTTGGCCAATAAAGTATTCTATCTATCAGTCAGTAGATTGCAACAAAATCTCTACCTTCTGTTGACCTGACTCACAATTAGTTTATTGCACTATGCATGTACTTCTAGACAAGGGGGATGATGGATACTTCATAATTTAAATTTTTTAGGACATTCCCAATGTAACACTGCTATTTAGAAGGTCAATGACTACCTATCTGCTGGCACTTGCTGCTCTCTGAGCTTGATTGTTTTCTTGCAGACTTTTCATTACCAAACTAGATAACATCATCAGTTCTTCTTGAGGGGGGCAGGTTGTTACTCTCTGTCTATATACAAGTCTTGCCCTGTCGGTATTGGTGGGAGCATTCTTGGTGATTTAACATTACCTAGTTGGATAATGAAACATCTGCAAGAAAACCACTGAGAGAACCCCAAGGAGCCCACAGTTCAATCCTGAGCTACAAATATTCTCTTCTATCACTATCTGCTATTGAAGAAAGAGAACAAAAAAGGTGGTGCAAGCAGGAGAATCAGGGATGGAAGCTAGAAGTACTTGGGAGAGAAGATCTTGCTTTCTTCCTCTTGCTTTGAGACTTAACCGTTTCAAAACTTATTCAATCAGAATAGAGCCAGAAGGGACCTTGGAGGTTTTCTAGTCCAACTTCCTGCTTAAGCAGGAGACCCTATACCAATGATGGCAAACCTTTTTTGGTTCACACGCTAAAAGGATGTGTGTGGGTGTGCTAGCATGTGTGTACATGCCCACACCTCTTCCCTACCACTCCACACATGTGCAATTCCACCCACCTTGCCCCCACGCGTGCACACAATCCCCCCATCACCGCACATACCTACAGGCCTCACTGAAGCCTGGGATTTGAAAAAAAGGCCAAACGGCCAAACCGGAAGTTTAGAAAAATGGACTTCCTATTTATATTATTTACGCATGGTATGATTGTATTGTATGGTTTTAATGTTGGGTTTTTAGATGTTTTTAATATTAGATTTGTTATACTGTTATTATTTTGTTGTGAGCTGCTCCGAGTCTACAGAGAGGGGTGGCATACAAATCTAATAAATAAATAATAATAATTATTATTGCCCGTTGTGCTGTTTTTTGCACTCCGGAGGGTTCAGGGAAGCTTTCTGAAGTCCCAGAGTGCAAAAAACAGCACAACGGGCAAAACGGAAGTGCATTTTTCCGAACTTCTGGTTTCTTTGTTGTGCTGTTTTTTGCACTCTGGGGTTTCAGGAAGCTTCTCTGAACCCTCTGGAGTGCAAAAAACAGCACAACGGGCAAAATGGAGTGGATTTTCTGAACTTCTGGTTTGTCCATTGGGCAGGGTTTTTTTGCACTCCGGGGCTTCCGGGAAGCTTCTGGAGGGCGAAACGGCCTTTCCCGAGGCTGAAAATCATCTGGCAATCTGGGCATAGATCATTTTAGTCACTGCTATTGTAATGTAGAACCACCACTAAATGAATGGCTGCAAAAGTCAAAGACTACCTATAATTCTCCGTACTGAAGGAGCGGGTCCAGCAGTCACATGGGTTGCTCTTGTCCAATCCGATGGGACTGAGCCTAGTATTAAAAAAGCTTGCTGGATCCGCCCCTTCCCCAGAATTCGCTCAGTCCCGCGATCCATGCGGGTCCGTGAAAGCTCGTTCCAACTCTAAAACTCCTTCCCTTCGTTCCTTTCACCAATTCAAGTAAGATTATTCCTTTTATTCAGCTTGCCGGCTAACTCAGCCGTTCCGGCTTGGAGTGGGGGGGAGAAGTTAGCAGCGCAGCCATTCGCGGCTTTTTTCCCCTCCGTTGTTGCTGCTGCGGCCGGATTGGAATTTTTTTCTATTCCTCTCGGCCTGGAGGTCCTGCCGGGCAAGCTATTGTATTTTCCTGACAAATCTAAAGGGCTATTTACCTCCTGCGGTGTGGGACTTGTTTGTCTCCCGGACTTAGCTCCCTTCGTTTGCAAACGGAGCGGTTGTTTTTTTTGGGTTTTTTTGGCGCGAAGGCCCTCGTGCCCAGTAAATAGGCACTTTCGGTTTCCCTTCTTGGTCAACCTTTAAGTGCTTTCCAGTCCGCCTCTTTTGACCCCGGAGTAGCTGTGAGTTTCCTCAGGTCCATTCTCCACCGGTGTGGCCTCCAACCAGTGTGCCTTGGTTTACTTAAGTTAAGTTTAGTGAGGCCTACCACACTGCATTTAGGGACACGAACTCTGGTTCCGTCCAGATTGCCCCTAAGTCGCAGTCGCTCCTGGGCCTAGGAGCAGGGTCACTTCTCCTCTTGGGAAAGCTTTTCAAATCTTCTCCACCCTAGATCTACCTTTGGCTCAAGCCTTGTCTTCTGTAATTGTTCAGACTATGGCTTCTTTTCCCAAGAGAGGCACTACCAAAGGTCCCAGAGAGGTCAGGCCTACTGGTGATGAATCCTCTAATATCCCCCAGGCCTCTGCCTCCTCTTCCTCAGAAGCCCATTCTTTGGCCAAGTCCACCAGGGCTGAGAAGAGAAGGGATCTAGCCCTGCAAAAAATACATGATAAATCTGCCAAACGTTTAAAGGTGCAGGCCCAAGTGCACGTAAACCCAGCCCCCCCAGAGGCCCTTAATCTGCCTCCCTCTGGGGCTACTGTGCTTTCTCTGGATGAGCCAAACCTAAATCCTCCCCAACCTAACCTATGGGGTTTAGGTCCAGAGGAGCCAGATATCATAGAAGATTCCTCCCAGCCAGGATCTTCGCAGGACTTCAGGAATCCTTCTAACCTTCCAGCTGATATTTCTTCCTTACCTCCGGAGTTTCAATCTATATTTTCTGTATTGTCTAAAGCCATTGATGCTAAACTCTCAGCTATCAATGTGCCTTCTCTGTCTCATCCCCCTCCACGCTCCTCCCGTCCCGTGAGCTCTCCTCCTGCCTATAGAGCCCCAGTCATGGAGGACTCAGATTCTTCTCAGGAAGAAAATGAGGACGTGGATGTAGAAGAGGATGATGACCCTTTTCAGCGTCTGTCAGAAGACGAGGAATCTCAAATTAAGATTCCAGCCCCGGCAGCCATTTTTCCATCTCAATTATTCAAATCTCTCCTCCTCAAGGCCAGAGCGTCCACGGGGCTGGCCGGGCAAGAGAAGCAGGCTACCACTTCCACAGACCCTCCGGAGGAAAATCTACCTTATTTCATGGAAGAACAGGAAGATAATGAGGTAATTCCTATGCCCAAATTGTTTAAAGATGCCTTGCTTAAACAGTGGGACCATCCAGCCTCTGGCTTCAACCCCACTTCCAAGGATAAAAAGTTGTATAAACTCTCTCCTTCTTATGAGGAGCTCCTTACCTGCCCCAAGCCAGATGAACCAGTCAAGACCCTCCACTCTGCTGCTGCCATGCCTTGCGAAGCAGAGGAGGTCCTCCGTCCAGAGGACAAGCGTCTTGAGCAAATGCTCAAGAGAGGTTTCTTCGCTGATTCATGGGCCATTAAAAGTGCGGCAGCAGCTTCCTTCTTCTCTAGAGCTATGCTCTTGTGGCTTCGTCAGCTCCAGCAACATCTGCCTCCAGATGATCTACGAGGCCAACAAGATTTCAACAAAATCTTCGCAGCCGCCCAATATGTAGCGGATGCTACTCTACAATCCTCCAGGTTTGCTGCCAGGTCAGTAGCGGCCTCCACAATGGCCAGAAGACTATTATGGCTCCGCCCTTGGCAGGCGGGAGTAAGACAGAAGTGGCAGCTAGCCATGGGTCCACTGAAACGCAATCTCCTCTTCGGGGACCTTCTGGACCCTCTCCTCACAGAGACCACGGACAAGAAAAAAGTATTAGGGCCTACCACCAAGAAGGTTGCTAAGCCGCAGTCCTTTCGGCGCCCCGCCCGTCAACAGGATCAGGGGTTCAACTTTCAAAGGAATCCAGGTCAGTATTCTCCCCGGTTTCGATCCCAATCCAGGAACACCAGGGGCAGAGGTTCCCGCTATCAGAGGGGATCCTCATCTTCCAGGGCTTCCACAAAACCCAGATGGTGAGTTTTCTGACTTTCCCATAGGCGGTCGCTTGGCTTGGTTCTCCACCAGTTGGCACCGCTCCTGTAGGGACCCCTGGGTCATTGACACTGTGGAAAGGGGTCTCCGTTTAGAGTTTGTTTCACCCCCCCCTAAACGTTTTATTTCTTGTCCCTCTCCCAGCTCTTCTCCATCTCGTATCCGAATGGAGGAAGCTATTTCCCATCTTTTGGCTATTAAGGCCATCCAACCGGTCCCCTCTCTTCAGAGAGGCTTAGGCTTCTATTCCATCCTCTTTATGGTCCCTAAGACCTCGGGAGGCTGGAGAGCCATCCTAGACCTAAAGTATCTGAACCAATTTATTAAATACAGGAAATTTAAAATGCATTCCCTATCGTCCATCATAGCTGCCCTGCATCCTGGGGACTTCATGGTCTCTTTGGATCTCACTGAAGCCTACCTCCATATTCCCATTGCCAAAAGCCATAGGAAATCTTTACGTTTTGCTTTTCAGGGTAGACACTTCCAATATAGGGCTATGCCATTTGGGCTCTCCTCGGCTCCTAGAGTCTTTACCAAACTCTTGGGATCCCTGGCGGCTCATATCCGGGCCACGCCCATTCATATTTTATGTTATTTAGATGACATTTTAATTCATGGAAATTCTAAAGATGGAGTGGCTGCAGATCTTTCTTCCACCATGTCGATCCTACAGAACCACGGTTTTTCCATTAATTTCGGTAAGAGTCACCTTCGGCCATCCACTTCCATTTTACATCTGGGAACCATCATTAATTCAGAGATATCCCAGGTTTTCCTCTCCTCTGAGAGAAAACGCAGCATAGGGGATCTTATTTCACGTATTTTATCTCAACAATCAGCCTCCATAGTCACCCTATCTTCCCTACTGGGAAAGATGGTGTCATGCATTGGCATTATCCCCTGGGCTCGTCTTCATGCCAGGGAACTACAGTGGCTTCTGTTACCATTTCAGAGATCGGGGCACAGCAACTCGACTCGTCGCATCACCATTCCACCGGCAGTTCGCAGATCCCTCAAGTGGTGGACTTCTCCAGCCCTAGACAAGGGATCTCCCTTCAGGTGCCCAGACCAGTTTGTTGTCACCACGGATGCCAGCCTATCGGGATGGGGAGCCCATGCCCAGGGCTTAATAGCCCAGGGCACGTGGTCACCGGAGGAAGCCTCCAGGCCCATCAATTGGCTAGAATTGAGAGCTGTCTCCCTGGCCCTCAAAAAGTTCAAACCTCACATCATCAACCAGCATGTTCTGATCCTTACGGACAACATAGCCACAAAAAGCCACATTTGCAGACAGGGAGGCACCAGATCCAAGGCCCTTATGAGGGAGGCCCTAAAATTAGGCCTCTGGGCGGAGAGACATCTCCAGTCGCTCCTAGCCGACCACATCTCGGGGAGCCTCAATGTCCAAGCGGACTGGCTCTCGTGAGCGACTATAGATCCAGGAGAATGGAATCTCCATCAGGCCTTGTTCCATCAGATCTGCCTCAGGTTCGGTCAACCAGTTCTAGACCTGTTTGCGACCGAAACCGATGCCCAGCTCCCTCGCTTCATCTCCAGGTTTCCATCCCCGGGGGCAGAGGCAATCAATGCTCTCAGGAGTCCTTGGCCCCCAGGTCTACTGTATGCCTTCCCTCCAATCCCAATTCTCCCAGACGTGATCCACAAGATCATCCTAGAGAGGGCACGAGTAATCCTGATCGCCCCTCACTGGCCTTGCCGGCCCTGGTTCGCGGACCTCCAACAGCTGTCCGTCCAGAACCCCTGGCGACTCCCCGTTTCGGAGGATATGTTGCGGCAGGGGGCCTCATTCCATCCAGACCCGGAGTGGTTCCACCTCACCGCCTGGCTATTATCCGGAGAGACCTAGACCTGCGAGGGTACGACCCGGACACAGTGGAAATCATCCTGAAGGCCAGAAGAGGGTCTACCAACCGGATCTACGACCATACGTGGTCCAAGTTTCATCAGTGGTGCTCGCAGGAGGGTTTATCTCCCCTGTGTCTTCCCATTCACAGGATAATCTCCTTCCTCATGAAAGGTTTCCATCAAGGTCTTTCCGCCAGCACCATCCGTCGCCACCTGGCAGCCATTTCTTCTGTCTTGGCAGGGCCTCGCAGGCAGCCTCTCCGCTCCTTTCCGGAAATCCAATAATTTCTCAGAGGTATTGCCATCCTCAGGCCTTCTAAGGTCCACAGATATCCTTCCTGGGACTTGCCACGGGTTCTCCATTCCCTTACCCAGGCACCCTATGAACCCCTGAAATCTGCGTCCCTCAGGTACCTATCTTTTAAGGTAGCATTCCTGGTGGCGATTACATCCGCCCGACGCATATCTGAGTTGGCAGCTCTCTCAATCAGACAGGACCTCTGCCAGTTCCATCAGGACAAGGTGGTTCTGCGCCTGGACCCCACCTTTCTACCCAAGGTCAGTTCCATGTTCCACAGATCCCAGGATATTGTCTTACCTTCCTTCTGTCTCCAACGGGATCATCCCCTGGCAATTAGATGGCACACTCTGGACCTTACTAGAGCGCTGAAAATTTATATTCAATGCACAGGACCCCTTCGGAGGTCTGAAGCACTCTTCGTGGCCTATCATCCCAGATCCATGGGATCCAAAGTATCTTCAACAGTAATAGGCCATTGGATCAGAGGGACCATCGCCAAGGCCTATGAGTCAGCTTCCCTCTCCATTCCAAAGAATATTACAGCGCACTCTACCAGAAGTGCTGCCACATCCGCCGCTTGGGCGACTCAAGCCCCGTTGGAAGAAGTCTGCAAAGCAGCCACTTGGGCCTCACCAAACTCCTTCATAAGGCACTACAAGATCGATTCTTACGCCTCAGTGGACTCTGCCTTCGGCAGAAGGGTACTCCAATCCGTTATCTCTCACGATAGCGAACTAATCCCACCCTAGGGACTTATCTATTGGGTATGTCCCATGTGACTGCTGGACCCGCTCCTTCAGTACGGAGAATAGGCGTTGATTGCTTACCTGAACGCCTCTTCTCGTACGGTGAGTGGGTACAGCAGTCACTTCCCTCCCTTTATGTGCTTTCTATGCCTTCTATAACCTATCTTTCTTCTAATACATGAGAGTGGAACATTATAGAGCCTTCACATCTGAGCCTAAGTCTGTGGATTCGCGAATTCTGGGGAAGGGGCGGATCCAGCAAGCTTTTTTAATACTAGGCTCAGTCCCATCGGATTGGACAAGAGCAACCCATGTGACTGCTGTACCCGCTCACCGTACGAGAAGAGGCGTTCAGGTAAGCAATCAACGCCTATTTTATTTCTACTTGGAAACTGCTTCTCTGACCTTTTGCTCAAATCTAAAAAAAGAAAAGAAAGTTTGATTTTACATTCTGATGATAAAAATGATTTTGTTATTATATGGAAATGTGAAATGTAAAGCAAAATGGGTTTTTTTGTTTTTGTATTTTACTGCCTTGAAAAAAAAAATCCCAGTTACCATTATTCTTCCTATCTGCATTTCTTTCTTTTCTAAATTTCCTAACCTTTGGTTTTTTCCCTGTATTTTTAGTTTATAATGAAATGTAATAAAAATGAAAAATAAAGTGAGGCTATACAGAGGAACCATCTCTTTGAATGTTTCCTCAAGTTTTCTTTCTTTCTTTCTTTCTTTCTTTCTCTCTCTCTCTTCTGCATTTTAGTTGACTTTCTGTGCTGGGACAATGTATTTATTTCGATGTTTAAAAAATGCTGAAAATGACATTTACAGTATCCTTCTGTTCCAAAGTCTTTTCGTATGTTTTATTTTTATTTTCTGTAAATAATTCTGTGAGGGCACTGTGTCTTGGGACACAAAAGAGAATATTGATCCATCTGTCCATGCAACAAGATATGCAAATTGGTTTTATATAAAGCCATCAACAATAATTTTTTTTAGAACTTTGCCTGGTGAGGAGCCATGTCATTGTGTCTAGATCAGAGGTGTCTTAGCTTGGCAAATTTAATAAACATGGACTTCCACGCCCAGAATTCCTTAGCTTGCCCTGCTAGTTGATAACCATAGTCATGTGAAAAGCAGTCATAAGTCACTTTTTTTCCATTGTAAATTTGAACAATCACTAAACGAATGATGGTATGTTGAGAACTATCTATGTACTACCAGCCATGCACACTAGCCAAAAATTCAAAACAGAATCAAGAACAACTTCATGTCCCCCTTAAACCCTAAACACAAACAAGAACGATTGCAGATGTAACTGACAAATACAGATAGCAATAGCACTTAGATTTATATATATACTGCTTTCTATCATATTCTATCATATCTCAAGACCTAAAATGGTCACCTAGCATCAAAAACGTCATCGAAACAGCACAACAAAGAATGTTCTTTCTGTGCCAACCCAGGAAGCTCAAACTGCCCAAGGAGCTGCTGATGCAGTTCTACAGAGGAATCACTGAGTCCATCATCTGCACCTCTATAACTGTCTGGTTTGGTGCTGCAACCCAACAGGACCGACACAGATTTCAGGGGCTAATGAGAATTACAGAAAAAACAATGGCTGCCAACCTGAGAACTTGTATACTGCACGAGTCAAAAAGAGGGCTGTGAAAATATTTACTGACCCCTCGCATCCTGGACACAAACTGTTTCAACTCCTACCCTCAAAACGTCACTATAAAGCAGTGTTTCCCAACCTTGGCAACTTGAAGATATTTGGATTTCAACTCCCAGAATTCTGGGAGTTGAAGTCCAGATATCTTCAAGTTGCCAAGGTTGGGAAACACTGCTATAGAGCATCGCACACCAAGACAACTATACACAAGAATAATCCCCCCCCCAAATGCCACCACTCTGCTAAACAAATCCCTCATCACTTTCAAACTATTCACTAAATCATTTATTATTAGTCTTCTCATCATTCCTATCACCCATTTCCTCCCACTTATGACTGTATGGCTCTAACTTATTGCTTGTATCCTTAAGATTTTTTATGAATATTGATTATTTCCTCATTGCTTATTGACCCCTATGACAATCATTCAGTGTTGTACCTCTTGATTCTTCACAAATGTATATTTTCTTTTATGCATACTCAGAGCATATGCGCCAGAAACAAATTCCTTATGTGCCAATCACACTTGGCCAATAAAGAATTCGATTCGATTCTTTATAGTGCTATAAAGCACACACTAAGCAGTTTTACAGAGTCAGCAAAATGCCCCCAACAGTTTGGGTCCTCATTTTACCAACCTTGGAAGGATGGAAGGCTGAATCAACCTTGATACCATAGTAACTGCTTCTCCTGCAAATGAATTTAAGATAACCCTACTGAAATATACAAGTGCACATAGAGATGGACAGACAGACAGACAGACATATACACACAATTGCATACATTTTTTTTCTTACAAACTCTATCCATTTTTTAGCCCAGGAAGAAATATAGCTGGCTTACAATCCTTCCATTGTTTCTCAGCCTTTCCATTTTTTTCCCTTGGAAAATTGAGGAAATACCTCCTGTTGATGCTGACAGGTAAGGTTTCAGATACCCAAGCTTAGCCCAGCAATCTTATTTTCATATTCCCCAACTAATGTATTTTAATTTCCTGAAAAGGTGTGCTTCTGACTGCTGAGTGGGTCACTATATTCTTCTTTGTTTTGATTCCCCAGTTTTATGAGATTTATACTGTCAGTTGAAAATGTGCATAAAAGTTTATAAAAGTTTGCTAGAAAAATGTAACTGTTAGGAAAAGCTGCAGAGTGAAAAAGAACATAGTTGTGTATGTACTTAGTTTAAAAAGTTTTGGGAGTAGGCATGTCCGTTTCAGTATACAGTAGTCCCTCACCTATCGCTGGTGTTACATTCCAGACCTGGCCGCGATAGGTGAAATCCGCGATGGGGAATTTATCGACTGATAGTACTTATTTAAGTATTTATATTGTAATTGTTTGGTAAGTTTTCATTGTTTTAAGTGTTTATAAACCCTTCCCACACAGTATTTATTTTAGATACAGTATTTAAATACAGTATTTACAATTTTAGATATTTTTTTTTTTTTAAAAAAACCCTGCCGGTGGGCTGTTTAAATCTGCCGATCAACTTCGTCGGAAACCCGCGATGAAGTGAAGCCGCAGTAGGTGAAGCGCGGTATAGCGAGGGACTACTGTAATCCAAAAGGTGCTTTTTGGGGGATAGTAAGTTTTATAACGTACAAAGATTCCAATTTCAATTGAACACTGTGTTGTCTAAGTACAAATCATTTTAGGAAATAATAATCACAGTGTTTACAACAATATTCATTATATTAATATCAATTATATTAATATGGTTTCCTTCTGCACCGGCTGGAGGGGTTGGGAGTGGGAGGCACTGTTCTTCAGTGGTTCTCCTCCTACCTCTCTGGCCGGTCGCAGTCGGTGTTAGTGGGGGGTCAGAGGTCGGCTCCGAGGTCTCTCCTTTGTGGGATACCTCAGGGGTCGGTCCTCTCCCCCCTGCTATTCAACATTTACATGAAACCGCTGGGTGAGATCATCCAAGGACATGGGGTGAGGTATCATCAATATGCCGATGATACCCAGCTTTACATCTCCACCCCATGCCCAGTCAACGAAGCGGTGGAAGTGATGTGCCGGTGCCTGGAGGCTGTTGGGGCCTGGATGGGTGTCAACAGACTCAAGCTCAACCTGGATAAGACGGAGTGGCTGTGGGTTCTGCCTCCCAAGGACAATCCCATCTGTCCGTCCATCACCCTGGGGGGGGAATCATTGCCCCCCTCAGAGAGGGTCCGCAACTTGGGAGTCCTCTTCGATCCACAGCTCACATTAGAAAACCATCTCTCAGCTGTGGCGAGGGGGGCGTTTGCCCAGGTTCACCTGGTGCACCAGTTGCGGCCCTATCTGGACCGGGACTCATTGCTCACAGTCACTCATGCCCTCATCACCTCGAGGTTCGACTACTGTAATGCTCTCTACATGGGGCTACCTCTGAAAAGTGTTCGGAAACTTCAGATCGTGCAGAATGCAGCTGCGAGAGCAGTCATGGGCTTACCTAGGTATGCCCATGTTTCACCATCACTCCGCAGTCTGCATTGACTGCCGATCAATTTCCGGTCACAATTCAAAGTGTTGGTTATGACCTTTAAAGCCCTTCATGGCATCGGACCAGAATACCTCCGAGACCGCCTCCTGCCGCACGAAT
The DNA here is from genome assembly GCF_031021105.1 of Erythrolamprus reginae. Taxonomy (NCBI): domain Eukaryota; kingdom Metazoa; phylum Chordata; class Lepidosauria; order Squamata; family Dipsadidae; genus Erythrolamprus; species Erythrolamprus reginae. The sequence continues at coordinate 31,063,903 of NC_091957.1, forward strand.
CCCAGCGACCGATTAGGTCCCACAGAGTGGGCCTTCTCCGGGTCCCGTCAACTAAACAGTGTCGGTTGGCGGGCCCCAGGGGAAGAGCCTTCTCTGTGGCGGCACCGGCTCTCTGGAACCAACTCCCCCCGGAGATTAGAACTGCCCCTGCTCTTCCTGCCTTCCGTAAACTCCTTAAAACCCACCTTTGCCATCAGGCATGGGGGAATTAAGACATCTCCCCCTGGGCATGTTTAAATTGTGTATGGTATGCTTGTGAGTGTGTCTGTTAGTATATGGGGTTTTCTTTTAAATCTTAAATGTTTTAAACTTACTCGGATTATTTATTATTTGTTTTTCTCTGCTGTGAGCCGCCCCGGGTCCTCAGAGAGGGGCGGCATACAAATCTAAATAATAAATAAATAAATAAATAAATAAATAAATATTAATAACTATAATAAATATTAATAACTATAATAATCATACTATTTATTTAAGCAAGTTAACATATCTTCCTTATATCACTAATCCTTTAATATATTTCCCTGTTTCTAGCTAGGGTTTTGGCCAACTAGCCATTGATAAAATAAATACCAAGTCAAAAAATATTCCGTTTGTTTCTTACATTTCCTTGATTGTAAGTGTTAGCTTATCCATTTATGCACATTCTAATATTTTTCTAATCACATCTTCATCTGTTGGGATCTCTTCACTTTTCCATTGTTATGTAAATACCATTCTCGCTGCAGTCAATACATGTAGAATCAGTTATATATTCCCCTTGTTATAGTAATGTGGTAAAATGCACAACAAAAATGTTTCTGGTTTCAAATCTATAGGTTGTTTTATCATTTTTTCAAGCCATGAATGCATAATTGTCCAATACTTTTTCACTTTTTGACATGACTACCATATAAGATCGTATGAACTAGGGATCTGGTGACATTTCCAACATTTTGCAGATTTATCCTTAAACATCTTCGCTAACCTTGAGAGCGGAAAATGCCATCTATAAAACATTTTATAAAGATTTTCCCATAAATTATGGGATAGACATTGTTAATTTATAATGTCTATCCCATAATTTATGCCATTGATTTAACTCAATCGAATAACCAATTTTTTTTAGTCCAGAGTATCATTGTCTCTTTTACTTGTTCATCTTCCATCTTAATACTTAAGAAGAGCTGGGGTAGCCCTGCCCCTCTGGAATGAACTCCCTCCAGAGATATGTATTGCCCCCTCCCTCCTGGTCTTTCATAAAATGAGACAGAAGGAGGCGAAACAGATAATATATGCTGCTAAAGCTTCAAAAGAGGAAGAAATTGCCAACCATTGAGCGGGGTGGGGGAGGGGGGGAGGGGCTTGGCAAAAAAATTGCCATTTTTTTTCTCTTTCTTTTTTGTCTCTCTCTTCCTTCCTCCCTCCCTCTCTTTCTCTCTTTCTCTTTCTTTCTCCCTCCCTCCTCTCTCTTTCTTCCTTCCTCTCTCTTTTGCTCTCTTTCTCTCTTCCTCCCTCCCTCTTTCTTTCTTTCTTATTTTCTTTCTTATTTTCTTTCTTTCACTTCCTCTCTTCCTTCCTCTTTCTCTCTCTCTTTTTCTCTCTCTCTCTTCCTCCCTCCTTTTCTCTCTATTTCTCTCCCTCCCTCTCCCCCTCTCTCTTTCTCTCTTTCTCCCTCTCTCTTTCTCTTTCTTTCTCTCTTTCTCTCCTTCTCTCCCTCTCCCTCTTTCTTCTTTACTCTTCCTTCCTCTTCTCCCCTCCCTCCTCTTTCTCCATAAGGGCCTTCCCCCCCTCATGAACTCAGCCCCCTCCCTGGGGCTCAGTAGGCGCTCCGGCTCCTGGAAGAGATGTGCAAAGGCAGCCCGGTCCGGCCTTTCCCCCTTTGGGCCAGGCCCTTCAGCGGGAGGCTCCTTCCTCCTGGGTGCCCTGGATCCCCCCTCCTGCTCCTTCGGCCAAACGGGGGCTCCGAGGGTGGGGGGCAAATGGGGGGGCAAGGGGTGGATCCCATCTCAGATGCCCCCAAGCGCACTCAGGAGGGCTCCGCCATCACTAAGATGAGGGAAAGCAATGCTGCGCTTCCCCCTCGGTGGATCTTGAGGCACGCGGACGGACTGTGCACAGCCTGGAGAGAAGCGCCTGGCCGTCGCCCTTGGGTTGGCTGCTTCCTCCAGAAGCACCGAGGCAACCAAAGCTTTGCCCTGCACCACCGTCTCCCCTCAGCAAGTGTGTGCCTCACCCACCCCCGCTGCGGTGCTCCTTTACCTTGATGGGCCCTCTCGCTCTTTCTTCCTCACACGCAGAGACCTCTTCCTCCCCGCAGAGACCTCCAGCCAAGCTGGGTTGGGGCAGGGAGGGTGAAGCAGCAGCGGAGAACCCGGAATCCACTCCCTCCAGCCTCTTTCCAAGGGGGCTGGTTGGGAGAAATAAAAGCGGGACATTTTTCAAACAGAGCGGGACGCGAGGCAAATGATCAAAAGGCGTGACTGTCCCGCTAAAAGAGGGACATCTGGTCACTTTACCCACTTGACCATGTCTCATGGCACACTAGTGTGCCGCGGCACACTGGTTGAAAAACACTGCTCTACTGTTCCAGAAGCAACCCTCTACTGATCCTCAGCTATCAAAGTGGGCATTGTAGAGGGGATGCAGTGGCAGCAACCTGGGCAGGAGGGTCTACCTGCCCTCCCGGGCAAACCTCCTGGAATATGAGGCCACCTATCAAGATTTTCAGCATCAGGGTTCCCTGGTCCCTTCGAGATTTAGCCATCAATCTCTCTCTGAAGGTAAGCTGCTGGAGGAGGGGGAGTTTTGTGATCGAGAGCAGGAGGCACCTGGCAAGCCTTTTTTCTGAGGGCTTTTCAATCCAGCCCTTTTCCATCTGTTGCTTGCTAAGGCCAGGACAAGGCCAGGTTAGGCAAGGACCCCGAGTCACAAAAGCCTCCTCGCCACTGCTGAAAGGACTGTATTGCAGAGGGTGTTTTCTGGCCTGTGTCCCTGTTTTAAGATAGGCACAAGCTATTGGAGAGGAGTCTTGTGTCGTCGGTGTCTTCCCATTTTTATTTTAAAAAATGTTATACCTCATTTCAATATTTCAGTGCAATCACATTTATAAAATAGATTTTAAAATTATGAAAATTCCATTATTTTGAAAGATTAATGCAGGGATGTCAAATTCGTGGCCGTGGGATGGATGCGCCATGTGCTGGCCACAACCACCTCCTAAACTGTGAAGGGGGGGGGAGTTGCGATAGGTCACGTGATGACAACGTGTTGCCAGTTTGGCACCCCTGGCTTAAAATATTGAAAATAAGCAGGAAAAAAGTGAGATTTTGCTTCTTGTGCATGTGCAGAAGGGAAAACATGCTGGGACGTGTACGCACGCAAGATAACCGAAGCTGTGCATGCAGCACAGAGATTGCTACCAGTGCACCATCCTTTACTGGGCCTGTAACAAACCATTGCTAGTTGTAAGTCAAGTACCTGTGTAAAGCAGGCAGGGAAATTGCACTTTCTAATATTTTGTATATCCCAAAACCAACATTCAAAATACAGTAGTACCTCCACTTAAGAACTTAATTCGTTCTGTGACCAGGTTCTTAAGCAGAAAAGTTTGTAAGTGGAAGCAATTTTTCCCATAGGAAATAATGTAAATAATGTGTGCAAACTCATTAGGAAAGAAATAAAAACTTGGAATTTGGGTGGAGGAGGAAGAGAAAGAAGAAGAGGAGGAGGACAGTCGCTGCCGAAGGAAGGAGGTGAGGTGAATAAAAAAAATCCAAAACTTTAAGGCTTAATAAAATAGAGGGACTCTGAGGCTGCCCAGAGCAAAGGGAGTGTTTCTTTTCTCTGGGCACTGGCAGAGGTTTATTCCCTCCAAGCACCCAGAGGAAGGAAAATGCTTTGCTCACTCTAGACTGCCAAAGCCTCTTTAAGCGTCACCGAAAGGCTCCTCTGGCAACCCAGAAAAGCCCTAGATGGCTGGGATTAAAGGGGGAATGGCAGGAAACTTGCCGGGCCTTTGTGCCAGTTTCCTGCCATTTTTTTCCTGGGAAATTTTTCTGGGCTCGGGTTCTTAAGTAGAAAATGGTTCTTAAGTAGAGGCAAAAAAATCTTGAACCCACGGTTCTTATCTAGAAAATTCTTAAGTAGAGGTACCACTGTACTTTTCCAACATTCTGTCGTTCCTTTTTTCTTAATCTCACCCAACTATGTATTAAGACCTGACCTTTTCCCACCCTTAGGATTTGCTTTGCTTTTCTGGTTTTTTTCCCCCCAACTTCCCCAATGCTGCCCTCTTACCTTCTTTCCTTGTCTTCCCACCCCCGCCCTCCCTGCCTGTTTCGGGCGCAAGCAAGTAACGGAGCGCAGCATTTGATCGCTGCAAATGGGGAGGCCCTGCAGCTCCACGTATCAAATGGACAGGGGATGAAACGGCTGTAACTCCACACCAGCAACTGAATCCTTCGCCTCCCTCCTGTTTCGACCCTTCGCTGTCATGGAGGCTTTCTCAGGAAAGCGATCTTTGGATATCCCCTTACAGAACCTGTTTGTCTTCCTGGCCCCTGGCTGCAAAACAAAGCTGTTTTTGAATGGAAGACGAGAGGAAAGTTCTTCCCATGAAATAAATTTGAAAGGCACATGGCTCTTTTTGTCCCTGTTTAAAATTCATTAGCAAATTTGTGGAAAGCGTACCAGCCCCTTTTTCTGTGTTGCTGCTGTAAATCGTTATTAATTCATAAAAGCTGAAAGTTATAGGAGGCCTTGCCCCTGTGAATTTCATGGCTGGATATATTTAGTTATTTATTTTATTTATTTGTTTTGTCAAGTACATAAATATACATGAATAAAAGATTGGAAGAACATTAGAAATAGTAGTTTTCATATTCATGGTGATAGTAAGATAGGTGGATAGTTAGTTCCTTTTCAATAAACTATATAAGTAGTCCTCGACTTACAAGTATGCATTTAGTGAATCCTCACGCTTACAATGAGAACGCGGCTGTGAGAACTATCATGGGGCTACCTAGATTTGCCCATGTCTCTTCAACACTCGGCGGCCAGCATTGGCTGCTGATCAGTTTCCGGTGACAATTCAAAGTGTTGGTTATGACCTATAAAGCCCTACATGGCATCGGACCAGAATACCTCTGGGACTGTCTTCTGCTGCACGAATCCCTGCGCCCGATTAGGTCCCACAGAGTTGGCCTTCTCCGGGTCCCGTCGACTAAACAATGTCATCTGGTGGGACCCAGGGGAAGAGCCTTCTCTGTGGCGGCCCCGGCCCTCTGAAATCAACTCTCCCCGGAGATTAGAACTGCCCCCCCTTGCCTTTCATAAGTTATTGAAAACCCATCTTTGTAGCCTGGCATGGGGAAACTGACATATCCCCCAAATATTTTGGTTTGTGTATGGTTTGAATGGATTGTGTGATTATTTTACTATAAGGGCTTTTAAATTGCTTTTTAAAAATTGGATTTGTAGACTGTTTATTATTGTTATGAGCCGCCCCGAGTCTTCGGAGAGGGGAGGCATACAAATATTATTATTATTATTATTATTATTATTATTATTATTATTATTATTATTATTATAGCATCCCCACAAAATTCATGCCCTCAGCTACTGAGCTGAAGCGCTGCAGCGTCCTGGGGTCATTCAGTTGTCATTTGTAACCTTCCCAGTTGGCTTCTGATGAGCAAGTTCAAAGGAAGAATGGAGACTCACTTAATAGCAACAGCATTTAGCAATAGCATTTAGACTTACATACCGCTTAACAGTGCTTTCCAGCCCTCTAAGCGATTTACAGTCAGCCTATTGCCCCCAACAATCAGGGTCTTCATTTTACCGACCTTGGAAGGATGGAAGGCTGAGTCAACCTTCAGCCTACTGAGATTCGATCTTCACTTGTTAGTACTGTAGGTGCCAAGAGTCTCATGACCCTGGGACATGGAGCCATCATTAATACATGCCAATTGCCAGGCGTCTGAATTCTGGTCACATGATCATGAGGATGCTGCAACGTCGCTGCAAAAATCCTGTCACAAGTCACTTTTTTCAGTGCCAAATGTAACCTCAAACAGTCACTAAGCCTGTGCTTCTCAATTATTTTCTGTTACGCCCCCCTCCAGGAAGAAGAAAACATTTTGTTATCCCCCCCCAACTCTCTGATCTGGCCCCCAATGGAATTTTAGTGTTAATATTTATTAGTTTACTTATTATAAGTTGCAAGCCAACTATTGGCTGGGGAAGGCTGCTCTCCCCACTAACCTGGGAGTAAATCACACTGAACTCAGTGGAGCCTGTTTTCAGTTAGGCAGGCTGACCTCTTTAGGGTCCTCTTTTGACTCGTGCCTAGGCCAGCTTAATCAAGCCGATGTTTTGGGGTTGCCGGCCTGGCCCATAAATGCCGCCTCTGCCGGGCACTCACAGCAAATGGCGTGGAAAGAGGCTTTAGGGTGCCGTTCAAAGCTTTCACCCAGCTGCAGAGGAGGCTCCTCCTTATCCAGCTGCAGGTTTGCCACACCGTTTATGGCTACCACGGCACCTGCCGAGAACAAGAACTCATGCAGCCATCCCGCCCTGCCTGGCTGCCTTCTCTTCCGGGCTCGGAACAGTGTTCAACTGGGAAAACACTCCCCATCTAGAGGAATCGATTGAGAGGGGCCATGTATGTTCCCCAGGATCACAAGCGCCCCCTGGCATCGTTCTGAGCCCCCCCCCCAGGGGGTGGTCCCAGTGATGGGCTCCTACGGGTGCAATCAGCTATGCAGAACTGATTTTGTTCAGGTATGCAGAACTGGTAGAAAATTTTTGATCCCACCCCCCTTTTTCCCCCTTCTGAGCTCTGGGTATGTTTTTCCTATCACAGTAAATGAGGTTGAATGTGTATAATTTTAGAACAGCTGTGCGTGTGTGGGTGGGTGTACATACACATACAATTCATATACAGTTCATATACCTCATGATATGAACCCCTCGCCATACGAACAACCCGAGATACGAACCCGGGATTCGGAAATCTTTTGCCTCTTCTTACGAACGTTTTCTGTCTTACGAACCCGCCGCCGCCACTGCGAAGCCCCGCCGCCCGGCTGTTGCTTTTTGAAACAGCCGGGGGGCTTCTCGGCATCCTCCTGAACCTGAACGCCAAACCCGAACTTCCAGGTTCGGCGTTCGGGAGGCCGCTGAGAAGCCCCCCGGCTGTTTCAAAGGGTGACAGCTGGGCGGTGGGGCTTCTCAGCGGCCTCCCGAAAGCTGAACCCGGAAGTTCGGCAAAAGTTCGGGTTTGGGAGGCCGCTGAGAAGCCCCACCGCCCGGCTGTCGCTTTTTGAAACAGCCGGGGGGGGGCTTCTCAGCGTCCGCCTGAACCCAAACGCCAAACCCAAACTTCCGGGTTCGGCGTTCGGGAGGCCGCCGAGAAGCCCCCCGGCTGTTTCAAAAGGTGACAGCTGGGCGGCGGGGCTTCTCGGCGGCCTCCCGAACACCGAACCCAGAAGTTCGGCAAAAGTTCGGGTTTGGGAGGCCGCTGAGAAGCCTTGCCACCCAGCTGTCGCTTTTTGAAACAGCCGGGGGGCTTCTCAGCATCCTCCTGAACCCGAACGCCAAACCCGAACTTCCAGGTTCGGCGTTTGGGAAGCTGCCAAGAACCCCCCCGGCTGTTTCAAAGGGTGACAGCTGGGCGGCGGGGCTTCTCGGCGGCCACCCAAACCCGAACTTTTCTCGAACTTCTGGGTTCGGCATTGGGAGAACGCTGAGAAGCGCCCGGCTGTTTCAAAAGGTGACAGCCGGGCGGCGGTGGTTTTTTGCAGGTTTTTTTTGTTGCACGCATTAATTCATTTTACATTGTTTCCTATGGGAAACAATGTTTCGTCTTACGAACTTTTCGCCTTACGAACCTCCCCCGGGAACCAATTAGGTTCGTAAGACGAGGTATTACTATAGTAGATAATGTATATTTTTGTGTGCCTGTGTGTAATATGTATGTAAACATATGGCACGTATATATAGAATTAAATAGTATATTTTGGATGTTCAGTGATAGTAAATAGATAAGGGAATTGTATCTCTTTGAGGCGAGGAGAGGCCAGGCACCCTAACCCAAACCCTTGACGTGAGTGGTGTCAAGGTGGCCACCTTTAAGCTAGTCACATGACGTTAAGCCACCCCGGTCACATGATCATTAAGCCACTCCCGCCTGGTCACGTGGCCGGCAAGCCACACCCACAAAATAAGCCATGCACAGTGTGGTAGTGAAAAAATTGCAATCCTTCACTGGGCAGCCCCCACTATTTGAACAGGACTGCACTAAATGGAATGTCTGTAAATCAAGGACTGCCTGCATAGATCTCTTGTCACCACATTCTGGAAATGGTCTTTTTTAGCCACAAACCTTGCAAGTCTCTTCAGCTGCTGCAGAAGGTCTCCACTTTGGAAAACTAGCATTCTATCTGATGATTCTATTTTTGTTGCTGACAACTATAATTCATGGCCTTGGGATTTTTTGTGAGTCAGTGTGTTTGTGTTTGGGTGTGTTTAATGACTTTTACCAAGGAGGGAAGAAGGGGCCAATATTTTTAACATTTAGAACTCCTGGCAAAACACCAGGAGGAAGAGATCCTTTGCGAACCATCAAACATCTTGGGCTAAACAGGCCCCCAGAAACTTTTAATACAGGTGGTCCTCAACTTACAACCATTTATTTAGTGACCATTTTTCATCACTTACTAATGTTGCAGCAATCTCAAGGTCATGTTTTATATTATATGCTGTGTGCCACTCCAAGGCTTCGGAGAGGGGCGACATACAAATCTAAATAATAATAATAATAATAATAATAATAATAATAATAATAATAATAATAATGTGATCAGAATTCAGACTCCTGGCAACTGGGTCATATTTATGATGGTTGAAGTGTCTTGGACTCATGTGATCCCCTTTTGCAACCTTCTGATAAGCAAAGCCTTTGGGAAAGTAGGATTCACTTAACAACCATGTTACTAACTTAACAACTACACTAATTCACTTAACAATTGTGGCAAAGAAGGTCGTAAAATGGGGCAAAACAAATGTCTCACTTAGTAACAGAAATTATGAGCTCAACTGTGATTGTAAGTTGAGGATTATGCATATGGCTTGCCTTGGAAATCCTCTTTGTCTCATGAAATAATGGTGTCAAGGTTCTAGGTAACATCAGAGTTGAAGTACTTCTCAAAGTTCCAATTTATTTCCGGAGCCATCCTGGCACCTACGCAGGGGAACCTGAATCTGAGTTTCCCATTCAGTTGAAAGTTCACATCCCTTCTGCCCAACCCACAGTCACATTGCCCACTCAAATTGTGCCAGCGTGGCAAGTCCTTCCTCCATTTCTGCCCAGGCGGGTGGGCATAGGATGACCTTGAATGCTTTGTGGCAGCATCTGTTCTCATGAAAATCACCCCTCCCAAGTTACCATGAACATCAGGCCTTCTATATATAGTGTGGCAAGCCATTAATTTATCACCAACTTCTGCACCGGCTTGACAGATGGAGAATAATCCCTCAATTTAAATGTATCCATTTATTCTTCAAATCAACCTTCCGCAATCCCTACCCGTCTATATATCTGTATATGCAATCTATATTGAGATATTATTGCGTTGTGATAAAATATTAAATTAACCAGCATTCAAAAACAGTTCTAATGAAATATGATAGCAATACAGTCCAATGGCCATTAAGGACAATCTGATAGTCTGATGGTGCTTAATTGAAGTGTGTTAATTTTCATATTTAAATATCATTATGTTAAAATATAGTTGAGCTGCCAAGATTATGGTGTGTAGTAAAATGATCAACTGAAATTAAAGGGGGGGGGAAGAAAAGCATATGAAAACTCAGTAGGACATATTTCCTCAATAAATGTATTTGAAACTGTATGGATAGGCTTTAAAAAGACCAACCATTTTGTTTCATTAATTTGTTTAATTTTTTTTGCTGCTAGTCCATGATGTATGACCACAATTGAGCCTAAAATTTCTGTTGTTAAGTGAGACAGTTGAGGGAATTTTGCCCCATTTTATGACATTTCTTCCCACAGTTAAGTGAATGACCGCTTTTGTTAATGAACAACATGGTTGTTAAGTGAATGGCTTCTCTATAGACTATGACTGTGGAGATGCTGCAATTGTTGTGTGAGAAAGGGTAGTGTCCATTGAAGGGCTGCTCATCTTCGGCGCTACCAGTGTGCCCTCTGAGGGTGGCGCAAATGTACGCACATCCGGTGGGAGCACGCATGCCCGTTGGCATAAGATTTGGCTTCTGTGCATGCGCAGCAAGCAAATCTCATGTGAGGATGCACCGCAAATGAGATTTCACTGATTTTCACCGATATTGCAGAAGCAAAAAATCAGCGAAAATTGCCAAAGTCTCACTCACGTGAGCATCATCATATGAGATTTTGCTTGCTGCACATGCGCAGAAGCAAAATCTTGCCTGGGGGTGCATGTGCATACATTGGGAATGTGCAGCTGCATGCTCATACTGGAATTTCCTACCAGGATGGCGCACTTGACTCTACCAGCTGCTGCTCACCACTCAGTAATGGGCAGCCAAAATTTTTACTGCCACACTGTGGGTGTGGCTTATTTTGTGTGTGTGGCTTGGTGGTCCTGTGACTGGGTAGGAGTGGTTTGCCGGCCATGTGACCATATGGGAGTGGCTTGAACGATCATCATTATTCAAGTGAATTTTCAAGTCCTCAACTTACAACCTCACCAGTGTCGCTCTCTGGGGTGACAATTTGCTTCGCGTTTCATGCGCTCTCCTTCCTGGGTCATCCCCCTCAACTCAGGCTGGGTAGTTAGGCGGATGGGTGCCAATCAGCTGTTGAGAAAAGAGGGGGGAGAAAATGGGCCCCTGCCAGTGCTGGTCTCCTTGCCGCTTTCCGAGGAAGAGCAGGAGGATGGGAGGGTGGGATGGTCAGCTGGAGCTGGGCACACAGCTTCATTTATGTTGTGAGCTACCCCGAGTCCTCAGAGAGGGCGGCATACAAATCCAATAAATAAATAAATAAATAAATTTCCGCTGGTGGAACTGCATTCCACCCCATCCTGCCTGCTGCCCACCCTTGCCACCATTGGTCATGTCACGTTTTTCAGTGTTGTCATAACTTTGCCCAGCCAGTAAACAAACCCTTGTAAATTGTGGACTAACTATATATTGCTTTTTATTCAAAAAGTTGCTGCTCTGTTTACCATGTAATTTGTGCAACAATTCAAGTCCTGCATTAAAATGTATCTCAAAACGTAGTATGAAACACAATTGAAGCAATCAAATATATAATAAATAATGACTGAAAAGGAAGAAAAGTCACAAATATCACAGCTGGCAATACCTAATTAAGGGGGAATAAAAGAGCTTTCTCCAAAAGTCTTTAAACATTTTTCCTGAGGGGGCGGAGCCAACTGAGGAACTGAACGGACGGTGTGGAGCCGAGCTCCGTCAAACACCTCCGTTTTATAGGCATTCAATGGTTCTACGGGGGCCACAGACCCTGTGATAAAGGGTCTGTCAGAAAGGGGGTGCCGATAGTTTGATTTTTTAGGCGGCAGCCAGATCAACGGTACGGATTATCCCTTACAAGATTGAGTGCCTTGTAAGCTAGGAGCAGCATGGTGGCCTAGAACGTTCCCAGCTGGAGGTGACTAAACGGATTCTAGCGAAGGCGACCGAGACGGAGGAGCTGACTATAAACATACCGGAATTGGATACATCAAGAGATTTAAGACTACAAGTGAATCTTTCCACGGGGGTAACGTCACTTAAGTTAAAGCTACAAACAGTTAAGATCCGAGAAGAAGGAGGAGGGAGGAGTCGCCATCTTCCTCCCCCCGGCTGGCGGCGAACTAACGTTCAAGTCAAAATAAATATTTTAAAAAATAAATAAATAACATCGCTCAAAGCTTTTACCACTTACCAAGAAGACCTGATGCCTCCCGAGGAAACTTAAATCATAAAAAGTGCTCTCTTTTTCCTTTTTTCTTTTTTGAGGCATTAACAGAGGACCCGATTGGACAGCGTGACTCCTTTGCTTTCCGTTTCTGCTTTTGATTCTTCGGTGTGCTGCTGCGTCATACTTTGGTGGGCTTAGGAAGACAATTTGTCTCCTTAAAACTCTGCTCGACCTGCCTTATCTACGGGGAAAACGGAAGCCTGGAGGTGACGGTGTGGAAGGCTTGGGTGTTTCGTGGCATTTTCTGGCAGTCGTTAAAGAAGGAGAAGAGGAGGCATCGGTCGGGACCTGATTAGCCAGTTTTCGCTTGGAGAGGCGCATTGCCGGAGGAGCTGCACAAGTGCGGAAATACAACTTGGAGGCTTCTCTTTTTGACTGAAAGGCAGACGGTCCTGATCAGACTAGGATCTAATCACTACGCTGATAGAAGCTGCGAAAAGGAGAGGAAACAGCTTACAAGATCCCTGCTTAACCCTGACAGTCTTTGTGAAACTACGTGAGTTGGACAAATCATAAATTATCCCCAGAGAAGAGAAGATACACGGGGCTGCTCCAAACGATCTTAAGTTTTAAGCTATTCTCCACTCTAACTGTCCTCTACTATTAACTTGCCTCATTATGGAAATCTAATCTGAACTTATAGATCTTGTCAGGAAGAAACTGAGTAACGGTCTGACCCACTGAACCTTTTTTATAAATCTATTGGCTGTAAAGTCTCTTTCACTTATATTTACAACTGACAGAACATATATGTACTTATTCTATTGATATTGATATTTATATACTATATATAACATACTAACTAATTAACAGATTACTAGAATACTTTATTACAATACGATATTATTTGATATTTATACACTATCTATTTACAAATATTAACTTATCAGTAGATTAATAACTTATCAGTTGACAACTAGGATATTGTAGGATATTTTACTATAACGTTATTATAACAAGATATTTTCCCCACTAAATATTAGATATTAAGATTAAGTTCCTTATTCCTAGTAACTTTTAGAAATATTAGCCATCAGAATTACTATAGAATATTATAGAATATTAGAATGAAATTTACTAACCTTGCTTAGCTTGTATTCATAATTGTGTCTTTACTATATATCTAACTGTTTAATCTACTATCATTACCTATATCATTACACAACACGTTTTAAAGTTCTTAAGATTTTAAGATATTTTGAATGAATTACAGTGATCCCTCGATTATTGTGAGGGTTCCGTTCCAAGACCCCTCGCGATAATCGATTTTTCGCGATGTAGGGTTGCGGAAGTAAAAACACCATCTGCGCATGCGTGCCCTTTTTTCATGGCCGCGCATGCGCAGATGGTGGAGCTTGTGTGGGCGGCGGGGAAGACCCAGGGAAGGTTCCTTCGGCCGCCCAGCAGCTGATCTGCTCAGCAGCGCAGCGAGGAGCCGAATCGGGGTTTCCCCTTTGCGTGGGCGGCGGGGAAACCCCGATCTTCGTCTGCTCGCTGCTGCTGCGGCCGCCCAGCAGCTGATCTCGGCAGCGCAGCAGCAGCGAGCAGATGAAGATCGGGGTTTCCCCGCCGCCCACGCAAAGGGGAAACCCCGATTCGGCTCCTCGCTGCGCTGCCGAGCAGATCAGCTGCTGGGCGGCCGAAGGAACCTTCCCTGGGTCTTCCTCACTGATGCCCCCGCTCGCCCGCCCGCCCGCTCACCCGTCCCCCGCCCGCCCCCGCCCGCCGCCCGCCAGCAAGAGGGGGAGAGATAGAGAAAGAGAGAGAAGGAAAGAAAGAGATGAGAGAGGGAGGAAGAGAGTGTGAGAGAGGAAGAAGCAAGATAGAGAAAGAGAGAGAGAAAGAAAGATGAGAAAGGAAGGAAGAGAGTGACGTCATTGGGTGGGAAAAATCGCGATATAGCGTTTCATGAAGAAAGAGATCGCGAAAATCGAGGGATCACTGTATATATCTTTCCCTTTGATGGTTCACCATTTTTAGAAAATATAAGAAATATCCCCTCTTGCATACATGTTTTATTACTGTAAAATTTGATTAATTTTCTTTGCTGGGAAGAACTATCTACAAAACCGATAACCATTGATACCAAGATACTATATACTCCTTTAATAACTGTTGTTACTTGTCTATAGTATAATCTATTGGAATTATATATCTATCTATCCTGCCTGTTATAAGTTTTACTCTCACCCTTTCTCTACAAATCACCTCTTCTACCTCTATATGACAGTAGACTTGAGGATCTTTATTACTAATTATTAGAACTGCTATCTTCCTACTTGAGTATTTAATATATTACTTAAGCATACTATCCCCATCTAACTCTGGAAGGGACCATTAGAGATTTTTACAAGTGGGCTAGCTGGTGAAACATTGTTAAAATGACAAGCCTTTCCAACTTATCTAAACTGGGATCGGAGAAGAGGTCAATCAACCAATCCACCTCAGCTATACCTAGCCCCTCTACCCAGAGATCGCTTGAGGATATGCTGCCCAGAGAAAGGTCCAATTCTTATAAAGATTTACAAACTATGCTGCTGCAAATGCAGGAATTAATGCTTAAGAACCATGAAGATATCAAAAAAGAAATAGGTGAAGTGAGAAATGATACTTCTGAGTTAAAAGAAAGGATGCAAAACATGGATAAAAGGCATGAGGCTTTTCAGCAACAGATGCTAAAACAAGAACAAAAAATTCAGGATTTGGAAGATAGGATAGATCAGGATCATAGACAAATGGAAGACCTGACTGAAAAACTAGTCCAAGCTAATAAGGAACTAGAAAATACTGTAATCCAATTAGAGAGCGAAAAGGCCAACCATTTCCTCAGATTCCAAAACCTTAGGGAGGAGAAAAGTGAGGATTTACCAGACATTATGGCAGACATTCTGTCAAAGGCGTTGGGCGTCGAAAAAGACACGATGTTAAACGAAATCGACGAAATATATAGAATCAACACCAACTACGCCAGACGCCACAACCTCCCCAAGGAAGTCCATATTAAATTAGTAAAAAAATCAGTCAGGGACGAAATACTCCATAGAGCTCGTGAAGATCCTATAGAATACAAAGGGAGACAGCTGGTTATCCTAAAGCAAGTTCCGAAACATGTAAGAGACTTACGTAAGCCATATACCTTTCTATCTGCCAAACTGACGAGGCATAACATAAATTTTAGATGGCTAGTCCCAGAGGGAATGCTAGTGACCTGGCAAGATAAAAAAAATAAAAATAGACTCGATTGATAAAGCCGAAGAATTCTATGAAAAAAACTTTTCCAACGATCAGACGGCTGATACAAAAAACTATAAGGAAACAAGGAACCCTCTGCCAATTACTGATCAACTAACAGACCAGATTCCAAACAGAACAGGAGGAATATTGGCTATCGATAATATAACCACTGGAAATAATGGCTACGCAGGCATACCAAAAGAGACTAGAAGTACTAGGGCAACTAGACCCAAATACAGATAACTCGAATTTGGTACAAAAATCGACTAACTGGGAAATTGAGTTATACTCAATCAATATAAATGGCTTGAACGCGCCAAAAAAAGAAATCAAATTCTAAATAAAATTGCTAAACTGAACCTAGATATTATCGCAATGCAAGAAGTACACATTAAAAATAAATTTGAGCATCTTCTAAAAAGAAATAAATTAGGGAATCTATTCTCATCTTTAGCACCGGAAAAAAAGAGAGGTGTAATTTGCTACATTAACCCTAATATACAAGCTAAACTGAAATATAAAGACAGAGAGGGTAGAGTCTTGATAATAGAATTACAAAAAGAATAGGAAATAATAACCTTAATTAACATATACGCCCCGAACGAAGGCCAAGAAAATTTTTATTAAAAATTATTAATTACTATTAATGAACATGCTACGGACAATATTTGTTTATATGGGGATTTTAATGGAATAATTGATAAGGAACTGGACTATAATAATGATGGAAGGAATAAACAAAAAAAAAGAATCTTACCCAAAGCTTTTTTTGATCTAGTTAAAGAATTAAAACTTAAAGATAGTTGGAGAGATAGAAATCCTAATCATAAAAAAATCACTTTCTATTCAGACAGACATCAATCTTGGTCAAGACTAGATATGGTCTGGACTTCAATGGAACTTAATACAAAAATTCAGTCGGTCGAGATAGAACCCAACTTTATCTCAGACCATAATGCGCTAAAAGTAATATGGAAAGGAACTAAACAATGTTCTAGATGGACACTTCAAAAATCTATTCTTAATCAGGAAAATTTCAAACAGAAACTTCAAATGGAAATGAATTTCTTCTTTCAAGAAAATACTAAAGAACAAACAAGTGTTCAAAACGTATGGGACACTGCCAAAGCTGTAACTAGGGGAATTGCTATTTCATACATGGCTAAAGAATACAAACTAAAAAAGCGGAAATTGGATAAGTTAGAAGAAGAATATAAACTACTAGAAGAAAATTTACAAAAATACCCCCAAAAGAAAGAAATAAAACAAAAAATGTCCCAGATAAAACATGAATTAAACTTAATAGATCAACAAAATCTAGCACAACAAATTAAAAGCAGCAATCAATATAATTTTGAAAATGCTAATAAACCTAGCAAATGGTTAGCTAACAAACTCAAAAAACAAAGAGAAAAGAAACTTATAAACTGTCTTAAAACAAAAAACGGGGAATTATGCCACGACTTGGAAATGAAAAAACAGATAGCTAGGGATTTCTATAGCAATCTTTATGACAATCATGAAAATACACCTATTAACTTACAAGACCAAAAAATACAAGAAATTCTTGATCAGGCCAACCTCCCCAAAATACCAAAAGAAATGAAAGATATACTAAATAAGGCAATTACTACTACAGAATTAAAAGAAGCAATCAAAGGTCAGAAAAATAATAAAGCCCCTGGCCCCGATGGCCTTCCACCTGAATTCTATAAAGATCTTCCCACCGAAATGGAAAAGGCTCTGTTAGAAATGCTGAATGAGGCCCTAGACAAAGGCATAATTCCAACATCTTGGACAGAAGCTAATTTAGCACTATTAGCAAAAAAGGATATGGACCCTACAGATATAGCCAACTATCGACCTATCTCTCTTTTAAACGCAGATTACAAAAATTTCAGTTCTATCTTAGCTAGTAGAATCAAAAGCTTTCTAAACCAATTCATACATTCGGATCAAAACGGCTTCCTTCCAGGGAGACAGTTAAAGAATAACATCAGAATAATATTGGACACCCTGGAATACTATGAATCCCACAGCGAAAAACAAGTGGCATTAATATTCCTTGACGCCCAGAAGGCTTTCGATAATGTGCCCTGGAAATTTATACTTAAACAAATTGAATACATGGAATTCGGCCCTAAATTCATAAACGCAATAAAAGCTATATACACTTATCAATCAGCTTACATTATCCTCAATAGAGATATTTCAACAAAAATCTTCTTACATAAAGGAACCAGACAAGGTTGCCCATTGTCCCCATTACTCTTCATCTTAACACTAGAAGTCCTAACAAGAATCATTAGAAAAAAGGAAGATATAAAAGGCTTAAAGTGCAAAAATGAAATTTATAAACTACAAGCTTTTGCGGACGACCTTGTATTTATTTTAGAGGACCCCCTAGAATCAGGACCCAAATTACTTGCCATCCTAGAAGAATACGGCACGGTAGCAGGACTTAAAATAAATAAAACCAAAACCCAAATCTTACCCAAAAACATGAGAGAAACACAGAAAGCCATTCTAAAGGCCAAACTAGACATCCAGATAGTTAAAAAAATCAAATACCTTGGCATTAATTTGACGAATAAAGTGTCCAGCCTAAAAGAAAATAACTATAATAAACTAATAGACAAAATACAATCTGATTTGACGAAATGGAAGAAACTACAACTCTCATTATTAGGCAGAATAGCGGCCATAAAACTTAACATCTTGCCCAAAATATTATTCCTATTCCAAACAATCCCAATCCAATTGAAACAAGAATTTTTTATAAAACTGAATAAAATCACCAGTAATTTCATTTGGCAGAACAAGCACCCGAGAATTCGCCTAAAATACTTATAAGATAGAAATGAAGAAGGAGGCTTGGCACTCCCAATCTGGAAAGATTATTATATCGCCGCATCCCTATCATGGATGAGAGAATGGATGAGCTTATCTAATACCAGACTACTCAGTCTAGAAGGTCACGACCTCCATTTAGGATGGCACTATTATCTCTGGGATGAAAAGCCTAAGACCCACAAATATTTTACCAACCATCTGATTAGGAAATCACTAATTTATACCTGGAAAAAAATTAAGATAAAACTTTACAAAGGAATCCCACTATGGTACGCTCCATTAGAAGCATATGTTCATCCTAATTTTCATTAAAAAAGCAATATAATAAGGTACAAGGACATAATAAATTTCAATGGTGAAATCAGATCTACAACAGAATTAGAAAATCTCGGTCAAAAAACGGAATGGTGGGAATACTTACAGATACAAACTAAATTTAATAAGGATAAAAGTAAACCAGGATTAGTTAAAAATGTTCCCTTAGACAAATTATGTACAGGTCCCCAGGATCAATTAATTAAAATTTTTTATGCTACTTAAATTTTAACGAATTGGATAATACTAATACAAAAATTAACGTAAAACAGTGGAATCTGGATCAAAGAAGATGAATGGCAATTACTCTGGAGCAGGAATTATAAACTAACCATAGCCACGTCTTATAAAGAGAACTTAGTTAAAATTTTCTACAGGTGGCACATTACCCCGATAAAACTAACAAAACTAAACAACAAACTTTCACCATATTGCTGGAAGTGTCACCAAGAACTAGGCACTTATTTCCACCTATGGTGGCAATGCATAAAAGCACAGAAGTATTGGAATATAATTGGACTCTGGATTGATGAAATATTAAATCTGAAAATAGAAAAAAAAACCCTGAATGTTTCCTTTTGGGCATCCTTAGACAAAATTTGCCTAAAACCCAAATACAGTGAACCCTCGAGTTTCGCGTCCTCAAGGATCGCGAAAGGGCTATTTCGCTAATTTTCAACCCGGAAGTAAACTCCACCATCTGCGCATGCGTGCCCTTCCACGCATGCGTAGATGGTGGAGTTTCCCCGCCGGGCAGAGGCTTCCCTGGGTCTTCCCCCTCTTGCCCCGGTAAGACCCCAGCGGCGGTGGGCTGGAGCGCGAGCTTGGGGCACCCTAGCTCCGCTTCCCAGCTGGGAAGCGGAGCCGGCAACAGCGTGGGCGGGCGGGCGGCACGCGCGAGCTTGGGGCAGCCTAGCTCCGCTCCCCAGCTGGGAAGCGGATCTAGGGAGTCCCCACCGCGCGCAGCGTTGCTGGGGAAAGCGCGCGCGCTTGGGAACATCCCAGCTCTGCTCCCCAGCTGGGAAGCGGATCTAGGGAGTCCCCACCGCGCGCGCGTTGCTGGGGAAAGCGCGCGCGCTTGGGGACTCCCTAGATCCGCTTCCCAGCTGGGGAGCAGAGCTGGGATGTTCCCAAGCGCGCGCGCTTTCCCCAGCAACGCGCGCGCGGTGGGGACTCCCTAGATCCGCTTCCCAGCTGGGGAGCAGAGCTGGGATGTTCCCAAGCGAGCGGGCACCCAGGGAAGCCGTTGCAGGAGCAACGGGGTGGGCGGGCGAAGGGCGGGCGGCAGTAGAAGCAAAAACACCATCTGCGCACGCGCAGATGGTGTTTTTACTTCCGCACCGCTACTTCGCTAAAAATCGATCATCGCGTGGGGTCCTGGAACGGAACCCTCGCGATGATCGAGGGTTCACTGTACATTTAATTGTCCATTTAACTACAGCAGCCAGACTAACCTTCGCACAGTGGTGGAAAAACGAGGATATACCTCCGAAAGACGCAATAATTAAAAAAATTAAATACTGTGCAGAGATGACAAAATTAACTATATTAGTTAGGAATGAAACAATGTCTTCTTTTAATAACTGTTGGGATCCTTTTTACAGTTGGTTGGGGGGAAAAAAAGAGAACACTATGCTACATAATTGAAATGATGGTTACAAACTCGACCAGATACAAATCCGATATATAGCTTTCTCATATTTTTTCTATAGTGATAAGAGACTTTAGATATATACAGATAGAATACTTACTACTAATTTCTATAACCTCTATAATTAGATTAATGCAACGCTTGCACTTAACTACCCAGACGACTAACCTGAAACAAGGGAATGAGCTAATAAATTAGGAACTGGTTCCCGTTTTCAATACAGCTCCCCCGGACATTCGCCAACCCCTTTACTCTTTCTATCTCCTCTATTTCCTTTGTCTTTTCTACCTTTCTCCCTCTTTATTTTATTTTTATTTTATTTTATTTATTAATAGAGTTGAAAGAGACCGTTAGGTCATCAAGTCCAACCCCCTGCCTGAGCAGGAAACCCTACAGCACCCCAGCCAAATGGAAGTCCAATCTCCTCTTGAAGGTGTCCAGAGTTGGGGAGTTCACCACCTCCCCTGGCAGGCAGTTCCATTGGTTGATCGCTCTGACCGTCAGGAAGTTCTTCCTTATTTCCAGGTTGAATCTCTCCTTGGTCAGCTTCCAACCATTGTTCCTCGTCCGGCCCTCTGGTGCCCTGGGGAATAAAGAGACCCCCTCCTCACCGTGGCAACCCCTCATGTATCTGTAAACTGCTATCATGTCCCCTCTAGACCTTTTTTCTAGGCTGTCCATGCCCAGTTCTCTCAAACTCTCTTCGTAAGTCTTGGTTTCGAGTCCCCTAATCATTTTGGTTGCTCTTTTTTGCACTTTCTCCAGAGTTTCGATGTCTTTTTTGTAGTGAGGTGACCAAAATTGCATGCAGTACTCCAGGTGGGGTCTGACCAGGGCATAGTAGAGTGGTATTAGTACTTCCCTGGTCTTGGAGTGTATTCCTCTGTTGATGCAGCTTAGGATTGAGTTGGCTTTTTTGGCTGCTGCTGCACATTGCTGACTCATGTTTAGTTGATTGTCCACCAAGACTCCAAGATCTCTTTCGCAGTCACTAGCAGTAGTGAGTGGGATATCTCCCAGGCTGTATCTATGTCTAGGGTTCTTTTTGCCGAGGTGGAGGACTCTGCATTTGTCGGTGTTGAACCTCATTTTGTTGGTATGGGCCCACTGTGATAGTCTGTCTAGGTCTTCTTGTACTCTGAGCCTGTCCTCAAGGGTGTTGGCTACCCCCGCCAGCTTGGTGTCATCTGCAAATTTTATTAGTTCCCCTTTTATTCCCTCGTCCAGGTCGTTGATGAAGATGTTAAAGAGTACAGGACCCAGGACAGAGCCCTGTGGTACTCCACTGTACTTTTTTCCATGTGAATTTGGTGCCGTTGAGGACAACTCGTTGGGTGCGGTTGGTCAGCCAACTGTTTATCCATCTACATGTGTAGTAGTCTACTCCATTTTTTTCTAGTTTGTGGATTAGGAGATTGTGGTCGACTTTATCGAAAGCCTTACTGAAGTCCAAGTATATGAGGTCCACTGAGTTGCGTTGGTCAACTGACTTGATTATGGTGTTGAAAAATGATATGAGATTGGTTTGGCATGATTTGTTTCTGATGTATAGTGCAACACCTCCTCCTTTCTTGTTTGACCTGTTCTTCTTGAAGAGGTTGTAACCCATTATCTGTGTGTTCCAGGCGTGCGTTTCGTCCCACCAGGTTTCTGTGATTCCAATTAGATCGTATTGGCCCTCGTGTATTAATAATTCCAGTTCATCCTGTTTGTTTCCCAAGCTTTGTGCGTTTGTGTACAGGCATTTTAGATGTTTGTGTTTGTTTGCAGGTAGAAATTTTTTATTCTCAGGTTTGTTTGTAGGCTTGTCCCGTTCCCCTTCCTTGTTTTGTTCAGTGTTTTGTCGTATAGTTTGGTCACCCTCCCCTCTCAGAGCTAGTTTAAAGCCCTCCTGATGAGTTGGGCTAGTCGGTTGCCTAGGAGGTTCTTCCCCACTCTAGTGAGGTGTAGCCCATCGCTTGCTAGAAGCCCTTCTTGGAGATAGTGCAGGCCATGGTCGAGGAAGCCAAAGTTCTTATGGCGACACCATCCTTTAAGCCAGTGATTTATCTGCGGGATTTTGCGTTCTCTGGCGGGATGTCATCCTCTAGTGGGGAGGATGGAGGAAAAAACAACCTGAGCACCTGTTTTTCTGATTGTGTTGCCCAAGTGGTCATAGTCATCTTCTTTTCTATTTCCTTCTTTCTCACTCTTCCACCCCTTTTCCTATCCATTTTTATGTTCATAAATTGTTATACTATGCTAGGATTTATCTGTTTTCTGTTTTGATCAACTTTTATGTTTTGTATATTTATAAATAAAAAAAATTAAAATAAAAACAAAACAAAACATTTTTCCTGTTCCAAAAGTAATGACAATCTACGATTAAGGGAAAGTGTTTGTATTAAAACATTTTAATGCAAACACCAGGGCTGCAGGGGAGGGCCTTTTCTTTGGCGGCTCCAGTTCTCTGGAGCAAGCTGCCCCCTGAGGTCTGTACTGCTCTCACCCTGCTGGTCTTCCCGAAGGCCATGAAGACCTGCCTTTGTCGGCAGATCTGGAGCCATTGATCACTCTGAAACTATCTGGATCTGGCCATTAGAAGTTATGAATGGGTTTTTAATGGGTTTTTAGATTGTATTTTATCATTCCTTACATGTTGTATGCCACTCAGAGTTGTAAAGGAGTTGGGTGGCAATAATAATAATAATAATAATAATAATAATAATAATAATGCTTAGAATGAATGCTATCAAAGCCAGAATTGAAAAATCAACAGACAGTCCAAAGTGCAGACTCTGTAAAGAAACAGATGAAACAATTTATCACATACTTAGCTGTTGCATAAAGATCACACAGACTACAAGCATAGACACGATGCTGTGGCACAGATGATCCACAGATAACCATGCCACAATTCCATTTTTTAGTGTTTGATATGGAATCAGGTGGACCCCCTGAATTTTAACATCTCCCACAAATACCATTTTAGCACCTTACCCCACGCACAAAATGAAATAAAAACAGTGTGCGGAGATTCTCAGTCTTCCAGGTCATGATTGTCCTGAGGGTTCTTTTTCAAAAGGCAACTGAACTTCCTTTCCCCCCCCTTGAAGATGTTTCACTTCTCATCTAAGAAGCTTCTTCAGCTCTGAATTAGTTTAAATTCCAGAACTGAAGAAGCGTCTTGGATGAGAAGTGAAGCATCTTCAAGCAAAAAACAAAGGAAGTCCAGTTGCCTTTTGAAAAAGCACAAATCTCACAAATTAGAAAAGCCGATCAGAGCCCTCAAAAGATATACTGCACAGCCCAACCTGTGTTTTCTCACCTTTCCCATTTTACGATTTCTGGACTTCTATCTCCCAACAATTAATTAATTGCAATGCGCTCTACATGGGGCTACCCTTGAAGAATGTTCAGAGACTTCAGATGGTACAAAATGAAGTGATGCACGCAATAATGGATGTACCAAAGTATGCCCACATTACTCCATCTTTATGTGAGCTGCATTGGTTGCCAGTCGGTCTCCGAATGCAATTCAAGCTGTTGGTTATCACCTTTAAAGCCCTCAATGGCTCAGGGCCAGAATATATATGGAACTGCCTCTGACCTCATACCTCATTGCAGCCAGTAAGGGCCCACAGAGTCGGCCTGCTAAACAATGTCGGTTGGCGGGACATCGGGGAAGAGCCTTCACTGTGGCTGCTCCAACCTTTTAGGATCAACTGCCCCCAGAGATTTTCACTGTCTCCTCCCTACTGGTCTTCCGGAAAGCTGTTAAGACCTGGCTTTTCCGGCAGGCCTAGAATTAGATTGTCTGTAGTGTATGTATGTTTTTTTTAGGATTATATTATTGATTTTATTCTGATTGGTTTTTTACTATTTCTCTATTTTTCTATTTTTGTGTTTATTTTACTTGTTAGCCGCTCTGAGTCCATTTCAGAATGAGCAGCATATAAATACAATGAATGAATGAATGAATGAATGAATGAATGAATGAATGAATGAATAAGCAAGCAAGCCATTGGTCTCCATCCATTGTCAGGTGCATAGGGTGGGCGAAGTCACTTTGCCTCTTGAATTTGTCCAACCACTCCTATGAATTTCAAAGAGATTGCAGAGGCTTCTTTGGATGCCCTCAGGCTGAGCAGGCAGGCTGGGTTTTATCTCTTTATTGTTTAGCATTCGTCCCCAGACTTCAGCTCCCAGAATTCCTCAGCAGGCGGCTGGGGAATTCTGGAAATTAAAATCCATATATCTTTAAATGGCTAAGAGTAGGAAACACTGGTCTAGAAGGAGACCAAGCAGCATTCCTAAATATGTTGATTTTTGTTAATTTTAGGGTCTGAGAGCTGACAAAAGGAGCAAAGAGAAGTGTAAGCTTTTGAATCAACCTTTCAGAACTCCATTTCTATCTCCTGGGCCTGAGACTAGCAAACATTTCTACTTATGCATGAACAGCTGTCGGGAATGAGCAGAATTGGGGCATTCCATCTGTGGTTATCTGTCCTGACAGGTTTTCTTATCTCTCAAGTCTTTTGCAGTGGCCAAAGGTTGGACATGCAAACTAGACCAAGGATCACTTCACATGGAAGATTGGGCTGGGTTTTTTTGGGTGGGTGGGGGGACGGAGAG
The DNA here is from genome assembly GCF_031021105.1 of Erythrolamprus reginae. NCBI lineage: Eukaryota > Metazoa > Chordata > Lepidosauria > Squamata > Dipsadidae > Erythrolamprus > Erythrolamprus reginae. The sequence continues at coordinate 31,088,541 of NC_091957.1, forward strand.
GTGGGCTAGAGTTTTATTATTCCATTATCAGGAGGAGCTGCTGACTGTGGCCAGGTTGTCACGACAACCAGCCCTGATGCAAAGCTGTTCTGAAAAAGTCTGAACCTCCAGCGTCTAACCAGCCCCTTAAGCTCTCTGCAGATGCTCCGCTCCCACCCAGCCAATCACAACTGAGCTGGGAAACCATGACATCATAGTCCACAGCCAGTCCAAAACTTGACTGTTGAGTTTTCCGTGCTATTCCTGCTCCATTTTTTTTTAAAAAAATGCATCCTCAGTTGGTAAAGCATCTTTATCTGTGTGAAGTACGGGGAAGAAAGCAAAAATAAAAAAGACTTAAAAAGTAGCCCCTCCCCCAAATAACAATCTCTCAGGATTGCTGGTCTGATCCTTTGCATAGCTGGTAGGTTGAAAGGGTGGTCGTCATCATAGATGCCAGTAAAGAACAGTGAAATTAGGTCCTTTAATCTTTTATTTTCCTGAAGTAACTTGTATCTTGCTAAGATTTCTCAGCAGCCCTGACGGGTTGCAAGAAGGAACATGGATGCTGCTTCTTATGTGTTCAAAAATAGTCTCCCTATTTAGCTCTGAAGGGGCTTGTGATATACTTATGCGGTTGCACCAGACAAAATAAGAACTAACACTAGCTTCTAACCTCAATTTAATTCACAATTTTCTCAGATCTCTAGGTGGATCGGAAGATTGGAACAAAGAAATGGGCAGAAAACAAGATCAGAATAAGAGAGTTGGGAGGGACCTTGGAGGTCTTCTAGTCGCTCAAGTGGGAGACCTAATGCCATTTCAGAAAAATAAGTGTCCGGTGTCTTTTGGAACACCTCCAAATGATGGCGTACTCATCAATTTCTGAAGGCAAGCTGTTGATTGCTGTCACCATTCGGAAATTTCGCCTTAGTTCTAGGATGATTCTCTCTTTTATTAGTTTCCGCCCATTGCTTCTTGTTCTGCCTTCAGGTACTTTTGGAGAATTAGTTGACCTTCTCTTCTGTGGGGCAGCCCCTTAAATACTGGAAGACTGTTATCATGTCAACCCTAGTCCTTCTTTTTATTAAACTAGATATACCCAATTCCAGCAACTTTTACATGCTTTAGCCTTCAATCCCCTAACCATCTTTGATGCTTTTCTGTGCATTCTTTCTAGGTCACAAATGCTTCATTTCCCAGAAGACCAAGTCTTGAGGTCTCTTCTCATTGGCCTTCTCGGGCCTTCTACCAACTAATTTTTTGCCTTTTAATTTTGTTTGGGGACACATTTCTGTGCAAAGCATTGGGTAACAACCACCCATCTTTGACAGTAATGATTGTGTTACCCATTTTAACTAATATGAACAAAAGATAGTCTAACTCTGCTTCGTTGTGTGCCTGACTTAACTGATATGAACACCAGCCCAGGAAGCACCAGAGCTAGTGTGGCTTTGTCTACTGAAGGACATGAAAAGAACTGCTTTGGATCAAGACCATAAATCTTCCTCGTCTGAACTTGTCATTTCCAGCATTTGCCAACCAAATAATTTTGGAAGCCAATTGATATTCAGATATAGACTGTCTTCATTCTTGACAGCTGTCTCCACACTGTATAAAGTCAGTTGAAAATCTGGTGGTTCCATTCATATAACCTACTAAGGTTTATTCCCTTTAACCCTGCTTATTTTGGGGAAGAGAGCACACTGGGCAAACATGGTCTCTTGGGTTAGATTATATTTCATCTCTTGTGTGAATGTGGATTCATCCCAGTTGCTGGTATGCATGTTGTTTAAATACACCTGTCTCCTAGCAGAGGACATAATTCTGGTTTCTGAGTTCTGAGTTCAGGTGGCTTGGGGTGCCAAAGATATTGTTTGTCTATTGTGTAGCATTATGTAATATTAAATTTTTGAAGTATGGCAAGGCAACACCATCAACTCCATGGTCTCAAGAAGTTTCATCCTAGCAACATAAATCCCTTAATGTCAAAGTTTTAGCATTACCAGAAATATTCTCAATGGAGAAAGTAAACACTTCTTCAGGCTGCTATGGAATTAATATACTCCAACTTGGGCTATCAGTTCTGTATCAGAAGAGGCTCATTTTTATTTGTTTATGTCAGGTGAAGAACAAGACCAGTTTGCAGAAATAATAATAATAAAAAAAACAGGTTATACAGATATTCGTGATTCTGCTTTTCTTTCTCCTTGTTGGTATTTTTAAAAATGGTTTTAAAGCAGACACACTGGCCATAAAATGCCCGTGGCTGATTGCAGAAGGAATATTGGCTGCTCTATCATTGAGTAGAAGGGAGGAATCCTGCAGGCCCACCAGGTTTGGCTGGATTCTGGAGGTAGTCTTATATTCTCTCTTGCAGAGGGAGATAAACTTGACAAACAGAATTCCAAACCACTAGGCAAGACTTTCAAAACCTTGTTTTAAATTTGGCCAGGCCAGCTTCAATTTTCCTTAAGAAATGTTCTGGCATTTTCAAAAATTTCTGAAATTAGACTCTTTTTGAGAGGGAAAAAAATTATTGTCCCTTGAGCACAGAGCAGTAAATGCTAGCCCCACATGATCTGCTTTTGTATCCCTCCCTCCATTCCATCCATCCTTCCCTCCCTCCACTTTCCTCTCTTCTTTCTGTCTTTCTTCCTTTCTTCTCCCCCTCCCTGTCTTCTGTCTCTCAGTCTGTCTGTCTGCTTGCCTGCTTCTTTCTTTCTTTCTTTCTTTCTTTCTTTCTTTCTTTCTTTCTTTCTTTCTTTCTTTCTTTATTTCTTCCTTCCTTCCTTCCTTCCCCGCAGCCTCCCTCCCTCCCTTCTTTCCTGGGATTTTTCTTTCCTGGCTAACTGGAAGACTTCCCCCCCCCTTCATTCTCTTCTGATCTTGGCAGTGTCCCCTCTTCACTCTTCTTGCTACTGGGGTTTTCTTTGCTTACTGGGGGTGGGGAAGCCTTGGGCTTAGTTTCTGACCATCTGACAGCAGCCCGCAGCCAAGCTAAGTTGGGTGCGCAGCTGAATTCAAGTTTCCACCCTGGTCTCTCTCCTTGCAGTTCTGGAAGCTGCCGGTCTTTGAAACATAAGATTTGTCGGCTCCAGCTCTGCCAGTGCTATTAGTAGTATTATTATCTGCTTCCCTGTAGCCAATCCGGGCTGTGGAAACCTGATGACAGCATGAGCTAGGGAACAGCAAGGAGGCACTGAAGCATCCCAGCTATTAATGCTGGTTTGGAGGTCAGGAGTGGCTTTTGGGGAAGGGGAGACCCTTGGATGGACTAAGCCAGGAAGGTGCCTTCCTCCAGTGCTCCCTCCCCGCCCTGCCTCCTCTCTCGTACATGCCCAGGCAGCGTGCTTCATTCCTTGGGGGTCTTTTTCTTTCCCGTGGAGAGGTGGATGGTCTGGAAGCAGTATGACAGGACACACTGCAGGTAATGTCTCTTCCCCACCCTATTCCCCCCCACCCTCTTTCCCCCTCCTCCCTTTCTCCCCCTCCCGCACCTGATGTCCATGGAGTGAGTGTTTTTGCTGGGGTGGCCTGGGTGCTTGACAAAAGAGGTGAGCCAGAAGGCAGACAGTGTTCGATATATGGATGGGAGGGGAAGACGGTAAACACACCTCTGACAAGGGGGGGGTTCTTCTGCGTTGCATAGCCTGGGGTTTTCCTTGCAACGCTAGGCTTGGCGTTTCGTTCCTTGAGTGAAGGGAGGGTCTTTCCATTCCTTCCTCCCTCCCTCTTTCCTCCCTCCATCTTTCCTTCCTTCCTTCCTTCCTTTCTCCCTCCCTCCCTTCTTTCTCCCTCCCTCCATCTTTCCTTCCTCCCTTTCTCCTCCTCTCCATCTTTGCTCCCTCCCTCCCTCCCTCCCTCCATCTTTCCTTCCTTCCTTCTTTCTTTCTTCCCTCCATTCCTCCCTCCCTCCCTCCCTCCATCTCCCTTACTACTGCTGGGCTTGTAATCACAGATGTCGTAGCTTAAGTAGCCTTGGTGGCTGCATGTCGAAAGCTAACAATACCAGGCTTTGATCTGGAGGCAGGAGGCAGGCAGGGAGGGAGGGTGCCTGGCAGTCTCCTGCCCAGATGTCTGGCCAACATGCCTTTGAATTGCACCTGCCTCCCACTTGCTCCTGAAAGGGAAGGTCCCCCCACTCTCCCCCACCCCCAATGGAGAGAGTGAGGGGGGGAGTTCTTGGTTCTGCTCCCAGGTGTGTGACTCATTCCTGCTCCCCAAAGAAGCGGGGATTGTTTTTCTGGTTGCCCCTTTGTCCCCAAGCTGTGTGCCATTCTATTATCCAAACGGGGAAGCTGCCTGTGCTTATCGTCCTGCACGCGCAGCCTCTTCCTCTCCCTGTCTTCCTTCAGAATCCAGAGGCAGGGCTTTTTCTGCCTTTCCAGCCACAGGGTCGATGGCTGGAAAGAGATGCAAAGCTGGTGGTCAGTGGAGAGGAAATCCCAGGCTAAACGCAGCCTTGGGTTGGGAGTGTCTCCTCGATCCCTGGACCTGAAGCTTGACAGAGAGGGGCCTGCGATTCCCAGTGGTTTATTCCTGATATGTCACAAAAGGCTGGTTCTTTCCCTGCCCATCTGGTCTCTCTAAAAGTGAGGTTGTTAATGTCACTTGCATAGGGGGCTCGGATGTGGTTGCCTTGTTCTACACCACCCTCGGTGCGTGCGCTTTGCTTCTCGCCCTCTTGACAAAATGCTAAGAAAGAACATGGTGGCTTCGGTCTTTGCTTGTGATTCTCCGGCGGTTTCAGCTCTTGCTTGCCTGGTCTGGGAACTGCCCTGATTATACTGTCTCTGCAGTGCACTGAGGGATGGCCTGGTGAAGCGGGTCAAAGACCAGGCTTGGTGGGTCTGGGAGCCCTGTGTTTGTGTGTTTGTGTGTTGGGGAGATTACAAACAGACTGTCTATTGTCATGTTGGGAGGAGGATCAGGGAAGGATAATTGCAAACGTTAGGCCCTTGTGAGGACCGGCCTCCAGTAGCCCTCGGTGGCACCACCTTCATTCAGACATGAATTTAGTTCTGGTGGTGACAGCAGAGGGGTAGGAAAGGGGAATTGGGTAGCCGAGGGATGCAAAGGAAGCAGCCAGAGGGGAAATATGGACCAGGGGAGGCATGAAATGAGGAAACAGAAAGTTTGGAAAAGAGAAAGAAGAAGACAAGTGAACTATGGATGGTGGACATTGTGGGAAAGGAGGAGGTGGGGGATCTGCAGAATGTGGCTGAGCAAAATAAAGGAATCCCTGCTGGGGATGATGTCTGGGATCATCCAAGACTTGCAGAGGAAGGAAAGATGCAGAAATGTTCAGCAAAGGATGCTTCTGGGTTTTGGTTTAGCAGAGCTTTGTTCTAAGAAAGTTTGAAAGGGCTTCTACAGAAAGGGGTCAGCCATGAAGCCTGGGCAGTCTTGGGTTCACTGATCATCAATTGTGCTTCATGGTAAGATCTCTGGGGGTATAGATCCAACTTGATTACTCTTAGTTGTTCTCTTCTCTGGAAGAGAGTAGAAAATATGTTGATCCAACAGACCTCTAGCATGGATGATGGGTCTTCCTCATCTCTTTTGATGCAATACTTTCTCCTTCAAAACTGAGATGCTCAAGAGTAAAATGTTTCTTTAAGCTCCTGCTTTCTTCCTTTTGTGTTTCAACAGCAATCTTTGTCTGCAGGTTAATTTTGCTCATTGTAGTCAATGATCTGACAAATGGAATGAACAGGAAGCTCACAAATAGTGGAAGAACTCTAACTATTGTCTTTCAAGTAAGAGGTTTTCTTAAATAAAGGAGCCTTGAATAAAATTGATCCACAACATTATTTCAAAGGCTGGATTGGGCTGGGGACCATCAGGAAGGTTTTCCATCATGGGTGGCTGAATAATTTTTGGAGTTGGGGTTCATAAACCTTAAATTGCAAAGGTTGGATACCTCTCCTTTACATCTTCCTGCTATCACTAGAGTGTTCATCTTTGAGTAGTGCAGAACCTGGGCATCAAGGCAATTTTTTGATGCTTCAGGAAGAAAATGAACTTTGGTGGAATCCTTTCCTTGGGCTAGAACAGGGATAGGCAAATTTGGGTCTTCTATGACACGTGGACTTCAATTCCCAGAATTCCTGAGCTAGCATGATTGGCTCAGGAATTCTGGGAGTTAAAGCCCACAAGTCATAGAAGAGCCAACTTTGCCTGCCCCTGGGCTGGAGCATCATTTTTCACTGGACTTGCACAACATAGTAAAGATGGTAAAAGTAGAGATGGTCACCTTGTGATTCAGCTTGATGTGATAACCTTGTTTACTATTTTAGTACGTTGGCTCAAACAGAGCACCGATTAATCCAGCAATTAATGTTGAGGATCATCAAGTAAGATGAACACAGCCACTGAAATTTGTCAAACCATTAGTAGAGTTTAGTTGTGTCAGTTCAACTAGATTGGACATTTTTTGTTGAATGAGATATTCCAAGCATTAGTTTTTTCTAATACTTATCCCTCTCTAATCTTTTTTTTTTTTTTAAAAGATAAACTTTATTATACAATTAAAATAAACAAAATTAACCTACATGTTTAACATTAGTTGAGGTTTTTAGGCTTACATTTCAGCAGTTTATCGTTCTTTCTTCTTTACATATTTTATATCAATTACTTAATATATTGGTATATACTTAATGTACTATATTGGTTACATAGTTGTCTTATCACTTAAGCCTAGACTAAATTTATACATGGTAAAAAGGAAAAAGAAAGAAAGGAGAAAAAGAAAGGAAAGGGAAAAAAGGAGAAAGAAAAAAGGGAGGAAGAGTATAGAAAGAAGGAAGGAAGAAAGAAAGAAAGAAAGAAAGAAAGAAAGAAAGAGGCAGGCAAGCAGACAGACAGACGGATAGGCAGAAGACTGGGAGGGGGAGAAGAAAGGAAGAAAGACAGAAAGAAGAGAGGAAAGTGGAGGGAGGGAAGGATGGATGGATGGAAGGGAGGGAGGGAGGGATACAAAAGCAGATCATGTGGGGTTAGCATGTAGACTCATGCATTGAGCGAACTGTTCCTAAGCATATTTAGGCAATTGGTAAGTTCTTGATTTGCAAATACAGTTGTTATTATACAGTAAGGTACATTTATTTATAATAATATATATGAATATAAGCAGAGGTGGTATTTGTTCTCATGTGATCTGCTGGTTATCAATGTGGTATTCGTTAGTTTCCATGTATATCATATTTGGGATATGGTTTATTTCTATCGGCTGGTGGAATGGTCTGTTTATTTTCATAAATCTATAAGCTGATGTGCTGTTTGTTTTGCATCTTTTATGCTTTGTAAATATTTTTTCTGATCCAACCATTTGTACCAATTTTTCCAGGTGCTGTAAAAATCAGATTCGGCTTTTTCTTGTAATTCAAGAGTTATTTTGGTCATTTCTGCACACTCCATAATTTTAATTATTAAGGATAATAAATTGAAGGAGTTGTTTTTTTTTTTTTGCTTTTTTCAAGTTTGCGCATATAGCAACCTGGCGGCGGTTGTGATGCGGACGATCAGGTATATATCTTTTTTAGCAAATTGTTGTCTAGCAATGCCAAGTAGAAATAATTCTGGTTTTAATTAAATTGTTTGTGAAATGATTTGCTCCAAACATTTTTTAACCTTTTTCCAGAAATCCTTCGCAGCTGAGCAGGTCCACCATATGTGGCGATATGTCCCTATCCCTCTCTAATCTTATTTGTGTATGTAATTTCATTTCTTTATATGCAGTGATGGGCTACCAAAATTTTTACTACCACACTGTGGGTGTGGCTTATGCAATTTGTTTCAATATCTTTCAGTGCAAATTGGGTGTTCTGGGGTGGAGCTCCATTTTTGCTACCCCACTGCGTTCCCCCCCGTCCGGGCAGTAGCCCAACCCTGATTATCTACTATATAAAGTATATGTACACACGAGCATGTACAGCTCTTCTAAAATTATACACATTCAACCTTATTTACTGCAATAGAAAAAACATACCCAGAGCACAGAAGGGGAAAAAAGAAAAAAAATCAAAATTTTGCTACCTGTACTGCGTACCTGACCATACCCGTAGGAGCTCATCACTGTTTATACGGTTGTTAGGTGCATATCCCACCATTCTGTGAAGCGCAGGGAGAAGGACACAATATTCTCCTCTTCCAATTTTCTTCACAGTGCCAGTCCTGTGAGATGGGTTGGGCCGAGACAAGCAGGGGTTGCAGCTACCGCCATACCAGTGCACTGGATGTGCAGCTCTGAATCTCTGCCATGCGTGCACACGTCCCAGTGAGATTTTGCTTCTGCGCATGCACAGAAAGCAAAATCTCATGAGGGGGCATGCATGCGAGAGAGATTTTAGTGATTTTTTTGCTTCCGTGCATGCGCAGAAGCAAGAAATCACCAAAATCTCTCTCACACACATGTCCCATCACAAGGTTTTGCTCTCTCCGCATGCACAGAAGCAAAATCTTGCTGGGACATGCGCCCATGCACACTGGAGACCCAAAGCTGTGCACGTAGCTCCAGTTTTACTACCGCTGTGGCATCCATACTCGTAGGAACCCGATTCTGGGCTGAGAGAAGAAAACTGGACCCAAGAGCCCAGGGACCTCTGTGACTCAGGGGATGGAGCTTGGGTCTCCCCCACATCTGGTGTAAAGAAGGTACAGATTGGATACAGTTAATAAGGCTGAGATATTCTTTAGACAAAATTTTGTACAGACAGGGCAAGATGAGAGAGAACCACAAGTAAAAATAAAGGGAACAAAAACAGCTCAACCATCACTAGCAGAGGAAGGGTTATTGGAACTGTCTGAAGAACAGTTTTTCCCTTAGACTATCCACGATTGACCTCTCCAGGTTCCTAAGAGGTCAGTAAGGGGCGTACATAAGTGCACCAGTGTGCCTTTCGTCCCCCGTCCAATTGTCTCTCCTTTATCTCATATATCTTTTCTTCCTTTCATATATCTTCTCCTCTATTTTTATATCTTTTCTTCTATCCTTTTCTTTATATATATTACTATATGTCTATACTCTTCAATATGTATTGTGTATTGGATAAATAAATAAATAAATAAATAAATAAATAAATAAAATAAATAAACATTTATTGGAAAAAGCAGCAGGAGGGATGGAACCAATACTATCACTACTACTTGAAAATATTGTAATTGCAGAAGAATTTGAAAAACAACTAGCAGCTAAGGAAAAGCGAGAAAGAGTTATGACGAGATCAGCAACAGAAAGGCCTTAAGATAGGAAAAATTAAAAAATTAACAAATATGGATCAGCAGACTAAATGGATCTCATTGAATGTTAATGGATTTAACGCACCAAATAAGAGAAATAAAATATTTACTAAACTTAAAAAATTAAATATGGACATAATTTGCTTACAAGAAGTACATATTAAAAATCAACACAATTTTTTTGGGGTGTAACACCTTCTCCACTGCATCGCATGTGCTCTTGAGTTGAGGGGGAAGGACTGGTCCAAAGTCATTTAGTGGACATCTGTGGCTGGAAATAGAATAGAACCTGAATCAATCACCCCTCATCCAAGCAGCTACAGTAACCTGATTCTGAAGCTGAAAGGGAAATTTGCAAATTGGTGGGCCTCAACACTCAGAAATTCTCAGGATTCTGGGAGTTTAAATCCTTCCTTCTAAGTTGGAACAATCAATTATGATAGTGGAATGATTTGCCTCCAGAAGCCATGGATGCTCAGTCACTGGAGGTGATTGAACATCCAATGTGAGGTGAGTCCCTTCCAATTCCACTATTCTTCCTTCCCTCCCTCTCTCCCTACCATCCATCTCTCCATCCATCTGCTTGCACCATTTGTTACATGTAGCCATTTTGGAGAAATTGCTGTTGGACTGATTCTATCAACTGAGGCAACTACAAGATCTGAGACCCCACCCTTAACTTATGAGATAAAGCAAAACAATAACAATGGCTCATTGAAATAGCTGAGATATTAGTCAATAGACACAGGATGTTGATTTGCAAAAGTAACAAGTGATTTAGCTCAGCCACAAAGGAAGGGAATGTAATTCCCTTTTTAAAAAAATTAGGATTTCATATAAAATCATTCCACAACCAACCACAAAATTGAAATTGTTAATGTAACACAAAGAACATGGGTAAAAATACAGTGATGGGCTCCTACGGGTATGGTCAGGAACGCAGTACCAGTAGCAAAATTTGGAGAGCACAGAGCACCCGATTTGCACTGAAAGATGTTGAAACAAAATGCATAAGCCACATCCACAGTGTGGTAGTAAAAATTTTGGTAGCCCATCACTGGTTAAATACATAGGCATCTCTGTCCCATTCTGTGACAAGCCTTGTGGTTGCATTTGCCCAAAATGCCGAAACTGGCTTGTTTTAATGTTGATTGATCTGCGGGGTGGTTTATTTATTTATTGGACTTTTATGCCCCTCTCCGAGGACTCGGAATGGCTTACAACATATAGTAATAAAACAATATACAACATCTTAAATCCAATTAATTAAATTTGAAATCTAAAACCCCCAAAACCATAAGAACAGTCATTTCATTCGATCAACTTTCTCTCAACACGTTCATTGGCCAGGGGGAAAGAATCTAGTGGCCTCAAGCCTGGTGGCATAAATGAGTCTTTAGACTCTTGCAGAAGGCCAGGAGGGTGGGGGCAGTATGAATCTCCTGGGGGAGCTGATTCCAAAGCCCCCCCCATAGAGAAGGATCTTCCCCTAGGACCTTCCAAACAACATTGTCTAGTTGACGGGACCTGGAGAAGGCCAACTCTGTGGGACCTGACTGGTCGCTGGGATCCATGCGGCAGAAGACGGTCCCACAGGTATCCTGGTCCGATGCCACGTAGGGCTTTATAGGTCATAACCAACACTTTGAATTGAGTCCGGAAACCAAACTGGCAGCCAATGCAGACTGTGGAGTGTTGGAGAGATATGTACATGTCTGGGCAAGCCCATGGCCGTTCGCACAGCTGCGTTCTGCACAATTTGCAGTTTTCAAACGCTCTTCAAAGGTAGCCCCATGTAGAGAGCATTGCAGTAGTTGAACCTTGAGGTGACAAAGGCATGAGTGACCATGAATAGAGACTTCCTGTCCAAATAGAGCCACAACTGGTGCAGGTTTAGTGTACTACAGGAACTCAGATCAACTAGCTCAAGGGGAGGTGCAACCTAGAACTAAGGATAAATTTCATGACAATGAAAGCAATAAATCAGTGGGATGAATTGCCTTCAGAAGCTGTGGATGCTCCAATACAGGAGGCTTTTCAAAAGAGCTGGAGTTGTGCAGTGGTTAGAGTGCAGCACAGATAACCGCTCGCTGTAGTTCATCAGTTTAAATCTCACCACCGGCTCAAGGTTGACTCAGCCTTCCATCCTTCCGAGGTGGGTCAAATGAGGACCCAGATTGTTGGGGGGAAATATGCTATTCTGTAAACAGCTTAGAGAGGGTTGTAAAAGCACTATGAAATGGCCTATGTCTAAATGATATTGCTGTTGCTAAAGTAGAGTGGACAGCCATTTTTCTGAGGGAGTTTGACTAAAAGACCTCCAAGGCCCCTTGCAACTCTGTTATTCTGTCTCAAATGTCAACTGCTTAGTATAGAATCCACTATATTGTGTGAACTCAGGAAATCATTAATTCATTGGCCAGGGCGGGGGTGTGGTCCAAATACAGATATAAAGGAACATACAAAGCCTAGGTAATAGATAGGAATGCAGCCAGTGATGGGCTACCAAAATTTTTACTACCACACTGTGGGCATGGCTTATGCATTTTGTTTCAACATCTTTCAGTGCAAATTGGGTGCTCTGGGGTGGAGCTCCAAATTTTGCTACCAGAACTGCGTTCCTGACCATTCCCGTAGGAACCCATCACTGAATGCAACCTAAAAATAGTTTTCATTAACTCAGACTGAATTTTTGTTCTGGATTCAACTTGTTTTTCAAGTAAACAAGATCACAACAATCGAAGACCAGAGGCCTTATGGCAGGGCTCTTCCACTCCTCCTTAAAAGAGCCACCTCCTTCCCAGGCTAATACACAGCCTCTGGATCTTCTAGTGGTCACCCAGCCAAGTAGTTACCAAACTTGTCCCTGCTTAGCTCCCGAGTTGAACACAATTGGCCAGAAGGTGGAGCTAAGTAAAGAGAGAGCAGAATAACAAAATAACAGTGGCAAGGGACCTTGGAGGTCTTCTAGTCAAACCCCCTGTTTAGGTTGGACACCCTATACAGGTAGTCTTCTGGCCCTCTGGAATCAACTCCCTCCAGAGTTTCGCACAGCCCTCATCCTCTCAATCTTCTGCAAGGTTTTAAAAACTTACCTTTACCAACAAGCCTGGGGCCATTGAGTTCTAACATCCAGCTCCAGCTGATGTTTGAATGAATAATGTACAATGGGTTTCAGAGCAGAGGTGGGCTGCTCAGGTGGAACGGTGACGTGTGCTCACCCCTGTGGCTCTGAGTGCTAACGGAGTCCAGCGCAATTCTGCTACTGCACCTGGGCAGGTAGCGAAATTCTGCGCTATGGCATATATTGGCATATATTGTTAGGTTGACACAAAAATTACTACTTTGTAGTATTTAGGGAGTAGGCTTGGAAGCATCATCCCCTTAAAGGATGTTGCAACCTTTACAAAGTTACAACTTTGCAGGTGGGCATGGCTGATGGTCTCATTTCTGAAAGTACAAATGAAAATAATCTTGGAAATAATATTGATTGATTGATTGATTGGACTTCTATGCTGCCCCTAACCAAGGACTCAGGGTGGCTCACAACATATAAAAACAATACATTGTAATCCAATTAATTTAAAAAAGAAATCTTGCAGAAGGCGAGGAGGGTGGGGGCAGTACGGATCTCTGGGAGGAGCTGATTCCAGAGAGCCGGGCTCTTCCCCCAGGCCCCACCAAGCGACGTTGTCTAGTTGACGGGACCTGGAGAAGTCCAATTCTGTGGGACCTCACCGGTAGGTGGGATTCATGTGGCAGAAGGCAGTCCCATGGGTAATCTGGTCCGATGTCATGTAGGGCTAATATTTGCTGAGTATTCATAATCAGAACGGGTGAAATTTGCATGACCCTGGAATGTATCTGTTGCTGGGAATACTTGGTTTGGGAACTTTGAGCTGCTTCCATTTGGATCAAGTTACTGTTCCATCTTGAATGCCTTAGGGTAGTGGTTCTCAACCTTCCTAATGCCGCGACCCTTCAATACAGTTCCTCACGTGGTGGTGTCCCCCAACCATGGAATAATAAAATTATTAGGAAACTCAGGGGTGGGTTCTAACTTACCTCGCTGCTGGTTCACTTCCTCCTGTGCTGCATGGCTGAATTTTTTAAAAAATGCAAAAAAAAAAGGCCGGGTAGACCTGCCTGGAGAAGATAGAGGAGCGGTGTCTCAGTTCTTATGACCATCAGAAATATGTGTTTTCCGATGGTCATAGGCAGGGGTCCCCAAACTTTTTACACAGGGGGTCAGTTCACTGTCCCTCAGACTGTTGGAGGGATGGACTATAAAAAAAACATATGAACAAATCCCTAAGCACACTGCACATACCTTATTGAAAGTAAAAAACAAAATGGGAACAAATACAATATTTAAAATAAAGAAGTAATAAAGTAATTCAGTAATTAAGTAATTTATACTTCTTTATTAACAAGTAAATTTAAACTTAAATCAACAAACTCACTCCATTTCTCCTCCCTTCCTTCCCTCCCTCCTTCCTCTCCACTTCTCTCTTCCCTCTCCCTTTTTTTCCTTCTCTCTCATTTGTTTCATTTTCCTCTCCCTCGTTCTTTCCCTCCATCATTTTCTCATTTTTCTCTTTCTGTTTTTCTCTCTCTCACTCTCTTTCCATCTCTCACTCTTCCTTTCTCTATCCCTCTCTATCTATCTCTCTTTCTCTCTCTCTCTTGCTTTCTTTCTCTCTTCTCTCTCTTTCTCTTACTCACTCTCTTTCTATCTCTCCCTCTTTGTATCTCTCCCTATTTCTTTCTCTTTCTCTCTCTCCCTTTCTCTCCTTTTCCTTTCTCTCTCCCTCTCTATCTCTCCCTCTTTCTCTTTCTCTCTCTTTTTCTCTCTTCTCTCTCTTTCTTTCTCTTCTCTCTCTTTCTCTCACTCACTCTCTATCTCTCCCTCTTTCTCTCTATCTCCCTCTTTTTTCTCTCTCTTTCTCTCTCTCCCTTTCTCTCTCTCCTCTTCCTTTCTCTCTCCCTCTTTCTCTCTCTCTCTCCCTTTCAATGTCTCTCTCCTTCACTTTCTCCCCCTTCCTCTCCCTTCCTTCCCTCCCCCCTTATAAATAAATAAATATATTTTAAATTCATGATTTGATTTTCTTTCTCTCTTTCTCTCTTCCTTACTCCCATTCTTTTTCTTTCTTTCCTTTCTTTCTCTCTTTTCCTCCCTCTCTTTTTCCTGTTTCTCTCTCTTCCTCCCTCCCTCTTTCCCCCTCTCTTCTTTCTCTCTCCCTCCCTTCTTCCCTCTCACTCTTTTCCTCTCTTTCTCTTCCTCCTTTCCTTTCTATTTCTCTCTCTCTTTCTTTCTTCTTTCTTTCTCTCTTCCTTCCTCTATTTTTTCTCTCTCTCTTTCTTCTTTTTTTTTTGCCCTGCAACACCACTCACGTGCACAAATACGTTTTGTGCACCGTGGGGTGGTCAGCTGCAAGCAGGAGCTCCAGGACGGAAGCAACACATCCAGCCGCCACCGTCGGTGCCTCGCAGCCAACTGCCCCGTCACCGCCTCGCAGCTACTGCTCAGTGCCGCTGCTGCCGGTGCCCTCCCGCTTGACCCACGCTTGGCAACTCCACCTTCGCTGGTTACCCTATTGCCCCACGCCCGCCAGAGCTGCCCGGGGTGGCGTAGGCTGCTGCTGCTCTAGGCCCGCCCCCAAGCTGAGCTTCCTTTGGCTTCCTTGGAGGCGGCAGGTGAGATTTGCAGCTTTGCCTTCAAGGAAGCAGCCACCGCCGCCTATCCGCCCCACGCTTCGGCCACACCAGGGCCAAGTAAGCCGAGGCTAGGTCCGTCGCCGCCAGCTCTAAGGGGCAGCCCTGGGCGGCGGGTCAGCATCGGGAGGGCCTCTGTGACTCAGGGGATCCGGGACAGCGTGGCTTTGCACACCTTCAACATGTTAGTGCGTGGGGGGTCCTGATGGCTGCGCGGGCACATTGTCTTGGACCAGGCCCCACCAGCGAGTGCTGCTTTCCATGCAACTCCAGCCTTCTCCCGCCACGGCCGACGCGGCCACCTCGCCGCTGCCACAGGTGGCAGGCACCACTCTGTTCCCCTTCAGGGCCTCTTTGACAGCCCTTACTGGCAGAGGCGCCACGTCTGTCTCTCCACCGGCTCCTGCCGCTGGCATGCAGCTCTGCTCACCCTAAGCCTGGCATTGACGCTTGAGAGCGGGCTTCAGGCTCTTGGCATCAGTGGCCTACACGGTGCCGATGTTGTTGTTGCAGTGGCTGCCCTGCGCTGGCCAGCAAAGCCGGTTGCCCAGGAAAGCAGCACAGGAAAGCAGCAGGAATAGGACAGCAACGGTTTCTCTCCCTAAAGGTGGCAAAGAAAGGGGCCGATTGCAGGCCCGCTTTCCTCCCCGCCCCTTGGCTCTCCACCTCCTCCTCGCTCAGCAGCCAACCACAGTGAGTGGACAGGAGATTCGGGAGCTTATTATATCAATCGGTAAAATCTCGTGCGCTGCGGCGGGCTGGATAAATGGCCTCAGTGGGCCTCATCCGTCCCATGGGCTGTAGTTTGGGAACCGCTGGTCTTAGGAGACCTCTGGGTTTTGGCTTGATATAATTTAGTTTTGGGTGGGTGTTTTAAATTAATAAATGGTGATAGGGGGTTTTTTGCAACTCCTAAGTACTACCAAAAAATCTTCTCTTATATACCAGTTCAAACAAAGAAAAGCAAGCCAAACTCTTTTACAATCTCATGAAACTCATAGGATAAGATTTTGGAATTCAGATGAGAACCTGTAGGATTTTGGCAATGTTGCAAGCTTCCCTTCCTTCCTTTCTTCCCTCTCTCCCTCCCTCCCTGTCCCTTCCTTTTTTCTTTCCTCACTGTTCCTCCCTCCCTTCCTTTCCTCCTCTCTCTCTCCTTTCCTTCTTCCTCCTTCCTTCCCCCTCTCCCTCCCTCCTTCCCTTTTGCTTTCCTCACCGTTCCTCCCTCCCTTCCTTTCCTCCTCTCTCTCTCCGTTCCCCTTCCTCCTTCCTTCCTTCCTCCCCCCTCTCCCTGCCTCCTTCTTCCTTTTTTCTTTTCTCTTTGTTCCTCCCTCCCTTTCCTGCCTTCTCCCTCCCTTCCCCTTCTTTCTTCTCCTTCCTTCCTTCCTCCCTTCCTCGCCCCCTCCCTCCCTCTTCCTTTATCTTTCCTCACTGTTCCTCTCTCTCTCTCTCCCTCCCCCCCTCCCTCCCTCTCTCTTCCTTTCCCCCCCCTCACTGTTCCTTCCCTCCCACATCAGCCTCAGAAAACCTGCTATTGGTACCCAATCTAAGACAGTAGGAAAGGGCATCTTCCCCCCCCCAGAATGCTTTGCGGTGGGTCTCTCTGCACTGCAGTTGGTTCAGTGACCATGCAGAAGTTGTGGCAGAACACTTTCCTGGCTCTCTTCTCACTGTTTGCTTGGGCAGAATCTGCTGGGAGGTGTAGTTTAGCCGCCTCTGCTGCAAAAGAATGACTCTTTGGATTCCAATAGGATAGAATTGGACTGTTCTGCCCTACAACACTGGTAAGCAGCAGAGACATTATCAGCTGACTCCTTCTAGCTGGCATTTGTCTCTGCTTGGGCAAAAAATATTCAGCAGAACATGTCTGGAAAGGGCGTGCATCACTGAACGCTCCTTACCAAGAGCCGTGATGTTATTAAATTATTTACACAAGGCTGCATCGGGAATATTTATATATCCGAAAGGAAAAGCAGAGTGACTCACAACACAGTTCCCAGTTTATGTTGTGTCTGGTGCTGGAATAGGTGGAAGGAAGGATGAGGTGAAGAAAGCAAGAGCAGAGTGGGCAGACTTAGTTAGAGTAGTGATGGGGTCCTCTCCAAGCTTGTTGGTTTTCTCACAGAGGTTTCATTATCCAAGCTAGGTAACATCATCAGTGTAATTTTTTGCTACCTAGTTTGCAAGAAAACCAACAAGTTCGGAGAGTACCAAGGACCCCATGTTCCAATCCTGAGTTGCAAATATTTTTTATTGGTACATGGATCATTACAAGACCAGATTGGAGACTGTCGTGGAGAATGGTATATCAATGACATAGGGCAGTGATGAGTGCCCACACCCATAACTCAGTGTTCCCATACGAATGTGACCCCATCATACTGCCCTGCCCCTGTCCATGCATGCATGATCCCCCCGCTTCCTTATTTCCTAAGTTTGGTTGGGTTCAGTAGGCCCGCTTTTCGATCTCCCCAGGCTCCAGAGGTTTTCTTGCAACCCGGGGAGGGTAAAAATGGCTTATCCCGTCTCCTGGAGGCCCTCCAGAGGCCAAAAACACCCTCCTAGAGCCTCCATGCAAGCAAAAAATCAACTGGCTGGTATGCACATGTGCCCAGGAGCTCAGCTAGGGCAAAGGCTTGTGTGCCGGCTCCGTATGCCCCCTGTGGCACGCTTGCCATAGGTTTGCCATCACTGATGTTGGTTTTTCTTCTTGAGCAGGATGTTGGACTGAAAGACCTCCAAGGTCCCTTCCAGCTCTGTTCTAATTGAGGGAAAAAACCTACCTGTGTGGTTATTCAGTGTCAGCACCAATTTGGTGGCATGTAAACAATCAAATGAACAGATAAGAGGTCAAAAGACCCCATATTTTACCAATGTTCATAAACTATATAACTTTCTCTCAAAACTTAATGGCAAGATGGCATTCTTCCCTGCTATATGGAAAGTAAAGAAAAAAAGATGATATTGCTTTTATCTTTCTGGGATGGAATACAAGGGTACCTTTTAGAATTTATTTGGCCCTTCTTTTCCATGTTCTTCCCTACCTTCTGGAGCTTTTAATGCCCTGTCTAGCCTAGGATTTCAGGATGATGTCTGGATAGTGTTTCCTTCCCATTCCTCATCAGAATCTGATCAGACGAGCTAGCATACGGATCCATCTGGAGAAGGAGGAATCCTAACAGCCAAGGGGGCACAGTGGTTAGAGTGCAGCACTGCAGGCTACTTCAGCTAACTGATAGCTGTAGTTCAGCAGTTCAAATACCACCATCGGCTCAAGGTTGGCTCAGCCTTCCATCCTTCCGAGGTCGGTCAAATCAGGACCCAGATTGTTGGGGGCAATAGGCTGATTCTGTAAACTGCTTAGAAAGGGCTGTAAAAGCATTATAAAAAAGTATATTGTTGAAAATGCAGCCGCGCGAGCGGTTATGAGCCTCCCAAGGCATACCATACTTCACCATCACTCTGTGGACTGCAGTGGCTGCCGATTAGTTTCCGGACGCAATTCAAAGTGTTGGTCGACCTACGAAGCCCTACATGGCATCGGACCAGATTACCTCTGAGACCGCCTTCTGCCGCACGAATCCCAAGTCCCACAGAGTTGGCCTCCTCAGGGTCCCATCAACCAGACAATGTTGGTTGGTGGGACCTAGGGGAAAAGCCTTCTCTGTGGGGGGCCTGGCCCTCTGGAATCAGCTCCTCCCAGAGATTCGCACTGCCCCCACCCTCCTTGCCTTTCGAAAAAGTTTAAAGACTCATCTATGCCACCAGGCCTGGGGCCATTAGATCTTCCCCCCTGACCAACGAATGTTTTTAGTGTGTTTCACGGAGTGAATGGTAATGAATGTTTTAAATTATATTAGAACTTTTTAAATTACATTAATTGGATCCAGATGTATTGTTATGTTTTCTTTGATATGTTGTGAGCCGCCCCAAGTCCTCAGAGAGGGGTGGCATACAAATCCAATTAATTAATAATAAATAAATAAATATATAAGGCTAAATGTTTTTTTTTTAATATATAATTTATTAGTTTTATAAAAGGGGAAGGGGGAGAAGGGAGTACAAAATCGAAAAAAGGAGGGAGGGGAGGGAAGAGTACAAATATAATAAGTTTAAGGTGAATTTACAAAGATTTACAGAGGTCAGTTGTATTCCTTAGTATATCTATTGTTACACTATTTCTATTCATATTTCAATCTTATTTTATATTCCATTGACTGTATTTATCATCTTTACCATATGTATAACTTAACAAATCTAAAGAGGAAGTGGGGTAGGGAAAGAAATTGTCTGCTTCAATAGCAGACCTTGAAGTTAGTGACTTGTCATTCTTATCAGGCGGTGAGAAGTAGGAAATGAGAGTAGTAAAGTATTTAAGAGTTGAGATTAAGGTTGAGTTAGTAGGATTGAACTTAGACATCTTTTGGGTTACTTCGTGTTCTAGACAACCATTGGTACCATTTCTCCCAGGCCTTGTAGAAATCTGATTCTTTTTTATTTCGCAGCTCCATCGTCATTTTAGAGAGTTCAGCACATTCCATAATTTTAGTAATGATATTTATGGTTGTGGGTATTGTATCCTGTTTCCATTGTTGGGCATATGTTATTCTGGCCGCAGTTAATATTTGTGTAATGAGGTATTTGTCTTGTTTTTTTATTGTTTGTCTAAATATGCCTAGTAGGAATAGTTCCGGTTTAGCTGTGATCGGTATCGATATGACTTGGTCTATTATCTTTTTAATGTTTGTCCAGTATTTTGTTGCATAAATACAGATCCACCATAGATGATATTAAGTTCTCTTTTTCTTTTTGCATTTCCAGCATATCGGAGATATGTTAGGGTACATGTGTGAAAGTCTAGCCGGTGGTAATTGTCATCTATAGATAATTTTGAATAAGTTCTCTTTGTATGATGTTGCTAATGTTAGTTTGTAATTAATTGTATATAGTTTCTCCCATTCTGGGAGATTTTATTTATGTCCATTGTTAAGAATGAATGCCACCCCATATGTAGATCATATCCTTCTAGAGTGAGCAGTCGTTTATTTTGAAGAGTTATCCACTCCCTGATTTTAGTTAAAATAGTTGCTTGATAGTATAAGAAAAAATGTTATTGCTATTGTTAACCAGAAAGTCTTAAGAGAAATGAAGACATTACTCAGTTGTTTCCTCCTTTTAAATGAGAAGAACAAAATCAAAGCAAACCAGAAAGAGTCAGCTGATTTATCAGCAATCCGAGGGTGCAGCAATTAAAAACTCTTCCCCTTTTTTTAAATAAGAGAAAAAAAGTGGTAAAAACAGACCCCCCTTCCATATCTTCCATACCCACGGACTGTGACCATGGACCACCAAGACTTAGGTTTTCAATCATAACATTCTTTATGCCTTTTTGGACGTCCTGTTATGACATTGCAGCCCCCAAGGTCTGCAGACCACAGGTTGAGCACCATTCTCTCAGCTCTGGGCCTTGGCTTCACCCTATTGGTCATCCTGATGATGATAAATCACTTGATGATGATAAGTGACTTACCTAATAGGATTTTCTCCCCCACAACAGCTCTATGAGCTCAGTGGGGCACACCACCCTGGAGGGGGAGGGCACGGAGCGATGCCGGGGAGGGGCACCTGTGACCCTGGGGAACATGTGTGGTCTCTCTCGATCGATTCTCATGCATGGGGAGTGTTTACCCAGTTGCGTGGTGCTCTGAGCCCAGAAGTGAAGGCAGCCAAGCAAGGCGAGGCGGCTGTGCAGGTTTTTGTGGTTTTCAGTGGGCGCTGTGGTAGCCATGAACGGTGTGGCGAACCTGCTGTTGGACAAGGAGGAGCATCCTCTGCAGCGGGGTGAAAGCTTCGAACAGCACCCTAAGGCCTCCTTCCACGCCATTCACTGGGAACAGTGGAGTACCACAGGGCTCTGTCCTGGGTCCTGTACTCTTTAACATCTTCATCAACAACCTGGACGAGGGAATAAAAGGGGAACTAATAAAATTTGCAGATGACACCAAGCTGGCGGGAGTAGCCAACAACCTTGAGATCAGGCTCAGAGTACAAGAAGACCTAGACAGACTATCACAGTGGGCCCATACCAACAAAATGAGGTTCAACACCGACAAATGCAGAGTCCTCCACCTCGGCAAAAAGAACCCTAGACATACATACAGCCTGGGAGATACCCCACTCAGCAGTAGTGACTGCGAAAGATATCTTGGAGTCTTGGTGGACAATCAACTAAACATGAGTCAGCAATGTGCAGCAGCAGCCAAAAAAGCCAACTCAATCCTAAGCTGCATCAACAGAGGAATACGCTCCAAGACCAGGGAAGTACTAATACCACTCTACTATGCCCTGTCAGACCCCACCTGGAGTACTGCATCCAATTTTGGTCACCTCACTACAAAAAAGACATCGAAACTCTGGAGAAGGTGCAAAAAAGAGCAACCAAAATGATTAGGGGACTCGAAACCAAGACTTACGAAGAGAGATTGAGAGAACTGGGCATGGACAGCCTAGAAAAAAGAAGGTCTAGAGGGGACATGATAGCAGTTTACAGATACTTGAGGGGTTGCCACGGTGAGGAGGGGGTCTCTTTATTCCCCAGGGCACCAGAGGGCCGGACGAGGAACAATGGTTGGAAGCTGACCAAGGAGAGATTCAACCTGGAAATAAGGAAGAACTTCCTGACGGTCAGAGCGATCAACCAATGGAACTGCCTGCCAGGGGAGGTGGTGAACTCCCCAACTCTGGACACCTTCAAGAGAAGATTGGGGTGCTGTAGGGTTTCCTACTCAGGCAGGGGGTTGGACTCGATGACCTAACGGTCCCTTTCAACTCTATTAATAAAATAAAAAAAATAAAAAATAAATAAAAAGTGTCCGGCAGAGGCGGCGCTTATAGGCCTGGCCAGTGACCCCAAAACATTGGCTTGGCCTTCAAGCATATAAAGATTCACATCACTGATCTAGAGATTAGGAAAACATCAGTGCCGACAAAAGACCAATATCCAAAGATGTGTCATTTATTTTCTGATGGGTTAATACAGTGGTTCCCAACCATTTTTTGGCCATGCTCCACCTAAGCATCTCTAAGGTCCTGACCCAATCTCCTGCGATATATAATTCAACAAGAGGACTACTCACGCAAAGGAAGCGTAAACGTCCATTTACTTGGTTTATTCAAGGTTCCAATTGCCATAATTAAAAATCTAATGCCCCCCCCCATGGGGCGTGGGCCTCACATTGGGGACCACTGGGTTAATATAATGTGGATGGATTCCTAATGTTAGGTCTGTCCATTTGGAGGAGAGCAGTTTGGGATCATAACCAGGACATTTTGCCTATTATCTAGTGTTCCATCCAGCTTCTGCAAGAATTAGAAGTGATGGTCAATCTTTTTTTTCTAGAGAATTGATATTGATGGGATGAGAGTTATTTTCAGAATAGATTAGGAGCTATTGATTCAATGGATGCTCCTTCAAAGCTGCATAAGACCGAGGCTGTTTCATACATCTTATTTCCAAGGGACAAAGTAAGGCTGAGGGCCCTTTGGACCACATCTGAAAGAGAGACTGGGCTATTTTCAAAGCAGCAGTCTTGATGAGTTGAAGATTAAGAACCAACCAAATCCTATGACAGAAAATTGAAAGAATCAGGGATGCCACCTATGGAGACTCTCAGGGTCATGGTTGTCCCAGAGGTTCTTTTTTCAAAAGGCAGCTGGACTTTCTTGGTTCTTTCTTTCTTTCTTTCTTTCTTTCTTTCTTTCTTTCTTTCTTTCTTTCTTTCTATCTTTCTATCTATCTTTCTATCTTTCTTTCCTTCCTTCCTTCCTTCCTTCCTTCTTTCTTTCTTTCTTTCTTTCTTTCTGTTGTGATTCAGCCTGAGGCTCCTGAGGGACCGGCTGGATCTCTGCCGGATCCATGCCCAGAGGAGGAGGACAGTGAACAGGAGGGGGAGGACCAGGCAGACGGGGGAGAGGAACATCAGGAAGAGGAGGAGGGAGAGCAGCCTGAGACCCCCGGGGGGGGCCTCTCCCCAGCTAGTAGCCTGGATTCATTGGATGGAGACGCACAGGCTATAATAGACATGAGGCAGCGACGAGCAGCTCAAAGACGGGGCCAATTAGAAAGGTATTTCCATCCCTGAATTGGCAACAGCTGGGTTTGGGTGTAGTTCTCCTCAGCAGGGTTGGAAAGGCAGGCCCGCCCTTACAGTCTTGTGGAGAGTTATCAATTGGGAGTCCTGTGACCTTGCTTCGATCCTCGGCGTCTCTGATCTTGGCTTGTGGCCTAGAAGTCTGGAAGACTTGGGGGAGGCGTGGGTTTTATTATCTCCAGCGTTGTTTTTGCCAGCAAGAATCCTGTTTTATGGCCTGGCCTTCGTGAAACCTCTGTGAAGCTTCATAGTGTTCCTGTCTGTAAGAACAGTTTTTGTTATCTGTGTTTGCTTTGACTTATATAAACTGCCTTTGCTTTTTACCAGTGTGTTTGGATACTCTTTTTGGTTGGTGTTGGCATCTGGGGGGACCCAGACAGAACACTTTCTTTCTTTCTTTCTTTCTTTCTTTTTCTTTCTTTCTTTCTTTCTCTTTCTTTCTTCCTTCCTTCCTCCCTTTCCTTCCTTTCCTCCCTTCCTTCCTTCCTTTCTTTCCTGTTTTGCTTCTCATCCTTATTGGCTGAGGAATTCTGAATTTTTTTTTAATTTTTCTCCACCTGAAAACATACATAAATGGAAACGCGTAGTTCATCATTGTCAATCATATCTATGAATATACACATAAATCAATATCTAAAATGTAAAAACATCTTATATAATAAACTAGCAGTCTAACAGCCAATCTATATCTAAAATAGAAAGAAAGACTAACTACAATCTAAAATAGAAAAAAGAAAAGAAAAAACAATACACAAGAAATCTAAAAATAAAAAAATTACATCTATCTTTCACAATTTTCAATATTCTTATTCATAAGAATTTATGTATTTAGTTTAGGGTGACCCGCTCCCTTCTTAACCAGGGGGGAGTTGGGGAGCCCTTGCAGAGTAGTGCCGAGTTTTAACACGTTTTTCGCTGATAAAATCGCTCAGATCTGGGCGGACCTCGACTCCAATTGGGAAACTGAGTCGACTGACAATGAGTCAGTCGAGGTGACTGGGGCCTGTACTTGTCCATCTTTCTGGGAAGAGTTTGATCTGGTGACACCTGATGAAGTGGACAAGGCCATTGGAGCTGTGAGTTCCGCCACCTGTTTGCTGGATCCGTGTCCCTCCTGGCTGGTTTCGGCCAGAAGGGAGGTGACACGGAGCTGGGTCCAGGAGATTGTCAATGCTTTTCTGGGGAGGGGGTCCTTCCCGGCTCCCTACAAGGAGGCACTTGTGCGCCCCCTCCTCAAGAAGCCTTCCCTGGACCCAGCCATTCTTAACAACTATCGCCCAGTCTCCAACCTTCCCTTCATGGGGAAGGTTGTTGAGAAGGTGGTGGCGCTCCAGCTCCAGCGGTCCTTGGAAGAAGCCGATTATCTAGGTCCTCAACAGTCAGGATTCAGGCCCGGCTACAGCACGGAAACTGCTTTGGTCGCTCTGATGGATGATCTCTGGCGGGCCCGGGACAGGGGTTTATCCTCTGTCCTGGTGCTCCTTGACCTCTCAGCGGCTTTCGATACTATCCGACCATGGTATCCTTCCGTGCCGACTGGAGGGGTTGGGAGTGGGAGAAGGGTGGCATACAAATCTAATAAATACAAATACAAATACACTGTTCTTCAGTGGTTCTCCTCCTACCTCTCCAGTCAGTCGCATTTGGTGTTAGTGGGGGGGTCAGAAGTCGACCTCTAGGTTACTCCCTTGTGGGGTGCCTCAGGAGTCGGTCCTCTCCCCCCTATTATTTAATATCTACATGAAACTGCTGGGTGAGATCATCCAAGGGAATTGGGTGAGGTATCATCAATATGCAGATGATAACCAGCTTTACATCTCCACCCCGTGTCCAGTCAGTGAAGCAGTGGAAGTGATGTGCCAGTGCCTGGAGGCTGTTGGGGTCTGGATGGGTGTCAACAGACTCAAACTCAACCCCAATAAGATGGAGTGGCTGTGGGTTTTGCCTCCCAAGGACAATTCCATCTGTCCATCCATTACCCTGGGGGGGGGGGAATTACTAACCTGCTCAGAGAGGGTCCGCAACTTGGGCATCCTCCTCGATCCACAGCTCACATTAGAGAAACATCTTTCAGCTGTGGCAGGGGGGGCATTTGCCCAGGTTCGCCTGGTGCACCAGTTGTGGCCCTATCTGGATTGGGAGTCACTGCTCACAGTCACTCACACCCTCATCACCTCGAGGCTCGACTACTGTAATGCTCTCTACATGGGGCTACCTTTGAAAAGGGTTCGGAAACTTCAGATCGTGCAGAATGCAGCTGCGAGAGCAATCATGGGCTTCCCTAAATATGCCCATGTCACACCAGCACTCCGCAGTCTGCATTGGTTGCCGATCAATTTCCGGTCACAATTCAAAGTGTTGGTTATGACCTATAAAGCCCTTCATGGCACTGGACAAGATTATCTCTGGGACTGCCTTCTGCCGCATGAATCCCAGCGACCAGTTAAGTCTCCAGGTCCCATCAACTAAACAATGTCGTTTGGCGGGACCCAGTGGAAGTGCCTTCTCTGTGGCGGCCCCGGCCCTCTGGAACCAACTTCCCCCAGAGATTAGAATAGCCCCCACCCTCCTTGCCTTTTGTAAGCTCCTTAAAACCCACCTCTGCCGTCAGGCATGGGGGAACTGAGATATTCTTTCCCCCTAGGCTTCTACAATTTATGCATGGTATGTGTGTATGTATGATTGGTTTTATAACAAGGGTTCTTAGCTGTTTTAGTATTGGATTGCCACATGCTGTTTTTACCAGTGTTGTTAGCCATCCCGAGTCCATGGAGAGGGGCGGCATACAAATCCAATCAATCAATCAATCAATCAATCAATCAATCAATAAATAAATAAATAAATAAATCTTAACTCCTTTAAGTCTGAGTTACATAATTTGTCTAATGCTGCCACCATTTCTCTTCATCAACCAGATTTCTACCATCTTATCTCTAATTCAATTATCTCTAATAATTACTTTCAAAATACTTATTTATTTTATCTATTTTTATTTTTCAATCCATTCATAAATTTTCCTCCAGAGATTATAAAACTCCAAATCTTCTTTATCTCTAATAATCTTCCTTAATACTTCTCTGTCTGTCGGTATTCTATTCTATTTCCAATTTTGAGCATATACAATTCTAGCTGAGGAATCTTAAAGTGGCCAAAGTTGGAGACCTCTGGTCTATCTCTTCCAGAATAATCCCTCATCAATTCCATCACCACCATCAGAAGGCCATTAAATTGGAGAAGAATGAAGGAGGTGAAGAAAGAACCATGGCTCATTAAGTAGGAGATTGTGACAAAATGAGGGGCAGCATTCTACCTTGGCTGTCCAGAAGCAGCCTATTTTTCCACCAGGTTGCAATTGTCCTTGGGACATGTTAATCAGACATGAGGAGAGAGGGAAGGTCACTATAATTGTATGTTTGAGAATAAACACACAATTTTACCATCACTTGCTGGGGGTGTATGTGTGGTGTCAAGGAAAGGAAACAAATGTCGTGATGATTCCATCATCTTCTCATTGACAGGAGGGGCCGTTGAGCATTGGCATTCTGCTCTGGCTGATAGTATGATTGTGATTGGGATGAGTTTGGAGGAATGGATTTAAATGTTTGGGATTTTAAGACTTGGGTTTTATCGTTGGAGTTTATAATGTACAGTGGTACTTCTACTTAAGAACTTAATTTGTTCCGTGACCAGGTTCTTAAGTAGAAAAGTTTGTAAGAATCCATGTAAAAGCACATATTGCATGCAAACCCATTAGGAAAGAACTAAAAGCTTGGAATTTGGGTGGGGGAAGGAGGAGGAAGAAGAAGAGGAGGAGGACAGTCGCTGTCCAGAGCAAATGCAGCGTTTCTTTTCTCTGGGGACTGGCAGAGGTTTATTCCCTCTCCAAGTGCCCAGAGAAAGGAAAATGCTTCGTTCACTCTGGACTGCCAAAGCCTCCTTAAGCGCCACTGAAAGGCTCCTATAGCAGCCCAACAAAGCCCAAGATGGCCGGGATTAAAGGGGGAATGGCAGGAAATTGGCCGAGCCTTCGTGCCACTCTCAAGTTTCCTGGGAAATTTTTCCGGGCTCGGGTTCTTAAGTAGAAAATGGTTCTTAAGAAGAGGCAAAAAAATCTTGACCACCCGGTTCTTATCTAGAAAAGTTCTTAAGTAGAGGTACCACTATATAATATATATTTGCATTTTGTATTGGTTTTATCCTGTAAGCCACCCTGAGCCCCAGCCTAGAAATTTGAATGAATGAATGAATGAATGAATGAATGAATAAAAAATAATATAAAACCCCACTGAGATAGTAGCTGAATATGGCCTAGGGCAGTGATGGCAAATGTTTTTTCCTTGGGTGCCTAAAAAGCGTGCACGCACGCAACAGCGTGTGTGTGCGTGCCACCCCTCTAATGCAATGCCACCATTTGTCCAGAATAGCATTGGGCAGTGATGGTGAACCTTTTTTGGTTTGCTTGCCAAAATAATGTGTGTGCATCTGCTAGCACAGGCGCATGTGCCCGCACCCATTCCCTCCCCCCTACACATGCACACATACCCCTCACTGTGCATACACACAATCCCCCCCATCCCCCTGCATGCACACAGGCCTCACTGAAGCTTGGGATGGTGGAAAAAACAGCCAAACAGGGAAACCAGAAGTTCAGAAAAATGAACTTCCAGTTTGCCCATTGCGTAAAGTGACCAGATTTTAAGATTGGGAAAGAGACACCATTGGGGGTGGGATATGGGGTGGGGGCCTAAATAAAGTTTTGCCCAAAAAAAATTAGCAAAAAAATTTCTCTTTCTTTCTTTCTTTCTTTCTTTCTTTCTTTCTTTCTTTCTTTCTTTCTTTCTTTTCCTTCCTCTTTTCTCTCTCTCTCTCTTTCTTTCTCTCTCTCTCTTTCTTTCTTTCTTTCTCTTCCTCTTTCTTTTTTTCCTCTCTCTCTGCCTCCTTCCCTCCCTCTCTTTCTTTCTCTCCCTTTCTTCCTCTTCTCCCCTCCCTCCTCCCCACCCACGAACCCAGCCCCTTCCCTGGGGTTCAGTAGGCGCTCCAGCCCAGGAGCAGCTTCACCTGGAGAGAGAGGGTGGGGCTTCCACTCCTTCGGGCTCAGAGGCCGACGGGCAGGACGTCTGCAGCATAGGAGCCACCCGGCTTCCCTGCCCCGATGGTGCCCGGGTGGAAGCGAAGGCGGGAGAGGAGGCGGGGCAGGGGAAATGGGCGAGCAAAGACCCTGCACAGTTGGCCAGAAGTAAGCACAAAGACCTCTGACCAAGCTGGGTTGGGCGGGGAAGGCGAGGCAGCAGCAGAGAGCGTGGAAAAAAGTGGGACATTTTTCAAAGGGCGTGGGACATGGGACTAATAATGCAAAAGTGTGACTGTCCCGCTTTTAAGGGTCACACTACCTTTGTGCTGTTTTTCGCACTCTGGAGCCTTCAGGGAAGCTCTCTGAACCACTGGAGTGTGAAAAACAGAACAACGGAGCAACTGGAAGTCTGTTTTTCTGATCTTCCATTTTTCCTCTTGGGCAGTTTTTTGTACTCTAGGGCTTCAGGGAAGCTTTCCTGAAGCCCCTGGAGGGCAAAACAGCCTTCTCCAAGGTTGAAAATCAGCTGGCTAGCATGGGCATGCACTCTGGAGCTGACATAGGGCAACGCCTCACATGCCCTCAGATATGCCTCCATGTGCTACCCATGGCATGTGTGCCAAATGTTCACCATCACAGGTATGGGGTCTCTTGCTTGAGAAAATGGTTGGAGACCTCCAAGGTCCCTTCCAACTCATGTTATTCTGAGTCTCCATAAGTGCAAATCTGATCTTTCAGTCGGAGCAAAGTTGTCACATCTCCACGTGAGTTTTCAGTCAGAGCAAAAATCTCCATCTCCATATTAACATCCTGCATATCTCCACCAACGTCTCTTGGTGATGGACATGGCCTCGATTCATGTTTAGCTACAGGGTTTGAAATGAGGACCTTCAGTGTGGGGAGCCATTACTCTATTGCTGGACTCTGCTTCTCACATGTTGCTCAGTAATAGTGCCAGTGAAGGGCTGCAAAAATTTTACTACCACACTGTGGCCGTGGCTTATTGTGTGGGTGTGGCTTAATGATCAAGTGACTGGGGTAGGAGTGGCTTGCTGCCCATGTTACCAGATGGGAGTGGATTGCCAGTCATGTGACCGGGGATGGCTTAAAGGTCATGTGACTGGGTGGGAGTGGTTTACTGACCAAGATAGGTTTTCAAATAGGTGCTTGGAGTCTTTTTCAGTTGATTTAAGTCACATTATTTGAATAGCCACAAAAAAGGACAAATGATAGACAGCATTATTTGTTGAGGAGCACAGTCACATTTTAAGGTTTTGTACTGAACCCACACGGTTCGGTATGATAACAGATTAGGCAAGTAGCTCAATTTTCTTTAATCGTTATAGTATTATAGAGCTCAGTTCTAGATAATGATTCAAATGATTACAGCATTTATGGGTAAAAACATACTATTTAATTGTTTCATATTTTAAAAGTAATTAAGGATCATGCTAAGGCATTGTTTCCCAACC
Organism: Erythrolamprus reginae; assembly: GCF_031021105.1. Classification (NCBI taxonomy): domain Eukaryota; kingdom Metazoa; phylum Chordata; class Lepidosauria; order Squamata; family Dipsadidae; genus Erythrolamprus; species Erythrolamprus reginae. Next base: position 31,118,171 of record NC_091957.1, read on the forward strand.
TTGACAACTTGAAGATATCTGGACTTCAGCTCCCAGAATTCCCCAGCCAGCATTCGCTGTTGAAGACTCACCTTTACCACCAGGCATGAGGGGATTAATCTCCCCCCTCCTTTTTTTGCATTCGCTGGCTGGGGAATTCTGGGAGTTGAAGTCCAAATATCTTCAAGTTGCCAAGGTTGGTAAACACTGTGCTACAGTACTAGAGAAGTAAGCACAATAAAAAATATTAAGTATTCAATTAACAGTGCATAAACCTACTACCCCCACTGTGTCTCTCCCCTCCCACGTGGGGGGCAGCAATCCATCACTGAATACTGCATGTGTGCTGCCTCAAAGCATCTTTTGTCTGGTCATTTAGCTAGAGAGAGAGAGACGGGAACCCACTGGACTTCTGGCCTGGCTGCTTTTCCTAGTCACAAGATCTTTGTTGTGTCTGGTTGCTCACACTCATGCTCTCTCCCTGCCTTTCCCCATTCCTAATCCCTGCTGGGTTCTGCAGGGATCTCCTTGTGTCTCCATCTGTTATTTTGCAGCAGCAAAAGACTCTCTGACACAAGCACCGAGGGTTGGATGTCTAAATCTTCACAGCAAATGAAGGATAGAAATTTTATTTTCTTTGCAGTTCGTGGGTCCAGTCATGGTTCACCGGCAAAATCTGATTCTTGCTCTGCAAACCAATTTGTTTGCAAATGCTTTGATATGAGCACAGTCATGAACATCTATCCTACTTTTTTTTTCCACCCAGGACTCCTTCCTCTCGCTCTCTTGTTGATCATCCTATTATACTCCTGCCCAGAGGTTATTAAAATACCCAGCATAGTTATTAAAATACCCAGACTGCAGTGCACCTATACTCAGAGGTGGGTTGCTAAGGTGGAACGGTGACGTGTGCTCACCCCTGTGGCTATGAGTGCTAACAGAGTCCAGCACAATTATGCTACCTGCATGTCCGCACATGATTTCGCTACCCGCCCAGAATTGCTCTGGACTTCGCTAGCACTCAGAGCCATGGGGGTGAGCACACATCACCGTTCCACCTTAACAGCCCACCTCTGAGTATAGGACAGTGCACTGCAGTCTGGGTATTTTAATAACTATGCAGTGGTTTGCATAATGCCACAATGGAGGGTGGTTGGTGTCCACGATTAACCCTGAAGGAAGGAAAAGATAAAGTAAAGAAAAATGGAATTATCTGAAAGCTAAGGACAATGCAACAGAATGTAGGCCAAATGTCCTGCAGTTATGGATGAGTTGGGGACCCTTCAGCCCTAAATTACTCAGATTGATTTGGTAATGAAATGGATGGATATTCCAGCATGTTGTCCTTTTAAAAAAAAAAATTATTATTATTATTATTATTATTATTATTATTATTATTATTATTTAGAATCTATGCAGTCTCGCAGGACCCAGGGGAAGAGCCTTCTCTGTGGTGGCCCCAGCCTTCTGGAATCAACTCCCCATGGAGATTCGAACTGCCCATACCCTCCTTGTCTTCTGCAAGATGTTGAAGACTCACCTTTGCCGCCAGGCGTGGAGAGATTAATCTCCCCCCTCCTTTTTTTGGTGACCTTATTATGGTTATTATGTTTTTTATTTAGTTGGACTGAGTGTGTATGTCTGTGCAGTAGATAAGTTTTTATAATGTATTTTTAAATTAGTTTTTTCAATTTTTTAACATTAGATTTGTATCTATATTGTATTGCTATTTTGTTGTGAGCTGCCCCGAGTCTTCGTAGAGGGGCGGCATACAAATCTAATTAGTAATAATAATAATAATAATAATAATAATAATAATAATAATAATAATTATTATTATTATTATTATTATTATTATTATTATTATTTATTGATTTGATTTGATTTGATTTGATTTGATTTGATTTGTATGCCGCCCCTCTCCGCAGACTCGGGGCGGCTAACAACAGCAATAAAACAGTATACAGTGTTCCTTCAATTTTCGCGGGTTCGAACTTCGCGGAAAGTCTATACCACGGTTTTTCAAAAATATTAATTAAAAAAATACTTTGCTGGTTTTTTTCCCTATACCACAGCTTTTCCTACCCGATGACGTCATATGTCATCGCCAAACTTTCGTCTGCCTTTAATAAATATTTTTTAAAATAAACTTTAATAAATAAACACGGTGAGTAATAATCTGAATGGTTGCTAAGGGAATGGAAAATTGCAATTTAGGGGTTTGAAGTGTTAAGGGAAGGCTTGGGATACTTTCCATAGCCAAAAATAGTGTATTTACTTCCGCATCTCTACTTCGCGGAAATTCAACTTTCGCGGGCGGTCTCGGAACGCATCCCCCGCGAAAAGCGAGGGAACACTGTATAACAAAATCCAATACTAAAAACAGTTTAAAACCCATTATATAAAAACCAATCATACATACAGACATACCATGCATAAAATTGTAAAGGCCTAGGGGGAAGTGTATCTCAGTTCCCCCATGCCTGGTGGCAGAGGTGGGTTTTAAGCAGCTTTCGAAAGGCAAGGAGGGTGGGGGCAATTCTAATCTCTGGGGGGGAGTTGGTTCCAGAGGGCCGGGGCTGCCACACAGAAGGCTCTTCCTCCGGGTCCCGCCAAGCGACATTGTTTGGTTGACGGGACCTGGAGAAGACCCACTCTGTGGGACCTAACTGGTCGCTGGGATTCGTGCGGCAGAAGGCAGTCCCAGAAGTAATCTGGTCCGGTGCCATGAAGGGCTTTATAGGTCATAACCAACACTTTGAATTGTGACCGGAAACTGATCGGCAACCAATGCAGACTGCGGAGTGTTGGTGTAACATGGGCATATTTGGGAAAGTCCATGATGGCTCTCGCAGCTGCATTCTGCACGATCTGAAGTTTCCGAACACTTTTCAAAGGTAGCCCCATGTAGAGAGCGTTACAGTAGTCGAGCCTCGAGGTGATGAGGGCATGAGTGACTGTGAGCAGTGACTCCCGGTCCAAATAGGGTCGCAACTGGTGCACCAGGCAAACCTGGGCGAACGCCCCCCTCGCCACAGCTGAAAGGTGTTTCTCTAATGTGAGCTGTGGATCGAGGAGAACGCTGAAGTTACGGACCCTCTCTGAGGGGGTCAATGATTCTCCCCCCAGGGTAATGGATGGACAGATGGAATTGTCCTTGGGAGTCAAGACCCACAGCCACTCCGTCTTGTCTGGGTTGAGTTTGAGTTTGTTGACACCCATCCAGGCCCCAACAGCCTCCAGGCCCCGGGCCATCACTTCCACTGCTTCGTTGACTGGAGTTGGGGTGGAGATGTATCATCGGCATATTGATGATACCTCACCCCATGACCTTGGATGATCTCACCTAGATAATCGGCTTCTTCCAAGGACCGCTGGAGTTGAAGTGCCACCACCTTCTCAACAACCTTCCCCATAAAGGGAAGGAGACTGGACAGTAGTTATTGAGCACGGCTGGGTCCAGGGAAGGCTTCTTGAGGAGGGGGCGCACAAGTGCCTCCTTATAAGTGCCTCCTTATAAGGCGCCAGAAAGGACTCCCTCCCCAAGGAGGCGTTGACAATCTCCTGGACCCAGCTCCGTGTCACCTCCCAACTGGCCGAAACCAACCAAGAGGGACATGGATCCAGTAGACAGGTGGTGGAGCTTACAGCTCCAATGGCCTTGTCCACTTCATCAGGTGTCACCAAGTCAAACTCCCCCCAGACAGATGGACAAAGACGTTTAGCTCCAGTCACCTCGACTGACTCGTTGTCAGTCGACTCTGTTTTACAATTGGAGTCGAGGTCTGCTCGGATCCAAGCGATTTTATCAGCGAAAAACATGTTAAAATCCTCGGCACTACTCTGTAAGGGCTCCCCAACTCCCCCCTGGGAGTGAGTTACCCTAAACAGAGCAGCCGGGCGGGATTCCGCTGATGCAATCAAGGCCGAATGATACACGCATCTTGCCGCCTTGAGGGCCCCTTTGTAAATATTATTATTATTATTATTATTATTATTATTATTATTATTATTATTATTATTATTATTATGTCAATACAACAAAGCAAACAAGATCACTATGCTGGATTTTGTATTTCATCACCAGTCGGGTGCTTCCCAAGCACCTAGGACTGCGTGATGTAGCAGCAAATTATGTTTGCCAATGCCAGTAAAGCGGCCTTTTGCAATTGACAGATGGAGATTTTGTCAATTCCGATGGTTTTCAAATGTCCGCTGAGATCCTTTGGCACTGTGCCCAGCGTGCCAAGTACCACTGGGACCACTTTCACTTGCTTATGCCAGAGTCGTTGCAGCTCGATTTTTAGATCTTTGTATTTCACTAATTTCTCTAGTTGCTTCTCCTCAATTCTGCTGTCTCCTGGGATTGCGATATCGATGATCCATGCTTTTTTTCCCTCCACAATCAGGATGTCTGGTGTGTTATGCTTCAGAATTCAGTCAGTCTGAAGTCAGAAGTCCCACAGTAGTTTTGCTTGCTCATTTTTGACCACTTTTTCGGGCTTATGATCCCACCAGTTCCGAAACAAGTTCCAGTGGATCATCTGTGCCACAGCATCATGTCTATGCTTGTAGTCTGTATGATCTTTATGCAGCAGCTGAGTATGTGATTGATTGTTTCATCTGTTTCTTTACAGAGTCTGTTGATTTTTCAATTCTGGCTTTGACAGCATTTGTTCTAATGGCCTGTTCTTGTGCCGCCAGTATTAGTCCTTCTTCTCCTTTTTGAGTGTTCCACTTGTAAGCCATGACCAGGTCTTTTCTTTTCATCATCATCATCATCATCATCATCATCATCATCATTATTTAGACTTGTATGCTGCCCTTCTCCAAAGACTCGTTGCAGAAGATTCTAGTTCTTGAATTTCTAAAGCCTTAATCTTCTTCATATATTTGCTGTTTGCTGCCCTTCACAAAATATTTCCATTATTGCCTCACTGATTTGGGGCAGGAGCAGGGGTGGGCTGCTAAGGTGGAAGGGTGATGTGTGCTCACCCCCATGGCTCTGAGTGCTAGCGGAGTCCAGGGCAATTCTGCTACTGCACCTGCCCAGTGCTGGACTCTGCTAGCACTCAGAGCCACGGGGGCGAGCACACGTCCCCGTTCCACCTTAGCAGCCCACCTCTGCCTATACTGTACTGGTAACAACCCACTGCTCTTACAAAGCCCTCACCCTAATGCTTGAGCTCTACAAGAATACTGGGTTACTTCCAACAGGAACAACTTGTGGATGTTTCATGGGATTTATATTGACTTGGGTTGTTAACTGTCAGGTATTGAAAGGCCAATGAGTAGAATAAGGAAAAAAATGAATAATATTTATAGGCTTGAGTAGCTCATGCCTCCCCCCACTAATGTTGAAGAAGGCTTGCAGGAAAGAAAGTTTGTGGTGGATCGGTCCCAAGCAGCCATTTTGGAAGTGGCAGAATGATGCATGCCGCGCTAAATGCTTGCAAAGAGACCAAGCTGTACCGTTCACATCTGGAATACATTACTGAGGAGGGAAAGAAAAGTGTGTGTGTGTGTATTTGATGTAAGAGACATCAAGAGCCACAGTGCGTGGGTGTCTGTCTCTGCGTATGTTTTCTTGCAAGATGAAGGGAGTGGAGTGAAGAGAAGCTAAGAAAACAAGAGCTAAAAACAGGTCAGTCAGGGGTAGGTGGCTGAAAATGATACCGGTAGAAGAACTGCAGATTTGAAGTCCCAAAGGTGCTTTTCCCAAAGGCAGCTGGACTTGCTTTGTTTTTCTTGAAGATGTTTCACTTCTCGTCCAAGAAGCTTCTTCAGTTCTGAAACTTAAACAGATTCAGTTCTGAATCTTTTTGGATGAGAAGCAGACTATCTTAAACGAAAAACCAAGTCCAGTTGCCTCTTGAAAAAGCACCTTTGGGAGAACCATGACTGAGGATCTCCATAGATATTTAGCCGATTTGAAGTTGTACGGTTTCTATTTATTGGCCGATTTAACTGAAGGTGAACATTTACTGCAGATTGTCAAAAACTGGGCTTGTGTCATTTCTTGAACATCTGTGCTGGATACTCTCTGAGGATGCTGCTTAATAGAACGGATTACCATAAAATGTGATGATTTGTTGTAGTAGACTTTGACAGCCCGAGGTACTGCTACCTTCCTAATTCATGCCATCTGAGATTTATGAGATTGTAATCCAAAGTACCTGGAGGAGAATAGACTGAGGAATGGAGAGGTCTGCATTTTTCAAAAATTGTTTCATGGCATGGATGGTGTCTACATTTTCAAGGGCAATTTATTCCCTGTGAAGACTGGGTATGTTTTCATGTTCTCGTGCCTTCCTTATCTGGCTACTAGGTCTGGCTAGGAGAACCTCCATTCGCCCTGCTTGCAGAAGTTCTCCAAAATTCTCTTCTTCCTTGGAAGAACACTTTAGAAGGCAATTTTCATACATCAAATTAGATAAACACTGATAGGAGGGGGGGGGAATTCAGCAGGATTTATCTGCCTACAAAAAGATGTGGTGCTTTTATATCCATTCCATATTCTCAATATGGGATGTCTGGCAGTTTGATTCTCACCGTCCCAAGGTTGACTCAGTCTTCCGTCCTTCCAAGGTCGGTAAAATGAGGACCCAGACTTTTGGGGGCAGTATGCTGATTCTGTAAACCGTTTAGAGAGGGCTGTAAAAGCACTATGAAGTGGTATATAAATCTAAGCTATTGCTATTACTATTTCAACTCTGGGCTCTGAACATTCTCCTTTATCTAAGATAGTCATTTTGGTTTATAGTAGTCCCAAACTCTTCTCAGAATAATTATTTTCATCAAATAGCATCAATTATTGTGAGCTATTGCTTATATTCTATTGATCTATCCATTTTCTATTACTGCCCATTCTACCAAGTGACTGGGCATCTAAAACTATAAACAATAAAACTATTAAAAATAATTAAAACATCAAAAAAAACCCCAAATTCAGCAGCCAAGATGGTTAACCAAGTAATGCCAAGAAACTGGGCCCTTCAAACATTCTGATCCCCATGCTCAGATAAACAGCCATTTTTAAAAAGCCTTGCAGAGGTCAAATAGGATTGGGGCCATCCTAACCTGTGAGGGGAGAATATTCCATGAAAGAGAGGCTACAGCAGAAAAGGCTCATTTTTTAGTTCCCTTTAGTTGGCACTCTTTGACTGATGAGATCTGCACCATGTTTAATCTGTTGGATCTGATTGGATGGGTAGAAATGCTTGGATAAAGATGTCCCTTAGGTAGCACAGTCCAAAGCTATGGGAGCTGATTCCTTTTATGTGGTCTGAGAAGGAGCTTCCAGATGTTTGATTCCTGAATCTATCATCTTCCATTTGGCATCTTTCTGAGAGGATCCTGAACATGCTTGCCCACTCATGTACCAGAGCAATCCTCTAGCATTGCCTTCCATTTGACGAGCTCATCCACAGTTTAGCAGTAGAGTACATAGCTCATGCCAGCCCAAGATCATGTTGAGCTAAAACAGCCCATTCAGTTTAAGGCAGATTTGTTTGCAGTTATAAAGTTGTGCCAGGCATTCATTATAATAGGCAGAATGGTCGGTAGGTGGCTTTATAGAGAGCGGGCAGCAGATTTGCCTGAGTTGTCATTTGCCCAGTGGTTTTAAATAGTAGATGAACCAAGGCAGGTCTCCCAAAACATTTGCTTCTATGCTGTTTTATTGTGTTGTATTCTCATTATAAACCACCAAAAAGGGTTCAGGAGGAGGCAAGTCTTGCCATTTTTATCTTGGTACGATCAACCAATGGAAATGAGTTTTCTGAGACTTAGTCTCTCATCTGAACTTGGAACATCCACCATTTTGAATTTTCAGCAACCAAAATTGAAACCCGATACAAGTTTGGGTCTGGACACCATCAAAGCTGGCACCAGCCAGAGTATAGAAAACTCAAAGAAGTAGTGAAAGATCAAAAGATGTAGAGAGGCCTATTGCATAGAATAGTCAAGAGTGGACATGACTGAATGGATAGCATCATCATCCTCAACATCATCACAAGTTTGGGTTTCAGATTCTGGTTTCTGTAAATCCAAAGTAGCGACCAAAGATACCTCTCCATCTAAGTACAAGATGATAATTTCCATTGTTCATTCTATCCTATAGCCTAGGGTAACTTTGGGTAACTTTGTTAATTATTAACTTTGTTAATAATTGCTAAGATGTTAAAACCTCATTTTCAAGGTATTTTATCGTTTGTATTAAAAAATTAAAATAAGTGATCTTTGTTGGTCTCAGCTTTTGATACTTCCTCTATTCTCCCATCCATTTATTCTCTGAAGCATCAGAAGGCAAGAGAAGAAGCAATGGATAGAAACAAGTCAAGGAGAGAACCAACCTAGAACTAGGGAAAAATGATCGTGAGAACAATTAATTAGTGGAACAGCTTGCCTTCAGAAGTTATGGTGTTCCATTACTGGAGGTTTTCAAGAAAATATTGGAAGGTCTGCTGAAACACAGAGTTTGAGGCTTCCAAGGTCACTTCCAACTCTATAATTCTGTATGACAATTGTTTACCTTTCTAGTCTTATCTACCATTTATAGTTTGAACTATAAATCCCATAAGTCACAGCCATCAAGGACAGCACTCCATGAGAACGGTCGTGAAATCACTGGCTTCTGTTCTAATGAATGTGAAGAGTGTGAAGAATCTTCATTCTACGTTCATGAAAACAGAGTCTTCCTGCCTTTCCTCACCCTCTCTGCACCCCAAAGACATTTCTCTTTTCTTGCATTTCAGATAAAATTTGTTTTTCCTCTTTTTTTTCACCGTTATAGCATCTGTAGCTCATTAAAATTGGTGCCTTTTAGTATGCCAGCTGAGTCTACGGAGAGGGGCGGCATACAAATCTAATAATAATAAATAAATTACAGATGCTTCTTTCCCCTCAGCAACTCAAGCTGATTTCTGTGCATAAGACTGGATGGGTAACAAAACAACAGAATTGGAAGGAACCTTGAAGGTTTTTTAATCCAACCCCCTGTTTAAGTAGAGACCCTATACCAGTGCTTCTCAAATAGCAGCCCCCCCGGGGGGGGATGCAGAGTGATGCCAAGGGGGTGGTCCCTCTCAATCAATTTCAATGGATGGGAAGCATTTTCCTAGTTTCATGCTGCTCTGAGCCCGGAAGAGAAAGTGGCTGGGCAGGGCGAGCCTGCTGAGTGGGTTCTTTTTGTTCTCGGTGGGTGCCACAGTAGCCATAAATGGTGTGGAAAACCTATTGCTGGACAAGGAAGAGCATCTTCTGCAGCTGGGTGAAAGTTTTAAATGGTACCCTAAAGCCTCCTTCCACACCATTTGTTGTGAGTGCCAGGCAGAGGCGGTGGTTATGGGCCAGGCTGGGGACCCCAAAACATTGGCTTGATTAAGCTGGCATGGTCCTATGTCATAAGAGGTAGCACGGGTGAGCAGCAGGCAGGGCGGGGTGGAAGGCAGTTCTACCGGCAGAAATGAAGATGCGTGTGCAGTTCCAGCTGATCGGCAGCTATCACTTCCTGGATTACTGGTCTCGGCTTGGCTCTTCTTTTTTCCCCTTCTGCTGCTGCATCTGCGTGCCTTCCTTTTTTTCTCTTTCCTCCTTCCTGGCTTCGGACGAGCTTCCCTCTCTCCTGCCTGGCTCCCCTCCAGCCTCCACGCCTAAGGTGCAAGCAGAAGGTTTGGGTGGAAGCGGCACATTTATGCTTCTCGCAGCACCCATTCACCTAACTACCCAGCCTGAGGTGGGGTAGGGCGACCCAGGAAGGAGGACAACAGTTCACTTGAACGATGATGATCGTTCAAGCCACTCCCACCTGGTCACATGGCCAAGCCACCCCTACCAAGTCACATGACCATTAAGCCACCACCCACAAAATAAGTCACACCCACAGTGTGGCAGTAAAATGTTTGTCTGCCCATTACTGCACGATAGCCTATGTCTGCCTAACTGAAAACAGACTCCCCTGAGTTCAGTGTGACTTACTCCCAGGTAAGGGAGCCTTCCCCAGCCAATAATTTGCTTGCAGCTTATATTAATAAGCAAAATAATAAATATTAACACTAAAATTCTACTGGAGGCCAGATTATAGAGTTGGGGGGAGCGCAAAATATTTACTTCTTCCTAGAGAAGCACTGCCCTATACCATTTCAAACAAGTGACTGTACAATCTCTTCTTTTAAACCCTTAGTGTTGTAGCATCCACAATTTCTGGAGGCAGGTCGTTCCACTGGTCAATTGTTGTTAATTACCAAGAAATTTCTCCTTAGTTCTAGGCTGCTCCTTTCCTTGATTAGTTTCCATTGCTTTTGTATCCTACCTTCAGGTGCTTTGGAGAATAGGTTGATCCCCTCTTCTTTGTGGCAGCTCCTTAGATATTGGAACAATGCTATCATTTCACCCCTAGTCCTTCTTTTCATTAAATGGATGGACAGAGGAGCCTGCAAATTCCAGTTTAATTGGAACCTTGAGGTGGCATACAAGGAGACAATTGATGCTGGATAAGAGCCCACTCTTCATTAACTATATTAATCATGCCTCCAAATTGCTGAGGAGAAAACCAAACATTAGCAGATAATGTGTGCAGATTTATTTGATGCCATTTCAGAAGATTAAAACACGACTGTTAACAGTGTTTGATTTTATTATTAGTGACTCCTGCCATCCTTCTGTTAACAAGGGGCCAACAGCATTCAGACACTGATCTAAGCAACAGATGGAGGTAACAACATTTGGCAAAGACACGGAGACTATATGTGCTGCTTTTTCCATGGCGACTTAACCTAGAGGTCTTTCTACTTGATGACTTTCCCATACTATCTGCTCCCTTGCTCCCTCCCTTCAAATACTACTCATCTACGTTATCATACTGTGTCTCCTTCCTTCTCCCTCCCTTCACATTGCTCCATGGTCTGCTAATGTTCTCCCTAACACCCGTACCCCACTGAGTGCTCTGACCAAGATAACTGGAAACTGGGCCCTTGTGATCCATTACTACCAATAGCAATAACACGTAGACTTACAGTATATACCACTTCATAGTGGTTTACAGCTCTCTCTAAGTGGTTTACGGAGTCAGCATATTGCCCCTAAGAACCTGGGTCCCTTTTTAACCGACCTTGCAAGGATGGAAGACTGAATCAATCCTGAGCCAGTGAGAGTCAAAGTGCAGTCAGCCAGCAGAGTTATTCTGCACTCCTGTATTCTAAGCTAGTGGTCTCCAACCTTGGCAACTTTAAGACTTGGGGACTCCAACTCTCTGAATTCCTCATCCAGCTGTACCTGGGAGTTAAGTCCACAAGTCTTAAATTTGCCAAGGTTGGAGACCACTGTTCTTACCACTGCATCATCAAGACCGTTAAGCAGTATCAACATATAGAAAGAAGGAATCTGGTACCCTTCAGTATTTGAGTCTTCAGCATCCAGAAGCACTTGATAGCATAGGCAAATTGCTAGGAATGATGGGAAGTATTCTGGAATCTCCAGAGGACATCAGTCATCTCACCCAGCATAGGAAAGAAGGAAGAATTCTAAAAGGTTCAAGAAGGATCATGGGCTTTTGGCTAAAAATGGTAATACTGTAGTATATTGAGGAGTGAAAAGTAACTTTGAGGAGTTCATGGACTATTATACTACAAAGTGTGGATAAGGAACTGAACCAATAATATATCTGAATTTCTCCCAAGGAATGCTTCTAGGAAAGGATTTTCCCTAAGCAGTGTTCTAATGGTGTTTTTGATATGTTGGTAGAGAGATATTTCCTCTTTATGTTTTCCCTTAAGACTTAATATAAGCATGATAATCCAAGTAACTAAGATAAGAGACAAGAATTTTACGCACATCCCTTAATAAGTGTAAGGACATCACACGTTCCCCTTAGAAATTTCACTAAAACCCTCTTTCCTTTTCAAAAAAGATTTTGTCATGGTTGGTTGCACAATCCACCAGATGTTTAGGCTGGACTTGGTATTTATCAAGTCGTTCTGAAGAACCTGGGACAGATAGATGTTATTGTTTAATGGTATTAAAGGTATTGTTACAGAATGTAAGTTGTTCCAAGTAAAGCTGTTTTTGCAATTGACTGATGGTAATTTTATCAATGTTAATGGTGTTCAAACAGTGCTCCAGATATTTTGGGATTGCATCCAAGGTATCTATTACTTTTGGTATATTATTCCTTTCTTATCTTTTAAAAATATTGTTTTATCCTGTCTATTTTTAATATATACCATATTTTTCAGAGTACAAGACGCACCTTAGTTTTCGGGGAGGAAAATAGGGAAAAAGAATCTATTTATCAGGTATTAATCTGGCTAGCGTCCTTAGTCTGGTCAGCTTCAGCATATTATTTTATCCCCTGGTTAGGGCTTTAAAAAAACTTTATTCAGAGAGAGTAACAATGAAAGAGCTTGCAAGCCAATAAGAGCTAAAACATCATTAGCACCTGGAAAGAAACATTCAGAGCAAGTAGAGCAATGGGAAAAACCCTGCAAAGACTTTGGGCTTGGAAACATTCTTTGCAGAGAGAAACAACGAAAGAGCCTGCAAGGTAAGAGCTGGGAAGATTGTTGGCAGCTAGTTAGGGGTGGGGGGGTGGGGAAAGGTACATTCAGAGTATAAGACACACCCAAATTATCAGCCTCTTTTAGGGAGAAAAAAGGTGCGCCTTATGCTCCGAAAAATACGGTATATTATATATAAAAGTATATTCTTCTTTATGAATGGGAATTGGTAGGGAAAAAAATTCCTATGCTTATTTTGACATCTTTTAAGATAAGAGTTGGTTAGATCATCAGCCATCATCATACCCAGTATTCCATATTTAGTTAAGGGAATTATTCTTTACAGAATAATAAAGTACTGTATAAGAAATCAGTGCAAAAAAATTAAAATACTGGCTGATTTGGGCATATTTTAACCAGTAAACCATGAGGACAATTAACTCAGTTTTAACTCCCAGTACAGTATTCAATACTATCTTTTGAACCAACAATATGTGGCCTTCCGCCCATCTAGAAATTAATGTACAAATATTTTCTAAACTTCAGCAACTGTTTAAGCATGGCTATAAGTCTAGATGTCCACTTGGCACTGTTCAGTTAAGAAGCAATGTTCTTTATGTTGACAGCAAAATTTGTGGTGGTCATTCTGGGTTTCTGGGCAGGCAAACCAAAATCTATGAATCTTCTTGTAACCATGACAGTGGTGACTCAGATGCAAATCTGGAGTTTTGGGGAATTACACAATGCAAATTTGGAGTCTTGGGGAATGTCAGGTTGTGTTGTGCTAGAAATGGAAAGAAATCACAATTGCACTTTGCAATTTGCAACACAACTGCATCGCTCACTGCTCATGTGACAGCTGATGGGGGCAAGTTGGGGCCCTGCCTCCTTAGTTAATTTAGGAGATAGAAAAGGACTCTATTCTCCAGGAATGACTGAAACATTTATTTACTTATTGGGCATAGCAAATATTTTAAAAGCCCCCCCGCCTCCAGTTTCTTGGATTGTAAAGGTACAGGAATGGGAAATGATATACTTTTGGACTTTCTGTTAATTCTGTTAATGTAATACAGTTAAAGCTAGTATTTCTGGGTATTGGGGTTTTTTTGGGGGGGGGTACTCTGAAATGCTGATATATGACACATCCCCGTTGTTTCCAAAGGGATTCTGGGTGCAATTCATGATGCTGGTTGATGCCTTGGAAATGCTTCTTGGTTCAGTACTTGGTTGTCTTCAGGACCATCTCCTCCCAATGATATTTGCCTGTCCACTATGGTTGCATTCTTCCTTCTTTCATCAATCAAAGAGAGACTCTGCGGGTTATAGAATCCATTGGTACAAAGAACAAGATGTCTACATGACAAATGCATCTAGCAAAAGAGCAAAATGTAATTGCATCCTAATATCCACTGTTTCATTATAGATCGACTTAGATTTTGAGGGTTTTTTGGGGGAAAAAAGTAGTTTGGGATAACAGTTAAGCTGTTATCTGGTGAGTTAAGCTGTTAAACTGGTGAGACCACATTTGGAATAATGCTGTATTCAGCTCTGGAGACCTCACCTACAAAAATATATTAATAAAATTGAACGGGTCCAACGACGGGCTACAAAAATGGTGGAAGGTCTTAAGCATAAAACTTATCAGGAAAGACTTCATGAAGTCAATCTTTATAGTCTGGAGGACAGAAGGGAAAGTGGGGACATGATCAAAACATTTAAATATGTTAAAGGATTAAATAAGGTTCAGGAAGGAAGTGTTTTTAATGGGAAAGTGAACAGAAGAACAATGGGGCACAATCTGAGGTTAATTGGGGAAAAGATCAGAAGCAACGGGAGAAAGTATTATTTTACTGAAAGAGGAGTAGATGCTTGGAACAAAATTCCAGCAGATGTGGTCAGTAAATCCACAGGAACTAAATTGAGCCATGCGTAGGATAAACATATATCCACCCTAAGATAAAATACAGGAAATAGTATAAGGGCAGACTAGATGGACCAGGAGGTCTTTTTCTGACGTCAATCTTCTGTATTTCTATGTTTAAGCTGGAAACCAGGAGGCCACGGGTTCTAATTCTAGCAAAAAGCTAACTGTGTGACCTTGGGCCAGTCCTTCCCTCTCAGCTCTGGGAAGGAGGGAATGGCAAACCATTTCTGAAATCTTACCAAGAAAACTGCAGGGATTCATCCAGGTAGTTGCCAGTGGTTAACATTGCCTTAAAGGAATGAAAAAAGCAAAGAAAAGCAGTTGATATGGCATAGAGGCAAACACGTAGAATTACTGGTGTTCCAAAAATGCAGGCACAGCAACCAAAAAAAAGTGAGTGTAAGCCTTAGGGAATCACCAGTTAGTTCTCCTGGGCTGTAACCATGGGTTGGGTTGAGATTGTTTGGAGAAAGTGGTTCCTGTGTGTCTCTTCTCTCATGGAATGCCACCAGCAGGGACCTTAGGGAGTTAAGCCTTTTCAATCTCTTCCTCCTCCTTTAGAGTATCATCCCCCTGTGATCTCGTTGGTTCTGGCTCTCTTAGGGTTTGGGGAAGCCAATATGATCAGAATTTGGTCCCTCCTGCAGGGAGTGTTGCTCTAATTACATTTTTAGAATTCTCTGCTGCGGGGAGATGTTGTTATGATTGCATCATTGTGCTGGAGTTGACTTTATTTATCATTATGCTTTATTATAATTTTTCTTTTTTCTTTTAGCCCTCTTTAAGAATAGTTGGGATTATCAGAGTTGGCAACAACTGTGGAAGGAAAACAGGCCATAAAATCCATCAGTCCATCACTCAGCCTACAATGAAAAATAAACAAACCCTGCATTGCAAATGTACTGATCATGAGAACAATCTAGGAATAGAAACAAGAAGAGAGAGAAATGTGGCGGGCGGGATAAACAAGGAAGAACATAGGACACCTCTCTGTTACATAAAGCTGCAACTTAATTACAGTAAGGAAACCTTCTCCAACTCAATGTCTTCCAGATGTTTTAAGATTGCACCTCCTAAAATTGGCTAGGAGCCTTGGGATACCGATGCCTACAAAAGGACATAACCCTCTTTGATCAGGCTGAATGCCAGCTTCTCTCAGTGGATAAATAGGTACCTGTGGGTTGCTTGAAAGATGGAGAGATGGAGATTTGATGAGGGTGATGTTAACCATTCAGTCGTGTCCGACGATTCTATGAGCCAAGTCTCTGCACATCTTCCGATCTTGCACTACTTTTGAGCTTTTCTGTGGTCTGGCTGGTGTCAGCTTTGATGGTGTTCAGCCACCGTGTTGTTTGGCTGCCTGGTTTCCTTTTACCTCTAACTCTTCCTGACAGAATAGCTCTCTCTGAGGGAGACGTATTTGCCTTCTTTCCCCATTGTTCTTTATTAACTGGTATTTGGAGGCAAGCTAAACTCAATTGGAGGCAACTGAGTGTTTGGAAGCCCTTGATGGACCTCTGTTCCATGAATTCCTCCAATCCCCTTTTCCCATGCTGTCTACATTAGTTGCCATCAACCCTAACATGGGAATGAATCCTTCACATTAACTGTGCACTTGTAGGAATATCAGCCTTCCTAGATAAACTAGATAGGAACAAGGACTAAATGAACGAATTCTAATTTATTGCAAGGCTACATTAACAGAATTTTGCAAATCTGAAAGTTTGAACACTGCCACTTTTAACTGCTTGAGCCATTAGGGTGGATCCTTCCTAAATTTCTTCCTTCAATTATTAAGCAACTGGGGACTTGAGAATTTCTTCTCTGAGTGTTTTCTGGGCAGTATCTCTTCCCCCGATTCCCCAAGGTCATCCACACATTTGATTACAGCAAAGATGCCATATTTGTGTAGACATTGGGACGGGACCAGTGGCTTTGTTCCCTGGCATGATATGATAATGAGGTGTTTTTATTTTCAGAAGAATTGTCAATCAAACATCTAATGCCAGGACTTGGGGTGTTAATTGGCAGACAAGATATTTTGGCTATGATGCTAAGAAGGCTGGATAATGATGATGATGATGATGATAGAAAACTTCTTCAGCCTCTACCCAAAGGAAAAGTGATAATTTTTTCTATATTAAAAGAAAACCATGGTGGTCTTTAGGTATGCGAAATGCTGAGTTGCATTTTCATATCTTCTGCTTAGCCTGTGTTTGTAAGTGCACTCAAATGTCAAGAAGTCTTTATGTGGTTACAACTGAGTGAAAACTGAGTCTCTAAACCTTCTCATGGTTCACCAAAGAGAGTTGAGTGGAGTAATATCCCATATTCATATCTCTTCACTGGTGAGATTATGGTGGGATGCTTAAAAAAGAAGGCCTAAAATGTTCTCTAGCAGGCTGCGTTGCTCTCCCAGTCAGAATTATATTTGAAGGACTCAGAGCACGAGTGGGCAACTATGGCCTTTTTGCAGTCTGTGGACGTCAACTCCCAGAATTCCAGGTGGCTCAGGGATTCTGGCAGTTGAAGTCCGAAGATCATAAAGGGGTATAGTTGCCCACCTCTGACTTAGGAGCACGTTTGATGAGGTTAGGGGTATCCTTAGTTGGCGTTTGAAGTATTTGAAGTTAAGGGCTACAGTGAATAGTTCAGTAATAGAAACTGATTTACTGTAGATTCACTTAATAACCAGATTCATTTGATGATAACTGCAAAATGTCATAAAATTGGTCACGAAACCTACTTAATGACCAGCATGTTTTATGACAGTAATTCTGGGCTTAAATGACATACCTGTAGAACGTAATTGGCTCTAAAAATAATCCCAGAGATGAGAAGAAGCAACCAGCCTAGATGACAGGGTGATTAAGAAAAAGGAATCTCAGAATCCTATGTAATATTATATTATGATTATTTTATATTTTAATTTATTTTATATTTTATATTATATTTTATTTTATTTCTAGCTGTACCTGAGCATGCGTGGCTGTGGCTCAATCTGGTTTGTCTGGTTTGCCGACTCTAGAACCTGCAACATATAATTGTCCCCTTCCTCTGTTTACGAGATGTAATGCATGGTTGTGAATGAATTGGTTGACTGTCTTTTATTATATATGGGATTTCAGTAGTAACTTATAATTAATTAGATTTGTTGTTGTGTTGCTTTTGTACCCTGTGAGCTACCCCGAGTCTTCGGAGAAGGGTGCCATATAAATCTAATTAATAATAATAATAATAATAATCATCATCATCATCATCATCCATGTTTAGATCTAAACTGCAGACGTGTATTTGAATGCAACATTGTGTCCAAATTTCAAAGCAATTGGTGAAGAAGGTCCTGTTTTAAGCACCTGTATGTTTTTACCTGTCACAGGTGTGACATTTATATAATATAGGTATATAAAAACATGTGCATATTCAAACGCAATATTGTGTGAAAATTTCAAAGCAATGGGTGAGGAACTTTAGGAGATTTAAGATTTTGAACAAACGAACAGTTACATTTTTATTTATATAGATTTATTTCATATTTCTTACAATAATATAATATTAGCGTTCTTGGTTTTAGAACATGAATCCTAGAGCGTAAAAACCTTGGAGGTCTTCTAATCCAATTCCCTGCTCAAGGCAAGAGGTTTCATAGTGCCATCCCAGTCAAATGGGTGTCCAGTGTATTTTTTAAAACCTCCAGTGATGAAGCACTAATAAGTCTGGGTGGCAAGCGTAAGATGGGGAGAGCCATAATTCTCTATGCAGCAACCTGGGTGGGTGGGGGAGCTAACAGGGAAGGGAAGGTTTTCAGTCTGGGGAAGGAAAAGAAAAAACTACAAAGGAGCTGCAGACGAACAGAAAGCTCAGCCCATCCTTGAGAGATGCAGCAAAAGAGGCTTGGTTACCGTGACCTGATCAGGTGCTCAAACTGTCTGTTGCTATGGCGATGGAGATGAGTAGAGAAAAAGATGCACACTAGCAGGGCGCTTTCTGAAACCGCATGTCTTTCCTCACTGTCTTAACAGGGTGGATACACACACAAACACACACACACATTATTTATTTCTGCATCAACTTTTTGATACATTCAATATAGATTCTTTTATTAGTTTAGAGCAGTGGTTCTCAACCTTTCTAATGCCGCGACCCCTACAGTTCCTCATGTTGTGGTGACCCCAACCATAAGTCTAGCGCCAGTTCTCCCAACAGAGCTTGAAGCTGATTGGCAGCAAGGTCAGAGAGACACCCCCACTATAAACGCCTGATTGGTCGGATTGTAAAAATATATTCCAAGGAGCCAGAATAGAAGCTTTATATGGGAAATTTGTCTTTTCCCATGATCTTAGGCGACCCCTGTGAAATGGCCATTTAATCCACAAAGGGATCCCTACCCCCAGGTTGAGAACTATTGGTATAAAATATAAAATACAAAAATACACAAGAAAATAGTAGTAAAATAAGGGAGGGAGAACGGAAAGGAAAATGGAAAAAAAGGAAGTAAAGGTGTTGACTCCTGACTCCCTCCGGTGCAGTAGAATAAGATAACAGCATCAAACCTCAACTTTTTACTTTTATGTAATAATAGATAAACTAGATATTTCCATAACTCAAACTTGTCTAATTGGTAAAACCCAAAATGTAAGTTTCATTTTTTTCCCTATCTCAAGCACAAAGTGAAGAAATGGTTTCCAAGTAGAAACAGATATAATTGTGTGTTTTTTCTTTAATCAAAGCAGGCAATTTTGCCATCTCTGCTAACTCCATCAATGTTTGCCTCCAAGAGAAGCCAGGACAATGTCTTCAAATGTCATAACCGAATTCCTTCCCCAGCTCTTCTATTTGGGAGAAAACAGGACAATGTCTGCTCCTAAATAGAAATGCTTGCTGGTGGAAGTCAGTGAGAAGGTCCCTTAATCTTGAATCTGTAAATTATTATTATTATTATTATTATTATTATTATTATTATTATTATTATTATTTATTAAATTTATATGCCGCCCCTCTCCAAAGACTCGAGGCGGCTTGCAACAAATGAAAACAGTATCTATCGAGGTATGATTAATTAAAATTAAAATTAAGAATTACATTTAAAAAGCTAAAATGTCCATTCAAAGAAACCCAAATTCATTGTAACAAAGATAATTTAGCAGCCTTCCAGCATTTGTGAGACAGTCTCAGAGAAAAGGGAATCGAGTTATTCTCAAAAACACCTGAGAGCAGGAAAGGAAACAATAGAAGGCAACTTATCAAGGAAAGAACCAACTAGAACAGTGATGGCAAATCTTTTTTGGTTTGTGTGCCAAATGAGGTGTGGTTGTGCTAGCATGCGTACACATGCCCACATCTTCCCTCCCCCCACGTATGCGTACTCCCCCTGCGCTGCACACTGCACATTCACATAGACCTTTCTGAAGCCTGGTAGGTGAAAAAAATGCCCAAATGAACAAACTGGAAGTTTGGAAAACTCACTTCCAGTTTGCCCATTGTGCTGTTTTTTGCGCTCCGGGGCTTCAGGAATCCCCTGGACAGTGATGGGCTACCAAAATTTTTACTACCACCCTGTGGACATGGCGTATGCATTTTGTTTCAACATCTTTCAGTGCAAATTGGGTGCTCTGGAGTGGAGCTCCAAATTTTGCTACCGGAACTGCGTTCCTGACCATTCCCACAGGAGCCCATCACTGCCCCTGGAGTGCAAAAAACAGCACAACGGCAAATCTGAAGTGCATTTTTCTGAAATTCTGGCTTTTCCTGAAGCATCCAGAGGGCAAAATGACCTTTTCCAAGGCCGAAATTCAGCTGGTAATGCGTGCTGGAGCTGAAACATGGCAAAGTCTCATGTGCCTTCTGATATGCTCTGTGTGCCACCTCTGGCACGCGTGCCATAAATTTGCCATCACGGAACTAGAACAAAGGAGAAATTTCCTGAGAACAATTAGTCAGTGAAAGGGCTTAGCTCTTGAAATTGTGGATGCTCCATTTACTGGAAGTTTTTAAGAAGAGACTGGACAATCATTATCCCTTCCAACTCTATTATTCTGTAATTGAATTACTAGAACCTACAAAGAACTCTGTGAGATGTGAGGTTGGTTTGGAGACGTTGGGGATGCATCTCTGGAGACCCTCTCCTCCCCAAATAAAATAACATAGGTGTTTTTTTCAATCTGTTGCAAACCTTTGTTGGCTTTTGGCAGCCTTTGGTGAGAGAGCTTGCAAGATAATTCTTGCCTTACCTCACATGAGATTTTGTCTCTTCTCATTCATGCTGGGTTTTGTAAAAGAGAGTGAAGGTTTCACTCACAATTATAAAAAGCTCTTGGGTGAGAGCTGTCAGTAGCCCCCAAAGCGTGACCACATTTTAATTTTTTCCCCAAGCTATAACTGGGAAAAGTTTGGTTGATACTTAAAATGAGGAAATTATTTATGCTTGATTGTTAAACATTGAGGCAATCAATGTCAAGGACAGAAACTTGGATGATGTTCTAAGGAAATTATCATCTTAGGGATCCTTCCTTGATCAGTGCAGTCTCTTCTGGGCTTACAGAACAATAGGAAAATCTTCCCACAACACTATTGAAAGAACCTCTCTTTTTTTGGACACACACTGAAAGTTGCCAAACCCTAATGAGGGCATATTAATTTTTTCCAGGGCTTCATAAATCCTCATCTCGGGCTGCAGAACTAGGGTGGCTTTACAGACTTTTATGGATTATTTTGCTTTTGATCGCTGCCTAGAGTTCAGGAGTTGAATGGTTCTAATAAATTATGTTCATCCATCTTGTTCGAAGAGGACCTTGACATCTAATGGGTTGTGGGCTGTTCGCGATGTGTCCGCAGGTGGCTGGTAAGGCCTATATGGGCAGAAATGTTCTGCCACATGTTGGGCAGACATGCGTGGGCACCATTGTCATAGCATTTGCAGCTGTGGCTTTGCGGAGTTGTCGCTTCTCTTCTCTTCTAATAAATAAAAATAAACAAACTACTTGCAAAGGAATGTAGAACAGGTAGTGCAAGTCCAGCCAACCTACAAACCACAATTGAATTCAACATTTTTGTTTCTAAGGAAGGCAATGGTTAAGAGGGTTTTACGACCTTTCATGCCATACTTGTTAAGTGAATCACTGCAGTTGTTAAATTGGTAATATTGTTGTTAAGTGAATCTGGCTTCCCCATTGATTTTTCTTGTCAGAAGATCGCAAAAGGGGGTCAACATGACCCTGGGACACAGCAACCGTCATAAACACGAGTTTACAGAAGTTGTGGGTGTTCCAACACTGGAGGTTTTGAAGAATAAATTGGATGACTATTGAACTGAAGTGGAGGGAGGGAGCATGGCCAATTGCTACAGCGACACCAAGTTTCCCACGCTCCGCAGGAAATTCCGATATCCACTCCACTCGGGGGACCTGGTTCGGTTAGAACCAGGTCAGAACCAACCTGGAGGGGTGGCAAAGGAGGAGGACATTGTCAGATTTCCTGGGAGGGGTGGCAACCCCCCCAGGGAGCCGACAAAGATCCCTTGACCAGTGGTGCTGGGAAACGACTCATTGTTTTAGCCGCGACAGCTGCAACAAACAGGATTGTTAATTTAAAGATTGGATGTCACCTGGACAGAAGACTAAAGATTAAGTGCTGAGGAGAAGAACTGAAACTAAAAATTAATTAAAGAACTGAAGTGGTATAGAATTTCCAGCTTGAGAAGAGGATTGGACCTGAAGACTCAAAAGTCCATTCCAGTTCTGTTACTGTGGTTACAGAGGAACTCCTTTGAGAGTTACAAGAGTCTCTGCAGATGATTGATTGCCACAGTTTTCAGGGCTTAAAATATGGCTGAACTGCTGTGTTGCATGATCCTCCAAGGGCTGCTGGCAGTCATGGTAACTCCAAGGCTGACATCTCCATCACATGTAGGAACCATTAAACACAGGGGACGACAGCTCCTATCAGTGGTCCCTTGGAGACTCTCAGGTTGAGGTCACAATCTCCATAAATCATCTGGTTTTTAAACCATGAGGCAGAAATGCCAACTAGATGTGTCCTGAAAACTCCTACTCTGGAAACTGAGGGGTGTTCATTAAATGGACCTTACCTTTTGCTGCATCTCAATGCAATACAGATAGCCTAAGAGTTCAGTAAGGGGCATGCAGAATGCCTTCTGTCCCCTGTCCTAATGTTTCTTTTTTTACTAGTATCATGTATATAAATATTGTTATATCTTTGTATACCACCAATACGTATTTGACAAAATAAATAAATGAATAAATAAAATAAAAAGTTAACCCTCAACTTAAAGGCATTCATTTAGCGACCATTAGAAGTTACAACAGCACTGAAAAAAGTGCCTTACACTTATATAATTATTGTAGCATCCCCATGGTTACTTCATCACAATTTGGGCACTTGGCAACCAACCTGTATTTACTAGAGTTGCAGCATCCCGGTGTGTGTGTGTGTAATGTGATCATGATTTGTAAACTTCCCAGCCAGCAAACTCAATGGAGGAAGCCAGATTTGCTTAACAACACCATGATTCATTTAACAACTGCAGTCATTTGCTTAACAGCCATGGCAAATAGTGTTGTAACATTGGAAGTGACTCATTTCACAACCCTCTTGCTTAGCAATTGAATTTCCGGTCCCAACTGTGGTTGTAAGTCAAGAATTACCTGTATAGTAGTTACTATAACTGTAGTTGGATTCACCTTGCAACAAAGGTTCTTTTTCCAAAGGCAACTGGACTCTCTTGGTTTTTTTTCCTTAAAAAGATTTGCTTCTTTTCAACCCAAGAGTTCTTGGATGAGAAGCAAAATGTTTTCAAAGAAACGTTTGGAAAAAATCACCTTTAAAAAAGCACCTTTGGGACAAACATCACCTGGATGATTGAGAATCTCCATAGTGATTCATCTTGCGATTTCTCAGGCTTATTATCTTCCATGAATGAGCTGAGTCTTCTCATTAGTCAACTTTTCATTTCACTTTCTCACAAAAAGTCCAGTAATGGTTCATATCAATTTAATTACTGTTTGTTAATAAAACCACAGCTGATTTATTTAACTGCACCACGCTCTAATTAAAGCAGGAATGGAAAAATCCTAAGCTCTAGTGTTAAACCCATGCTTCTCAATTTTGGTAACTTTAAGGTGCGTGGACTTCAATTCCCAGAATTCCCAAGGCAGCATGAAGTTCACCCATCTTAAACTTGCCCAGACTGAAAAAATACTGATATACAGATAGAGATTTTTCCATTCCTCTGTTACTGATTTTATTTACTTATAAGTAATCATAATACAAAATCCTCACTTCCAACCCATTCTAGAGCAACCGTCTTTTTTTTCTTTGTTAAAAGGCAACTATCATAAAAAGTAATGGTAAGAAATATACATGAAATTGATATTAAGAATATATGGAGAAGATTGAAGTACTATGGCCTAAAAGATTAGATGGGATTACAAAAAAAGCAGCCTAAAAACTGTATTAGTTGATGGCTTTTTAAACACATATAAGAAATTTGAGTAACTATTCTTGTCCAGATGTCAAATGTAAAGGAGGCAGCATTGGGTGGATTATGAATACCGAATTTTTTAAAAAAATTGTAATGTATTCCTAGATTGATGGTATGTTATTTTGCAAATGTGCTTGGAGTAAAAAAATAAAAAAATCTTTGCCCCCACCACAAAAAAAAGAACAGAGAGAGCAGGGAGAGATAATAATAATAATAATAATAATAATAATAATAATAATAATAATAATAATAATAATAATAATAATAATAATAATATTGTGTGATTCAATGAAGCTGAGACCTGTGCCGGCGGTAGTGTAAACTACTGGTAGGTCTAACCTTGCTGGAGTGGTCAAAGCAGAGGAGCCAGACTAAACGTACCTAACCCATTTAAACTAATGGAGAGACAAAACAAAAAGAAGTCCATACTGGCTCGGTCGTTGCCCAGGGTAAAAAGGACTGTGGTGGCTGCTGTACAACCTGGGCAGCCATCGACAAATGAGCTACAGGAACAAAACAAACAAAGCTTACAAATCAAAAAGCGGCAGAAATTCTCAATGTCAGAGAATTGCACAATCAGGAAGTGTTATTACAACTCGGAGCCTGAAAAACGTGGATATCAAAGATGGATTTTCCAATAATAGAAAAAAAGAATATGCAGACTCAAAAATAACGGAACTTCGACTGGCCGATCAGCGACGACTCATAATCAGGAACCAAATGTTCAGTGAAGTCAAATGAGAAGAAATACAGAAAATTTGCAAAATGGAAACACCAAAATCTGATCTGGCACCAGTAGAAGCTCCAATAAGATCTGGAGTCACTGCAGAACTGTAACCTGATGAAAACTTGGAAAGACAGCAAGAAGCTGCTGATGAGACACTTGACACTATGACTCAAAGGCAGCAAGAACTTAAGGACCAAATATTTGTTCATGCAGGGTCCAATACAGAGCAAAAGAGACTATCAGCCTTAAAAAACATAAGCAAGAAACGACTTGTCCTCTGCACTTGCAACTGTCAATGTAACTTCAATTGAAGAATTGTACCAGCTTGCCTACAGTACAGCTGTGATAGTAATTGAAGAACTAGGGTTATTGCAACAGAAACCAATTGGAAAACCAACTGGAAAACCCGACTAGAACTGAAAATCAAAAGCTTGAGATCAGATGCAAGTAACTTGAAGAACATTAAGGAGCAGAAACTGAACAATCAGAAGATCAAAGACTATTTGACAAAAAAGTACTGGCTTAGTACAAGAAAGATCGAAGAAGCTCTGGAAATTGTAAAGCAGCGGATAACAGCGACAGCCAGGAAAATTGAGCGATATGAACCTAGGATCACCCAGTACAGGTAGAATTAAGCATTTCAATCCAACCAGCGACAGTTCTACCAGAACCTGCATCAGCAAACAGATAAGAAAATTGAAAAGCCAGAGGTGAAAATTGAAATAAACCCAGAGACAGGGTTAGGTGAGAATGGTACCTTTATTCAGCTCAGAATAGGTAAGTGACTTTCAGCTAGTACCGTCTGCTCTACCTGGGAGAAACCGCTCCTTTTATACATTTGCGGTTCCCGCCAAAGCAAGAGCAGCCGCATCTGAGCCAATCAGGAGCGACTTCCTGATTCTGGCTCAGACAGCGCTTTAACAAGGAACAAACTATTTACAGAGATACAAGGTAGCCATTACAGGATACAACACCCCTCCCTCCTTAGTTTGGATACATCCATCATGAAAGCCATGTGACGAAGTCCTCCAATCTGCTGGGTCTCCGCGAAGCTTGCTCCGACCTGCGCAGTTCAGTTGTGTCCTCGCCGCTGACGGTGGAGGTCAGCTCGCTGTTGCTGCCCCGGCGCGGCTGGGGCCTGTTTTGGGCTCCGGCCTGCTGATTCGACCTGGCAGACACAACGCTGGCTTCGGATGAGGAAGATGGTTCGGCGTCGCTGGAGGAGTCTCTCTGACCCAATAAGTTCATTTGAATGTCTATAGCATCGGGTTGCGTGTTAAAGTCTGTTGAAATGGGAGAGTCTGTGTCAGCGGTTTGCTCCAGGGAGTTTTCCATGCGTTTTCTTACGTGGTCAATGTGCCGCTTCCACATTCGACCATCCTCGTTTTACAATGTATGTCTTAGGAGCACTTTGTTTAACAATAATTCCCTTCATCCAGTTTACACCTCCATCAAAAATTTTTACAAACACATTTTGACCCAAATACATTTGTCTTTCAGGGTGTACATACATTTGGTTATTTGTACAAAACCTTGGGTGTAACCTATCTAGTGGGGACCTTAGTTTCCTTCCCATTAGTAACTCAGCAGGGCTTATGTGTGTGTGAGTGTTTGGGGTAATGTGCTGGGTTAACAAAAACTGATCCAAATTTTGTTGTACATCTCCTGGGCCTGATCTGCGCAATGCTTCCTTTGCCACGTGAACGTAGCGTTCTGCCAAACCATTAGCCCAGGGCGAGTAAGGCGAGATGAGTGCGTGTCTGACTCCAAGACTATCTAAGAACAATTCAAACTGCCTGGCCGTTAATTGTGGCCCATTGTCAGACACTAGGATATCAGGGCAACCCTGGGTAGCAAACAGCCTGCGCAGCACCTTGATGGTGGCACTTGTGGTTATGTTGTTCATTGCTATGATTTCCACCCATTTTGAAAATGCATCCACTACTATTAAGAAGTATTGTGACCCCATTGGCCCTGCAAAATCAATATGGACCCTGGACCATGGCCCGGCAGGCTGCTCCCACTCTGCTGGAGTTGTTTTGGGGGGGGGTTAGGCCGTGATTCTTGGCATGGGTCACATTTGGCTACCCAGTTTTCAATATCAGCATCCAAACCTGGCCACCATAAATGCCCCCTGGCTAGGCCCTTCATCCTGACAATCCCAGGATGGCCCACATGTAACATTTCGAGTACTTTTACCCTTAGGCTTTTAGGAATGATCACTCTATCCCCCCACAACAGACAACCTTTTACATATGACAATTCTAGTCTTTTGGTTTTGAAGTCACACAATTCAGGTTTCACAGAGTCATTTTGCCATCCCTTAAGTACACAGTTTACCACCTGTTTTAGGATTGGGTCTTGCTGCGTGTTTGCAGCCACCTCTTTTGCAGTAGTTAATGGGTTGTCCTCGAGCTCTATCATTAAGACATCAGCAGATGGGGCAGGGTCCTCCACTAACTCTGCCATGGGGCACCTACTGAGACCATCTGCGTGGTTGATGGTTTCCCCCCCTTTATGGATGAGTTCGTACTGATATCATGAGAGGAAAAGGGCCCATCTGATTAGTCTTGGGGACATAAATGGAGGAGTAGGCTTGTTCGGGGCTAAAAGACCCAATAAGGGCTTGTGGTCGGTAACCAATTCAAAACTTCTTCCAAAAAGGTAATTATGAAACTTCTTCACCCCTGCCACTAAAGCTAGAGCCTCCTTATCTAGTTGGCTATAATTTCTTTCAGTATTGGTCATCGTTATGGAAAAGAAAGAAATTGGGGCCTCTGTTTTGTTAGGCAAAACGTGAGCCAAGACTCCTCCCACGCCGTACGGGGAAGCGTCGCACGTAAGCCTGATAGGTAGCGAAGTACTATACTGGACTACCACACTTTTAGAAGTTAATAATTGTTTTATTTGTACAAAGGCTTCATGTTCAGTTCTCCCCCATGTCCAAGGGGTTTCTTTCTGGAGCAAGTGGTGTAGAGGCTCTGCTACTGTTGCCTTCTGTTTTAAAAAAATGGAGTAAAAATTAAGAAGGCCTAAAAAAGCTTGCAATTCAGTCTTATTTTGTGGCTGTGGGGCTTCTCTAATGGCTCTCAGTTTCTCAGTCGTGGGGTGGATACCATCCTTATCTATTTTATAACCTAGGAATTCTACGCTGTTGGTTCCCCAGACGCATTTATCAGGCTTAATTCTCAACCCTTTGTCCTGAAGTCTCTGAAGTACTTCCCTTATCCTTTTGTTGAGCTGTTCTTGGTTTTCCCCTGCAATTAAGATGTCATCAAAATAGGGAATGGCCCCTTTAATCCCTGATAACAATCGTTCCATTATGCTTTGGAATATCCCTGGGGCTATGCTTACTCCAAACTGTAATCTGGTACATTTAAAGGCACCCCTGTGGGTTACAATAGTTTGCGCGTTTGCTGTCGGTTCATCAACAGGTAACTGTTGATAAGCTTGTGCGAGATCGATCTTTGCAAACCTTTTTCCTTCCCCCAGGGAGTGCAGGAGTTGTTGTACCACCGGAATGGGGTAAGGGTGATGCTGGAGGGCCTTATTTAGCGTGGATTTATAGTCAGCGCAAACTCTTAAGAAGCCATCCGGTTTTAGAGGCGTGACTATGGGTGTTTCCCATGGTCCCTGCTCTACAGGAACTAAAATGCCTTGGCTTATGAGCTTATCCAGCTGCAGGTCAAGTTTGGGAAGGAGCGGAAGGGGTACCCTGCGAGGTTTGAGCCGGACAGGCGGGACCTTGGGGTCAATAGAAAACGAGATAGGGGGCCCTTTATACGATCCCAAGGTGGGGCTAAACACTTCAGGGAACTCTTGTAAAAAGTTAGGCATGCTATCACAGTTAACATTACAAATACCAGAAATTTCAATTCCCAAAGGTTCCATCCAAGCCAACCCCAGGAGAGAGTGCTTAGCCCCTGTAACAACAATCATAGGCAGGGTACATTTAACATTCTTAAACACGATAGGTACATTCACTTTGCCCAGAACAGAGATTATCCCCCCTTGAAAATCTCTAATTACCAATGAGGTTTGCAATAGCTCAGATTTAGATAGGCTAGGCATGTACAATTTAAGCTTTTCCCACGGCATAATGGTGTATTTAGACCCCGTGTCAAGCTCCATAGAACATGGCTTGTTGTTTAGAAGTAATGAAATAACAATTTTGCCCCCATTTTTCGTTGCCGTGTTATTCACGGAAAATTGAGTGTTACCTCTTGAGTAGTCGCGGTTAGCGGCTGAGTAGTTCTTTCGGCCCAAAAAACGGAAAGGTCGGTTTTCTCGCGGTTGAGGTGTTTGATTCTGGGGGCGTTGATGGCGCGGAGTGGAGAAGGTTTCCTCTGGTGCAGATGCTCTGCAGGCTTCGGCGATGTGGCCGCGTTGCAGCGGCGGCATATGGCGTCCCAGAAGGGGCATCGTTGGCGCTGATGGTTTCCTCGGCAGCCAGCGCAGGGGGCGGCGGGGTGAGGAAATCTGTGGTGTCTCGGCTGGTCTTGCAGCAGGAAACAGCTGTCCTCGTTGCGAGCTGGTGGGCTGAGGTCGTCTGGGTCCTTGGCGCGGGAAAACGTGGAGTCTATTTTGGCGATAACTTCTTTCCTTTCGTGATCTATCAGCTCTTTAGCAGCGGCGTCGGCGACCTCTGCGGTTTGTGCTAGCTTAATCACTGTTTGTAGGGTCGGTTCGTCTTCGGTGAGGAGTTTGTTCCTGACCGAGGCGTTTATCATGCCAAAGACTAAGGCATCGGTGAGGCGAGCTTCCGGGTTGTCAAACTTGCATTTCGCAAGCACCGTTCGAAGTCACGTTGCAAATTGGTTGATTGATTCCGCTTCGCGCTGAGCCATTCTGGAGAACTGGTGCCGGAAAACCATGGCTGGTTTTGTTGGCTTGAAATGGCTCGCGAGCTTGGCTTGCAGGACGTCCCAAGCGACAGATCTTGCTGGCAGCAGGTTGGTGAGAGTCTGGGTGAGGGCGCGGATTTCTGGACCGCAGTAGTTCAGGAAAATGGCCCGTCTCCGATCGGCGTCGGCGTCCCGTATTCCTGCTGCCTCGAGGAAGATCTCGAAGTTGGCTAAGTAGTCGTCCCAGGAAGTCTCAAAGAACTCAGGAGCCCGGCCGATTTGGAGGTTGTTCATGTTGCACGCGTGGTTTCTTTCGTCCGTCGTCGCCAGTGAAATAAACCCAGAGACAGGGTTAGGTGAGAACGGTACCTTTATTCAGCTCAGAATAGGTAAGTGACTTTCAGCTAGTACCGTCTGCTCTACCCGGGAGAAACTGCTCCTTTTATACATTTGCGGTTCCCGCCAAAGCAAGAGCAGCCGCATCTGAGCCAATCAGGAGCGACTTCCTGATTCTGGCTCAGACAGCGCTTTAACAAGGAACAAACTATTTACAGAGATACAAGGTAGCCATTACAGGATACAACAAAAATAACAACAAAGTTCTGGAAAGATCTCTGGGAGGTCGAAAAGGACTATAACAAACTGCTGGGTGGATAAAGGAGTTTGAGAAAAAATTCTCAAAGAGCAATATGCAGCAGCTGGAAATAACACCTGAAATGATTGTAAAAAGAATGAACAAATTAAAGAACTGGATGTCTCCTGGCACTGATCAGGTGCATGGTTTTTGGCTGAAATACCTGACCAGCCTGCATGCAAAAATGGCCAAATTGTTCAACAAAATGCTGCAGACAGGAAATATCAGTGAATGGCTTACAACTGGCAGAACATATTTAATACAGAAAGACGCAGCGAAAGGAGCCATACCAGGAAACTACAGGCCAATAACATGTTTGCCGACCATGCTCAAACTGCTGACAGGTATCATAGCTGACAGAATTCAGGACTACCTAGAAGAAAATGACATCATGCCAATGGAGCAAAAGGGCAATAAAAGACAAAGCAGAGGTACGAAAGACCAGCTCCTAATTGATAAAATGATTTCGGAGAACTGTAAGAACAGGAAAACAAACCTATACATGACCTGGATTGACTACAAGAAAGCCTTTGACTCATTGCCACGCAGCTGGATCATAAAATGCCTGGAAGTCATTGGAGTCAATGAAAACATCAGGAAAATCATAGAAAAGGCGATGAAATATTGGAAGACTGAGCTTTTTGTTGGAAATGAAAGCTATGGAGTGATCAACATCAGAAGGGGCATCTTCCAGGGGGACACTGTCCCCATTGCTATTCATCATCACTATAATCCCGCTGTCACTCATCCTACAGAAAACAAACCTAGGCTACCAAACTGCTAGGAATTCACCAAAAATTTCACACCTGCTGTATATGGATGACCTGAAATTGTACGGAAAATCAGAAACTGAGATACAGTCACTAACCAACACTGTGCGAATCTTCAGCAATGACATCAGCATGAAGTTTGACCTGGATAAATGTGCCACAGTGGCACTGAAAAAGGGGGAAATCACTGAAAGTGAGGGCATTGAAATGCCAAAGGATCAAACCATCAAGTGCCACCAACCAGAAGCCTACAGATACATGGGCATCTTGCAACTGGATAATATCAAGCATGGTCATGTGAAAACTGTGATTAGCAAAGAATTCATCCAGAGGACCAGAAAATTTTTGAAGAGCAAACTGAATGGTGGCAACGCTATCAAGGCTATAAATACTTGGGCCATACCTGTCATTAGATACACAGCTGGCATAGTGAACTGGACTCAAACCGTCCAAAGTTACGATGCTGGAAAAAAAGTGACTTTGGGTCACACTTATGACTGTTGCAGCATCCCCATGGTCACATGATCAAAATGCAGGTGCAATAGCAATAGCATTTAGACTTACAGGGGGTGGACAACAAAATGGAAACACTTGACTTTTTGGCATCATGTTTGAACATGTTCAAGTCAATCAAAACTTGACATATTTTAATGTTTGTTTGTTTTTAATTCGGCAGAGGACTTTTGCAAGTGAAGCAGACAGTGGAAGAAGAGAAGCATGCATTAGCTGACTACATGAAGGAGAGCAAAGAGTCAGCATTGATGGAGGTCAACAATAGGAAACTTCTCAAGGTGAGGCAAACTAAGGACCAGTACAGAAAAACTGTAACTCAATGTCGTATGGACAGTTGACAGAACAAAGCATTGCATGGCCAGTTCTTGGACAAGATTGAAGGCAAAGTGGATAAAGAAAAGACCTGGTCATGGCTTACAAGTGGAACACTCAAAAAGGCGGCACAAAGCCAGAATTGAAAAATCAACAGACAATCCAAAGTGCAGACTCTGTAAAGAAACAGATGAAACAATCGATCACATACTCAGCTGCTGCAAAAAGATCGCACAGACTGACTACAAGCATAGACATGATGCTGTGGCACAGATGATCCACTGGAACTTGTGCCAGAACTACCATTTACCAGTGGCAAAGAACTGGTGGGATCATAAGCCCGAAAAAGTGGTCGAAAATGAGCAAGCAAAACTACTGTGGGACTTCCGACTTCAGACTGACCGAATTCTGAAGCATAACACACCAGACATCCTGATTGTGGAGAAAAAGAAAGTATGGGGAAAGATCAAAAGCAACATGAGAAAATATTGTTTTACTGAAAGAGTAGTAGATCCTTGGAACAAACTTCCAGCAGACGTGGTCGATAAATCCACAGTAACTGAATTTAAACATGCCTGGGATAAACATATATCCATCCTAAGATAAAACACAGAAAATAGTATAAGGGCAGACTAGATGGATCATGAGGTCTTTTTCTGCCGTCAGTCTTCTATGTTTCTATGTTTCTATGGATCATCGACATCGCAATCCCAGTGGTCCCAGTGGTCCTTGGCACGCTGGGCGCAGTGCCAAAGGATCTCAGCGGACATTTGAAAACCATCGGAATTGACAAAATCTCCACCTGTCAATTGCAAAAGGCTGCTTTATTAGGATCAGCAAACATAATTTGCCGCTACATCACGCAGTCCTAGGTGCTTGGGAAGCGCCCGACTGGTGATGAAATACGAAATCCAGCATAGTGATCTCATTTGCTGAGTTGTATTGAAATAATAATAATAATAATAATAATAATTATTATTATTATTATTATTATTATTATTATTATTATTATTATTATTATTTATTAGATTTGTATGCCACCCCTCTCCGAAGACTCGGGGCTTTCTGACTCCCTCTTATGGCAATTTGCAACACTACCTCTTAAAACTATAGTACTTCAATACATACAAGCATTCATTATTAGCTTGTTTATATATTAACAACCCAACTGTTTTGTACATAGTACTAACAACATGGTCTTCTTTTGATGCTCTGCTCTCCCACCCAATCGAAGAGCAAAGAAAATATAAAATCCTCACTTCCACCCTATTCCAGAGCTACCACCCTTCCCTCACTAACCTGCTTTCCAGCTCCATTCTCCTGTGTGCAGGGCAACAAAAAGAAGACCGTGTGACTACCAGTTTTTTAAAAAGTTCAGTCAGACTTTCCAACTTCTGGGGCATGGGGGGGAAGGAAGATCTCACCAAGTTGGAAGGACTGACTGAACTGGCTGATGAGCCGCCCAGCTGACAGGGGCAGCCGGTCCATTGCTGCATCTCGGATGATCAGCACGGCTCCCAGTCATGCCCCTGCGGTTTCCGCACCCTGAATGGCCACCTCAGTGAGTGGGCAAGGCCAACCAGTACTGGAAACAAACCGGTTCACTGAATTATGCAAAAAACAAACAGGGTCCCCTGAACTGGTGTTAACCGGCGCAATACCACCCCTGCTTGCATTTGCATGCTTAGGCATGCTTAGGTTGGCAGGAGTTGGGGAGCTTTTGGCCTGACACATTATGCTATGTTCTTTTGGAATGTTTCTTGCTGTGGGAACATGGTGGGATGGCTGCATGTCATGACACATTCCTTTTAGGTTCTCAAGGTCAGCTTTTGTTCAGCATCTGGCTGGAAGCTGCTGGGAGTTGCAGGGTATGCTGGCAGAAGACGTAAGGTTCATGTGATGGGCTTGTGGGAGGAGATGCAAGGAAATGAACTCTAACCCGGGTGGAGATACCCTCTTGACTTTAGATTCGGGGGTTCTCCAATTGTGCTAACATGGCCCTGTTAATAAATTGGAACTTTGAAGAAGGCCAAGCCTTGGACTCTGATTTATTTCTCGGATGCTATTTCGAACACTGACAGTGGGCTTTCCAGCCAACAAGCCCAGCATCTTAATTGCTGAAGGATAGCACCGTCCTGCTGGTTTTACAATTTGCTTAATGGATGGTGGTGTGGAAAGTGCACCTTTTTCATTGTTTGGATTCTCTCTGCCTGCCCAACAGTTCCCCTTGAGAGCCTCCTCTGTGATTTACATAGAAACATAGAAGATTGACAGCAGAAAAAGACCTCATGGTCCATCTAGTCTGCCCTTATACCATTTCCTGTATTTTATCTTAGTATGGATATCTGTTTACCCCAGGCATGTTTAAATTCAGTTACTGTGGATTTACCAACCACGTCTGCTGGAAGTTTGATCCAAGCATCTACTACTCTTTCAATAAAGCAATATTTTCTCACATTGCTTCTAATCTTTCCCCCAACTAACCTCAGATTGTGCCCCCTTGTTCTTGGGTTCAATTTCCTATTAAAAACACTTCTCTCCTGAACCTTATTTAACCCTTGAACATATTTAAATGTTTCGATCATGTCCTCCATTTCCATTCTGTCCTCCAGACTATACAGATTCGGATTCTCTCTGACTTCATTAAGTCTTTCCTGGTAAATTTTATACTTAAGACCATGAATTTACCATGAATTTCAGAAGCCATGGAGGCTGTAGAATACTGGAGAAGATGGGAGAATTAAAAACAGCCCCCAAAAGTTATCCTTTACACTCTCATCCACACCTACACCACGATCCCCTCATCACTAAATAAATGTAAAAGCAGCACACACCAGCCAGCCAAAATAATTTATCTGAATTCTTTTGCAATCAAGCTGATTCTTTTTCATTCAGTTTGAAGGAAATCTTTTTTTGTTGTTTTGTTTTTAAAATAAATGTGTCAGCATCAAACTGTTACTGATCTCAGGTGTCAGGCTGACCTGTCTTCTGTTGTGCCATGGCTATTAGTGCTCCTTATAAAGGAGGTGTTACTCAGGGCTACTGCTGAGATTGGTTCACGAATGGACTGTTTTTACAGCAAAACAGACACTTTTGTGTAAAAACACGCTCTGTCCCAATCATAGTTCTGATCTTTTGATCTTATGCTAAAGCACCTGTCCAGATGCTGCTGTGTGTGGTGTGCTGGAAAAATACTATGTGTGAGGTAATTATAGTGGACGTCTGCTGTGGCTTTTGCCAACTTGCTAGACAAGTATTTTGCCTCCCCCGCTTTGTACATAGATACTCTTTTGACCTGTTGAGGAAGTTTCAGCTGTCATGTAAACAATGTTTTTTGCATTTTATCATCTGATGAATAAGTTATGCACTTCATGAAGTGAGATGTGTCTTGCCTTCACCCCCTTCTCCTTCTTCACATTCCTTAGTTTCATTCTCCTCCTCCTTCTATTTCTTCTTCTTCAACCATCCCAGTTTCTTCTCCTCTTCCTTCTCCTCTTCCGCCATTTCCACTATCCATTCTTCTCCACCTTCTCCTTTTCCATCATTTCTCCTTCTCCATCAATTCTCCTTTTCCACCACCTTTTCATCATCATCATCATCATCATCATCATCATCATCATCATCATCACAACAACAACAACAACAGAGTTGGAAGGGACCTTGGAGGTCTTGTAGTCCAACCCCCTGCTTAGGCAGGAAACCCTATACTGCTTCAGACAAATAGTTATCCAACAGCTGCTGTTTCTTCTTCTTCCAGTATTGGAGCATTCACAACTTCTGGAGGCAAGCTGTTCCACCGATCAAGCATTCTGACTGTAAGGAAATGTCTCCTTAGTTCCAAGTTACTTCTCCCCTTGTTTAGTTTCCATCCATTGCTTCTTTTTCTATGCTGAGGTGCTTTGGAGAAAAGTTTGACTCCCTCTTCTTTGTGGCAACCCTGAGACAGTGATGGTGAACCTATGGCACAGGTGCCACAGGTGGCACGCGGAGCCATATCTGCTGGCACACAAGTCATTGCCCTAGCTCAGCTCCAATGTGCATGTGTGTGC
The DNA here is from genome assembly GCF_031021105.1 of Erythrolamprus reginae. Taxonomy (NCBI): domain Eukaryota; kingdom Metazoa; phylum Chordata; class Lepidosauria; order Squamata; family Dipsadidae; genus Erythrolamprus; species Erythrolamprus reginae. Next base: position 31,153,916 of record NC_091957.1, read on the forward strand.
CAGCCAGCTGATTTTTGGCTCACACAGAGGCCCGGGGGGGGGGGGGGGCGTTTTTGGCTTCCAGAGAGTCTCTGATGGGATGAGGGAGGGCGCTTTTACCCTTCCTCAGCTCCAGGGAAGGCTTTGGAGCCTGGGGAGGGTGAAAAATGAACCTACTGGGCCCACCAGAAGTTGAGAAACAGGCCATTTCCAGCCTACAGAGGACCTCAGGGGGTGGGGGAAGCTGTTTTCGCCCTCTCCAGGCACTGAATTTTGCGCGTGGGCAGTCGCACATGCACAATAGTGTGTGGGCATGCTCTTTCAGCACTTGAGGAAAAAAAGGTTCGCCACTACTACCCTGAGATATTGGAACACTGTTATCATGTCTCCCTGTTCTTCTTTTCATTAAAATAGGCATATCCAGTTCCTGCAACCATTCCTTATATATTTTAGCCTCCAGTCCTTCTTCCCCACCCCTTCGCCTCCTCATTCCTCCGTATCCTTAAGAATTGTTGTTTATGGTATCTTTTTTGAGATGCACCTGCTAATGAAACGTATGTCAAAAGAACTCGTTTGGATGTCACATTGTTACTTTCTATGCAAAGAGAGTTTCATGGGATATCACAGGTGAAATTACATCTCTCCCAAACACAGTGGCCTAACCTTTGTCAAAATGCAAAGGTAAAATATCCTCTCTCTCTCTACTCACTTGTGAAACCCCACTCTAGAAAGAATGACAAAAACACAGATCTATAAACAGAGTCCAGAGAAGGCAGAGTGCCAAAAAGGGGTGGGGTGTGATTAACTTTTGGGAATTTATTTTTTTCTCTAATGGAAATATCATAAAATGGGTTGCAAATACTCTGGAAATACTGCCTCCCCCCCCCCCTTAGACCGATTTCCCTGTGTTCATTCACTAAGGGTCAGGTTACATCATGAGGGATCAATTAGAATGAGCATACAATGAACTTCTTGAAAAGGCCTGGGTCATGCTGAAATTCAAAACAAGACTGTCTGAAACCCATCAAGAAAATGCCAGTGATGTAATTACAAACTGCCAGGTCAGTCCAGCTTTTGGGTTGGACAAAGGATAGGTAAAAATTAGGCAAGGAAGGCAGAGATCTGGTTCATTGGTGACCTAAATAGTGCAAAGAAGATCTGTAGAAGGCATCAGGGTATCATTCCACTAACTAAGTGGGGGGCCATATAAGGCTCCATTAGCATGCTTCTCACATCTCCATTTTGTTTTCTGTTGGGTATGCATCAGGAGTGGGCAGCAGGCAGGACGGGGTGGAACGCAATTCCACCAGCAGAAATGAAGATGTGTGTGCAGCTCCATCTGATCGGCAGCTGTCACTTCCTGGATTACTGGTCTCGGCTTGGCTCCCCTTTTTTCCCCTGCTGCTGCTGCTGCTGCTGCGTCTGCGCTCCTTGCTTTTTTCCTCTTTCCTCCTTCCTGGCCTTGGATGAGCTTCCCCGTCTTCTGCCTGGCTCCCCTCCAGCCTCATGCGGTCACCTCCCGCCTGAGATGCAAGCAGAAGGCCTGGGTGGAAGCGGCGCTGGCAGCATTTATGCTTCTGGCAGCACCCATTCACCTAGCTACCCAGCCTGAGGCGGGTGGGGGGGTGCGATCCAGGAAGGAGAGTGCGGGAAACGTGAAGCAAATTGTCACCCCAGTGAGAGACACTGGTAAGGTAGTAAGTGGAGGATCATTCACGTCACTCCCACCTGGTCATATGTCCAACAAGCCACTCCTACCCAGTTACATAATTAAGCCACACCCACAAAATAAGCCACACCCATAGTGTGGCCGTAAAAATTTTGGCTGCTCATTACTGGTATGCACCATCTACTTGTGACAGCCCAGATGATGCATCTGTGTTTCTCATCATAGTACATGCAATTGAAGAGGATTTTAAGGCCAGCAAAGAAATCTTGTTCAGAAGATTCAGAGTTAAAATGCGAAGGAGATCAGCCGGGATAGAAATGTTTCTTTTGTTGCCTGAAACGGAACTTGGAACCAATTCAAGCTTTGCTAGGACCAACAGCTTAAACCATCCATTTGACAGCAAGATTTGTTGGACTTTTGCAAGTCCATCATCAGATATTTTTTAAAAATTAAACTTGATGACTAAACCAGAGACGAGCAATTTGCAGCAGGGTGGAAAATTGGTAAGTCCCACCCCACTTCCCTGCCAGTTTTTGATAGAAAAGCAGAAGTGATTGATTAAGTTGATTGGATCCCTGATTCTATGAAAACAGCTCTTGCAAAATCAACAAGTAAAAATTTGAGATTTGTAGTGTTAAGTTCTGCCTGAGAGAATTTTGTCTCTGTGGTACTTCATGGAGGCCTTCCCAAATATGGTCAAGACTGGTGAAAGGCTACCAAATTTTTTACTACCACATTGTGGGTGTGGCTTATGCAGGCCGCCCTGCATTTTCTTTCAACATCTTTGAGTGCAAATTGGATGCTCTGGGGTGGGGCTCCATTTTCACTGCCCCACTGCATTCCCCCCTCTCCGGGCAGTAGCCCACCCCTGGTCAAGGCCCATCTGTTCAAAGGTAAGTGGCAATGTTTTGTCAGATGGTTCTTTTCTCTTCCTGTTATTGTTTCTTCCTCTTCTTCAAATATTGAAGAATTGAAAAAACCAATTGAATTGGGCAGAGTGAGGAATTAATTCTAAGACAGCGGAATGATACAGGTTGACTTGACTGATGACCCCATAATTGAACCTGAAATTTCCATTGCTAAATGAGACAGTTGCTAAGTGAGTTTTGCCCTATTTTATAACCTGCTTTGCAACAGTTGTCAAAATTGCGCTCGCTGCCGCGGCTCGTAAGTTCTTGCGTGACCAGCATGATTTTGCTGCTGCACCTGTGAAGGTAGCAAAATCATGCACGAAGCCGCATGTAAAGCCTCGCTGAAACACGGGCGCAATTTTGCTACCTCCACAGGTGCAGCAGCAAAATCGCGCTGGTCCCGCAAGAACTTACGAGCCGCAGCAGCGAGCGCAGTTTAGCATTCCGGATCGTAGTCCATCGCTGCTTGTAACATTGAACATCATTAGATAAATGTTGGTAAATCAAGGACTATCTACCTGTACCAGGTTTAAATATATATGTATGTGTGTATGCATGCATGCATGCATTTATTTATTTTTATGTATGTATGTATGTATGTATGTATGTATGTATGTTGAAAGGGACCTTGCAGGTCATCAAGTTCAACCCCTTTCTCAAGTAGGAAGCCCTACATCTCCCCAGCCAGATGGCAGTCCAATCTCCTCTTGAATATGTCCAGAGCTGGGGCATTCACAACTTCCGCTGGCAGACCATTCCATTGGTGGATCACTCTGACCGTCAGGAAGTTCTTCCTTATTTCCAGGTTGAATCTCTCCTTGGTCAGCTTCCATCCATTATTCCTCATCTGGCCCTCTGGTGCTTTGGAAAATAGTGTGAGCCCTCCTCTCCTTGGCAACCCCTCTTCATATGACTTGGTTTCTAGTTCCCTTATCATTTTGGTTGCTCTTTTCTGTACCTATTCCAGAGTTTCTATGTCTCTTTTGAAGTGTGGTGACCAGAACTGAATGCAATACTCCAGGTGAGGTCTGACCAGGGCATTATGGAGTGGTATTAATACCTCTCTGGTCTTGGAGTGTATACCCCTGTTGATGCAGCTTAAGTTTGTGTTGGCTTTTTTAGCCACTGCTACACATTGCTGGCTCATATTTAGTTGGTTATCGACCAAGACTCTGAGATTTCTTTCACAGTCACTACTGCTAAGTGAGGTTCCTCCCAGTCTTTGTTCCACTGTGGTCATCTGAAATGGTCTTGAGTCTTACTTTGCTTAACCTTTATACTCGTATGTTTGGTTCCCCAATCAGAATTTCAGATATCATTGGCATGTTTGATGATACTCAACTTTGCTAGTCCTTTGAAGCTTTTGATGACAATCACAGTCAACAATGAAATAATGTCCTATTAGCATTTCTTCTTGGACAGCCTCTAAGCATCTTAAACTAAAGATGACCAAGGCTAAGATGGTTGGGGTTTTTTTGGCCTGAATGTTTTTCCTAGCCTCTCTTGAGTCTTTCCCCTACTTATCTTCAGGGCTTCCAGATTGCCTCGGTTTCTGCTAATCACAACCTTAAAGGTTTAATGTAAGATCCAACTGAATTTTCACTAACTTACTGTTTATATAGTTATGGTCACTTTTGTCACCTGATGAATATTCATAAGAGGTTGACTGGGAAGAATGCAATGCCCTGATTATTTCATACCTGGATTATTGTCAATAGTCTTTTGTGGGTGTTTCCCATTCCTCTCTTCATCACCTGATCTTGGTCTAGAACAATTTCTGGAACTTTGTTAGAGGATGTCAGACAAGGCAGGTCAATAATTTGCACTGGAGATGGAACCAGACAGGAATACATGTGTAATGTTATATCAAGATTTAAGAGATTACCATGCAAAAGATGAAAGAGAATTTGGGAAAATATTTCTCTGATCAGATTCTTAGAATCTTTGTGGTCATGGAATGACTACAGAAAGTTTTGGTCAGATGAATGCTACTGAGCATTACTTATAAAAGAGAACAAGAGGATAGAGGATTAGAAAAAGTATGTGTCAGCCATAACAAAAACATTAGCTTAGACAGAAGTGGCTAAGGAAGTTCCTGAAAACTGGACAGTCTTGATTCTTTAGGATCAGCGCATATCCTGACTGAGCTGTCGGGTTTTAGAGGAAGTACAATTGGAGTCTCCCATTTGGCATGATCAATTGGTATGAGGACTCCTTGGGCAATCAATTTATCTAATTGCTGGTCAACCTTCGGGAGCAATGGCAAAGGTACTCTCCGGGGCTTAAGGCGAATTGGGGCTACTGATGGGTCGAGGTTAAATGAAATTGGAGTGCCCTTGTATGTGCCCAGCCCTGGTTTGAACACCTCAGCAAAGTCCCTCATTATGTCTTTTGGGGGCATCTCTGGGTCAGCAATGGAGTGAATACCTGTAATGCTCATGCCCAAAGGCTGGAACCAATCTAGCCCCAGCAGAGTGTGTTTAGGGCCATCTACGACAATTAGTGGTAACATTCCGTTAAAATTTTCAGAGCAAACAGGCACATCAATAGACCCCAATACAGGAATGGCATTTCCTTGAAAGTCTGCTAGTCCAAAAGTCCAAGGAATTAATTGTCCCTTTTGAATATGTGGCAAATATAGGTGAAATTTATGCCACGGCATTATGGAGTAACGGGAGCCCGTGTCAATTTCCATTTTGCAGGGTCGATTGTTAATTAAGAGTGAAGTAAAAAGCTTCCCCTGGGCCGGTGCAGTTATGGTTAATTGAAAAAGGAGAATTACCTTTGCGGAATCCTGAGTGGAAACCGATGGTCTGTTTGAAGTTCCCGCGATTATAGGGAGCGTTGAAATTTCCGCCCGTGGCTGGCTGGCGTTGCCAGGGTTGGTTGAAATCCCCTGGGGAGGGTGCTCGGCAAACTTCAGCGATGTGTCCTCTTCTGTGCCATCGGCGGCAGAGGGCATCTTTGAACGGGCAGCGGGATCGGGCGTGGGAGCCATTGCAGCCAAAGCATGGCGGGAAAGGTCGCCGTGGGTTGCTGTATTGTGAGGAGCGGCGAATTTGCAGGCAGTAGTCTTCATCTGTTGTTGTTTTGGAAGGTTGTGCGGTGGAGTCTTCTGTCTGTGGAGGGCTGGTTTCAGTCACCTTGTGCACGGTTGGAGCTGTGCGTTTGAGTTCGGCGGCAGATGCATCGGAGACCTCAGCGGCTTTGACGGCTTTCATGATATCTTGTAAGGAGGCTTCTTCTTCGATGAGGTACTTTTTCTGTAACGCTAGGTTGCTCATCCCGAAGATCAGGCGGTCCACCAGGTGTTCCTCTGGATCTTTATATTTGCATTTTGTTAGCAAGGCTCGCAGTCTGGTGACAAAGTCTTTTATGGACTCGCCTTCAGCCTGTTTCAGTTGGGAGAATTGGTGATGGCTGATGTGGACAGGAGTCGTTGGCTGGAAGTGAGTTGCGAGTTTTTCTTGTAGCGATGTCCAGGAGATGTCTTCTATGGATTCTTGGTCTGCCAACGTGGTGGCCAGGTTGTAGATCATGGGGCCACAGTAATGGAGGAAGATCGCTCGTTTCCTGTTGTCTGTGGCATCGTCGAGGTTGCTTGCTTGCAAGAAGATGTGGAATTTGGACATGTATGCCGTCCATGTGTCTTCCTCGGGGTTGAAGAAAGGCAAAGCGTGGGGCATTGTCGCAGCCATCTCTGGTGCCGGAAAAAAAAGTTCGAACCCCTCATCGCCACTGTTAAATCAGAGGCAAGAGGCCGAGGAAAAGTGACAACAGCTCTTTATTAAATAAGCAGGAGCATTCCAAGAGTCCAGCTCGCAGGCTGGAAAAGAATTAGCAAAACCGCGGTTAAACCTGCCCTTATATACTTTGTTGCCAACGCCGGGATTGGTGACAATGTTTCAAGGCTTCGTGCCGGGGCTTCCCGTTGGCTGGACTTTGCAGGCTTCCTATTGGTCGGCTCTGCGGTTTCCTATTGGCTGCGTCTGGTCCAATCGGTGATCTCCTATATTGAGCAACTTGCAAACTTAACAGTTATTGTCTATTTCAGTGGTCTTATACAATTTTTTGTGGGGTTGGATTGCTGACCTTGTCTACTCAAAGGGCTGACATGAAAGAAAGAGAAGTCTGGAACCCCATGTTCCATTGCATTGCATTCCATTGCATTTAGTAACTGAGTAGTTGATGCATGGAACTCATTACCAGACTCTGTCCACTGTTGACCTCTCCCGATTCCTAAGAGGTCAGTAAGGGGCATGCATAAGTGCACCAACATGCCTTCCATCCCCTGTCCTAATGTTTCTTTTATCTTTTTTTACTAGCATCATGTATATGAATATTATTACATCTAATGTTTCTTCTTATTTTTTTCTTGTTACTAGTATCATGCATAGGAATATTATTATATCTTTACATACCTCCAATATATACTTGACAAAATAAACAAACAAATAAATAAATTGGAGTTCATCTGGGGATTTCCCCATATCTTTTTTCAGTTGGTCAACACCAAAAAGAATCTTTTACAGGTTGTTTGACCTGCAATGGAATCAGAATGAGAATGAGAGACACTACATTGCTACAATAAAGCTTTTGCAATCTACTGATAGTCACCTGATATTATTTGGTGGTGTTCATCGATTATTCTCTGGTGTCTATATAAAAGGCTCCTAATTTTAGAGCAGAGGGCCAGCCTCTTCTAACACATTCCATATTGTTCTCAAATTTCACTGCCCATTTGAGCCAGTTTAAATTATTGGCATTTGTATTTAGAGCTCTCCATTTGCAAAGTTCCCAGGTTATCTGATCTCTCTTGTCCATCTCCTTACGTCCCATGAGAAGGCTTTTTTGGTTTCTCATTTCAGAGTTGTGGTCGTCATGTTCAAGCCTTTAAGGACATATTCTCATGACAATGGAATCAGTGCCTGCCTTTCTTCATTTCTGTGGAATATTGATGATGAAGACAAATATATACAGTAATACCTCATGATACGAACTTAATTGGTGCAAGGAGGAGGTTCGTAAGACGAAAGGTTCGTAAGACGAAACATTGTTTCCCATAGGAAACAATGTAAAGTCAATTAATCTGTGCAACCAAAAACCCCCCCGCAAAAAAACGGCTTTCGGCGACTGCTGGGAAGCCTCGCGGCTGTTTTAAAAGGTGACAGCCGGCCTGGGGGGCTTCCCAGCACGGTGCTGGGAAGCCCCCCAGGCCGGCTGCGACCTTTTAAAAGAGCCGCGCCGCTTCCCAGCTGTCTCCTGAAGCCGAACGCGGAAGTTCGGCTTTGGCGTTCGGCTTCAGGAGACAGATGGGAAGCCGTGCAGCTGTTTTAAAAGGTCGCAGCCGGCCTGGGGGGCTTCCCAGCACCCCCCAAACCCGGGTTCGGGGTTCGGGGGGGTGCTGGGCAGCCCCCCAGGCTGGCTGCGACCTTTTAAAACAGCCGCACCGCTTCCCAGCTGTCTCCTGAAGCCGAACGCGGAAGTTCGGCTTTGCCGTTCAGTGTCAGGAGACAGATGGGAAGCGGTGCGGCTCTTTTAAAAGGTTGCAGCCAGCCTGGGGGGCTTCCCAGCACCCCCGAACCCTGAACCCGGGTTTGGGGGGGTGCTGGGAAGCCCCCCAGGCCGGCTGCGACCTTTTAAAACAGCCGTGCCGCTTCCCACCTGTCTCCTGAAGCCGATCGCATACATTATTTGCTTTTACATTGATTCCTATGGAAAAAATTACTTCTTACAACTTTTCTACTTAAGAACCTGGTCACGGAACGAATTATGTTCGTAAGTAGAGGTACCACTGTACTCCAAAAAATACGGTATATGTCTCAGGATAATGATGTAATATCGAATTTAGGTCGGTCACTGGGGCCAGAGATTTAGTCTTCCAAGCTTCCAGATTCATGCTGGAGCCCATCTTCAGTTAACAGAAGTGCCGAACTTCCAGCAGCCTACTTAGGAGCCAAAGACTTGGCAGCACAAGGAAATGACCCCCGATCACCAGTCTTCAACACACCAATCAGCCATATTGCTTTGGAAGGCACCACATAAATATGACTCACTGAACAGCCCAAAGCTCGTATTCCAGTAGAGAAAGTTCCTGAAGATGGTTTCCAGCTTCAGTCCAAAAGTTTAGAAGATCTCTGGTCCCGGTGACTGACCCAAATTCTATCTTGCAATATTGAGGATCTTTAAAAAGGGATTTATAGGCTGTTTCAACTACTCTTCTTGAGGATATTATCTATTTGAAATTATTATGGATGTGTACAGTGAAGGGTTGCAATTATTTTTACTACCACACTGTGGGCGTGGCTTATTTTGTGGGGGTGGCTTGCCGGCCATGTGATCAGGTGGGAGTGGCTTGACAATCATGTGACTGGTAGGTGGCTCAAAGGTCATGTGACTGGCTTAAAAGTAGCCAACCTGACGTCACTCACGTCAACAGTTTGGGTTAGAGTGCCTGGCTTCTCCTTGCCTCAAAGAGGTACAACTTCCCTATCTATTTGCTGTTACTGAACATCCAAAATATACTATTTAATTCTATGTATATATGCCATATGTGTACATACATATCACACACAGGCACACAAAAATAGACATTGTCTACTATATAAAGTGTATGTGTACTATGTACACACACACACACACACACACACACCTCTTCTAAAATTATAAACATTCAACCTCATTTACTGCAATAAGAAAAACATAACTAGAGCCCAGTAGGGAAAAAAAGAAAAAAATTTCAAAATTTTTCTACTGGTTCTGCATACTTGACCATACCCATAGGAGCCCATCACTGGATATGTATATCTACTCAGTCCTATCCCTGGAAATAGTATCGTTTAAATGTTCACTGTTTTAGTACTAATATTTGTTTACTGAGTTTTGAGCTAATGTTTTTGGATTGATCTGGAACTATAATTTTTGGTGGTTTGTTTTGTACCATATCTTGGTAAATGTCTAATAGGTGATGATGATGATGATGATGATGATGATGATAAAGTAAAAAAAATAATTAGATTAAAACATTGTATCAGAACTATATCGGAAAAGAAGAACGTATGGCAATATCAGGACACAGCTGATAGAGGACAAAGAATTAGAGAAGATCCCAAAGTATCAAGATCGGTGGCATACAAATAAATAATAAATAATGGCATAAACTGGCTGTGGTGGTCCCAGTGGTTATCGGCACACTGGGTGCCATATAACAAAAAACCTTGGATGCCAGTTAGAAAAATCTGTGCATTAACAAAATTGTCTATCTGCCAATTGCAAAGGCTGTTGGATTCTGCACACGGTATTGTTACTGATACATGTGTCCTAGATGCTTGGGAAGAAGTCAATGTGTATGAAGGCCACTACACTGATCTGTGCATAAGAGGTCTCAGGCAGATTTTACTATCAATTTATTTATTTAATTGATTTAATGGAATAATTATTTAATTAATTAATTATTATTTATTAGATGTTCTAGGATGCTTCTCTGTCACAGACCGTCAGAGTCACCACCATCTTTTGAGGGTTTTTTTAAAAAAAAAAACCAAATAAAAGTAGCATTACTGTCTTAGCAACTGCATATGGGATGGCAGAGGGTCAAAATTTATTTATTTATTATTTATTATTTATTTATTATTTGGATTTGTATGCCGCCCCTCTCCGAAAACTCGGGGCGGCTCACAACAAGTGAGCTTGCTGGGGAGAGGCAGATATGGCGGAAGCCATGGAGCTAGCCGTTCCAGGGGAAGGAGGGATCGCTGCTTAGTAACGATCCCTTCTTCCGGCTCCATGAGCTTAACTCAAGGCACTGGTGATGAGTGTAAGTCTGGCCCTGGGCTCAAGCTGTTGCTACTCAATGCCAGGTCGGTAGTAAATAAAGCTCTCCTCATCCGGGATTTAATCCTGGATGAGGAGGCCGACCTGGCTTGTGTGACCAAAACCTGGCTGGGCCTGGAGGGAGGAGTTCCTCTCTCTGAATTCTGCCCAGCCGGGTTTCGGATATGGCATCAGCCTCGACCCCAGGGAAGGGGGGGGAGGAGTGGCTATTATAGCCAGGGAGAGTCTGTGCCTGCATAGACTCATTGCTCCAGAGATTGCGGGTTGCGAGTCCCTCCTGGTGAAGTTGGACCTAGGGGTTCAGGTGGGCTTGATACTCACGTACCTGCCTCCCAGCTGCGTGTCAACAGCCCTGCCTGTGCTGCTGGAGGAGGTGGCTGGGCTGGCTGTGGGGTTCCCTAGGCTTATGGTCTTGGGGGACCTCAACCTGCCGTCACTCAGCGAATCCTCTGGGCTGGCACAGGAGTTCATGGCCACCATGACAGCCATGGACCTAACTCAAGTAGTGCAGGGTCCGACTTATGGGGGGGGCACGCACCCGACATGGTATTCCTCTCTGAGCAACTGAGTAATGGTCTGAGATTAAGGGGCTTAGAAGTATTGCCTTTGTCATGGTCAGACCATTTTCTACTGCGGCTTGACTTCCTGTCTCCAATCCTCCCTCGCAGGGAGGCGGAACCAATTAAGTTGTTCCGCCCCAGGCGCCTGATGGATCCAGAAGGCTTTCAGAAGGTGCTTGGGGCTCTTCCAGATGCACTCGTCCACAGTTCGGCAGAGTCTCTGGCTGAGGCCTGGAACAAGGCTGCAGCGGAGGCCCTTGACCGACTTGCGCCACTGCGACCTCTCCGCGGCACTAGACCCCGTACAGCTCCATGGTTCAACGAGGAGCTCCGGGAGTTGAAACGCCAGAAGAGACGTCTAGAGAAGCGATGGAGGAAGAGTAAGTCCGAATCCGATCAAACACTTGTAAGAGCTCATATTATGACTTACAAAGTGGCGCTCAAGGCGGCAAGATGCGCATATCATGCCACCTTGATTGCATCAGCGGAATCCCGCCCGGCCGCTCTGTTTAGGGTAACCTGCTCCCTTCTTAACCAGGGGGGAGTTGGGGAGCCCTTGCAGAGTAGTGCTGAGGATTTTAACACATTTTTCGCTGATAAAATCGCTCGGATTCGAGCGGACCTCGACTCCAATTGTAAAACAGAGTCAACTGACAACGACTCAGTCGAGGTGACTGGGGCTAAACGTCTTTGTCCATCTGTCAGGGAGAGGTTTGACTTGGGGACACCTAAGGAAGTGGACAAGGCCATTGGAGCTGTGTGTTCCACCACCTGTCTACTGGGTTCGCCTTGTGCACCAGTTGCGACCCTACTTGGACCGGGAGTCACTGCTCACGGTCACTCATGCCCTCATCACCTCAAGGCTTGACTACTGTAATGCTCTCTACATGGGGCTACCTTTGAAAAATGTTCGGAAACTTCAGATCGTGCAGAATGCAGCTGCGAGAGCAATCATGGGCTTTCCCAAATATGCCCATGTTACACCAACACTCCGCAGTCTGCATTAGTTGCCGATCAGTTTCCGGTCACAATTCAAAGTGTTGGTTATGACCTATAAAGCCCTTCATGGCAGATTACCTCAGGGACCGCCTTCTGCTGCACGAATCCCAGCGACCAGTTAGGTCCCACAGAGTGGATCTTCTCCGGGTCCCGTCAACTAAGCAATGTCGCCTGGTGGGACCCAGGGGAAGAGCCTTTTCTGTGGCGGCCCTGGCCCTCTGGAACCAACTCCCCCCAGAGATTAGAACTGCCCCCACCCTCCTTGCCTTTCGTAAACAATTTAAAACCCACCTCTGCCGCCAGGCATGGCAGAATTGAGATCCTCTTTCCCCCTAGGTCTTTACAATTCTATGCATGGTATGTATGTATGTATGTTTGGTTTTTATATTAATGGATTTTTAATCATTTCTAATACCAAATTACTATTGTACACTGTTTTATTGTCGCTGTTAGCCGGCCCGAGTCTACGGAGAGGGGCGGCATACAAATCCAATAAATAAATAAATAAATAAACCAACCAACCAACCAACCAACCAACCAACCAACCAACCAACCAACCAACCAACCAACCAAACAATAGTTTAATGTTTAACAAGATGTGTATGCCGCCCAACTCCATATAACATATAAAAACAATATAAAAACAACATATAAAAACAATATAAAAAATTATAGTATCAAGATAAAATATAAAAACTATCAATGACCCTAGTAATAATAACCCTACAAATTACATCCATATACTCAGTCATTCATGGTCCCAGGCCCGCCAGAAGAGCTAGGTTTTGATGGCATTCTGAAAGGCCAGTAGAGCAAGGATATCTTCAGGACCGCCTTCTGCCGCAAGAATCCCAGCGACCAGTTGGGCCTTCTCCGGGTCCCATCGACGAAACAATGTCGTTTGGCGGGACCCAGAGGAAGAACCTTCTCTGTGGTGGCCCCGACCCTCTGGAATCAACTCCCCCCAGAGATTAGGACCGCCCCCACCCTCCTCGCCTTTTGCAAACTCCTTAAAACCCACCTCTGACATCAGGCATGGGGGAATTGATTCCCCCGGGCCGTTCCTGCTTCAAGTATGGTTTTTGTCTGGGATGTAAGACTGTTTTTATATTAAGGGTTTTAAATTGCTTTTAACTATTGGATTTGTACTGTGTTTTTTTTGTGAGCCGCTCCGAGTCTCCGGAGAGGGACAGCATACAAATCTAATAAATAAATAAATAATAAATAAAAGAGAGTGCAGTTGGTTCCAAAGGGTCAGAGCTGCTACAGAAAAGGCCCTTCTCTGTGGCCTCACCAGCCAACATTGTTTGGCAGACAGGACCCGGAGAAGGCCAACTCTATAGGCCCTTATTGGTCGCTGCGAGGGGTGAGGTAGTAGACTGTCTTGTAAGTTGTCTGGTCCTAAGCCATGTAGGGCTTTAAAGGTGGTAACCAACACCTTGAATTGCATCTGGAGACTGACTGGTAACCAATGCAGCTCATGGAGAATTGGAGTTACACAGGTGTACCTTGGTACACCAACTATGGCTGGCATGGATGCATTTTGAACCAGCTGTAGTCTCTGAACGGCCTATAATAGCTCATGTTCATATGGGAGGAAGAAGCTGAGATAAGAGACAGATATATTATCATCATGTCCTTAGCATGAGAATCTGATATGAAAATCAAGAGGGGAACAAATATAATCCACTGAGAAATCTGGCTTTGCACCTGATTTATTGTTGCTGTGGCAGTAAGTTCTAAAATCTGGGTGAATGACTTATTCTGATAATTTGCTGTTAAGAGGAAAGGAAAGGGAGAAAAAAATGTTTTCTGAAGATCTTAACAGTTGCAGAGGAAGAGCATGTGAATGTTTGATTTTTAAATGCTTCGCTTTTAAAGATAATTTTTAAATTAATTATTTCTGTTAATTGGATTAGAAGTGTTTTATATATTGTATTTTTATAATTGAAATGTTGTATGCTGCCCTGAGTCCACGGAGAGGGGAGGCATATACAATAAATAAATCCAATAAATAAGTCCAATAAATAAGTCCAATCAATCAATCAATCAATCTATCAATCAGAGCGGTATTGTAGAGAAGCAGCTGAAACACCACTTTTAGTAAATCTGTGAAAATATTTCTCACTAACCTTCTGTATTACTTATGATGTGCTTCCACACTTTTTCTCCACTTTGTCAAAGAACTGCGGACTTCAACTCATGGAATTCCTCAGCCTGCCTGAGATTTGGGAGTTGAAGTCCACACATTTTAAACTTGTCAAGTTTGAGAAAATTGGTCTACAACAGGGGTGTCAAACTTGCAGTGTCACATCGTCGCGTGACATATCGCAACTTTCCTCTCGCTACACAAGGCGTGGGTGTGCCTGGCACATGATTGACACTCCAGGTTTACAAAAACAGAGGAAGGAGTATTCTGTTAAGTCAAACTGCTTCTCCATCTCAACTTCCATTGCATAAATATGTCTACCACAAGGTATTGTCAGGTCGAAGCCATTTTAATGGGATCGTTGGCCTGTCACGCTTTATACTATTCTACTATGCATTTTCTACTGTGGGAAAATGGGAGCAGTAGCGGGTTCCTACCAGTACGATTGACACAGGGGTGGGCTACTTCCCGGATGGGGGGAGGAATGCAGTGGGGTAGTAAAAATGGAGCTCCACCCCAGAGCACCCAATTTGCACTGAAAGATGTTGAAACAAAAAGCAGGGCATCCTGCATAAGCCACGCCCACAGTGTGGTGGTAAAATTTTTGGTAGCCCTTAACTGGGTTGATGCCATCGCACTGGTGGCAAAAATTGAGCTGCGCACGCAAAATCTCATGAGGAGTCACATATGTTAGAGAGATTTCGGCAATTTTTTGCTTCTGTGCATGCACGGAAGCAAAAAATTGGCAAAATTTCAGGTGCGTGTGAGACTTTCAGGTGCGTGTGAGGTTGTAAATGGAGGACTTAACAGTTCAGTTGAACGATGATGATCGTTCAAGCCACTCCCACCTGGTCACATGACTGGCAAGCCACTCCCACCCAGTCACATGACCATTAAGCCACACCCACAAAATAAGCCACATCCCACAGTGTGGCAGTAAAAATTTTGGCTGCCCATCACTGTGCATAGGAGAATTACTCTCCTCAAAGAGTCCCCATATCCATTTGAATCTTGTTTCCTGATCAGATTTCCAGGTTAATTCCACTTTCCTCTTGTAGCATGTTTACCTCTTTCTGGTTTGTGGGGATAAATAATACCAAACTCCCCCCTTTTGAGGATATCTCTAGAGGAGATGATGCAGCGAAGGCCAAACAATTGCCATATCCTGCCATGGTGATTATTTGCTTTAAGTAATGCCCATGAATTTGCAATATTCGGAATCAATTCGGCCTCTGAGACTCTATATAATTATCTGATGATTGCATGTTTCAAGTTATGCACCGGCTCTTAACTGTCTGGCCTTCAGAGTGTGTGTCATTCTTTGAGCAGTTAGGTCCATGATTAAATGTTTGTGGCTCCTTTGGCGATGACCTGTGGTTTTGAGCAAATAAATCCCAGCAAGTGTCTTGTGGCGTGCATTCACACAAAGATAATCTTCCAAAAACCTGTGACAGGAATGGAGCAAAACTTGTCACAAGTGAGAAAGTAGAGGAGCATCAATACGCAGTCACCCATGGCAACAGGAGCACCTAAGCAATCCATAAATCATGTTTGTTGGTATTATTTGGTACTGGGCAGAAAAACTATCCAGCATTTTTTTAAAAATCCAAGTCTTATTCAGAGGTGGGTCTCTGTTGGACTGAAAGCAACTCCTTCCCATCTGAATGGAAATCAGAAATAGGCAAGATTTATTTGTTCATTTTTGTTGTTGTTGTTTGTTTGTTTGTTTGATTGATTGATTGATTTTTATGCCCTTCTCCTTAGACTCAGGGCGGTTTACAACATGTTAGCAATAGCACTGTTTAACAGAGCCAGCCTATTGCCCCCACAATCCGGGTCCTCATTTTACCCACCTCGGAAGGATGGAAGGCTGAGTCAACCTTGAGCAGGTGATGAGATTTGAACCGCTGACCTACAGATCTAGCAGTCAGCTTCAGTGGCCTGCAGTACAGCACTCTACTTGCTGCGCCACCCTGGCTCTAAATAGTTTACTTTAATTTAATTTAACTTAAGTTATTTGACATATGTGCTGTCCAATGCCACTGGACCTCAGGGAGACTTACAACAGTAAAATAATTACAATTACAATCAAAGTCAAATATTAAATATTAAATGGTAAAAATAATAAAATCGCCACAGGGGTGGGCTAGTGCCTGGGCAAGGGGGAGCGTAGTGGGGTAGAGAAAATGGAGCTCCACCCCAGAGCACCCAATTTGCACTGAAGGATGTTGGAAGAAAATGAAGGGCGTCCTCCATAAGCCACCCCCACAGTGTAGTAGTAAAAATTTGGTAGCCCTTCACTGAACCCCCATTAAACTAACAATAGAAACCTTTTAACTAAACTAAACAATCAAACACACATACATACCAAGCGAATCATGGTTTGGCTGTGACTAGATCAGTGATGGGCTACCAAACTTTTTACTACCACACTGTGGGCGTGGCTTATGCATTGTGTTTCAGTACAAATTGGGTGCTTTGGGTGGAGATCCAAATTTTGCTACCGGAACTGTGTTCCTGACCGTTCCCGTAGGAGCCCATTACTGGACTAGATGTAACACTCATGCCCCCCAGGCCTGTCGGCAAAGCCAAGTATTCACAGCGTTTCAGAAGGCAAGTAGGATGGGAGCAAAATGGACAGCTGGGGGTAATTGGTTCCACAGGGCCGGGGCAGCCACAGAGAAGGCCCTCTCCTGCGGGCCTGCCAACCAGTACTACTTAGTCGACAGGAACTGAAGAAGGCCAACCCTGTGTGATCTTATTGGTCTCTGGGAGGTACGCGGCAGGAGAGGGTCCCATAAATAGTCTGGTCCTAAGCAATGTTCCCTGTAATTTTTTTTTCGGTGTGGGTGGAAAAGTATAGTGTCTGAGCTGCAGTCCCTTTGGGACTGGATGGCGCAGAAGTAATAAAATGTAAGTAAGTAAGTAAGTAAGTAAGTAAGTAAGTAAGTAAGTAAGTAAGTAAGTAAGTAAGTAAATAATTCTCATTTCTCTTTTTTCTCCCCTTTTTACTTTAATTTCTCTCTCTCTCTCTCTCTCTCTCTCTCCTTTTCTCTTTCTCTCTCTCTCTTGTTTTCTTTCTCTCTCACTCTCTTTCTATCTTTCTTTCTTTCTCTCTCTTTCTCTCTCTCTTGCTATCTCTCTCTTTCTGTCTCTCTTTCTTCCCCTTTTGTTCTCTCTCTCTCTCTTTTCTTACTCTTTCTCTCTCCCTCTCTCTTTCTCTCTGTCTCTCTTGCTTTCTCTCTCTCTCTTGTTCTCTCTTTCTCTCTCCTCCTTTCTTCTCTCTTTCTCCCTCTCCTTTTCTCTCTCTCTCTTGCTTTCTTTCTCTCACACTTTCTCTCTCTCTTGCTTTCTTTCTCTTTCTCTCTCCCCTCCTTTTTCTCTCTCTCTCTTTCTCTCTCCCCCCTCTTGCTCTCACTCTTTCTCTCTCTGTTTCTCACTCTTTCTCTCTGCCTCTCTCTTTCTCTCTGTCTCTCTTGCTTTCTCTCTCTCTCTCTTCTCTCTTTCTCTCTCCTCCTTTCTTCTCTCTCTCTCCCTCTCCTTTTCTCTCTCTCTCTGGCTTTCTTTCTCTCATACTTTCTCTCTCTCTCTCTTTTGCTTTCTTTCTCTCTCTTTCTCTCTCCGCTCCTTTCTCTCTCTCTCTCTCATACACCACACCAGCAACTGAGAGAGAGAGAGAGAGTGGAGAGAAAACAGAGGGCAGCTTGTCGGTCCGCGGCCCCCTGGACGAGTGGCCCCGCATGGCCCCAGCACCAGATTCCACCATCGCCTCCACTCCTTAACCCTCCCCGGCATCACCAGCCATGAGCGTGGCTCTCCGACTTGTCCACGGCACCCAGCGCCCATCCCCGCGCCGCCTCCACCTTCCGGTAGCGCACCCGACCTTTACCTGCAGGAACGGTGGTGGGGCGCCGTGAAGGGCTGCGCTTGAAGGCCAGCAGTGCCCGCGCCTTGGCCGGGCTCTTGCCCAAGGCTGACGCTGTTGGCATCAGCGGCTGCCACGGCACCATTGTTGTTGTTGTCATTGTGGCGCAAAGCCACGCAGTCCCGGATCACTCGCTACTTCTTGCCTAAGATTAGGAAAGCGCCACTTTCCTGGGCAGCCAGCTTTGTTGGCCGGTGCAGGAAAGCGGCATGTTTGAAAAGTGTGCGTTTAAAAAGCGTGCCGCTTTCCCGATCTTAGGTGAGAAGAAGCGAGTGATCCGGGACTGTGTGGCTTTGTGCCACTTCAAAAGTTTCTGCGTGGGGGTTTCCTAATGCCTGTTTGGGTGTGCACGCAGCTTAGAGGAAACATTGGTCCTACGCCATGTAGGGCATTATAAGTGATAACCAACAAGTGTACTGATCAAGTGTACTGTTAGCAGAATAACAGCCTTCTAGTACATAGAACCTATAGAACCTAAGAGACCTATACCATTCTGGACAAGTGGCTGTGCAGTCTCTTATTAAAACCCACAATCTCTGAAGGCGAGCCTTTCTACTGATTAATTGTTCTGTCGGGAAATTTATCCTTAGTTCTATGTTGCTTCTCTCTTTGATTGATTGATTGATTGATTGATTGTGTTGGAAGTCCAACCCCCTGGCCAAGCAGGAGACCCTACACCACTTTGGACAAGTGGCAGTCCGATCTCCCCTTGGAAGTCTCAATGGTTGGAGGTCTCACAATCTCCTCAGGCTACCTCTGTTCAACTGGTTGATTGTTCTCACCATCAGAAAGTTCTTCCTTATTTCCAGGTTGAATCTCTCCTTGGTCAGCTTCCATCCATTATTCTTTGTCTGGCCTTCTGGTGCTTTCGAAAAAAAGTCTGACCCCCTCCTCTCTGTGGCATCCCCTCTGTGGCTATCATGTCTCCACTGGTCCTTCTCTTTGCCAGACTGTCCAAGCTCAGTTCCTGCAACCCCTCTTCATATGTTTTAGTTTCCAGTCCCCTTATCCTCCTGGTTGCTTTCTTTTACATTCTCTACAGTTTCAATGTCTTTTTTGTAGTGTGGTGACCAAAACTGGATGCAGTACTCTAGGTGTGGTCTAACTAAGGCTTTATAGAGTGGTATTAGTACCTCTCTAATCCTAGATTGTGTCCCTCTGTTAATGCAACTCAGGATTGTATTGGCCTTCTTGGCTGCAGTTGCACATTGCTGGCTCATATTTAGTTGGTTGTCCACCAAGACTCCAAGATCCCTCTCCAAGATCCCTCTCACAGTCACTGCTATTGAGTATGGTTTCACCCTGTTTATATGTACATCTTTGGTTTTTCGTATCTAGTTGTAGGATTTTACTTTTCTCTGCATTAGTTTCCACCAGTAATGGGCAGCCAAATTTTTTACTGCCACACTGTGGGTGTGGCTTATTTTGTGGGTGTGGCTTAATGGCCATGTGACCGGGTAGGAGTGGCTTGTCAACCATGTGACCAGGTGGGAGTGGCTTGAATGATCACCATCATTCAAATGAACTGTTAAGTCCTCAACTTACAACCTTACCAGTGTCACTCACTGGGGTGACAATTTGCTTCGTGTTTCCCGTGCTCTCCTTCCTGGGTCACCTCACACACACCCCACCTCAGGCTGGGTAGCTATACGAACAGGTGCTGCCAGAAGCATAAATGCTGCCAGCGTCGCTTCCACCCACGCCTTCTGCTTGCACCTCAGGTGGGAAGTGGCCACGTGAGGCTGGAGGGGAGCCGGGCAGGAGAGAGGGAAGCTCGTCTGAGGCCAGGAAGGAGGAAAGAGGAAAAGAAGCAAGGAGCGCAGACACAGCAGCAGCAGGGGGGAAAAAGGAGAGCCAAGATCAGTAATCCAGGAAGTGACAGCCGCCGATCAGCTGGAGGTGCGCACACATCTTAATTTCCGCTGGTGGAACTGCATTCCATCCCATCCTGCCTGCTGCCCACCCCTGGTTTCCACCCATTGCTTCTTGTCCTGCCTTCAGGAGCTTTGGAGAATAGCTTGATTCCCTCTTCTCCGTGGCAGCCCCTCAAATATTGGAATACCACAATCATGCCTCCTCTAGTTCTTCTTTTCACTAGATTAGACACACCCAGTTCCTCCAACCGTTCTTCATATGTTTCAGCTTCTAGGCCCCTAAACATCTCTGTTGCTCTTTTCTGCACTTCTACTAGACTAAAGTCTCAACACCTTTTTTTATATATTGTGGTGACCAAAATTGGATGCAATATTCTTAAGTGGTTTTTTCTACAAGTTCTCATTCATTGAGGAGAATTTGTCTTTGTCTTTTACTTTTCTACAAAGGGGAAGAGGATTACCTGGAAATCACATGAGTAGTTAAATGTTTACGGAGATTCTCAGTCATCCAGGGCATGGTTGTCACCCCAGTTTGAAGAAGCTTCTTGGACGAGAAGCGAAACATCTCAAAGAAATACCGGGAAGCTGCCTCTTGAAAAAGCACCTTTGGGACACACGTATAGTGTGGTATCTTTGCAGTAATGAAAGGATGTGTATGAAGGTTTTATTTTTCATAATCCACTTGTCTTTAACTGTTCTGTTCCAGCGATGAGTTCCCCCCCCCCAAAGAAATATGCACACACACACACTGATTGAAAACATCAAACTGTTACACTTAATATTTCCTTAGCAGTGCGGTTTGATTTTTCAACAGTTTTCCAATATTTGAAGGACTGTCACAGAGAAGAGGGCCTATTTCTCCAAAGTGCCCAAAGGCAAGACAAGATGTAATGAATGGAAGATTATTAAAGAGAGATCAGCTTAGAACTATGGAGAAATGTCCTGACGGTGGAAGCAATTAATCAAGCAGCTTGTCTCCAGAAGTTGTAGATGCTTTATCAAGGGAGGTTTCCAAGAAGAGACTGGACAGCTATTTGTCCAGCATGGGGTGGAGTCTCCTGCTTGAGCAAGAGTTGGACTAGAAGACCTCTAAGGCCCCTTCCGACCCTATTATTTTATGTTCTATGAACAAATATATAGAAAAAATTAAAAACATGGGCCAAACAAAACACGTTCACTAGTTTATGGAGATTTCAGTCGTGCAGGTCACGGTTATTCCCAAAGTATTTTATTTTATTTTATTTTATTTTTAAAATAATTTTTATTGAATATAAACATTTTAAAAAGATATTTAAAAAGACAGACAATGCATTAAAACAAACATTAATACATACAAACAAAACAAAACAAAACACATTTTTCAGTAAATTGTGTTGATGTCGTATTTCCATGTAAGTACATGTAAGTTAAACTCTATTCCCTCTACAGTTTTCAGTTTCCAATCTATTGGAATATCGCCTCTTATATTTTTCCTTGAAGACATTTTACTTCTCATCCAAGATACTTCTTCAGAACTGGAGGAGCTTCTTGGATGAGAAAAATAACATCTTCAAGGACAAAGAAAGAAAGTGCCTCTTGAAAAAGCACCTTTGTAATTGTTATTAGTCTACTGGTTGGAATTGCCTTTGTTTTCTTGCCCATATTTCCTTCTATCTTTTAACTTGGTGCAACTTACTGTATATTTCTTATGGTCTAGGTAGGAGTGCTGCTCTAGCTGCAGAGGGATCAGCTGTCATATTTTACATTTGTTTTTAGCTCTTATGATTAATAAACCATTTCTGCCTTTCAGGCTGTTGTCATGGGTGCTGTGTAGACTTTGCATGCTTAGATATCTTGGCTGTAAGGAAAAACAACAGTCTGTGACTCCAAACCAAGCTCATTGAAAATTGTTAATGTGACAAACATCTGACTGAGTAAATCAGGAAAGATTAAGCGTTGAAGGTTTTACTGCCTTGCTAAATATATCTTAAGGTAATAGGAGTGCCAAATTTATTTGGGGTGGATTTTCACTTGGTCTAGCAGCTTTGAACTGCAAAATTCCAGACGATGGCTAGAGGCTAAGTATTATGTAGAAGGCTAATTCTTTGCCACTATTTAGAGGACACCTTAAATGTTGCAGTCTAGAATTTGAGCGTGATGTTTCACCAAAATTCTGAAATGTAAGATTGATTAGGGGGCTGGAGGCTAAAACATATGAAGAATGTTGCGGGAATTGAGTATGTTTAGTCCAGTAATGGGCAGCCAAAATTTTTACTGCCACACTGTGGGTGTGTCTTATTTTGTGGGTGTTGCTTGATGGTCATGTGACTGGGGTTTGTGGCTTGAATGATCATCATCGTTCAAGTGAACTATTATTGCCACATGATGTCTTTCATCTCAGCTGTGGGCAGAGTGAGGGTTTCGCGAGGGGAAAAAGACCGCAGCCCAGACTGCTTTGGCGCAGGGCAGCTCTCCTGGCCTTGGGAGGTGGCCGCATACGGCTGGAGGAGAGCCAGGCAGGAGAGAGGGAAGCTCGTCCAAGGCCAGGAAGGAGGAAAGAGGAAAACAGCGAGGAGCGCACAACAGCAGCAGCAGGGGGAAAAAGAAGAGCCAAGCCGAGACCGACAATCCAGGAAGTTACTGCTGCGGTTAATCTGGAGCTGTGCACATGGCTTCTGCCAGTGGAACTGTGTTCCACCCCGTCCTGCCTGCTGCCCACCCCTGGTTTAATCTAATGAAGAGAAGAACTAGGAGAGACATGATAGCAGTCTTCCAATGTCTGAGGGGCTGTCACAAAGAAGAGGGGGGTCAACCTGTTTTCCAAAGCACCAGAAAGCAGGACAAGAAACAATGGATACAAATCAATCAAGGAGAGAAGCAATCTGGAACTAAAGAGAAATGCCCTGACAATGTGAATGATTAATTAGTGAAACCATTTGCCTTCAGAAGTTCTGGATTTTCCATCATGGGAGGCTTTTAAAAAAGACAGCCATTTGTTCTTCTTCAGAAAGGGTTTGGACTAAAAGACCTTCAAGGGATGGGGATAAGTGTAAAAAATGGCAATGTCTTTTTTTTCAGTGACATTATAACTTTGAATGGTCACCAAACAAACGTGTTTTAAGTCAAGGACTACCTGTGATTTCCAGTAACCTCTGTTTCATCTTCCTCCTGACAATGAATATTCATTTTAGCTTCTATGGCCAGGCTCGCAGAGTGACTTAATTCTAAATTGCCCATTGTCCCAGACCACAGTCACATTTTGATTTCATTATATTTCTTTTTTTGAATTTGTAAACTTTTGTTTGTACAATAAAATTAAAATGAAAAATTAAATGAAAAATTGGCACCAACGAAACAGAAATGCCATGTTTAAATTACATAGCATGCGCTCCTCGAACTATATCATGCAGTGTGATACTCAACTTCACACACAGTCCACAAACTACCACATTTTAGCTTGGTGTAGCTTGTTGGAATACAGTAGTCCCTCGCTATATCGCGCTTCACCTACTGCGGCTTCACTTCATCGCGGGTTTTCAAGAAATATTAATGAGAAAAATCATTCGCGGATCTTCGCTGGTTCGCGGGTTTCTGAGGAAGTCGATCGGCAGATTTAAACAGCCCGCCGAACTCGATTGGCAGGTTTTTCAAAAAAAATAAACGGTATCTAAAATTGTAAATACTGTATTTAAATACTGTATCTAAAATAAATACTGTATGGGAAGGGTTTATAAACACTTAAAACAATGAAAACTTACCAAACAATTACAATATAAATACTTAAATAAGTACTATCAGTCGATAAATTCCCCATCGCGGATTTCACCTATCGCGGCCGGGTCTGGAACGTAACACCAGCGATAGGTGAGGGCTTACTGTAATCCATATTATTCACCAGCTCACGGCTTTCTTGCTGGTTTTGTCCCCGTCAACGTATTGTGATGGTGTGGTCGTAGAACTTTCTGCCTGCATTTGGTAGCAAAGGAGGGTGCTTTGTGTCATATTGAGTGCCTGAAACACAGCTGAGATCTCAAATAAAATCTAGTGCTGAATTCAGGCTCTAGGAAACAATGACACCATCAGCTATTTGGGTCAAGACCCATTAATAGAAGTCTTTGTAAAGGCTCCTATTACAAAAATCTCCTGGGAGGGATAGTTTAGCAAACTGACTTTTGTTTACAAATGGATGGCATGTGAGTAACCCATGTCTTTGCTTTGCTCCCTGGAAGCTGCTAAAGCATTTCATTGCCAGCCAGCCAAACATTTGATTGCATCATCAAAAGTCCGTCCTTATTCCCTTGACGGGCCAAGATTTGCAGGCAGTTACGTGATCTCCACTGGAGAACATACAGTTGCTTTCAAGCCAAGGAAAAAAAATGGCCATCCTCAAATCTGATTTATTTTTAAAGCTCCTGGCAGCTCCCTTATTAAGCAAAGAGAGACTTCTAGTCCATGCCACAATGCCATGCTGTGCATTGTGATGTCATGGCACAAATGATTCAGATTGTGTCATGGGTCTCAAGTCACATCAGGTGCGCACTGGAATTGAGGTCCCTTTGCCCCCGAGTTTGTCTGCCCACACCTGTCAATCTCAAAGAGGCCGCAGAGGATTCTTTGGATGCCCTCAGGCTGACCGGCAGGCTGGGTTTGAAACTTTGTTGTATAGGGCCCATTGTTCAAGTCTGTCAGGATCTTTTTGGATCCTGAGCTTGTCTTCAGGGGTGTTGACTATTCTTGCCAGTTTAGTGTCATCTGCAAATTTGATGAGTTCCCCTTGAAGGAAGTTAGTACTAGGGGCGGATTCCCATTCTCAGCACTCTTGGTGCACTGTTCATGCAGATTTACTCTTGTGTGCGTACGTGCGCATCCCAGCATACTTTTGCTTCTGTGCATACACAGGAAACAAAATCTCATGAGAGTACGCATGCGCAGAAGCAAAAAATGACCAAAATCTCACACGTGCATTCTCTTGCAAGATTTTGCTTCCTGGGATACACACGCAGGAGAATAGAAGCTGCGTATCCGCGCGCGATTTTGCTGCCTGCCCTGGTGTAATAGCATAATTGCGCTGGACTCCGCCAGCACTCAGAGCCACAGGGACAAGCACATGTCACCGTTCCATCTTAGCAGTCCACCTCTGCCGCACTGATAGCGAAAGTTGCACTATGCACGCAGCTTCTGTTCTCCTGTGCGCGCTCTCACATCCCAGTGTGATTTTGCTTGTGCTCTTGCACAGGAAGCAAAATCTCATGAGGAGATGCTCAAGTGTGTGAGATTTTGGTGATATTTTGCTTCTGTGAAAGCGCAGAAGCAAAAAAAAGAATCGCTGAAATATCACACATGTGCGTATCCCCTCAGGAGATTTTGCTTCCTGCGCATGAGCACAAGCAAAATCACACTGGGACACCTGTGCACGCACGCAGGAGAACAGAAGCTGTGCGTGCAACCCACCGGTAGCGGTGGTAATGGGAATCAACTCCTGGACAATCACATTGCTTAACTATAAATGCTGTTCTTTATTTATTTATTATTTATTAATTGGACTTGTATGCCTCCCCTCTCCGCGGACTCGGGGCGGCTCACAGCATATACCAAAAACATAACAATATAGTTTATCCAATTAATATACTAAAAAGATTCTTTAAAATTCTAACTTAAAACATTCATTTGCATTCATTCAATAATCACACTAACGACATTCGTTGGTCAGAGGGAAGGTCTAATGTCCCCAGGCCTGGTGGCAAAGATGAGTCCTTAAACTTTTTTGCAAGGCAAGGAGGGTGGGGGCAGTGCAAATCTCCAGGGGGAGCTGATTCCAGAGGGCCGGGCCCCCCACAGAGAAGGCTCCTCCCCTAGGCCCCGCCATGCGGGCCGCCCCGAGTCTTTGGAGAGGGGCGGCATACAAATCTAATAAATAATAAATAATAATAATAATAATAATTGTTTGGTCGACAGGACCTTGAGGAGACCAGCTTTGTGGGACCTCACCGGACACTGGGATTCGTGTGGCAGAAGGCGGTCTCGGAGATAATCTGGTCCTATGCCATGTAGGGCCTTATAGGTCATAAACAACACTTTGAATTGTGTCCGGAAACCAATCAGCAGCCAATGCTGTCTGCGGAGTGATGATGAAATATGGGCATGCTTTGGAAGGTCCATAACTGCTCACACGGCCGTATTTTGGACAATTTGAAGTTTCCGAACACTCTTCAAAGGTAGCCCCTTTCAATCCTCATCTCCCACCTCTCTTGGTTTAGATGACTTCTTATTATAACCTATGCTTATTAGTAATCTATGACTATCATTAAGTGCTGTACCTTATGATTCTTGACAAATGTATCTTTTCTTTTATGTATACCAAGAGCATTTGCACTAAAGACAAATTCCTTGTATGTCCACTCACACTTGGCCAATATTTTTCTAGTCTCTCTCTTCTTTGTTCATTCAGTTCTGCTTTGTTGTACACCATGTGGGGAAGAAGTAATCAACACTCATTTGAAATATTTCTCCAAGCAGCAGAAAGTTCTGAAAGGAGTCATTGAGTTGTGTGCCTACACCTATATGAATTCACCCTCAAAGAATTGCATGCATATAAGTGACCAGTTCTAGCCTTGATTTGAATACTTTGCTTCAATAAAATCCCTTGTCTCTTTGTTCTCACCTGTTGGTTGATTAGCTCCAGACTTTCAAATTACTGCAGCCCTTGGTTTAATTAAAATCCAGTTGAGATTCATTTAACCTGTTTGCAAAAGCCAGCCGTTGTGATTTCTGGGTCAGTGGCACACTGCAAAGAAGTAGAAACCTTATGTAGGGGAGGAAAAAAGACTGAGAATAGAAACACAGAAACATAGAAGACTGACGGCAGAAAAAGACCTCTTGGTCCATCTAGTCTGCCCTTATACTATTTCCTGTATTTTATCTTACAATGGATATATGTTTATCCCAGGCATGTTTAAATTCAGTTACTGTGGATTTACCAACCATGTCTGCTGGAAGTTTGTTCCAAGGATCTACTACTCTTTCAGTAAAATAATATTTTCTCATGTTGCCTTTCATCTTTCCCCCAACTAACTTCAGATTGTGTCGTGACCCAACCTTTTTCTCAACCAGGGAAAATACTCTGAAGATGTTCTGTGAGGTCAATGCAATCAGCTGAATTTCCCGTAATGCCCCCATGCTGTTGTGAGGCAGTTTGAGAAACGAAGGTGGCAGCTCACCCAGCTTTCTGGTACCTTAGAACTTTTGTCCCTTGCTTTAAGTTACTTGTATGAGTCTGTAATAGCTACTATAATAGCTGGAGTAACATAACAGAATATCAGAACAACAGAAATGGAAGGGACCTTGGAGCAGTGGTGAATTTTTTTAAAACTACCAGTTCTGTGAGTGTGATTTGGTGGGTGTGGTGTGGCGTGGTGGGCATGGCTTGGTAGGCGTGGTAAAGGGAAGGATACTGCAAAATCTCCATTCCCACCCCACTCTGGGGCCAGCCAGAGGTGGTATTCTCCGGTTTTCCAAATTACTCAAAATTTATGCTACCAGTTCCCTAGAACCTGTCAGAATCTGCTAGACTTCACCTCTGCCTTGGAGGTCTTCTAATCCAGCCTCCTAGTCAAGCAGAAGACCCTATACCAGTGATGGCGAACCTATGGCATGGGTGCCAAAGGTGGCACATGGAGCCATATCTGCTGGTACGTGAGCAGTTGCCCTAGCTCAGCTCCTGTGTGCATGTGTGTGCCGGCCAACTGATTTTGGGCTCACACAGAGGCTCTAGTAGGACGTTTTTGGCTTCCAAAGAGACTCCGGGGATGGGGGAAGGCGCTTTTACCCTTCCCCAGCTCCAGGGAAGCCTTTGGAGTCTGGGGAGGGTGAAACACGAGCCTACTAGGCCCACCAGAATTTGGAAAACATTTCCAGCCTCCAGAGGGCCTCCTGGGGGCAGGGGAAGCTGTTTTCGCCCTCCGCAGTCATTGAATTATGGGTGTGGGCACTCGTGCATGTGCAATAGTGCATGCCCATGCTCTTTTGACACCCGAGGAAAAAAGGTTCGCCATCACTGCCCTATACCATTTCAGACAAATGGCTGTCCAAACTCTTTTTAAAAGCATCCAATGATGGAGCAGTCACAAATTCTGAAGGCAAATTAATAGAATACATGGCATAGGACCAGATTATCTCCGAGACTGCCTTCTGCCACACGAATCCCAGCGCCCCGGTGAGGTCCCACAGAGTTGGCCTTCTCAGGGTCCCATCAACCAGACAATGTCAGCTGGCGGGACCCAGGGGAAGAGCCTTCTCTGTGGGGGGGGGGCGGCCCTCTGGAATCAGCTCCCCAGAGAGATTTGCACTGCCCCCACCCTCCTTGCTTTCTGAAAAAGTTTGAAGACTCATCTTTGCTGATAGGCATGGGGCCACTAGATCATCTCTCCCCCCCACCAACGAATGTGTTTAGAATAAATTGTTGATTGAGTGAATGTTAACTGAATCTTTTAATTTTTAGGATGTTTTAAAGGTTTTTTATTATTATTAATTGAATTAAATTGTTTTATTGTGTGTTCCTTGTTTGTTGTGAGCCGCCCCAAGTCCACGGCATACAAATCCAATAAATAGATAGACAGACAGACAGACAGACAGACAGACAGACAGACAGACAGACAATTCAGGAAACGTCTTGTTAGTTCTAGGTCGGTTCTCTCCCTGATTAGTCTCCATCCACTGCGTCTTGTCCTACCTTCAGTTGCTTTGGGAAATAGGTTGACACCCCCCCACCCTTCTTTGAGGCAGACCCTCAAATATTGGAACACTGCTGTCATGTCACCCTTAGTCCTTTTCACAAGACCTGCCCAGTCAGCTCTAAAACCTCTGGTTTGTTTCAGCTGTCCTGTTTTCCCTAATCACCCCTCACCCACTTCTCCTTTCCTCTCTTTCTTTGGTCGCCAGGAAGCTGTGAGAATTGCTGAAGATGTCTGAAAGCCTGGATACTGAAGAAAAACCTCCTGCGCCTCCTCTGAGAATGAACAGTAACAACCGCGATTCTTCGGCCCTGAACCACAGTTCCAAACCGCTTCCCATGGCGCCCGAAGAGAAGAACCGGAAAGCTCGCCTGCGCTCCATCTTCCCAGGAGGAGATAAAAGTAATGTATCGGCCTGGCAGGAGACTCCTCGCCTCTTCTTTCCTTTTATTTTCCTGCAGGGTGGTCCAGGGAGGGCAAAACGGTCAAACTAACAGCTGCCATTTTGTCTTTGGAACTGTGCAGTATTGGGCTGCTGCACGGACAGTCCAATACACTGTTCTGGTAGGAAAAATGGAGATGTGCAAGTATCTCCACACCCACGGGCATGCACCCATGCACCCATGTGAGATTTGGCTTTTATGCATGCGCAGGAAGTGAATTTGTGCACGCAAGAGATTTTGTTGAAAATTGAGAAATTGAAAATTTGTGTGAAAGTGTGCTTCCTGCGCAGCAGTGTGCGTTCACATACACATCAAATGTGCGTGCACCCGCGCCAATCACCTGGAGTGCACTGGAAGCGCTGGCGATGGGGAGCCCATCACTGGAACTGTGCCTTGTTTTTTATCTGGACAATTCGTGTGTCGCATCTTAAAAGGGACAGAGGTTTGATTCCACAGGTGGAATGGCCATCCTCATTTTTGTGATTCCCCCCAACATCTGGCTAAAACCATAAAAACTACTTCAAGCATGCTGTTTATTTTAATTGCTTTGCATATATCATAAATAGCATTTAGTATATAGCAAAGCATTTGGAGTAGGGATGGACAATTATTTTTCCTTAGGGGTCACAGAAACTGGTCCTGTTCCATTTGACCTCAAAGAGGTCAGACCTGGACAGGCAAAGGGCCACATGATTGATAGCAAACAGCTTCATAAGTCATGCCTAGCTATTTTTTTCTGAACCAACCTTTATGGAATAAGCCACAGTTCGATAGGTTGAGACCTCGTCTGGGCTGACAAACTACAAGGTCACATGCTCAAACTATAATTGACTGAAGTTTCTTATGAATCAAGAAATTTAATTTTACTGTTTGTCAGTTCATGCCAGGATTATCTATTTTGATTGGCGTGCGTTTTTCCAGAGCTGGGTCCCTCAATCACCTGCTCCTTCCAGTGTTAAATTATAAATGTAGGCTTCTTCTCCTTCTCTTCCTCCTTCTCCTCTTCTTCTTCTTTCTTCCTCCCCCCCCCCCATGTCACAATTTAGCAGAGGATATGCATCTACATTCTGAACCTTTGGAAAGTTTTATATATATATGTATGTGTGTATGTGTGTGTGTGTGTGTATGTGTATATTTATGCGTGTGTGTATGGGTGTATATATATATAATATACATATACATATAAATATAAATTTATATGTAAATGTATATGAAGGGATTGGATACTGTAGCCTAGAGGATAATTCTCTGCCTTAGAAGGCAAAGGTAAACATAAAAAAAGCAAAGTTGGTATAGGTAAATTTGGACAATAGGACGGTAGGACAAGGACGGTAGGCACAATGGTGCGCTTATGCGTGCCCCTTACAGACCTTTTAGGAATGGAGTGAAGTCTATGGTAGACAATCTAAGGTTAATGTTTTTGGGGTTTGGGGAAGAAACCACAGAGTTAGGTAGTACATTAGATGCATTGATCACTCTGTCCCTGAAGTCATTTTTTCTGCAACTGCAATTTCGTATTTTCTGTCTCAGTTGGAGCATCAGCACTTTTCAGTTACTTATTTTGAACTCCAGGATGAGGTACATGTCATATGGAGTCCCAAAATAATCTCTTTCTCTGTCTCGGTAGGCAGTTTAATTGAGTGACGTCTTTGTGTTTAAGCAGTCTGGTCTTGCTATGTCTTGTCATTATAATTCATTTCCTCTAAAGTGCAGGATGTGATGTTGAGGAAGAAAATAAAGAAATTGCCATTCCTTAGACATAGCGGTTAAATATAGACTTTCTGATCCATCTTTAATTCTTGGGTTAAATGCATTTTTCAATGAAGATATTACTTATGCAGCCCTATTAAGATGAGACTTTAAAAATTGATCTATGCTGATTTTTCTTGCTGGCATCTCAATAAGAGAAACAATAGCCAGTTTCTTCTGAGATTTTTAAAAATAGACATTTCTCCATATTTTTGCCATATATTCCTTCATGCATATCTCTATAACTACTCCAAAATATAATTTGAGTGCTATTTTGATTTCTCTGTGGGATGCTCCTACCCAGAACATGGGGCTTCTAAAGATGAACCAAATCTCTTTATATAAGACAGCTTCAGTCACTTAGAATTAAGCCAAGACTTTATACATACTTTTGAAGATTAAATGATAGCACCTGGGTTCACACACAATGCCGTAATTGAGGGTTTCCATATCAGGATCATAAGCAAAGTATGGTTTAATGCCATGTGTAATCTAGGTTACAAGGACCTCTGGGAAAACTCATTGACATGGTGCTGTTATTGTTTGTTAATTTATTATCTATCTATCTATCTATCTATCTATCTATCTATCTATCTATCTATCTATCTATCCATTCATCCATTAATGGAATTTGTATGCATGGGACTCTGGGCGGCTTACAGCAATAAAAATAAATAGAAAAACAGTTTAAAATACCATTGATACAGTCAATGTTTTATAATCCTGCAGTGGCCAGAATTAAAGAGCGTCAGTTGCCAGGTTTTCCAGCCTTTTCGAAAAGCCAGAAGGGTGGGGGCAGTACAGATCTCGGGGGGTAGTTGGTTCCAAAGAGCCGGGGCCATCACAAAGAAGGCCCTCCCTCACGGCCCCACCAGTTGACATTGTTTAGTTGACAGGACCCGGAGAAGGCCAACCCTGTGGGTTCTGATTATTTGCTGGGAGCTATGCAGTAGGAGACGATCCCGAAGACAAACTGGCCTTAAGCCGTGTAGAGCTTTATAGGTAATAACCAACACATTGAATTGTGACCAGAGACCAATTGGGAGCCAGTGCAGCTGTTAGGGTGGTATTTCCATTTAGAGGTCCATGAGCTTGGTTGTTTTCTTACAGATGTTTCATTACCTAAACTAGATAAGATCATCAGCGCTACAAGCAGTCATGGGCTGCTCCCCCCACAAGGGTAGCGGAAATGCTCTGGGAATGGTGCAACCGACAGATTTCTGGTGATAATCGCCGGTTTTTTGCTTCTGCGCATGCGCAGAAGTAAAAATACTGTCAAAAGTAGCCGAAATCTTACTTGCACTTACGAGATTTCATCATGCACAGAAGCAAAAATATTGGCAAAAATAGGCCAAATCTCATGAGATTTGGCTTGCTGTACATGTGAAGAAACCAAATCTCACATGGGGCTCACCTACGCATGTGTCAGGAGCATATGCACCTGCTCCGTCTGTCAAGGGCCATCTGGGTAGCGAGGTAAGGGGCAGCCCACCACTGGCTACAAGAGAGAGTAATTCTCATTCCCTTCTAGCCAGGATTGAGTAGCCAAATTTTTTACTGCCACACTGTGGATGTGTCTTATTTTGTGGGTGTGGCTTGATGGTCATGTGACTGGGTAGAAGTGGCTTGCCGGCCATATGACCAGGTGGGAGTGGCTTGAACAATCATCATCGTCCTCAACTTACAACCTCACCAGTGTCGCTCTCTGGGGTGACAATTTGTTTCGTGTTTCCCGTGCTGGGTTGACCCCTGTCTCAGGCTGGGTAGCTAAGTGAACGGGTGCCAATCAGCTGTTGAGAAAAGAGAGGGGAGGAAATGGGCCCCCTACAACACCTGTCGGTGCTGGTCTTTCTGCCACTTTCCGAGAAGGAGGAGGAGGATGGGAGGGAGGGATGATCAGCTAGAGCTGGGCACACAGCTTCATTTCCGCCTTTGGAACTGCGTTCCATCCCGTCCTGCCTGTTGCCCACCCCTGCTTCTAGCACTGATGATGTTACCTTGTTATGGTTAATGAAACATCTGCAAGAAAGTAACCAAGTTCAGAGAACATCAAGAACCCCACAATCTTCCCCCTCCTTCTCCTCTTCCTTCTCTTTCTCCTCTTCACAATACCCACTCCTTTCTAGCATTGATGATGTTACCTTGTTTTGGGCAATGAAACATTTGCAACAAAACAACCAAGAGATCCTCCTCCTCCATCACCTGCTCCTCCTCCTCCTCTTTCTTCTTCTCCCCACAATATCCACTCCCTTCTAACACTGATAATTTATGGGACCGCCTACTACCTCACACGTCCCTATAACCAGTAAAGGCCCACAGAGTTGGCCTTCTCCGGCCCCGTCTGCCCAAAATGTTGGTTGGCGGGACCTCAGAGAAGAGCCTTCTCTGTGGCAACTCCTGCCCCCGGAGATGCGCACTATCCCTGCCCTTCCAGCCTTCTGGAAAGCCATTAAGACCTGACTTTCGCTGCAGGCCTGGGACCAGGAATGAATGCCTGAATGCTTGCGTTTCATTAACAGGGTATTGAACTGTATTTTAATATATATATTATGCTGATATTATAATTTTTATATTGTTTTATATGTTGGTAAGCCACCCAGCGTCCACTGGAATTGGGCGGCATGCCAATCTTGTAAACTATTAAACTATTAATGCTACCTAGTTTGAATAATGAAATGTCTGGCAGAAAAAAATGAAGTTCAGAGACCACCACAGACCCTGATTTCAAGCCCAAGCTACAAATATTCTGCTTTATTGGTATTTCCATTCAGTTAAGCAGCAAAGCAGAAAATGCTTCGGAATTTGATAAATGCCTAAAACTCCTTAGGTGATATTGCCAAGAATCCTTGCAAATCCAAATTTATTTCAGTCTTCTCGCCCACCCCCCTTTCTATTCCTTTGCTTTCAATAAACCAGACAGGGAAATCGATGAACAAATGACTGCACAGAAATATAAATGGCTGTTAACATTTTGCCCCTAGCCAATAAGAAGAAAGAAAAGGAACGTCCTGAAATTTCTCTCCCTTCAGACTTCGAGCACACAATCCACGTTGGCTTTGATGCCGTCACCGGGGAATTCACAGTAAGTCTTCTCTTCCTTGTCTGCCTACCTTCTACCCCCTTTTCTTTCCCAGCCATCAGTTGTGTACCGGTACAGGTGGTCCTTGACTTATACCAGTTCATTTAGTGACAATTCAAAGTTACAAAAAAAGGCACTGGGAAAAAAAAGACTTACGACTATTTTCCACACCTGATCGCCATTGCAGCATCTTTTTGGTTGCATGATCATAACTCGGCAATTGATGCTTGGTATTAATGATGGTTGCAGTGTGTCGGGATCAAGTGATCCCCTTTGGTGACCTCCCTATAATCAAAATGGATGGGGAAAGCCAGATTCAGTTAATAGTCTTGCTACTAACTTAACAATTGCAGTGACTCACTTAATAAATATTTGTTTATTTATTTTAAAACATAGAAGATTGACGGCAGAAAAAGACCTCATGGTCCATCTAGTCTGCCCTTATACCAGTGATGGTGAAACTTTTTTTCCCTCAGATGCTGAAAAAGCATGGGCGTACACTATCGCGCATGCGCAAATGCCCACACCCATAATTCAATACCTGGGAAGGGCGAAAACAGCTTCCCCTACCACCCGGAGGCCCTCTGGAGGCAGGAAACGGCCCATTTCCCAACTTCTGGTGGACAGAGTAGGCTTGTGTTTTGCCCTCCCCAGGCTCCAAAGGCAAAAATCAGCTGGCCAGCACACACATGCATATTGGAACTGAACTAGGGCAACAACTCGTGTGCCAGTAGATATGGCTTCATGTGCCACCTGTGGCACCCATGCCATAGGTTTGCCATCACTGCCTTATACTATTTCCTATATTTTATCTTAGGATGGATATATGTTTATCCCAGGCAAGTTTAAATTCAGTTATTCTGAATTTACCAACCACTGGAAGTTTGTTGGAAGTTTCTTCCAAGCATCTACTACTCTTTCAGTCAAATAA